>NC_137941.1:33460095-34130095 GCF_963969265.1 Rhamphochromis sp. 'chilingali'
ACATACCGTGCAGGGGCCTGTCCTTCCATGATGGTTCCTCGTCTCCCTCCTCTTTCTTGGGTTTCTGCTGCCTGAGGTATTCACTGAGCACTCGGTCAGTTGGGGCCATCTTCCCAATGTATTCTTGGATGTTCGTTGTCTCATCCTGGACTGTGGTGCTGACACTCACCAGTCCCCGGCCCCCTTCCTTCCGCTTAGCGTACAGCCTCAGGGTGCTGGACTTGGGGTGAAACCCTCCATGCATGGTAAGGAGCTTTCTTGTCTTTATGTCAGTGGCTTCTATCTCCTCCTTTGGCCAGCCTATTACCCCAGCAGGGTACCTGATTACGGGCAGGGCGTACGTGTTGATGGCCCGGATCTTGTTCTTACCATTCAGCTGACTCCTCAGGACTTGCCTGACCATCTGCAGGTACTTGGTTGTTGCAGCCTTCCTAGCGGCCTCTTCATGGTTCCCATTTGCCTGCGGGATCCCCAGGTACTTGTAACTGTCCTCTATGTCTGCAATGTTGCCTTCTGGTAGTTCAATCCCCTCAGTTCTGACTTCCTTCCCTCTCTTTGTTACTATCCGACTACACTTCTCCAGTCCGAATGACATTCCAATGTCATTGCTGTATAGCCTGGTAGTGTGGATCAGTGAATCGATGTCTCGTTCACTCTTGGCATACAGCTTGATGTCATCCATGTACAGGAGGTGGCTGACAACTGCTCCATTCCGTAGTCGGTATCCGTAGCCAGTCTTGTTAATGATCTCACTGAGGGGGTTCAGGCCTATGCAGAACAGCAGTGGGGACAGAGCATCTCCTTGGTAGATCCCGCACTTGATGGTGACTTGTGCTATGGGCTTGGAGTTGGCCTCTAGTGTTGTACGCCACATCCCCATTGAGTTCCTGATGAAGGCTCTTAGGGTCCCATTGATCTTGTACAATTCTAGGCATTCCAGTATCCAGCTGTGGGGCATTGAGTCATAGGCCTTCTTGTAATCAATCCAGGCAGTGCACAGGTTGGTCTGGTCTGGTCTTGCAGTCTCGGCTGACTGTTCTGTCTACCAGTAGCTGGTGTTTTGCGCCTCTGGTATTCTTGCCAATTCCTTTCTGTGTCCCGCTCATGTATTGACCCATGTGCCTGTTCATCTTAGCCGATATGATGCCTGACAGGAGCTTCCATGTAGTACTGAGGCAGGTTATTGGTCGGTAGTTGGAGGGGACCGGTCCCTTCTTGGGGTCCTTGGGGATCAGGACCGTTCGACCTTCGGTTAGCCATTCCGGGTGTCTCTCGTTAACTAGCAGCTGGTTCATTTGTGCTGCCAGACGCTCATGGAGTGCAGTCAGCTTCTTCAGCCAGTAGGCATGAACCATGTCGGGCCCTGGTGCTGTCCAACTCCGTTATGGGTTGCGTGCTTCTCCCATATGCTCTTCCAGTATTGCTCCGTCTCCAGCCTTGGTGGTGCTGTTCTCTTATTGTTCCCTTGCCACTGAGAGTACACCTTTGCTGGTTCTGTGGAGAACAGCTGGTTTATTCTCCTGCCTTCTATCTCTCTGGTGTACCTCCTCAAGCGGCTGGCCACATAGCAGTAATAACACAGGACACAAACTATGCCACCCTCTGGTGTGGCAGACAAAAAACACAGTACAAAAAAAACAAGAACAAACTTTTCGCCCTGAACGGAAAGTTTGATTCATGATCTAGACCAGCGGTCTCCAACCTTTTTTGCGCCGCGGACCGGTTTATGCCCGACAATATTTTCACGGACCGGCCTTTAAGGTGTCGCGGATAAATACAACAAAATAAAACTAGTACCGGTACCGAAAAAAAGACGATTTATTCATAACACACGTGAAAAGACCCAGGTAAACCGAGTTAACGATAAAAACAATAACAAAATAACGCTGAAAACCGATAAAAACCCTGAAAATCATACATTTAACACCTGAGCCTCAACTCTCGCGGCCCGGTACCAAACGACTCACGGACCGGTACCGGTCCGAGGCCCGGGGGTTGGGGACCGCTGCTCTAGACAGCGCGTCAGCCATGACATTATCTAAGCCCTTCTTGAAACGGATTTCAATGTTAAAGTATTGGAGGAGTAAAGACCAGCGCATGAGGCGTTGGTTGCTGTTCTGCATCCGAGATAAGAACACAAGGGGGTTGTGGTCAGAAAATACCATTGTTGGAAGAGGATTGGACCCAAGGTACACTTCGAAATACTGCAAGGCGAGCAGCAAGGCAAAAGCCTCCTTTTCAATCATGCTGTAATGTAGCTGGTGTTTTATGAATTTTTTTGAAAAGAAACAGACGGGATGGTCAAGGCCATGTTCATCCTCCTGCAGGAGCACTGCACCAGCCCCCAAAGCACTGGCATCTACCTCGAGCTTGAAGGGAAGTGTAAAGTCCGGGGCGGCAAGTACAGGAGCACTGCAGAGCCTTGGCAGCTTCAAAGGCAAACTGACATGTCTCTGACCACACAAATCATGACTTAGGACTGGCAGGGGCTACTACCTCAGAGAAGTTTTTGCAGAAACTGCGGTAGTAACCAGCCATGCCTAAGAAACAATGCAGCTCGCGACACGTTTGAGGAGCTGGGAAGTCTAATATTGCCTGCACTTTCGCGGAAACAGGGAGGACTCGACCCTGTCCTACTTGCTTGCCTAGGTAGGTTACCACAGCTTTTCCAAACTCACATTCAGCCAAGTTTAGTGTCAGAGAGGCATCACGCAGGCGGTCAAATATTTCGCTAAGGGTTTTGAGGTGTTCAGTCCAGGTGGATGAATAGGCCACTATATCATCCAAATACACTTTCTGACTCCATGTAACACAGTGTTCATCAGTCGCTGGAATGTGGCTGGGGCATTTCTTAACCCTAACGGCATGACGGTATACTACCACAATTTGTGCAAAAACTTCTCTGAGGTAGTAGCCCCGTTAACCAGTCTTGCCAGTCCTAAGTCACCATTCGTGTGGTCAGAGACATGTCAGTTTGCCTTTGAAGGTAGCGGGCAAAAGGTAGCGGGCATCATCATCAAAATACTAACTGGTCTCACAAGTCTCCTTTTCTGCTGTTACGTTCAGATGGTAAGGTCACGATTTGATGTGCACAACATAAAATGGCTTCATTATTCTTCATATGAGTACTTCAGGCTGCTGGTGGTGTAATAGTGTGGGGGATATTTCCTTGGCACATGCAGGGCCTCTTAGTACCAGCTGAGCAGCCTGTCTGAGTATTGTTGCTGACCATGTCTATCCCTTTATGACCACAGTGTACTTACTGGATCTTCTAATGGCTGCTTCAAACAACACGCCATGTGACAAAGCTCATTATCATCTCTGATTTCTTGAACATTGTCATGTTCAAGAAGATGTGCAGCTGACAAACCTGCAGCAACTGGAAACATAATCTCTGAGGAATGTTTCCAGCACCTTGTTGAACCTGTGCCACAAACAATTAAGATTATTCTGAAGGCAAAATGTGGTCTGATGAGGGTATATACTGTGTGAATTAGAAAGAAGCACATATTCTGGTCATACACTGATAAATACATTTAAGATTAAGTAAATTTAAGTAACCTGTAAAAAACGAAAAAGATACATAATCCAAAAGAACGGTCAGGTTGAGAAGGTGCACAGCAGGCAGGACAATCGGGTTAGAATACCTGTCAGTTTTATAGGCAGCTTAAGAGCTGCAACATCCCGAGGGCATCAAGGACAATTCAGCTGCTAAGAAATGCTCTGGCAGGTTCAATATACTCGGTGACTTCCCTCTGATTCGTCCTCCACAAAAAGTCTCTCTGTTTTTCCTCCCACTGTTTAGCCTCTTTGTATCGTTTAACTGTCAGGCTGTGAAAACAGCAAGTCTCACAATAAACGGTCAGTCGGAGTGGCAGAAGCTACTCCTTCTGTTGTCCTTTACCTTTATAAATATCAGCTTTACTTCCTTTCACACTTGCTCACATCACGTGGTGTTAAAGTGCAGTCGGGAGACATATCCTTTGCAGTAAGCTTCTCATAACTGGCGCCGTATTGTTGCCTGTTACACTATTTTATAGATGAGCCTCAAATCGATTCGTGCTCTTAGTTGTGTGTTTACTTTTTCTCCAAGACACAAACAGTTAATTGGCGTATTTCTAATCAAATCAGAATTAGCCTACTCTCTATAACCAGTGTTGGGTAAGTTACTTTAAAATAGTAACTCAGTTACATTACTAGTTACTTCTCTCAAAAGTAACTCAGTTACTTCAAGTTACTCGTTACTTTCGAAGTAACTAGTTACTAGGGAAAGTAACTTTGGTTTTACCCAGAATTCTCTTATTAATGTGTTGCTTCCCTAACTGGATACCCAGCAAGGATGCCAGTCTTCTAGCTTGCTTACATGTTAGCACTATCCAGCCACAAGTACACTGTGCCACCTAATGGCCTGAACCTAAAATAGTTAAAATGGCAGTGTAGTAGTGCGAGTGCAAGTCAATGATGAAATGAATGAAACTAAATTAGAAATTAACAAAGTTTGTTTTATGTGTCACTTTTTTATCTGTGTGTTTTAATCTATTTCTAATGTTTCAACCCTCTACAAATGCAAACTCATCATTCTCGGGTTGTTACAGCAGTGTCTAATCATTGTACGTAGAATCACTAGGAAGAAGCAGTGGATCACAAAACACAACATACAGTGTGTTGAAACTTTTGAAAGATATTTATTTTTGCCATTTAAATGGACAGAAAGTATGCTTTTAGCAGTGCCAACATTAAACTGTACCTCAGACAATTTAGGACCTGTAGGTATCAAAGTAGGTATCAAAGTGCAAAAACATGTAGTGCAAAAAATGATTTAACATAAACACGGTGAGGTTTGTCCATTCTTTGTAAAGTTAACTGAACTTAACTTTGTAAACTTAACTGCTGAATTCCACCAACTGGAGACCTCATGTTCAGTAATAAAAGTATTTTCAGAGAAAGAGAAGAGAAATAAAATTAATTACAAGTATGTTCAGCCCCACAAACAGAAATAAAATAAATAATAACTATTTTCAGCTTCATAAACAGTCAAACCAAAATAATATTGCCTCCATACAGGCCATGTAGATAAATAAAATATAATGGTATTTTAAGTGCTTCAGAAGCCCAAGTTTCACTTGGAAATAACCCTACTTTACCTTGTAGAGCACCACTGAAGGCAACACATCATCATCATATGAGCACTACTCAACTTTGGTTTCCATCAAACCAACGATTGTACCTCAAGAGGAGAAGCTTCTCAAACTTATGATCAGACAACTTGTTCCTCTTTGGAGTGAGAATCAGGTTTCCCAGGCTGAAAAGCCTTTCAACTGGGGCACTTGAAGGAGTAGCTGCATTAAGTTTAAGAGAGAGTTTCTTTATCATTGGGAAATGATTCAGAGAGTCTAACCCTGTTGCTCCTGATTTGAGGTACTCGGCTACCTCACCTTCAGCAGTGGCATATATGTCCTCATTCTCTTCAAAGGAGAAGAACTCATCCTCTTTGCTAGAACCCGCGTGCTGTGTTGTGTTGGTGGCGCTGGTACCTGGTTGTAGCTGATCTTGCTCAGGGAGAAGTTTTCGACACTCTACCAGCAGACGTGCCTTTGCGAGGTCCTTCCGCGCCTGGTCATGTAGCCAACGAAGCTTAAATTTTGGTAGTGTCACAGCAGCCAGCAAAGCATCTTCACTTCCAAGGACATGTGCAAACCTTGTTTTGACTGCCTGTAATAACGACACAGTAAAAGTGCAAAAAACATTTTTGCATGAGAAAGTATGCATTGTTTCAACATTAAATTAATTAAATATTAACAGCATGCTGTAGTTTTATATAGAATGTATTTTAATTTGTAAATAGTGTGTATTTTACTACGTTGTATTTATTTTATTTATTTATTGGGGTTAAGTATCTGTAACTGTAACAGCATTCACTTGCATGTGAACAGCACAGCACAATATAAAAAGCAATTGAGTAAAACATTTCATTAAAGATAAACACAAATGAAAATATCATCTCTTACCTGGACAACTGTATCTGGTAGCCCAACAAGAATTTGCAGACCATTTTTTATAGCCAGAGTCTTGGTCATTAGCGACTCCAGTGTGGGTAGGAGTGTGCCATAAAAACAATGGTCTTCTCCTTGAAGAATGTCCAGTGCCACAGTAAGTGGTTTCATGACTGCACAGTACTCTCTGATACACTGATGCTCCCTCTCATTGAAACATTTCAACTGTAATGTGGATGAGATTGTGTTCAGCTCCACCACAGGTATCTTTGAAATTCTCTCCAGAGCATAATAGAACGAGTTCCACCTTGTTGTGCAAGGTACTAGTAGCTTCTTTGCAATAATGTCGTCCACAATCTCAGCAGCCACTGTGGAACGACTGGCCTTGTTCCACAGCCCTGCACATTTTGTGGTGGCACTTCTGTAGATGGTTTTTGTTGCAGCTTCAGACAATAGCCACTTCTCCACATCAGTGCAAGAGATAAGATTCATTGTGTGCGATGCACATCTCTGATGTGGCGGTAAAGAAATTGCATCATCAGCATCATCAGCAGCATTCTGCAGCACATCCCCAATTGAAACAAAAGTCACCTCATCCTCCTCAGATTCAGAGTCATCTGACTCAGGTGCTGGCCGGTACACTTTAAAAGCCTTGACAAAATTGGAGCCATTATCCGTTACAGTTGATGTGATTTTAAACGATAGGCCATGAGATGAGTTAATGTTGTCCAGCTCAGATGCAATACTGTCATACGTATGTCGACCCATAAATCGCCTGCATGCCAGCGCTGCTTTCTCACGTTTCATGTTTTGTGCATTTATCCAATGCGCGGTCACACCAAGAAAACTTTTATTATGCACAGTCCAAATGTCTGCTGTTGTGGAGATGTATTCTACCATGTCAAGTGTATTTTTGAGCTCTGACTCCATGTTGGCATATTCTTGGTCTAGGAAACTGGAAAATGTCTTTCTGGATGGTGCCTTCCCAGCTCTCCCTCGCACAGGTATATGACTAATCAGTTGTCTGAAAGCATGGGACTCAACCGTTGAGATGGGTTTCATGTCTTCCACAACATACCTGGCAATCAGCCTGTGTAGCTGGGGCTGGGTGATGGACTGTGCAGCAGGCTGTCCGAAATCAAGCTTTCGTTGTTTTGCTGGAATAGCATCAACGGAGCTAGAGTCACCGACGTTGCCTTCAGGTTCTTTTTCAACTAACTTGGTAGATGCATGCTGTTTCTGAAGATGTTTCATCAGATTAGAATTGCTAGTCTTTGATGTCGAAAGAGTTTTAGAACCTCCACAGAGAGTACAGTTCACGACAATATTCCTGTCTTTTTCCAACACAAAGGAGAAATAATGTGAATATTTCCAGGAGAGAAAACACATGCCTGGACCATCTTCGACTGCCGCCATGATTGTAGCTTACGTCACAGTGTCACGTGCCCTTTTTACGTCCAGCACGGAAACTGCAGTCGTGGTGCTTTCCTTTGTACTCGGGACTCAGAAATTCGGGACTGCAGATGACCTGCATATGTGTAGTAGTAATTTGTTTTTGTAGAGAGCTAGCAAAACAAGCGTTTTCGAGGGCGTCGCCATATTGGAATCCAGACGAGGCTAACCAGAACACCGTTTACTCGAGTGTGACATTATTCCCAGGTTCGTGTTCCGATTTCCGAGGTAAGTTAAACGCAACACACGAAGTAACGAGTAACGACCCTATCTAAATCCCAGTAACGAGTAACGCGTTCCTGATTTTGGCATAATAACTAGTTACCGTGCTCGTTACCGCAATAATAACGTAGTTACTGTAACGCGTTACTTAATAACGCGTTAGTCCCAACACTGTCTATAACACACATATCCCTGACTGGAAATAATGGGTGTCTTAAGATATGCTAAATATCCTCACAATCAGTGCGAAACAATCACATATCAGCTCATATTGTGGAAGACAAAGAGCAAGGCTGAAATTATGCTTAGAATTGATTACATGTGATTAGCTGAAATTCCAGTGGAAGACCTGGCTGTTGCTGCAGTTTGTTATGGACCGCTGCCAAGACAATGTAAGATATGTTAAAACAAAGAGCATCAGCAAAAGAGGATATGCAACCTGCATTACCACAGCTGACACATAATGAATTTTATTCACCTCCCCCCGCCTTTTTTTTTAGCAAACATGCAAATCACCAAGCGAATTTGCATGTCACCTGCCCAAACAAACAGGAATTAGCAGAGACAATCAGAACACATGAGGAGTGAGAGATGAGACGTGAACAGCACCTCTCCCCAGGCTGATAAATAATACAGCACAGTGGCTTTTTAAATAGACTGCATTGCAGCTCAGACACGCACACACAGAGCAAAACAGACTTGATCACAGGTTGAAAGCCAGCTGAGCTCCTGACAGATATTTGTTCATTATGTTAAAACAGTGATGACACAGGAAGTCAGCCTCAAAACACGACGTTCGCTAACAGCAGGCTTTCTGATGGGAGACTGACAAGACACGGAAAAGTTTAATCACCGCTGTGTGATCGTTTAAAGGGAAGGTACACAGCCAGAAGAATCCTGCCATAAAATGTTGCAACAGTACTGAAGGAAGTGGTGTTTTTGTTCCAGATTGACATCGTCAAATGCGATTCTCTTCATATATCTCAAGTAAAAATTAAATACGTTTTCATTATTTAAGCAATAACATCCTTCAGGTTATACAATTAGTTTGTAAGTAACTATGTAGAGGTTGAAGAAATGTTCGGCTGTACAACACAACAGTCCTAAATTACTTAGATAAATAGTTTATACCTCTCTTATATTGTTTTTTAAATCATAGACAATGAAAAAGTTGGATCTAAGATTACTAGACAAGTTTTGAATAAAAGAATCGGCCGTTCAGAATGAAATATTTTCAATGGCCATCAGTGATGACTTTCTGTCATCAACTCAAACCTGGCTTTCTTTGGTTTGGTCTCCACGGCAGATTTCAAACATTTTGGTGTTCAGCCCCAGTTTGTATAGTATCTCTACATACTCTACTCTACTAGTGGACCCAACACTGCATGTACATTAAGACAGACAGTTCTAAGAGGATGAGTCAGCTTTGGTCATTTTTCTGATCCCTCATTTCTAACATTAAACTTCTGCTGAATGTCGACAACACGTCCCGAGGTGTAATATTTTATGCCAGGTGACAAATTATCAACATGTTACGCTTCCTCAAATTGCTTTGGAAAACACTATTTAACGTCATTAAAGTGCTGGTTAAGATTAAGGATAAGGTTAGAGTTAGGACTGGAATACATGGCTGGAACGTGTTTTACCGTGGTACCGTCTTTCCACTGTATTTCACCCATAACCCGACGTGTACCATAACAACGCCAAAGGTCACCTCGGGAAAGCAGGGACGTGATAAATCGTCAGGATGTTAGCCTCGGGAGTAAGGCTAACATCCACGGGATATGCGCCATTAGCGTGCTGCCTGCTGTAACCCTAATTTCCTTCAGGATTAATAAAGTATTCTGATTCTGATCCTCATGTAGAGCCAGCATGAGGTCAAAATTACACACATATATATCTTTGGTCTGTTCTGCTTATTTATTGTTATATTGTGGCAATGATGTATGTTCTGTCACAGTCTAGCAGAGGCAGACTGTGTGGATAGACTGTGTGGATAGACAAAAAGGACCCAAAATGCAGACTCCAAGGAACAGGGAACAAAACTTGAATGTTAACAAAAAGTGAGCCGTTTAATATGGCTGATAAAAAAAAGTACAAAAACAAAAGACAGAGGCACACAGGAAAGAATCCAACTAGAACTAAACTGTGACAATTAACTGCTGAACAAAAAACAAAGAACAAAACCTTGAACATGGAAAAATCCTAGAAACATGACACGGAACAACAGAAACACACAGACTAAACACACACAAGGGTGATTAGGGGAAGTGGAAACACATGGGGAAACAGCTGACACTAGTCTGACATAACGAGACAAAGGAAGCAAAGCTGACTACGCTGACATAGTACACAGACCTTCAAAATAAAACGGGAAATATGAGACACAGACAAGACAATATAAACTTGAGAACATAAGACACACAGCATGAAACAGGGAGAGGGAAACTTAAACACAGGGGTAGAAAGCACAGAGAGAAACTAATAAACAAATGAACTTAGCTACCCTAAAGAACTTAAACATAACATCCAAATAAACTAAAACTCAAAACGCTAAGTCAACAGACCCAGGAACATGACATGCTCATCATGTTTAGCCATGTAAACTAAAAGCTAAGTCTTCATCCTGCTCTAAATGGTTCATTTCTAATGGTATTTTTTATACTTGTGAACCTGGCTGGTGTCAGACAGAGGGTGTTTATTCATAGTCATCTCAGGTCGAACCACAGCTCTTGATCCAAGGATTTTTGCACAAGGTAGCTGTGGGTAATTTGTGTTTGTGTATGAAGTACGGTCAAAACCTGCCACAGCGTCATTATACTAGAGCAGGGGTCGGCAACCTTTCTGATGGCGAGTGCCATTTAAAATTTCCTCACAGGTCTGTGTGCCATATGATTGCATTAGCAATAAATTTAACAACGCACTATATGAACAGTTACACAATATATAGAACCACTTTCTAGAATTATATTTTTTTGCAGATGTTGGCAGCTATCAGTTATCAGCTATTTTGAAACAAGACTTTTTATCCATAACAGCAAATGAACTGTACAAAAATACAAATGCTTTATGGTCTCCTCACAAGAATGATAAGAAAAATAAACTGGGCCAATATGGCATGTTTGTTAATACAGGGACACACATGTTAATATGATCTCTGGTCTCCCACTCAGAGACACAGGTCTGCGAGTGTCCAGCATTCAGACGGCTACCCGAGGACTCGTGTGAGAGGAAATCTGCTCACACAGACATGTAGAGCCAAATGCTGTCAATAAGGCCTCTGCAATGTTCTGAAGACAGTTAAACCTGTCAGGTAGTGATGTCCAGCAGGTGAACATGCAGCTCCATGAACACACACAGCTGTGGATTCCAGCTGCTTCGATGTCGCATTAACTGGCATTAACTCAGTTAATGCGAGACAAATCCAGCTGCTCATTAAAGCTTTCTGGTTTGATCAGAAAATAAAACATTGGTCCATATACCTGAAAGTCCCAAAAATGCATTGTGTCTCGAGTCTACGGATGTATCCGTGTATCTCTGTGGTGCTGATGCTGCGCTGAGTGGAAAGCTTCTGAAGCTTTTGAAGTGTCTGAATGTGGAAAGCTAACAACGTCCCTCTCACCAGTCGGCTAAGTTATGTTTAGCCAATTACAAGTTGAATCTGGTAGTTGGGGTTGTTAGCTAAGATACCGTCATTAAGAAGAGGCACAACTAATGTGTCTATGCGAGCTGATTTACCATTTATTTTTTGATGCACCTTCTCAGATTAATTCACTCCGTGTCGTGCCCAGGGCTGGACTGGGACGAAAAACAGCCCGGGCATTTTGACTAGAGACCGGCCCACCAGGTATTAAAGCCATAAAGCCTTTGAATGAAAACAAACGCTGTTGTGACAGTGATGTACAGTCTTGATATGTATGATTTCTATACATTTTACATCAGATAAAATATTTGGTTGTAAGCTTCAGATAATTATTTAATAATTAGTATTTCTTTGTGCCCACCTTTCCCTGTTAGTGCCCTACCTGCCCCCTGGCAAAACTTTGCTAGACCCGCCCCTGCACAGTTACCAGCTGTCAGCTACTTAGAAAAGGATCCTGGTGTTATAAACAGTTCATAACTTCCTTTCAACTCATTCATGTCACCTAAAAGGTAAACCTGTTTCTTCATCACCTGTTCAGCTCTGATGATTCAGTAAGGACATCTCCTGGTTTCATCTTCATGTTTCCCTCTCACCACAAACCGATATCATGACCAGCAGCTTTACAGCTGTGGCTCCAGCAAACATCAGCTGATAGTAGAAATTAATATTAAATAAATTCGAACAACAGCTGATCAAGCTTAAACGTGCTGCTGTTGTTTAGCGCGACATCCACTGGTTTCTTCTTTCTGGCGCAAAGTGGGCGATAAACAAACAAGAGAGCCGATCAGCTGATCATTGATCAGTTTTCATGACTGAAGTAGAAACAGGAGAGAGAGAGGAGAGAATGAGAGAAGAAGAGGCAGCTGTGCAGCGTAAAGACATAGAATAACTCCAGCTTTATGTCTTTTTCCATTCTAGCTGAAGTCCGGGACAAACTGCGTCCCTTCTCAGCTCAATACGAAACACGTAATAATTTCTCTGAATTCCGTCTTTTTACGGGACGGTTGGCAACTCTACTAACTAACCTTATGAATAAAATAAAGTTCACTATTGGTAACATCATAGCACCGACGCAGCTGTATAGAAACTCCGTCATGCTAGCTAGTACGAGTTATTGTAACCGACTGTAAAAAGTCAGCACAACAAAAATAAACTCCACCTAAACTTGGTTTATATCTGACACAGACAGACTGCAGGTCATAACTTCTTACCTGAAGTTCAGTTCACCTGAGACTCGGACCGGCGGCCGCCTCGGGTCTCTCCTCATCCTGCCTCCCCTTTCCCTCATCCACCTGCTGGCCTCCACCACTTGTTAATTTTACTGAATCTGTGGAAGCTCCGCCATAGCCACCATTAAACAACTGAGTTATTTTTACACACATCTGGCCAATCCACCACCTTTCATTGTTTATACCGTTACAAAAAATAAATAAATAAATCATCGGCCCACGAGGCAAATGCCCGGTGTGCCCGATGGCCAGTCCAGCTATGGTCGTGCAATCAGTTAACCTTTCGCATGCCAACTGTGGCACGTGTGCCCAGGGTTGCCGACCCCTGCACTAGAGTATGTAGACCAAAGTACTGGGGCAAGTTCTCTAGCCAGGAATGAATACCTTTCCCACAGGAAGACAACAGAATAAAATTAACCATGATGTCAACAGACAAGTTCAACCCAAACAAAGTAAATCGCAGTTCCTGGCAAATAGCTAGGAAAATATAGTCAGCAATCCAGTGGCTCACACTTCTGTTGGCTTCTTGGCATGTGTTTAACCAACATGCAATATCAGCTGCTTCTTTGTTTCCTGCCAGAAAAAAGCTTCACCATCACATATAACACTTTCTTCCAGGGTGTCATGTAGTGGCGCCATGTGAGAAGCTGTTGGCTTGAAGAAAATATGCACGAGCTGTCCTTTCGTGTCAGTGCCTTCGCGCCCTGCCCTCGACAATATTTGAATGCCAAGAACATGATGCATGTGTTGTTTGGAAGCTTTATGTTTTCCACTTTGTTTTCCTTTGCTTTTAGTTGCTGATTGGTTTTCTTTTAATCCGCTTTGATCTCGCTGATTAGATGTTTTTCACTTAAATGTAAGAACAGTCTACTGTTTGGGTTGTAATACCCCTTGCACAATGCTGGTGCTTCAGGGTACAGTACATATACAGTAATTATGATACACAGTGCTCATACAGTGGGCGATAAGTTGGTAGTGATCCTTTCCTAGGTGCTGTCACAAAGCAGCGTCACAGCTCCGGAGCCAAAGGACATCTTATGTAACCTGGAAATGAGAACAGGCTGGATTCACTGCTTTTGTAAAGAAGCTATTCTGTCAAATGCAGAACTAATGGCTGTATGGATCTGAAGTTATGGCAGTCATGCTTGTGCCTAAACTAGAGTTTTGGCTCTGACTACTGATGAGCACTATACTCATCAAGAAACCTTTAATTTAAAATGGAGATCAAATACTCCCTTACATGCTCATTAGTTGTATTGCTGAATGCCACTTTACAACCATGCTGACCTAGATAAAGCCTTGGAGAAATAGTGGCCTGCACCTTCAGACTGAAACCATGTTTCACTTTTAATTAGAGGGGAGAACTTTATCTCCCTCTCAGCCCTTCTCTCCCTCGCTCTGTTCCCCTCAGCCACCTGGCCAAGGCAGCAGCAGAATGTAAATTGGGTTCTGGGCTTTAATTGGACACTGTACATGCTGGGAAGGACCCACACACACACACACACACACACACACACACACACACACACACACACACACACACACACACACACACACCCCTGCTGAAGGATATTGACAGAATAGGCCTGGACAAGTGCGGCTCTGCCAAGCTAAGTGAGTTGGTACTGATGCTTCAGTGTAAGCTGAGTTGAGTTCTTCCAGAAACAGTGCACTGCCTGGAGATTCTCGGTCAAACTGCATAAAAAAATAAAGTAGTTTCAGTTGATCTTCTGTAAGTAGAAATAGCAAAAAAGCAACAACTTTGATTTCATGGTGTGCTAGTTGGAATGATGGCTATTGGTTGGATCTGTTCATCATTCATTCATTGTCAGCTGTCTTGTATTTCAAACTTTCATGTACCTGCATGTCTTTGAACTGTGGAAAGAAGCTGAAGTACCAGGAAAAAACTCACAAAGACTTGGGGAAACTCTTTGGCACTATATAAGTAAAACTGAATTTAAGTGTTGTGGAAAAAAATAAAAATAAAAATCTCACCCCGTCCTCGTTTTTGTCACACCAACCCTCTACACGCCCAGCCTCACTGCATCTATAAATCTTCTCTGTGGTCTTTTACTCCTGCCTGGCAGCTACATCTTCAACATCCTTTGTTCAGAATTCCTTCACCTTTGCTGCTTCCAAACACGACTTCCCTCTCTCTTCTTACTTTGTCTTTGGTCAAGAGCAGCATAGTTTCAACTGGCGCCATAGTTAACCCGGCCCTAAACCAATTTGTTATGGATATGTCATTCTTGATGTTCTGCATGTTTCCGTGGGAAGCGAATTTAAGCTGGATGCTCTTCTCTTAGACCTCCACATTAATTCAGCCTCGGGACGAGTGCTGGGAGTACGCTGGTTTATGCCCCTCCTCGAAGAACAAAGTCAGCAGCAGCCACTGCTGCACTATGTAACTTTGTTGCTAAGTTTAAGTTCAGATCCTCTTGAATTTCCCTTCACACCTTTACTTGCATGTGAATGTTTTTCATGACTGCTGAGGAAAAATGATAAGAAAAAAAGAAGCTTTTTTTGACCATTTGACCGCAGCTGAACTCTCAGTAGAATACTAGCAGGCATCTCTTGGCCAAAGTGGGTATTCCACAGCTGTTAGATGTGGTTGGGTGAGGGTAAGGGTTGGAGGCTACATAAGTGATTCCATTCATTCGTGTCCAACAGCTGTGAAATTCCAACTTTAATTGTGGAATGCCCACATTGTGTGCTGCAGAGACTCCTTATCTGCTCAAAGCTGATAAAAGTTCACTGTTTAACACAGTTGCCAGGCGAGTTAAAGAACGGCATTATTCTCTTAAGAAGGAAACTCAAGTGGACTCGCTCAACAAGAGATAGCATTCAAGAACAATGTAAACATATATTCATCAGCCAGAGCTACTTGGTTAAGGCACCCTGACCGTGAAAGCCTATTTACTCGAGTATTAAAGCAGCGTCACAGGACTGCCTATTCACCTGGGGCAGCAGCAGGTCAGTAATACACCTTTGAGCTCGGGCGGTAAAACTCTAAAATCAATTGTAAAACTGACCTGAAACCAGGAAAAGGCTGAACTACAGCATGATTTTATTTTATCTCTGAATAAAGACTGATAAATCATTTGTGCACCACTTTCGTGCTTGTTTCTTTCAGTCAAAAAGTCTCAATCAAATAGAACTAAGGCCCAAGGATAGGCTGAAGGCGGAACCAGATCAGAGTCCACTGTGGGTGTAGCGTGGGGGTTGTGATATGGCTGTCAAACGACTGCCAAACTGGCCTGGGAGATACACAATTGCACTAATTTGGGCTAAAGCCAGCTCTAGTTGGAAACTCTCAGGCCACTGCTGGCTGATGCCGACAAGCCGTTGATCAATCTGGCAATGGATTTAACAACTGTTTGGACAAACCATTTTGGCTGCATGGAGAAGATGCCAAACAAGCAGTTTTCTGAAAAGAAAATAAGTGTTACTTTGAAAAGGTTACGAAAAAACCCCCAGTTCAAACCAGTCACGAATCCTTCAAAATGGCAACATTTATATGCGTGTGTGTTTGTGTGTGATCTTTTTTGGGAACTCTTGCAAGGAGCCAGTTGCCTCTGTGAATTTTGCAGCTGACAGTGACAAACTGTTGTTTACTCTGCATTTTTGTGTGTCTACGTGTGTGTGTGTGTACTTGTGTGTGTGTTTGCTCTCCCTTAGCTTATCGACACACTGGCACACCAGGAGACTCATACACACACCCAGTGGGAGATGCTTCAAAGCGTGGCATCGCTGTCGGCTCTATTGCTTTGTGTTTCATGTGTCCTCTATTTTTCCAACCTCCTCCTCCTTCTCCCCCATTCTTTATTAATGGCCCAGATGTGGCGGTGGCACACGGGGAGCTCATTACTCCAAAGACAACACAAAGCTGTTGTTTCCATATTCAAACATTTTGGGAGGAGGCGCTTTCATGTAATATGTAACCAAACGAGCGTACAACTTTGAAAGCTAACAATGTTGCTTGTTCGACAGTTTCCGTTTTGTGTTTGATTAGGTGTGAAGGAGGAAGACGAGGAGGAAGAGCAGCTTAGTTCATGCATTATGTAACTTTGTGTTGGCTTGTACAAGAGTTTCAGCTTTGCATTTTGAAAAACAATACGGGGCGAAATAGAAGTACGGATAAGGAAAGGATGTAAGGTGGAGGAGGTGATGAGAATGGAGATTAAACCGAGGAGGTGGATGAAGATGTTTGAGGGGGCAGGAACTTAAAATAATATAAGGATCAGTATAGGAGAAGGATATGGGGAAACAGAAAGGAATAATAAGAAGTGTGCTATTGCTCAGGCACATTTAATGAGACTAAATGTTGTATTGAGGTAAAAGTTTCATAAAGTCTGGACTTCTCTGGTGGTTAAAGCTGTTGTTGCTGTTCATTGCAGTGATGCACATCTCCATATTGGCCAAAGCCAACTTTATTGTCACTTCTGTTATATATACAGTACATATACAGGATTGACATGTCAATAATAAATAAATATAATAAATAAAATAAAAATAATCAGAGCTTTAAGACAACATTAAACATATTATATTTTTATATTATATATTATGTTCTTAGCTAAGATCCAGATCCTGCTTAAGATTTCCCACAGAGCCTGTGTACAATCATTACTTTGTATAAAGATGTGAGGGTTATATTGTCTACAAAGCATTATGGATAAATATACATATTGCAAGTCTTTGTAGATTTGAGTGCAAGTGAGAAATGACACAGAGGAATCAGTATCAGACTGAAAAAAATGAGCATAGCAGCATAACACGTGTTTTTGTGTAGAGGACAGAGTGGTGTGGTTGTTTGGCTGGTTTTACAAATGAAGAACTGCACTTACTGGGGTTTAAATGTAGGTGCACTGTCTCAGTCTCAGCTCTTGCTTTCTGTGCTAAGTAACTAAACATAGAGCAACACTGCAGACTGGTAAGTATTATTGTAAACCTCTGTGTGTGTGTGTGTGTGTGTGTGCGTGCGCGTGCGTGCGTGTGTGTGTGCGTGCGTGTGTGTGTGATCTCACCCGTCACTTTGTTAGGTACACCTGTTCAGCTGTTCCTACATTTCATTCCAGTAGAGCACCTTTGGGATGCTGTGGACCAAGATTTTGAATCATGGTTGTGCAGCTGTAGCATCTGCAACTGTGTGATGCTATCGTCTTGCTATGGATCAAAAATATCTGAGGAATGTTTGCAGCACCTTGTTGAATCTGTGTCACAAAGAATGAGTGCAGTTCTGAAGGCAAAGGGGTTTCCTGTATTGTTTATATGAGACCACATCCACAGTAAAAAGAAGCCCATATCCTGTTAATATACAGATGATGAGCTGTGGTATTGGTAAAGTTGTCTAAATATTGATTAAATAATTCATAAACAACCAGTTATTATCATATTATACAGTTTTTAAGAGTAAAATGCAGAAAAATGATTTATTATCTGTAGAACGCTATTTGTTGTTGCTTATTTGGGGCTTTTACTTAGTTGGAACGAAAAAACTGCGCAGAAGTTTGACATTTCATACAGGAACAGGTCCCAACTCTAGTCGTAACTCAAGAGCAAGATGGCAGGAAAAGAGACACGTCTCAAAAGTTGGAATGCAGCATCTATCTGAATATATCTGTGGTTGTTTACTCATGTCAAAATACATCTGTTTATGTGTTTATTTATTTATTTTTGGTGCTGCATCAGTCAGCACATATGTCTACAAATGACACATTGGTGTATACTTGTGTCACTCAAAGGTTACCCCTGTGCTGGAGGATAGACTATTAACATTAGGTATGTGCTAACAAAGTCCCCCAAAAGTAGACTCTAAGAACTTTGAAAGATACTGTGATGTGCAGACAAGCAAAAGTGGACTTCCTCCAAAAGTCCTAAGAGGCTCCTCTCGTCCAAAAGCTCCTTTACACAAAAGATGAAGACATGATGGGTAAGGTGGGGAAAGGACATATAGGACAACAGTGAGGAAGTAGAGGTGTTGGAACAATGAAGGTGAAGAGAAAATGTGAGACAAAGTTAAGAGTAAGAGAAGATGGAGGACATGAGGAATAGGAGTAGGAAGAAAAGAGGGAGGGGAGTAGTGGAAAGAAACAACTAGGTCGGGGAGGGGAAGGGGTTTAGGAGAGTGAAGAGCAGAGGAGCCAGGGGTGAAAAAAAAGTAGGATAAAAAAATAAGACAAGGTGAGGAAGATCAGGACGTGAGGAGGAAGCTGAAGGTTAAGAAAGAAAGAGGCTGATGACTAGTTTTTTGAAGAGGGAAGATGCCAAGAAAATGATGAACTGAAAAAAGCAGCGATAAGGAGACAGTGGAGCAAAAGCAGGAGGTTGGGAGTTAAAAAAATAGAGGGAGGTGAAGAGGAAAAAGGGAATGAGACGAATAAAGTGTAGGATTCAGTGAAGAAGAGGAGGAAGTGAGGAAAAGGAGGAGGTGGGTGTCGGGAGTCAGAGTCACTTTCATCACAAAAATTTGTCGTGTTGATCGGAGGTGCGAACCCAGCAAAACTGACAAATCTCTCTCACAAACCTGTCGGAAAAGCGACGTGTGTGTGCATATAAGTTACACCCAAGGGGACAGTCAACCTTTCCAGCAAACAGTTTTTATCAGCTTCTTGTTTGGACTCATATTCCCACAACATGATCTGCTGTTATTCAGCTCCTCAGTAACATGGTGCTGGGACAACACTAACGTCAGATTTACTGCAGTATCCATCAGTGTTTTGGATCAGATGTAGGATCAGGCAGCTGCATTTTCCCGTCTGTCGATTGTGCTACTTAAAACCAAATTTACCAATAAAAAACACTGAATAATAATAATAATGGTTACATGGTAACCAATATGGTATTTTGGTAATATCTATATCACGTAATGTGGATTAGTGTTTTGCAATTTCGCATATTATGGTATTGATCCGATACCGATACCAAGTAATATCGATACCAATACCGATACAATCCAATACCAACGCTGGCACTGGTATCGGATCGATACTTTGTTTCTTTGTTTTCCAAAAAAACCCCTCACTTTCAAAATACATGGATAGCTGAAAAAGTTTTTTTTAAATTTTCTTAACTAATTATTGTGGAAAGTAAAAATTTGATTGAAAAGTTACAGCATCTCACGTCTCTGTGAGACCTGGACTGTAAACGTGCTTTGGGTCAGGTTTTATTGTGCTATAGGCTATAAATAAAATAAACATGACACTCAACACAAAAATGCTCAGACACTTTTCATACAACCCTTTTTGTGTTTGAGGGATATTTTTCATTTCCAAAAACATAAAATAAGAAAATGTATTATTTAACACAGTGCAGTGGTCTACAAACTGAACTTAGAGGGTCTTGCTAGTATCGAGCTGATATCAATACTGTCGTTACTGTATCGATACTATCGATATTTGAATCGATCCGTGTACCTTTTATGCACACCATCTGTTGTTAAAGTTAAAAGTTCAGCTCAGAGCAGCCTTTAAAACTTTCACTAGGAAGTACGAACTTAGGCTTAGCAGTAAGAAAACACAGCTCTGACACAGGAGCAGGACAGTGGACATTAAATAGCAGTAGTGACATCAATGAAGTAAAATTATACTTACGGGTTCTGTGGACTTTAAAGCACACATGAGCCCATATTTGAAGTGAAAGCTTGGTCCACACTCCTGTGAAGGGTACATGGACTCACCCTAGTGATGTAGAGGGTGATTAGCTCAGAGAGGAGCCGCTTCCTCTCTTCACCTTGAAAGGAGCGCGCAAAGGCCCCAGTTACACAGAACTAAAGACCAGTTAGCAGCTGCCTGGCAACCACCAGTCATTAGTGAAAAATGAATATTCCCCTGACCGCTGACACGTTTCAAAAGTTGTCCTTTTGAAAGTTGTTGGAACAACTCTTACTTTAGAGGTAATGTTCTCCGTTTCCGGTTTACATCACAGTTTTTCAAGTGTCACTCAGGGTCTATCATCTAGCATTTTCCAAGTAAACTGTGGGCGACACAGTAAACTTGTATTTATAATAGAATACAGAAAACATATCAATTATTTCACCTGAGAAAATGTTAACATTTCATGAAAAATATTACCTCATTATTTTTTTTGAATAATTGGATTGCAGCAATGCGTCAAAAAAAAGTTGGCACAGGTGCAACAAAAGGTTGGAAAAGTAAGTGGTACTGCAAAGAAACAGCTGGAGGAACATTTTGAAACCAATGAGTTAAATTAGCACCAGGTCAGAATATCTTAGAGAGGCTTAAATTCCCACAAGTAACGAGTGGGAATGGGTTTGACTAGTCTGCAAAACACTACATGAATTTATGGAAGAATATCAGAATCAGCTCTTCAGTGTAAAAGTGTGAAGACTTCTGGAGAAATCTCTAAAATTTAATTATGGATGTCCGTCATTTATGGGTGATGGTAATCACTGCATGAGCTCAGAAACACTTTTCAAAATCACTGTCTGTGAACACAAATCACCGTGCCAACCACAAACGCAGCTTAAAGCTCCATCATGCAAAGAACATAATCCAGAAACACTGTCGGCTCATCTAAAGAGCAGAGAGACCATTCACCTTGTTTACAGCTCTGTGATGATGTGAGGCTCCATTTGAGCCCATGGAACTGGTAGTCTGCACATCTAGAAATGCACCATCAGTACTGCATGGTATATACAGGTTTTTATCCTAACATAGGTTTTCATCCTATGCTCCCATCCTGATGACAACTTGTTCAGGGAAGGCTTTACATATTTCAGCAAGACATATGTTAAACAGCATGGGTTTGTAGTGGATGGGTGCTGAACTGGCCAACCTGCATTTGGAGCATCATGAAATGGCAAATGACAAAGAAGATCCAGGACTGAATCCTATATCAGACTAGTACGGGACAACATTTCTCTCCCACAAGCCCAACAGCTGGTCTCCTCCTTAGTTCCCAGATGTTTACAGGCTGTTGTTAAAATTCAAAACTGAGCTCTCATCTTCCTTAAAATGGCACATTTTCTAAGTTTAAAAACAAGTTGTCTTTGTTGTATTCTGAATAAAATATGAAATGTGTAAATCATACCTTTCTGTTTTTCTTCACCTTTAACACAACATTTTCAGAACTGGGTTTGCTACATGCTGCCATGTTTTGCTGTTTTTCACATTCAACCTCTTGAAACTGCCACTCTGTGTAGATGTGTGAACGTGTGTCCAAACACGCGTGTGCCTCCTGAGGTAATATGAGCAGCTCAGCGGATCCTGCTGTATTATCAGCAGATATGAGCTGAGCAGACCTGCTTGTTTGTTCAGTCTGTGGCTCCACCGCTCCAAATCAAATCTAGTGTAATTAGCTCTGTCATGTGTTGAAGTTCAGGGTGTTCTCAGTGGGGTCTGCAGCGAGTGCAGCACCGTATTCGTGTGGTGCTCGGCTCAGCCCAGCTAAAAGTGCAGAATGCGTGTGTGGTAGAGAGAAATACTGCTGATGCTGATTGGGAGTGGCTCAGTGCAGAGATGTTCCAATTATAGTTGCAATTATATTTTATCTGCGTCACAAACAAAGGATGGCAGCGATGGGATAGTTTTCTGTGTTTAGTTCTTGTGAACTTTGATGGCATTAGACAACCTGAGGTTTTTGCACATCGATCAAACACCGACAAGTGACGCAAAACACTGATCATCTTGTAACAGTGCAATGTTCATCTGGAAAAGGGTCCTTATGAATGTAATTCTGACATCTAGTACATCTAACAAATTTCCCACGTGTGGGACTAATAAAGGTTATCTTATCTTATCTTATCTTAGTATCTTTCTAAACTAGGCAAAGGCAACAGTGTCCCACCCGTAGACAATAGAATAAAAAAAAGAGCTCCCAAGATCCCCGTCCTTTGAGTATCCATGAGCTGTGCTGCAAGCTCATCCAAACAGCCAACATCCTGTTACCAGGGATATCCATGACCTGATGGGTCGGGCCTCGGTTGGTGGAGTCGGGGAGACCTACACGACATTAGATAGAGAAACTAAACGTTGTGAATGACTGTTAAGGCTCCGACCAAATGGTGGATTCAAACCCAGGACCTTCTTCTTAGGTAACAGTGCAAACCACTGTTGCACCATGATGCCCAGAGATATAATTATGACTCAGAATACTGCAGTAGTGCAGCCCAGCTTTAGGTGCTACAGACCACAAATTCTGAGATGGCGTTGATGGAAAGCAAGGGGGAAAATACACAAGGTTTAACTCTAAAGACTTTCTGGTTTAAGTTCTTGTGTCTATCTAAGCTGGCGTCTTTATTTATTTAACTTTTCCCCCCCTCCTTAGATTATCTGAAGACCAGTTTGTTCAGGACATCCCCCATGTTTTTCAGGTAGAGATTAACATTTAAGTGTCTTTCCTTTGAAATCTTTTACAATTTTTCTGCCCAAAATCTGTGTTGAGCTCACTCTGAATACATTTTTCATGTTGCTATATTATGTTGCTGTTACACGGACGTTTGTAGCCATGCCCGTGAATGGTGTGAGCCAAACATGAGAGTTTGTTCATATCGCAGCGTGAGACCTGTTTTCTTTTGTTCGACGCTTCCACTGCGAGTAGCGCTTTTAGCTCCTGTTAGTGTGGATGAAAGCCCAACGTGAAGAAAAATATGTAATTTTAAATTTATCCAGCGTGGACATCGGAGACAGAATGACAGCGGGGGAGAAAATCAGACAGTGAGGTGCTGAAATCTCCCTGGAGACTGATAGAGAGGAAAGGAGACAGTTTCTACTTATTCCTTCTTGTCTGACCTTTCCTTCACCCTCTTGTCCCCACACCCCCCGCCACCCTCTTTGTCTTTCTCGGCAGAGCGCACACACTTTCTGTCC
This sequence comes from Rhamphochromis sp. 'chilingali', assembly GCF_963969265.1. Lineage (NCBI taxonomy): Eukaryota > Metazoa > Chordata > Actinopteri > Cichliformes > Cichlidae > Rhamphochromis > Rhamphochromis sp. 'chilingali'. The sequence continues at coordinate 33,483,464 of NC_137941.1, forward strand.
ACACACAACTCCAGCGTGCAGTGACACATAGCCTACAGCACACTGGGTAAATACATGACAACCACACAATAGACTGAGCGAAAGGATGCAAACATGCCGTTTTGTCAGGAATTGTTTGTGTATGTTTGGATGCAGTTATTGTGTTGCCAGCTGGTTTTCGTAGCTGCCAGGTTTCTCACAGCTGGCTGAGCTCGTTTTCAGCTGCGACCCACACCAGTGATTCCACTGTGCAATCACCACCTCTAAAGGGCTTCATGAAGCCCCATTAGATGGACTGGGAGTGCATGTCTTTATCGGGGTTTCATAAAACAAAACAACGGTTTCCCATCGCGATCCATTTTTTTATTACATCTTTATGCTCTGTTGAGGCCTAAAACTAAAATCATAGACATCCAGAGATACAGACAAGGAACTGTGTCACGGAGGACTGAATGGTTGGCACTGTCTCTGTTGATTGTCATATCTATTTTTTCCAATTGTCCGTAGCACATTTAAATATCAGCAGTTGACCCAAACTGATTTAGACAATTAGATGATTTTTGTTTTGTTGTGTGTTAACTAAGTACTGTGGAAAGTAAACTTTGCAGGGATTAGTGGTGCAAATCGATGACTCATCTCATAAACAATGACACACTGCTCTCACCTACATACGCTGCCTTTATAGGTTAAAATATTAGTATCGTTAATGACTCTAGCAATACTGCAACACCAGTATATGTATATGTTAGAAGGATTTTGGCCCATTCTTTACAGAAACTCGCTTTTTTTGCTGCTTGGCAACTAAAAAGCTGCAGCTTCCTTCACAGATTTTCGATGGGACTGAGGTCTGGAAACTGGTTACCCAACACCATGACCTTAATGTGATTCTTCTTTAGCCACTCCTTTGTTGCCTTTGTTGTTGCCTACTTTGTTTGGCAGTATGTTTTAGGTCATTGTCATGCTGGAAAACCCCTTCACAACTCATCTTCAGTGTTATGAATGAGGGAAGGAAGCTCTTGTGCAACACTTTACAGAACATGATCCTGTCTATCGGCCCCTCAATGTGGTGAAGTCGTCCTGTACCCTTAGCAGAAAAACAGCTGAAATGCTTAATGTTTCCACCACAATGCTTGACTGTGAGGATGGTGTTTTTTGGGTCACACTCAGCATCTCTCTTACTCATAACATGGTGGGTCAAGTTGATGCCAAAGAGCTTTATTTTGGTTTCATTGGACCACAGCACTTTCTCCCAAATCTTCTCTGAATCATTTAGATCGGCAAACTTAAGACAGGCTGGTAAATGTGCAAATGATTATTATCAGATACTTCAGTTTGCCTACCAGCCTGGCATTGGAGCGGATGATGCCGTCATTCACCTCCTACATCGTTCCCTCGCTCACCTGGAGACCGCTGGAAGCACTGTGAGAATCATGTTCTTTGATTTCTCCAGTGCCTTCAACACCATTCTTCCCTCGGTTCTAAAGGACAAGCTGGTGAACTCTGGAGTGGACCATCACCTCACTACCTGGATCCTGGACTACCTCACCGACCGACCACAGTATGTGAGGACTCAGGGCTGTGTGTCGGACAGGGTCGTCTGCAGTACGGGGGCCCCACAGGGAACGGTTCTGGCTCCGTTCCTCTTCACCATCTACACTGCAGACTTCTCCCACAATTCCACCCAGTGCTTCCTGCAGAAGTTCTCTGATGACTCTGCAATAGTCGGCCTCATCACTGATGGGGACGACAAGGAGTACAGAGGTCTGACCCAAGACTTTGTGGACTGGTGCCAGCTGAACCACCTCCAGATCAACGCCAGTAAAACCAAGGAACTGGTGGTAGACTTCCGCAGGCACAAGCATTCTCCACTGCAACCACTGAACATCCAGGGTATGGACATTGAGGCTGTGGACAGCTACAGGTACCTTGGTGTTCATCTGAACAATAGACTGGACTGGACTCATAACTCAGACTCCCTCTACAGGAAAGGGCAGAGCAGGCTGTACCTGCTGCGGAGACTCAGGTCGTTTGGAGTGGAGGGCCCACTCCTGAAGACCTTCTATGACTCTGTTGTGGCTTCTGCTATCTTTTATGGTGTGGTCTGCTGGGGCGGCAGCATCTCTGCTGGGGACAGGAAGAGACTGAACAGGGTGATCCGAAGGGCCAGCTCTGTTCTAGGATGCCCTCTGGACCCAGTGGAGGTGGTGAGTGACAGGAGAACGGCGGCTAAGCTGTCATCCCTGTTGGACAACATCTCCCACCCCATGCAGCAGACTGTGACAGCACTGAGCAGCTCCTTCAGTGGGAGACTGCGGCACCCACGGTGTGGGACGGAGAGATTTCGCAGGTCTTTCCTCCCCACTGCTGTCAGACTCCATAATAAAGACTTTAACTGATCAAGCACACACATCCATACATATGCAATAATGCTAAGTGCAATAATCCTTTCTGTCATCGTTGTATTTTTACTCAGTTGTATATAGTATTTGTATTCTATTTTTATCTTATTGTATATTTATTTTTATTTTATTCTACTGTATATAGTATTTTATTTTATTCTATTCTGTACAGTTGTGTACTGTATTTATTCTTATTGTATTCTAATTTTTGCCTCATAACTTTTGCACTGTCCACTTCCTGCTGTGACAAAACAAATTTCCCACGTGTGGGACTAATAAAGGTTATCTTATCTTATCTTATTTCCCGCAGAGTACAAGCTAAAAGTGAGCAAACATTTGTCCACCTTTCAAAGCAAATTGAATGTGCTCAGTCCATCCAAAACAATGTAATCAGTGGTAGAAATTCATACCCTGAGGAAGTTAGTGAAGGCAGAAATGTTTGTAGAAATAAAAATGACAAACTTGATGAAAATTGTGTAAGACGTTTTCATTTCGACGGACTTGCAGCGATGCCCACATAGATCTGCACCACACCGTGTGCACTGCTCGACTTTGCAGGCTGTCATTATTTATTTATTTTTGTTTTATTCCTTATTCATGGCCCTGAGAGGATGATTCCAGATGATTTCAGTTAAGTCACGTCTATCGCATCATCAGGCTATGGATAATCTAACAACCTGAAGATATCACTTTGTGAATTTAATGTCTTAACAAGCTAATCTGCAATCAAAATATTCAGCTGCCGACTATTTATTGGCTATTTATGGTTGGTTAACTTAGAATATCTGTACGGTTTTCCTCGAGTCTCTTTTGTTTTACTTTTGTCTGACTTTTTCCTGCACTGCATCTGAATGCATTTTTAATTACTGTGTTTGCATCTTAGCATGACTCCTACAGCACTTGTGATTTTATATGGGCTATCATTATCAAACAAAATGAACAGAAAAGCCTGACTTAACTTTAGTTTGTAAAAAGCAAAGTGGTCCCAGTGCTATCCTCAAGCATGACCAGTGCACGCAGTGTCTTTTGAAAAGCTTCATTTTTATTCCACAGCCTGGTAATCAGGTCTGCATAAGCTGCGTTTCACTCATGCTGACTTTCTGCTCCCACATTTCCCCCACTGTTCAGCTCCTGAGATATACTCTGGAACAGTTGATTCTCTTTCCTTCCTTCTCCCCCTCTCCTCCGTGATCTCGCTTCATTCATTCCCACCTCCCCCCTCTTCCTGTTCGCTCTCCTTGGCCTTGATATCAAATAAAGATGAAGGTGTTGGTCTAATCGACATTGTTGCCAATGAATCATTTAGCAGTGTTAGTCTAACATTTCTGATTCCAGGTCAGTGCTTTTCAATACACATCCCTCTGCCAGCAGGGTTTAGCCTGGTTCAGCCTGTAGGCTGCAGACTGGCAGTGCTGCGTCTGTGCTGCCGCTGCCAACCGGCAAACCCCGACTGTCCCTCAGGCACTGACCCCCCGATGTATGCAGGCATTTCCCCGCTGGAGCACAGAAACGCTGACGGGGGTGGGATGTTTTGGAAAGAATCATGCATTTACCCCTCTGGTTTGTTTGGGTCAGATTAATGCTTTTGTGCAAATCACATCTCCACTTATTTAGTTCCACCCACAAGCAAAGTTAGAATCTGTAGCTGTCATTGCAGCTTGTTTTTCAGGGATGTTAGATGTGTTATATGCTTTATGTGTGCTGTGTTATACTACAGTGCCTTTCATTCTTAGGTTATGCACACTTGCTATAAAGATGTTTCCCTTTTATTCCATCGGACTGTACAGGAAGCTGTGAGCTTGTCTGTGTGTATCCATGCTTTTTGGCAAATTGGAAGGGTTTTGCACAGAGTAGGCGTAATGAGCTTTAGCTTTTCAGCCAACACGGTTTTCACATTTTGGATCTTTCAGTTGAGTTGCAGTGTTTTCTGCATTTTCTTTCTTTTTTTAACTCCTGTCTTCTGTGGATTTTTTCTTTTGGGACAAAACATTTTCAAATTAAAATTGGCATACCAAATTTTGAAGAATAGCAGTTGTGATTTATTTATTATTTTACACACACAGTGAAAATAAAGTGGCTAAATTCCTCAGTAGCTTTTGTTAGTTTTACATATTCGTGTAATTTTCAAAGTGGCAAATGAAACAAGTGGATCATGAAATTGTGCTTTCATTAGTGCTCCATACCAGTCTGTTACTGCCTCACTGTTTACATTTAATCTAGTTATTATACAGCTTTATGCATACAAACAGAATTAGCGATTCAGTTATGTTGTGTATTTGAGTTTGTGGTCTTGTGTGAGAGTGTGTTTTTTGCAAGTGCGCTGCAGTGTAGCAGCCAGAGAAAGTAGGTCAGGAGAGAAGGGCTCCTTAGAAGATGACGTGAACTTGTCACCTTGAATTGCATTAGTGGCCGCTGAGGGAAGAGAGGGAGAAAGACAGTCACATGTGTATGTGTCCTCAATGGCTTCATTTAGTTTAAACATGCCATCATATACTGCCACTGAAAAATACACCTTAGCGTCATTTCTACCTACAAGTTGGTCCTTAATATTTGTTAAATGTCTTTAGCAAGAGTGTCAATTAAGAAAGTGTTACTGCCGGTCAGAACACAGTCTAGCTCGGGCCTCAACTCTGTCACAAAGTAAAAACCTGAACATAGTCAGTGTTGGAGAATCTGCCTCATTCATGTTTTTCTTGGACTGTCCTGTATTTTCTTCCTATTGGTTTTGGTAAAAGAGATAAAGTCAATAATCCGTCCACGGATAAAGTTTAACTGATTAACTGAGTTTGTTTTTGTAACACTTGTTACAAATACTGCAAGTCAGCAATAGCTAAGAAGTGGTTAAATAATAATAATAAAAAAACATCTACAGCAATCTTTGAACAGATAAAAACAGTTCAGAGAAACTGAAAGGGAGCAGCTGACCTTCTCTCTGTGACTTAAGAGTATATGGTTTTAAAAGTTCTAGGAAAAATCGATATCAAGAGTTTATGAAACATAATTTATTTTTAAAAATTACTTTCACCTGTCTGTTTTTTATGTCTGCTAACACTAACTGTGACCTGGAACAACTCCTAAATTTGATAACTGGAAGAAAATTGATTGTTACTGTTGGATGTTTAATTGTGCACAACTGATCAAAAATCGTTAACTTCACACCAAAACAGACTTTTTGTTTTTATCACTGACACTTAAGAAATGTTAAATGGACTTTCCTCCCAATGAAATGCTTGTTGACCCATGATTTCCTTCTTTTTAAAGTTCTTTTAGTCCTGTATTGTTGTGCAGCTAGCAGACATCTTTCCTGGTGCAAAGCTACGTTACTGGTGAGCTGCGACCAACTGAACTCATTGGATTAACAGCCTAACAGATGTTCAACTTTTAGCCTCTTACAGGTCATTATGGCTCCCAACTATTTTCTATAGATAATGTTTTTTTTATTCACTTCAGTCATGTCAATTTGAGTTATAGTTAAAAATACATTTCAACAAATCACTTTCTGTGTGACAAAATTATTTTTACAACTCAGAGTTCTACTTTATCTACAGCAACCTTACATTTTATCAGCTAGTGTATGATCTACATGTACAGTGGGTTTGAGAGGTCCAATGCACTGCAACTTACAATTGCTTCAAAATCACACACACACACACACACACACACACACACACACACACACACACACACACACACACACACACACACACCAAGAAAACGGAAGTTGGATTATACACAATAGGAATGAAATAAATGCCACAAAAACCAACAACAAACTGTTTTGGGGAGACAAGACTGTGACAGAATCGCTGAAGAAGAGACAAGCTAACAGTAAATGGCTAATAGCAAGCATGTATGCGATTAGAACGCAGGATGCCTGCATCTTTTTTCTCCCTGCTAATACAAAAAGAGCTTCTGTGCTTCTTTTAAACACATCTTAAGGAATCCTTTGTATGTTTCGCTAGGGCTGCTCAATTAATCGAATTTTAATCACGATTACGATCTGGACTTTCAACGATCATTAAAAATGACTGAGCCGATTATTAGCCCCTCCCTCATTTATCCGCGACACCTTAAAGGCCGGTCCGTGAAAATATTGTCGGGCATAAACCGGTCCGTGGCGCAAAAAAGGTTGGAGACCGCTGATTAAGAGGACCCGAGGGAAGCTCGGAAAGCTAAGCAGAAGTTATTTGGAGAGTGACTGCCGTTGGTTGAAAAGAGAGGTAAAAAAAAACTTCAGTGGTGTTGCACACTATTTTATATTATTTTTTTTAAAGTCATTGTTAACCCTTTAAAGCCGGTCAGAGCAGCACGCTCCGTTTTGCGTAACTATTTTTAAATCCCTGTAGAACCTGAACCGTGTAAGCTAGCGCAATAATTTGTTTTGCATATGAAACCAGAGGAGTTGTACTTACATCTGATGCCATCAGCTTGTCCTCGGTCACGGTTTCCTTCCACATAAAGCTTTGCAAAAGTTGCATTAAAAAGCGCTTGCAGCAACAAAAACATAATATTCCAGAAACACGCTTTGCCGATCCGATCAGCTGTTTGTAACACTTCCCACAGTGAAACAGACGTCACCGCGAACTGTCCGCCAGTTCCTGGCCGAAACCGGAAGTGACGTCATTTTCGCGGAAATGTAGTTTTTTTTTTTACTTGTAGGCCTTAAAAGCCTATACTGGTCATGTTTGACTTTTCTGAATAGTTTCTGTGATGCTTAGAACTCGAATTGCACTGCTGGAAATAGTTTATTTTGATGCACATGCTGTTTTCTTTGCAAATTTGCATCATAGGATTGTTTTTTGTTTTTCCTGCAGTATATAAAAATTGCTGTATCTCCAAAATAAAACTATGAAGACACTCAAAATAAATTTCCTGTTGTTGTAAACTATTTTTTGCAACTTTTTTGTATTTAAAGTTTTGAGGGATAAACCTCTTAAATTTCTCCAAGTAGAAATATATGTAAAATAAATAAATAAATAAATATTTTCAATTTTTTTGTAGTTTATTGCACTTTTTTGCAATTAATGTAGTTACTATGGACTTAATGCACACATATTATTAAAATATGGGCTATAACAGTTGCATAGCAAATTGAAATGCTCCCACAAATGGCACTACAGCATGTAAAAAAATAATATAAGCTCTGGCGGACTTGGTTCTATAGTAGGTCTTAAAGGGTTAAATAAATATCGTCAAATAATCGAGATCTCAAATTCAGTGAAAATAATCGTGATTATCATTTTTGCCATAATCGAGCAGCCCTACTGTTTCGCTTTCTTTCACTTAAGCAGCTGTTCCTTCGTTCATCGTTGTCTACCCAAGAACACTTTTGTTGGGTTTTGCGAGATTCTGCTGTTTTCTGGCTTCCATGGAGATTTATTCAACTTCCATTGTGTGTTTTTTTTCTATTTGCTGGTGTTGCAGTGCATTTGAACTCTCGGCCACCGTACTGATTACCTTTTAGATGAATGTTTCAGGGATTTAGCCTTCAGATATCCAGACCACAATATCCTGTTCTGCATTTTAAGCCTTGCATTAATAGTGCACTTAGAGAATAATTTACTCTGAATGCAGATACATTATAAACTCTGAGTCATCTTCAGATAAGCTGATAGTTCTGAGGCTGCATTTCAATCAGGGTGTTCCTCATTTGTTCATCACTGGGACTATTTACCTGCATGCAGCCAAACATGGATCATTAGTCGTCAGCTCAGACAACTAATGGACAACAAACAAACACTCAACATCAAAATCTAACTCCATTAACAGGTTTAGTCTTGTAGTTTTAGCAAAGTTTAAACAAAATACAAAATGATGTGATTGTTGAACCATTTTAATGGGAACACAAAGAAAAATACTCACCATATTATAGTATAATAACATATTAACACCGATTGCATCAGATAGTATGTGATTGCTGTGTGTCTGATGCATTTATATATTTGGGCGGAAAATTATTACAAGAAATAAAGAGGAGGTAATATTGATGGTGGTGCTGCAAATACTGGAAAATTAGGAAGTAACGTGAGATCTTTGAAAGTACAGATGTGCAGAAAGTGGATACAGATCAAGAAAAGAAAATAGAATCGGCAAGATGACGAGGGGGACATGCTCATCGCATGCCCCACATAAGCACACTGAGGAAATGTTTGAACTTTTCAGTGAATGAATGTTGCATGTTCATACTGTGTAACGAGAGTCCCTGTGCATAGCTGACTTGGTTTTGTCATCAGGCTATGAACATGGCAAATCCATTAAAGTAAAGGTCACTAGGCAATGGACATCCTGCAAGTGAGCTCAGAGCAGCTGAACAGGTTTGGAGAAAAGCACCAGAATCTTTATGAGCTCTCAATGCTTCCATTTCAAAATATAAGTGTGTGGCACTAATCTTGATAGATAACTTTAGATGCAAGCTGAAGCTGATGTGCTGATGATGTGACCTTCTTACTTCTATTGTTTGTGATTTTTTTTTTAACCTAGTAAGAGATATAAGGAGCTTGGAAAGAAAAGCGACAGGACTTCCTTCAGTTTCTTGAAGATGTTTCACCTCTCATCCGAGAAGCTTCTTCAGTTCTTCCTGTTGACCTGGGGCCTCATTCACGTTGTCCTGCATTGTCATATATCCAACATGGAGGACAAGTTAATGTCACATGGTTAGCTTTTTCTTTCTGTTAAGAACAGAAAGACTACAAAAAAATCTTCCTGTGCTATTTGCAAACTGTCCTGACTGTGTAAAAGAACTGCAAAGAATTTTGGCTTATTCATATGTTACTAACGACCACAGTTTAATTGCATTATTTCTTTGCAGTAAATTATACACTAATAAATAATAAATCTCAAAAGGTGTAATGTTTTCCCTTAAAACTTTAAAAGTAGGGCTGGCAGTTTAGCTCAATGCATTGAGCGGGCGAGTGTGGCTGGCCCAGGTTCGAGTCCGACCTGCGGCCCTTTGCTGCATGTTTCCCCCCCCTCTCTATCTCTCTGCCCCTGCTTTCCTGTCCTCTCGTCACTGTGTCTATCAAATAAAAAGCTGAAAAAGGCCAAAAAAACTCAACTATAAACGCGCACACAGATAAACAGTTGCTTGAATAACCTGTAGTTACACTTTGCTAACAAAACTGTTTTGTCCATATATGAGCTTTTGGTGTCCTTGTTTACATAATTTATTAATTTGCCTTTTTTCACTACATGAATACATGAATGTGCAGAAGCTTGAGAAACTGAAAATGCACAAGCCTCTGAATGAACTTTGTTGTAATTATGCAAACTCTGCAGCTGAATCCTGATCTACAACAGTTAACTTTAGACTATCAGCAACAAAGTTAAACTAATCTTTATTAAAATAAAAAAAGAAAGAAAAAGGAGATGGGTTTCAATTCAATTCAATGTTATAGTGCCAAACCACAACAACATTGACCTCAAGGCACTTTATACTGTAGTGTAAAGAATAACAGTGGGAAGGAAAAACTTCCTTTTAACAGGAAGAAGAAACCTTTGACAGAACCAGGCTCAGAGAGGGACAGCCATCGGCTACAGCCGGTTGTAGGTGAGTGGAAGGAGACGGGACAAAGAGACACCGAGGACAAGAGCCAGAGTTTAACTAATGATTCAATGCAAAATGGTGTATAAACACAGAGTTTTTAACCAAACTAGTAGAATAAGCAATAAATATTTAGATTAAGGGTCTTCTGTATATTGTTCATTAATCACAGGTTTCAGTAAACTTTCTGTTCACAGAAGTATTCTTGAGCACAAAAACCAATCACAGTTATGGCTTTCTTTTACCATAGTGATTAGATTTAGACTATGATGTACTCATTTACATAGAAGCCATCAGGCATGTAAGGCATTGCTGGGTAAAAGTACTTTGCACATGAAGACCAGAGGAGAAAGCCTCTCTCTGCTGGGTTTAAAAATTTGCAGTGTATGTTGAAGCTCTGGACTAAATCCTGGATTATTGAGGCTAATAAGGAGAGAGAGCTAAACCCATCCGACTTGCTCGTGCACAAAAAACGATCAAGTCAAATTTGGTAAAAGAGCAAAAGAGAGTGGAGAAAAATGATAAAAGAGGAAATAGATGGGAAGGAAGAAATAGAGAATTGTTTTCAGATAAAACTCCATAGAGAGTCCGATGCAGCTCAGCTAATCAGCGTCATGACTACAAAACAATAAGAGGTTCATGCCTGACATGCATCTCTCCGAGTTGGGGTGAAAAGACAATGAGTTTAAGGAGCATCTGGAGTGATGTGGATGCTGTACTGGTGTGTTGATGGCAAAGAGGGAGGTGAAGATGAAGGAGAGGCTCTCAGTTTCCTGGTTGACCTACACTCCTACACTCCTGGTATGAAGATTTTGAATCTGTTTTATGGTTATGCATTTTACAAATTCACAATGCTGCCAAAAACAGTTAAAATTTGCAACTGTGTGACATTAACAATGTGTTGATTAATCCATTGTATAATTTATCCTAACACAAAATTATTAAACCAAAATGAAACTCAGTTAAACAAAACAAAAAAAATCCACCCAATAATGGTAAACAGACACATTAATTATAGAAGCTGGTTACATAAAAGGTCAGTTCAGGCAAAGGATGTCACTTCTCATTGATTTTCAGCTCTGAGCAGTGATGACATCCTATAATGAAACTGTCTGATCCTTGTCTCTTCATCAACATCTTTCACTTGCTTATAAAAGCAGAACTATAACACACATCATAAGATTTGTGTAGCATGTTTTGCAGGAATGTCAAGATAAAGACAGGGCATGATAAAACAGATAAACCAGTGGAATATAATAAATGAAATATAAGACAACAATTCATAAAATGTCAGATGCCAGGCTTTTAGTACATTTAATCAGAGATGGCAAACGAGATGAAAGCAGAACATAAAATAAACAATAGAAAATAATACTTTATCTGGGGAAGCACAGTGTTGTAATCATTGTGTCGTGGCAAGAAAAATGTGAAACTTTTTATGAAACAAACTGCAAAACAATATAAAACTATCAAATTCCCAAAAAGTTTGGACTTGGATGGAAATAAAAACAGAATGAAATGGTTTGTGAATATCGTAAACATATTTCACAGTAAAAAGTAGAAGAAATATCAAATGTTTAAACTGAGAAAATGTACCATTATAAGAAAATCATTTTGAACTGATGACAGCATCACTCCCCAGAGAAGTTGGGACAGGGCGATGTTTACTATGGCCCAACATCCCCTCTGCTTTTAACATCAGTCTGTAAACGTCGGGGAACTGGGGAGGAGCTGCTGGACCTTTGGAAGAGAAGTGTTCCCATTCTTGTCTGATAGTCTTTGTCATAATAAAATGCTTTTAATTGGTGAAAAGTCTGGACTGCAGGTCAGTCAGGTCAGCACCAACACATGAAGCCAGTATGCGGTTTAGCATAGTCTTGGTGAAATACTCAAGGTCTTCTCTGAAAAGGCCTTGCATATGGATAGAAGCATATGTTGCTATAAAACTTTAAACCTTTAATCATTGATGGTGCCTTTCCAGATGTGCAAGCTGGCAATTCCACAGGCACTAAGGCATCTCTATATCATCAGACAGTCGTTTGAGCCAAGCTCCTTAATTTAAAGATTTGGCATCCACGTTTTTCAAAAAAATTCAGATTTCAATTTGTCTGAACACAGAGCAGTTTGCCACTTTGCTTCAGTCAATGTAAACGAGCTTTAGGCCAGAAAGGACAGTAGCATGTCTGGGTATATTCATTCATATATGGCTTCTTTTTTGCATGATAGAGCTTTAACCTGCGTTTGTGGATGGTGCGGTCGTCTGTTTTCACAACAGTGATTTGTGAAAGTGTTCCTGAGCCCATACAGTGATTTCCAGGACAGAATCATTTTTAATGCAGTGCCTCCTGAGGGCCCAAACATCACAGGTGTCCAATCTTGATTTCTGGCCTTGTCTCTTGCAGACAGAGATTTCTCCAGATTCTCAAATTCTTTCGATGATATTATGTAGTGTAAATTATAAGATCGTTGTGAGAATTATAAGAATTATGAGATCGTTAAAGTCTTTGCAATTTTATGTAGAGAAACAGTATTCTGAAATTTTACACAGCATTACAGCTTTTTGGGGGGTTAGAAAGAAAGAAGGAAAGTAATTAGAGAAATTAAACAACTCAATTCTAATACTTGGTTGAAAAATCTTTGCTGGCAATGACAGCCTGAAGTCTTGAACTCATGAAAATCACCAGTGCTTGATTTCCTCTTTTTAACGCTATGCCAGGCCTTTACTGCAGCGGCATTCAGCTGCTGTTTGTTTGTGGGCCTTGCTGTCCGAAAATGTGGCTTCAACAAGTGTAATGCTCAGGTGGGTTAAAATCCAGTGACTGACTTGGCCATTCAAGAATATTCCACTTCTTTAGTTTAATAAACTCCTGGGTTGTTTTGGCTGTATGTTTTGGATCATTGTACATCTGTATTATGAAACGCTGCCCAATTTGACAGCATTTATCTTGATTTGAGCAGACAGTATGTCTCTGAACACTGTGCTGTGTCACATCAGCAATAAACACTAGTGTCCCAGTGCTACTGGCCATGCACGCCCAACCATCCCACTGCCCTCGCCATGTTTTACAGATGATGTGGTATGCTTTGGATCATGAGCAGTTCCACACCTTCACCATACTATTTCCCTGCCAGTCTGGTAGAGGTGGATCTTGGTTTCATCTGTCCAAAGAATGTTTTTCCAGAACTGTCCTGACTTCTTTACATGTTTTTTTTTTTTTAGCAAAGTTTGACTGACTTGAGCACAGCACCTTAATCCAACTCCAGGCCTTTAATCTGCTTAATTGATAATGACATAAAGGAATTGCCCAAACCTGCGCATTAAATAGCCTTTGATTCAAATGTCCAATTACCTTTGGTCCCTTTAGGGTTGCACATGTTGTGGTCTCAAACTCTCAAACCCTTCATTCAACTTAAATGTGGACACCCTCAAATGAAAACTGTGAGTCTACGCATTATGTCCATGTGCATTATATAACTATAGCTGTAATATATGTTTTAGGAAACAAGTAAAAAAAAAAAAAAAAAAAAAAAAAAAAAAAAAAACTTTAGATGCAGGTATCGCTGTCCAAATATACATGGACCTAACTGTATGACATTAGCTGTTCTCACACATTTAGTTCATGTTTTTTATTCCTTGTTTATCTCAGACATGACACATCTTAAGCCTCTTAAAATGGGAGACTAAATTCTTTTTTTTTTTTTAATGGCTGTAACTCCTAAACATTTGGTGCACATCTTGTGCTTTCCCAGATCAGGTTTACACCAGGCAGCATGATGGTGGAGTCGTCAACAATCTCACCTTTCAGCAAAAAAGCTTCTGTGTGGAGTTTGCATGTAGCCCATGTGTCTGTGTGGGTTTCCTCCCACTTCCTTCCAGAGCTGAAAAACTTGCTTACTTAAAGTGTATAGAATAAAGTGCTGTATGAATGGACTGCTCAAATGTGACTTGTAGTCTAAAGCAGCGGTCCTCCGGACTGGTTTATGTCCAACAATATTTTTACAGACTGGCCTTTAAGGTGTCGCGGATAAATACAACCAAATAAAACCAGTAGCGGTACCAAAAAAAGAAAGATTTATTAATAACACACAGGAAAAGACCCAGGGAAACAAAGTTACCAATAAAAAAATAACACTAAAAACCGATAAAACCATGAATTCCACACCGAGCCTGAACTCTCACGGCCTGGCACCAAACAATGTGGGTTGGGGACCACTGGTCTAAAGTCCGTAAGGCTGGAAAGGAGCTCTGTAAACGTGAGTATATTTACATAGTTTAAAAAAGAAAAATAGATTTAAGTTGATGGTTCTCATAGTAAATTTGAAAAACAGTGGCACTGACATTGATTTACTTTACATCAACATCAGTTACTGTATGGACCACTTTGTGAATTCAACTGTTTGTTTGTTTTTTTTCTTCAGTACTTCATCTCATTGTGTCTTAAATTGTTGTCTCTTATTCTTTCTCAGCAGCAACCCTCTGTTTAAACATCAATAACATTAAAATGAATTCCTAATGTTGACATTCAGCTTGATCAAAGCCTAAATGAATGCTGTTCATGGCAGTCTGGATCAGTTAGTGAAATTCAACACTGTTTACTCCTTCCAATTACTTCCTGGGCCCTCGGAGAGCAGTATCTCAGGAGAAATGGTAATTTGGATCACGGGAATGAACATTAGAGCTGTTCTCCTGCTGTTAAAATCTAGGTAAAACTGCTCAGTGCCTAAAACAGTCACTTGGAAAAGTTTTTATGGTGTGAGAAGGCCTTAAAAGAATATACAGGCACAACCTTATGCTGTTTACTTGCAGAAAACATCCATACGTCCTGATTCAACATTTCCTCAGTGGATACAGTTTAGGCATTCAGCACTAATGTTTTTCCCTCTGGTCCAGGAAGCACTGAGAGTCATCTGAATCAATAGGACAGAACCTGTTACTCCCCATTAGCAATGCTGTGTCTGTATGAGCACTAATTAGCCTCCATTACCTTGGATAAGAGCTGCACAGAGAGGAGAGCATCAAATTTTAATGAGCCTCTTGTAACTTCACTGAATATTTGCTGTGTTTTAAGTGCAGCATCTACTGTAACTCTCTCTCTGTGTCTCTCTTTCTCGCTCTCTCACTCACACACTGCTGCTGCTTTCAGATAAATAAGCAAGTCAGTCGATACAAGTGATATTAGGTCAAGGGAAAACATGATGTCCACTTAAGTAGGCCTGTTTGTTTCTGGCTCTAAGCCACTTGTCAGATACACTTATAAAAGCACTGGTTGAGTTTGAAACAAGCATGCTTGCTCTCTGGGTGCTTTTCAGTATAATCCACTAAATGAGGAACTGGATTGGAGTAAAAAAAACAAAAACAAACAGAAATTATTCTCACCGAGCCAATCCATTTTTGGATGTCTTTGGCTCACCCATGTAACAAGTGTAGAAAAGCATAAATCCAACTGTTAAAGCTGAAGAAAGTTTTGGAAACATATAAGAGCACCTAGAAGTTTAATCTATTATCTACTGGCGAGGAGAAGTGGACATCACTAAGTGTTGTATCAGGCTGATGAGCCCGAAAAGTTCACTGGAACAGTCACGCTTTTTTAATTTTCTTGATTTTGGTTCTTACCGCTCTTCCTCTATGATACAGATTAAGTGCAGAATTCTTGCTTTTTTTCTTTACTCAGTGTAATCTTTCATGCTGTCAGGTGGGGGACATTTGTGACAACGGAAGTCAAAAACAATAAATTCTTGTCCTTCTAACTTTTCCTTAGCGTGATGGATTGACATTGCCTTTCTTTCTATTTCATGCCTTGTTGAAACACAGAATAATATAAGCATCAGTTAACAAAGCTCTGTTTCGGTCTATTAATATCAGGGTGATTTCTGGTGCTAGTGCACATGCACCAATAACTTCTCTCTCCTGCTTAAAAAAAAACAATACCATAGTTCAACTGTGCAAGGAGTTTGCCACAACATGTAGCTCCCTATGGAAGAGTCATGGGACCTTTAGGTCAGAGTGGAGAGGAGTTCAGGGTGGATAGATGGGTTGACAAAAACCAGTAGAGTTCTTTTTTTCCCCAGCATTGAAGAATGAGTCAATATTCACTTCTAACCATGACTGTCCACTAGTCTGTGTGTTGATGAGTCATTGGGAGACCTAAAAACTACTGATGTAATATCTTTGTCTTCTTTCACCTCAGGCTCTCATTTTAACCCAAAGAAAACTCACCAGTCTTGCTTTGCTGACTGTTTGATCTGCTAACCTGCAATAAAGCTGTTAAACTTATACCTTTGGCGTCCTGTGTTTGAGTAAAGACGCTGTCTGAGCCATAACAATGTGTTTCCTGTTTCAAGCCACAGTCAGCTTTTATTTTAACCTATGTTGTTTTATTTGACTGTAACACTTACAACAAAGGACTTCAGTTTTAACCCACTGCTAATTTTATCCAAGTTGTTTCTATGTTTAAGTCTATCTAAACTGAGACATAAATAAAATGCAGCTCAGAAAATACCTCTTGCTCCTCCTACCCGGCTTCTTGTTGCATTAAGCAAACAGAGTGCCATAGATTGTTTTCTTGTAATTGTCATGAGCAAAATATATTTAATAAAATTCACCAATGAGAGAAATTGTACTGTGCGATATAAGGCAGGCAGAGAATCAAGAGGCTTTAGTGGTTAAATCTAGCATGGAAAAAAAAGGTTCTGCTGTTTGACAGAGTGCAAGAATCCAGGAGCTGAATCCTTTTTTTAAAAAAAAGAAAAAAAGAGCCCGAGGCGACAGCTACAAATGTCATGTTTTGTCAGACTATCTAAAACAGACCAAAACACAAAGGCCATACGTGCACAATGATACAAAATAGAGAAGTCCTTGGATTTCCAAGTCAGAGATTCAGAGATCCCTTGGAGGGTTTACAGTCCCTGATAAATGATTCAGATTCTGGTGATCATTTCAGTACCAGGACATTAGTATTTTCCTTTATTCTGCCTTTTAACCTAAAGTGAAAAGTAAATACCTCATCATTTATGAAAAATGACTAGCATTGCAGATTTGCTGAAAATAACAAATACTAAGCATGTTTTACTTTCAGCTTTTTCCCCTCAAATATCTGATTGCCCAGCCATTGAATTGTGGCATCTTAACCCAATTTCTCTGATTATCAGAGTGTACGTGATGCAGTTAAGACTGATCAACTCAAACTCAGTTTACTTTAACTAATCTCTATAATTCCCATCTCTAACTCTATAAGACTTGTGATATTTGAGGCCTCTGCTATGGAGACTTCTGGAGTGTTTGATGAGGATCTGATGAACCCTCACACAGAGCCACGCACACTTCAGACAGACAGAGCGTCTGCCTCTTGGGTCGCTAATGGACACAGAGAGCAGCAGAGATCAATACAGCCAGACGCGCTACTGTCGGAGAGAGAGGAAGAGGAAGTGGTCTAACAGGAGCAGATTAATGAGTTCTGGTGGTGGCTTTAGTTAGTATTGTATGTTGTCTCCAAGCAGCAACTTCTGCAGCTAAAAAAATTATGCTAATAAGAAAATACCAAGATATTGATTTGAAAATTCTACATCGCCTCATTCTTGAGTTATAGCATTCACAAACTGTGGTGTCCACGCTGCCCAATCTCTTACAAAACTAAAATAATTAAGAGCCATCATTTTTGTCTTCATAAAGATTAAAACTATTATCACTATTATCATTTTTGAAAACACCATTTTGATTTTATCTAATGTAGTGTGATTCTATTCTTAGAAACTGCAACAGGTCATCCAACGAATGAGCTTGTTTTTAAGGCAAGACTCTAATCTGTACCCATCTGAATGAAGGTTTGTGAATGTGAAAATGATCAACTACGTTTGCAAACAGCATATCAGGGGCTGGGCCCCGCTAAAGGTGTGATCCTAGAAACTCCCCTTCTTTTTAACAACCAAATCTGTGTGAGATACATTGCTATAGCTGTATCTCACGTACGATTAAATAACCTGTTTGGTACTTGAATGAATGTAGGATCTTAAACTGAATAATTTGTGTCCTTGCATCTCTTGACATTCACACATTTTAATGCACCTACATATCCTGTCCCATTCCTCATCCATGTAAGTCTGAATTACTTACTGTTATGTATTATTAAGAAGGGAAGAAGCTTCACTGCCCAGTGAACCATCATAAAACATGACCTTTTTCAAGTCAACAGATGCATCTTACTAACCAAGCTTGCTAGCCAAGTGTGCTAGCCAAGTGTGCTAGCTAGCTTAAGATGCCGTTAAAGACAAACAAATACAATGGCCACAGGCAAAAATCCAAACTCAGTGTAGTTTACAAAAGTTAACAAACAAACACCACATCCATCCATTAGAGTGAATTGAACATAACTAAAACTTTCTAATTCTTAACCTGTATCATTAATAATCAAGGTATAAAAATTTCAGTTGTTAGCCAAGACTACTTTTTGACTCCTGTAGATTTCTTCTTTTTTTTAAAAAAAAATTATTCATATGCCTTAATTTAATACTTAACCTGTGCATCAGTGCTTCCTCTTGTCATTTAGCTTTTTGCAAGTAAAGTTCAGTACTGTTTGTCTCTTAGAGGCCTGAAACTTGTTTTCAACATCCAATTCATCAGTGGGGGAGAGGGAGAGAAACTCCCAGATTAGCTTTTTAATAGCCTGCAAACCCCTTAATTTAATTTGTTTGTTGAGGAGACCACCCGTAGGAGGACTGAGGCTTTGAGCAGCAGTGACACGTACAGTTCAGCAGGAGATTTTGACCACCAAACAGTTTTCCGGGAGCACATTAATTATCTTCATATGCCAGTGCACCCTGCTTGTCTTATGTATGGCTATCAGAGAAAAAGATGAAAGTCATTACTCTGAATGATGAGTTTGTGTTCGCCTGGTTTACACAGGAGTTCAATTACAGCGCATAGAGCTACTTTCAGCTAATGTTTTCTGAAGACAAACAAACCTCCAACTTAATGAGCAGCTCGCTAGAACAAATTTGAACTAAATTGAATTAGGCCTTGTGCTGATGCGGCCCGAGCTGAGCGTTGCACAGGCTCGGTCGTTCGTCAGTGCCACAGAAGTGATGACGTTAACGTGACTTAAAAAACAAAACTCGGCATGTAACAAGCTCAGGACCTAGTTATGAAATGCGCAATATAATTACGAGTCATTTTAAATCTCATGACAATTATTGTTAGCTATTATCAACCACACAAAGCAGCAGCCACTTTACAGATGGACTGGAGGCTACTTCCATTTGTCACTGTCACACACACACACAAAGAAAAACATACACACACGCACACACACGCAAACAGACACCAATAGGCATGTACTCACAGCTAAAAGGATGTATA
Source organism: Rhamphochromis sp. 'chilingali' (assembly GCF_963969265.1). Classification (NCBI taxonomy): domain Eukaryota; kingdom Metazoa; phylum Chordata; class Actinopteri; order Cichliformes; family Cichlidae; genus Rhamphochromis; species Rhamphochromis sp. 'chilingali'. The sequence continues at coordinate 33,502,734 of NC_137941.1, forward strand.
GTGTAATACACAAAACCTAATTTAGCGTTTTGTGTGGCAGGCCCATTTACTCTGAAGGCCAGCAACACAACAATCCTGGTTTTGGAGGTGATGAAATTTTGGGAAAGTTTGGTTAAATTATTTTTAGGCTGGTGAAAACAAAGAATGGTAGAACTGTTGTTCTGGTCAATAATGAACTACACAGTATTTATAGACAACAGAAGTCAACATTTTTATGCACACAGCAGTTTGGCTGACGACCACATACATGTAAATCTGCATTTAAAACATTTCTATTTATTCCTGATATTGTTGTGAGCCAGGCCGGCTAAACAACAACAACCGCTGCTCATAAGCTAACATTATGCTAGCTAATGGTTCCCACTGACAAACAGTTGATTACATTCTCACATCATATCGGAGTTCATTGGCCTGAGTCTGACAAAAGTAGATCCATTTCGAAGAATGAGTGAGTGATTATATAAGAAGTACACATCAAGTACACATTCTTTGCTTTAACCAGCTCATGCCACTTACCTAACAACTACTCCTGGCCTTTTCCATCATTTCTGAATTTTTCATTAACTCCACCCCTTTAAATTTGAAAGGATTTTACTTTGTTATAATGTCTGTTTGCGATAGAGAGCATTGTATCAAAAAAGAATAACACTGTCTCCATCTGCTTTATTCACCATGCAGCCAATCACATTCTACGAAAGACTTGGATCATACCATTATGTGAAAGGAGGAAGGGGGGCAGACGATACAAGGTAGCAAGTGTAGTGATAAAGGCTAGGCACACAGCTAAACAGGGAGTCAGAGCGAAAACGTAAAATGAACAGCGTCTGATAATGGAGTCTGCAAAAGCTGAGTGCAGATTTTATAAAATTTGAAGCTGGTTAAAAGGATACCCGTTTTTATTTTTAGTGATTCTTCTAATCATGACTGTAACAAAAGGTTTCAAACGAGGCCTTAAACCTGGTGTGTGTGCTCCTCAGTACTAGCCAATGCATGAAAATGAGGCTTTCATGAAAACACTGAATAAAAATGTATTTGAAAAAGAATGAATTTACAGTTGAGTATTGAATATTACATAAACTACATACATACATAAAAAGTTTAGTTGACTCTTTTTAAGGTATGCCCCAATAAATTTACTATAGTAAGTTCATTATTTTGAAGTCATATATTGGCTTTTAAATATTTAAAACGTTTATGTAATGTTTCAAAAATAAATAAAAGCATCAGAAAGCAAACAAATAAAAAACACAATTTGTTAAATTTTGTGCACAATGTAAGTGCAAGAAGAACCTGTCAGCAACTGAAAAAAGACAAAGATTACTTTTTTTCATCGTCTTTTCTTAGATTCTAAATCAGGCATTATGTCAGACTAAAGATGAATATCCTTTAAGTTGACTGCCATGTAATCGAAATAAATAAGTAAAATTAAATTATATTTTCTTAGAAGGACTTAATGTGCTATTTAAGTTAGTTGGACTGTTTTTAAATGATTAAGTTTACATTAATTCATTTATTTAATTAGTTGAGTGTTTGGGTTTACAAAGAGGAAACATCTGGATAAGTGTCCCATTTGTATAGGCTTTATTTCTCCAGGGGTAGCAGGGGTGATTTTAATGTTACCTACCCTGGTCAGTCATTTTAATCAAGACTGGAGCACATATGGGTGTAAATGTCCACTTGGGAGTGATAATTAAAAGCAAAGTCATAGTATTTGATCAATTTAGTCCTTTTAATTAAGCCTGTGTTCCTTTCTTTTTCTTAACGTAATATAGTTCCCTCATGGTTGCTTTTAAGCCCACTCCAAATGAATTTGCAATTAGAGCATCTGTCTTGATTCTTTTTTTAAATGTGCAAAATGAATACAGAGAACTTGACTTTGCTAGTCCTCCTTTTATTTAAATACCATTAAGAAACAGTCTTGTTTTGGGGGAGTTTTTTGTAAGGCAAGAACATCCTGCTCTATTTTAGCAACCAGTGTAAAATTTGGCTTTTATGTGAACAGGAAATAGAAAAGAGTGAGAGTTGTTCTTACCAGACCATATATGCTTATTGAAGGAACCAAAGAATACAAAACCCCCCAACAAACTCATCAAACAAGCTTTTTTAATGTCCCTTGCAGGTAAGGACCATCCTCCCCTGGCTTTAACTGTTTTTCTGAAGTGCACAGGTCCCTATAACAAAGAAGAGATAAGATTTGTGGTAGAAATATTTCAACCCCCAGCTGCTACTAAACCAATTTTCAGGTTGTTGTTCAGAAAAATCTTCACCCAAACTGAAAAACTGGAACAAAAGCAGATAAATCTCTTCCTTTGAATCGTATTTGATCCGTCCGGTTAAGAAGCGGGACTCGCAGTCAAGTTCCTCTGTTGATGTCAGCTCCTTCTCCACTTCACATTCCAGCTGCCTGTCACTGTGTTTTAAAGCAGCTCGTTATTCAGTGGTTCTCATTTACACATTTTTATGTCTGCATTATCAGACAACTTGATGAGCGAAAAAACTGTGATTAAACACAACTCATAAATTGTATGTGTTAACCAGTCAAACAGTAAACCCCGTTCTGCTGCACTGATGAATCAGTCAAATTGCTGCTATCATCAGAAATCATGTGACAATTTGAACCTGCAGTAAAAGAGACTTTACGCTGGTGGTCTCTTTTGGCTCCAATAATGTCAAACCATTGCATTTTCTTCTGGTCTTCTGTGTTCTCTCAGCCCTGATCTCTGTCTTCATATCTGCGTGGTACATTTTGTACAGGACACAGGTAAACAGAATTTGTTTCGTGCAGATCTTAACACAAGCTTGTCCAATTTATTTTGAAACCACAAAGCAAACACAAGCACACACACAAAAAAAAAACCCTCACAGACATTTATAACTGCATCCATGGATACTGTCGACTGGGTAACAGGGAAAAAGCTTGATCACTGGTTTGTTACTTACAGAGGAGAGGCACAGAAACGCTTTAAAAATAGCACTGAGGGTTGTTTAGTCCTATTAATGTAAATTCTGGTAGTTTATTTAATGTTCTTTTTTTCAGCCCCTCCCCCCCCAAAAAACAAAACAACCAAGACCCCAAAATACATTTTTAAATAAATGAAGAGCAATCACTTTTGAAGTGATCTCTCCATCACTGGGGGCTTCCTGCAGACATCCTGTGTGTGTAGGTGTGTGTTTTGTTGGTGGATACACTCACCTTCACCCATTTCCTTGACCCAGTTTCAGCGCTGTGTCTCTGCTGAACCTTTTTTAAAGCTGAAATCCCATTTAAATCCCCTCCAACCCCAGCCCCCCAACATCACTGACCTTCCCTATTGCCCCTTCCCACACACACACACACACACACACACACACACACACACACACACACACACACACACAGAGAGAGAGAGGGGGGGGACAGGCACTGCATGTTGTCCTCGTTCTGCCTGGCTTCACCAAAGAATTTGGACAGAACACTTGAATTATTCAGTATCACCCCTCCTTCACACACACACACACATACACACACACACACACAACGCCGCTCCATCTTCAGGTCTTCCATAGTTCTGAAGTAAATTAAACTCAGGGTAGAAAATATGAATAACTCCACGGATTAAAGTGTTTTTGTCTGTTCACTTACATTTTTAAAAATCTTTTTACTCTTCCTCTTTCTCTCTCCGTTAAATGACAGAGTACACGCACTAGAGATTTTTGAACTAAATTTTAGAGAATGTTATTTCGCTGCATTATATATGCTAAATTAGAAATATATGTATGTATAGCATTAAAATGCCTTCCATGACCTGCTTCACAGCTTGTAGAGACACAAAAATGAATGAATACATAATTCGACACAATAAAGATGCTCATTACATGCGTAATGGTGACACTTATTTTGTAAGCCTAAAATAATAATAATCTTTAATTAAATGTTTAGCTTCCATTGAACAGTGGCTTGGTGACAACTACTTACAGTTGAACTCTGAGAAGTCAGAAACATTAATTATTGCCCGCGACAACCAGATATCTCTAATCAAACAGCATCTTGGTTCTCTTGGCTCATTTGTTCACGGAGCCTCAGGTACCTTGGTGTGATGTTTGATTCTGCCATGTCCATAGAACAACACTCTCACCAGTTGATTAGGAAATGCCTTTTTCAGCTAAGAAACATCTCCAAACTGTGAACTTTGCTGTCTAAATCTGAGTTAGAAATGGTTATTCTGCCTTTTCTTTTTCCTTATTAATAAGGAAAAAGAAAAGGCAGAAAATTCAGTTCAGGTTTAGTATTGTGTGGGTATGGAGAAATAGGCTAATAATTTAGTGTAACTTCATCTTGCTTAGATTATTGTAACAGCCTTTTTCTTTGTTTGAGCAAAAGGAATCTTGACCGTCTCCAGTTAGTCCAGAATGCTGCTGCAAGGCTTAAGACACGAAAAAGAGAGCACATTACACCATTTTAAAATCTTGGTACTGACTTTTAAAGCTTTGAATTGTGATGCCCCTGCCTACATTTCTGATCTTTTAGAACCCCACGCTCCCTTCGCAGCCTGAGATCATCTAATCAAAGGCTGTTGGTAGTCCCACAAACTTGTTTTAAGACCAGAGGTGATAGATCTTTTAGAGCGGTGGCCCCCAGGTTGAGGAATGCTCTCCCTCCAGCATTACGTTGCCTTGATTGTATTTATTCTTTTAAAAAGCAGCTTAAGACTCATTTATTTAGGTTGGCTTTTAATTAGATTTGTGCTGTATGTTTGATTATTAATGTATTTTATGTATTTCTGTTTTATATTACTGTGAAGCACTTTGTGGTTTTTATCCTGTGAAAAGTGCTATATAAATAAATTGATTTGATTTTGATTTGATAATGTCGAGCTGGCAGACCTTGGCAGAGAAGATATAAAACCACATGCTATGAATAACTATGAATTAACATATTTAGTCAACTGAAACTTTTTTTGTTTTAGTACTCAAAGTTCCTTCTTTAAAAAGTGCTTCTCAGTTAATCAAGTGTTCTTCCACAGAGCTTTTTAAATACAGCAGCCACTCTTAAAGTGGCTCGCAGGCGCACGAGAAGATGACCTTGAAGGAGAGACGGACCAGATTTAAATGAAAAAAGCTCTTTGATTTCTTTTGACCGTTTCCCTTTAGATCTTTGATATCTTTCTCTAAAGGAGATCACTGTTGTTCCTCCTTGATGCCTGTCCTGTTGTTTTGAACTGACATTGCTACAACAAAGAAAAAAATCCTTAAACAATCAACCTGCATGATGGTGCGCTGGGTAAGTTACAACAACTTGGTTTTCCCTGGTGTTGGTTGGGTTTGGGAGGGGATGCTGTGAGCAGCGTGTGGGGAAGGGGTGTAGCATTGAGCCTGTTTGCAAATTTGCAAATCATTGGTTGAGGCAGGTGTTGGTGTGATTTATCTCTATATGAATAGAATAGAATTGAATTAAATTCACTTTTCCATTTGTTACATCAGTGGATTCATCAGAGACAAATATAATGGAGCTAGCTGGTTAGTGCGCTAACTTCACAATACACTGAGGTCTTCAACATAAATGCAGAGCTGTTATTTCTTTAATCATTTCGGTTAAATTCTGAATGCTTACTGAAGAATCATAAAATTTGTTCTTAAACACATCATCAGTTTTATGATTATAGATTAGTTTATCAGCGTGTATCACACTGTGGTCTGTTGGTCGTTTGGTAGACCCCCAGAAAGATACCCTCGGAAACAAACAGCAACAATATCAACAGTCACATAAGAAGATTCCTGTCATCCAGAGTCTGTTATTTAGCTGTTCGTGTGGTTAACAGACGTCCAATAAAGATCACACTACTTTAAATCCCCATACTTTGAAACAACAGCGGACCCAAACAAACCAGAGAACAGGCTGTTAGCGTGGTTATTCATGGTAATCCATATTAGTGGATCATTTTTATTTAAAGGCAAAGTGAAATTTTGTCTTAATTTGGAAAAAAAGGAACATTCTCCAAGCACTTTGGGAATTAGCTATACTCTGTGCTGTTGTGCTGTCTTGTCATCTTTGTCCCTTGACATGTTTTTTTCTCTCTCTCTGTCTCTGGGTTGTTATTTTGGTTTAGTTTCTTCCCCTAGGCCAGGCTTATCAGACAGACCCTGAAGTATTGACGCCAAAATCCCAGTCTAGCTTCTATGCACTGCTCAGCAGGTGGCTGCACACACACACACACACACACACACACACACACACACACACACACACACACACACACACACACACACACACACACACACACACACACACACACAGAAACAGATTTCAATGGTGATGTCCTAAGGGACAACAGCAGTCTTCTGTTTCAGATTCTTCTTTAACCTCCAGCTATCCTTCTAACAAGACAGATTTTATAGCCTGTGGTCCATCTTAACACACACACACACACACACACACACACACACACACACACACACACACACACACACACACACACACACACACACACACACACACACACACACACACACACAGATACCTATTAGATTAATGTTTTGCTACGAAAAGCTGCACTTCACCCCTGGGCTGATGAACGTTCTGCCAGCTTATGGCTCAAATATAATTACATTTACTGTAGAATATAGGAGCAAATGTTTTTAATTCTTAACACAGAACAGCTTCAAGCTACAACAATAGTTGTGTTTCACGTCAGGCTCTTATACCGTCAGAGCTCTGACATAAGCAGGGTTGTGGGGGTTTGAAGGAGAGAGCAACGAGCCAAATGGGTAAATAAAAATTTAAAGTTTGAGATTTCTTTTTCTCCAGCTTCAGATTTTCTTTCCTTTATTTGCGTGGCATTACTTCATTTATGTGGAGTTTTCTGCTGTACCTCATTAGTACAGTCATGGTGGCAGCAGTTATGTTTTAGGACAAGATAAAATAATTTTAAAATCAAGTAAATACAACCTTAAATGAGTGAGAACATGATTTAATTAATACTTAAATAATAAATATTGAATATTTATTATTTTTAATACACAAGAAATTATTGATTAATACATGGGAAGTATTGCAATATGTCATATTTTGTTGTTCTTGTGCGATTTTATGTACCTAATTTTAAAACCTGCTATGTAATCGTTTCTACAAGTCAAAGACATATTAGTTGTTTTTCTTTTTTTTTCTTGTTTTAATCATTTTTGCTGATTTATTCAATTCCTAAATATTAGTCATTATACAAGAAAAGCAACTAATGTTGCCAAGCCTGCATTGAGAAAATACAATGTGTTCATATGCATCTGAGAAGCAGATGGTTTTATATCCTGATAGTGTCTTTCTTAGAGCTGTAGCAGATATTCAGGCAAAGATACCAAAATAAAAGCTAACTACCTGTGGCATTTATTCAAATGAATTACAGATGGCACAGAGGAGATAAGAAATCTGTAGAGTCTGTCTGGTGTCCTCATCTAAACACGGCAGTGTTGGCGAACAGTTCAGAGGAGATGAACTGTTGGCTTTGAGTACTGCTACAAAGGATGGTGCAGGTATCGTAACTGTCAGTACAAATCAATAAAGATTCCATATGTTAGATTTTTCTTCTTGCGTTTCTTGAAATTACAATATCAATAATATATTGTTTTCTTGTTTTGCAGAAAATGCAAGAGCCAATATAGTGTTAAGCTGAAAACATAGAAATAAATATATGTAATAAAATCAGCAGTTTAAATGCCTGGTATAAAAACCACCCACAAGGCTCATTACTTTTAAATAGCCCCCCCTTTTTGGTCCATTATGCTGCTTTTTACCACCTCTACAACAATGCGCCAACAAAGTGCTTTAGTGCAAGTGGGTTTTTGTTGTTTTTTACAATTGCTGGATAAATGAGATTTAGTTATCTGACACAGTATGAGGTAATATGCGGCAAATGGTTGGATGCATCTGTTGTTTTGAAGCAGGTACAGAGGAGCCACCAAACTTTATTACATTTAAGAAGACCACTCATTAATGCTCACTGGGTCTACTACGGTCTAAAATTTAAGGGGAGATCATCAATCATCTGTCTTCCTTTACCTCGATACTGATACACCGTGTGCTGCAATCAGTGCTTTCTATATTTTTTTTATTCCCAAGAGAGACGTCCGTGCCAGGACCTCAAACAGCAGAGGAATTAGTAAGAGAGGAGGACGATACATGAGATATGAACCGAAAGACGGATGAGAGGATGGAAGGATAGATGGAGATGGAGTACAGACAGGAGGTGAGGAGGCGGGAAGCAGTTTGGGAGCTTTCAGACTGCACAGCGAAGAGTTTCAGAGGGGCAAATAGGCATGTGTGTTCAAGTCTATCCATGTGGGAAGCTCAACTGTGTGTGTGTGTAGGTGCGTGTGTCTGTACAGTATGTGAGTGGGTGGATACAGTATGTGCGATAAGGTTTGTGGTTCACAGAAGTTTGGAGAAAAGCAGCAGAAACACAAAAGTAGAAAAAATTATTTTAGAGCATTTGAAACAAAATTGTGTGTGTTTGTGCGTGTGTGTGTTTTTTAAATACAACCACACATACTTTGATTTCAGGCTGGTTTCTGCTTGACATGACCTTCAGTGAAGAGGGAAGCAAAGTCTTCCGGTAACATGATGTCATCTCTGAATAAAACATGCCAAAGCAGAGCAAGAGTTCTCCATTGGAAGAATGATGTCATCGTTTTAAAGCAAAAAAAAAAAATCTTCTGCTTGGCACAAAAAGGTTTTAACACCGCCGTCATCACACCGTATCACATCTTCAAATATACTGTGACTTCATTTAAAATGCATTTAAAATGCAATAGCAACTCGCACACACTTGGACCCATTATGCACACACATTGTGATTGCAGAATGACTCATAACCCATCATCAAAACTTAATGGTGCACTCGCTGACTGTGTCAGACATTTCTAAAGGGTTCAACAGCTGCACCAGATCTTTGAATCCTGCCCATGGGTGAAGTTAAAAAGCTAAAAATGCTGTTTCTAGTCTTTATGCTAAGCCAGACTTTTGTCCTGTATATCAATCAGACACACGAGAAACATCTGCTGGTATTATTGGAGACATGATGTTTAAATCTTGTCCACCTTCCTATCCTATATTTACAGTATTAGTTGTTTTCACTGGCTGAATTTTGTTCGAAGGCAACTTTTTTTCAGTGTAACCGGCACAGATGGTGGTCGGAGTTGATGGTGGGCTTGCAAAGCCCTGAAGAGACTGGACTGCAGGTGAGTCCCTCCAGTGGGTCAGTTTTAAATAACCCATTCTGTCCCTCATCTATGTATTAAACCACACCAAAATCTTTCCTTCAATACATTTCTGTGAGCAGTTAAATACCATATTTTTCAGACCCTAAGGTGCACCGGATTATAAGGCGCATTAAGTAAAACAAAACAGTCAGATAAGTCAAACTTTACTCAACTCATTCATCTTGCTTCCTCCACTTCCGTACCATTGATTCATTAATGTTGAATTCTCTCGCAGCTGCTCTATTCCCATGTTGTTGCAGTATATTAATGACTCCTGCCATGCGATTGCATTTGTCCCTAACCATCAGGAACCCTCACGTTAACTTTTATCGAGTGGAAAAAAAGTTAACGTTCATCCTCCAGCTTCACTGTGTTTATGTTACGCTAACATAGCTGTGTCGCTAGCAATCACGTAGCACATCATTATATAGCAGCTAGCCCAACTTCAGTAACCCTACAAACATCACTGCTGTTTAGTTTTCTGTCTTCATTTATGTTGGAAGTGATAGCAGAGCTGTATGTTTTCATTTTTTCACAAATCTCTCAGAACATGCTATATCATGCTTAGGTGGAAGCTAGCCAGCTAACTTCCTGCTAACTTCTAACTCTTTTCAATTTAATAAATTCTGTTTTCATGGATGCCTGGATGTTAAACTTATTTGTTACACCTCATAAAGCAGCAACACTGATCATTTAATTACAGATGAAAGAATTTAGATGGTATTTAAGTCTCAGTGATGTTGCAGTGTTCATTAGACTTTGGGACCTGAAGCGGACGGAGTTTTGGACCCAGATTACTATGAGACGTACCAAAGTCGAACTAAAACATTTTTTGACAGATTTCTGAGCACCGTGTACCACATAAAATCGGTTTGAGGTCAGTAAGTACAACCAGAATTCATACATAAGGCGCACCGGATTATAAGGTGCACTGTTGATTTTTGAGAAAATTAAAGGATTTTAAGGACGCCTTATAGTGCGGAAAATACTGTAATTGAAGTCACTACAAGTGGATAATGTGGTGCACATATTATAAAATGTAAAAAATACATGGTCGCTTGATGTATTGCAGTGTGACGGTTAGCACTGTCGCCTCATAGGTTTGAATCCACAGGCTGACTGGTGCCTTTCTGCTGGAGTTTGTATTGTCTCCTTGTGCCTGCATGGGATCTCCAGATTTCTCCCATAGTCCAAAGACAAGTATGTTAGGTTAGCTGATGATTTGAAATTGGCTATAGGTGTGATTAGTTGCCCATGTTAGCCCTGCAATAGAATGGCAGTCTTTTCAGGTCTTACCCTGCCTTTAAAACCTCTGACAGCAGGGATATCCTCCAGCCCACGGTTGCCCAGACCCTAATCATAGGAAAATGAGTGCATGTGGGGGTGGATATATTGTCGATATGCTTAGTGTGAAAGTGTTTGTGACTCACCTTCTGAGTACTGGAAGCGTTTCATTCATTATATTAAAAAAAAACCTCATGTTTGCATTACCTTTCAATGTATTTGTTGTTCATATTTATTTAGAAAGGGTGACATGTGACCTGCAACTAATAAAGAACAATTTGCATGGCTTTGGTTGGGAGAATATTTGAAAGAAGAGGGGAATTGCACACCAGTCCCTCTTTGTAGTACCACACACACACACACAAAACCAGTAATGACCATGGAAGCATAATGTGCAGCCAGCTCGCTCATTCTTTCTGCAACAACGGCATCATAAAATTATCCATGAGTGATTTGAAATCATCCTCAAGCCCAAAACTGCAGGTGCAAACAGACTGAATGTTTACAGCACCACATCAAAACAAATTTTAAAAAAGGGTGAAGAAAATCATTTAAATGTTCTGAAATAAAGTCATTTATGCTTGGAAAGTTGGCATCTACACCTTCTCAGTCATTTTCATTGCTGATCATTTTAATCAAACTAATGAGAGCAAAGAGGAGAAACTGAACATGCAGTAATTACAGGAGAACATCACGACCTCCTGCGTGCACACCCCGAGCACAGGAAGTGACACGTGAGAGCAGGCAGTGGTTAATTACTATTGGTCCTCCATTGCTGTCCCACCGGGCGTCAGCCTCTGTCGCTCCCGATGCTAAAATAATTAATGCTGTCGCCGTCATACCCGGTCCCTGTAGCCATGGCAATGAGAAGATTTTCCCCCAGGAGCCCTCCCGGTTGTCAAGCAGCAGTTAGTCAATGAGGAGAGTCAGTGAGTGTCTGAGTGAATATACCGTTCAGCAGTGATTGTTCTGAGTGATTTGAGGAATGGCTTAAAGCTGCAGGTACCAGCTGGCTTCAGTGAAGTCAGGTTCTTTGTCTTTTAGAAGGTAATTTGAAAATTTGAAACAATCTGCTGCATCTTATTAGCAAAGAATCATCTTGGGAGGTAAAATGGGACTCAAAACATCTTTCGACTCAACTCACTGAGTTTCCAACACTCAGCCGAAATTTGATTGAAAACTGCTTTCAACAGTCTGTAACAGTCCTGAAGTGAAATAGTCCATGTAAGCATTGGATACTTTGAATTTTACGCCTGTGTTTTACTTTTATAATGCTTCCATTGTATTTACAGTGATAAAAGACAGCTTTCAGGCCAAACAGTGTAACCGTGAAAACTAAACTCAAGAGGAGCTTCTATCCCCAAGCATCCGGGCCCTAAACACACACACACCCGCCCTCTCACATCATCTCTAATTGACTGAGACAGGACTCTTCCAGACACTCTAAACCCAGGCACAATGTACATTTCAAATTCCTTTAATTTTAAATATGTTTATATTGTCTATTCTGTAAGATAGTCAGATGTCTATTCTTATTAATGTACAGAATTCACCTGCCTGCTGCTACTACTGCACATTCACCCAATGTATATACTATATACATATAATGTTCTTCCTCTACCCCCCCCCCCCCCCCCCCCCATTTTTGCACATGTCGAGGAGTGTGTCAGGCTACATTTCACTGTGTCTTATACTTGTATAACTATGCATGTGACAAATGTTGCTGAAACAACAAAGTAATAAAAAGATAAATCTATCTGATCGAGAAATCACTCATCTTTGGAAAAGAGAGTTTATTACAGAGAAATGGCTCTTTCCAAAATAAAAGCTATACTATACGCTTCTTCTGGGCTATATTCTCAGCAGCATATTAAACATATCAGGCCCCCATAAGGAGAATCATGTGCTAACAGCTGTCTAAATGACTCGGGTAAAGTTTGTAGCATGCGTGCTTGTTGTTTTTGTCTGCTTCCACTTGTCTTTGCACTCGGATGATGTCGGCGTAAATGTGCAGTCATATTCGTTGTGTTCCCACTAGTGCTGTCAGCGTTAATCTCGTTGAAATGACGTTAACACCACAACACGGCAAATCTCCGTTAACGAGCTACCGCCGATCGCCCCGTGCGTGGGGCTGGATGGCCAACACGTTAACGAGCTAACTGCGCTAACACACTAGTTCCCACCAATGTAATTGAGCATTGCATGGCACATCCAACATACTGTTTTACTTTAGTCCATGACTCGCTTACCTTCAGGGTCATACGTCACATGAAAACCAAAATAATTCCAAACGCCAGATCTGAATGAGGGTGGGGGAGGTTCAATTTGCCATGTTGCAAGGAGAGCTTAACTTCTGTCTCGCTAGCTTGCCCTGCGGTCAGTGAATCTGTGTTCGACTACTCCGCCTAAGCTGCACTGTCGAGCGCAGATCCACTGAGCGCTGAACACAGACAGCATAGTCAGAAGGAAAGTTGATAAAATTAATTAAACATTTTGTATTGTTCAATACATATGCGTACCGAACCGAAAGCACTGTATTGCTGTATCGAACGGTTCAATATCAATACGAATGTTGTTGCACCCCTAATATATATATATATATATATTCGTATCGATATTGAACCGTTCGATACAGTGCTTTCGGTTCGGTACGCATATGTATCGAACAATACAAATGGGAACACAACGAATATGACTGCACATTTACGCCGGCATCATCCTAGTGCAAAGACAAGTGGAAGCAGAAAAAAAACAAGCAAGCATGCTACTAACTTTAGCCGAGTCATTTAGACAGCTGTTTAATATGCTGCTGAGAATATAGCCCAGAAGAAGCGGATAGTATAGCTTTTATTTTGGAAAGAGACATTTCTCTGTAATAAACTCTCTTTTCCAAAGATGAGTGATTCCTCAATCAGATACAGGGCTCGCAATATCGCTAGCCCAACGTCCCGGGGCTAGCGATTCTTTCAGTCGGGCTACCAAAATCTATCTCTGCCCTGCCCGTCGGGCTATTGTAGGAAGGAAAAATATATGTCAATGCTTTTGCATTCTTTCAGAAATGTAGCTGGGTAATTATGTCATTGGCATCGGTGAGCCACTGTCAATATGTGACATATTGAAGTCGCGTTTGAATTTGCGCTTGTTTTTTTGCTTTCACTTTGCAATCGTGCGAACTGTGTATAGAGAGCGACAGCACTGATCTGTGAGTGATGATAATTTGTGCACCAATTCCTCTGACATCGTCTTATTAATTGTTAGCTTACTATGCAAACATGACAAGTGAAATCTCCCGCAGCTTAAACATGTGAGAGGTTGATCGCGCAGAGAATCGCTGAGCTTATGTGAGTGCGTGTGTAAAAGCAGCAGGATTTATATTTGACTACGGTGACCTGGATGACTGAGAATCTTCACAGACAGATATATATTTTAGTTCTGCTGAGCCAAATAAGACAGGTCAGGGTGAAGAAGTGACAGCCAAAGAAAAGCTTACCACAAAACGGAGAAGTTATGACAAATCAGACTATAAGGCAAAAAGAAAGTGCAGCTTTATGGTTTCATGGACAAAAGAATTTCTGTGGCTGCAATATGACAAGCGAAATAACCAGGGCTGCACATAAGTGGTCCGCAGGTGCGCATTCGCTGTCAAAATAAAAAACACGCACAAGGGTTAGGGTTAAATTTAAAAACTGTACTTTTGAATTAAAATATATATTTATAATTTTAATAAATGACAAATTAAAAAGGCATGAACATTTTTTTTGTATCGAAAAAATATCGAACCGTGACACCAAAGTATCGAACCGAACCGAACCGTGAATTTTGTGTATCGTTGCACCCCTAATATATGTTACTGCCTCCAAAAGATTGTTATATGTCGTTGCTTCTATGATCATTTTAGAGAAACTGAGCTTCTCCAAGCCTCTTAAAACCACTGCCAAGACAAAGCCTTCCCACACCAAAGGTGGACAATGGTGCCCACACTGACCGAAGACACTTCAACATGTTCTCAAGAGAGCGTCTCCATTCTGAGTCACATTAGCAGCTCTTGTTCCGTCTGTGATAATCTTGCACCATTTCAAGTCACATTGACTGTCATTCTTCTTCCCCACAGTAATCTCCTACAATCTTCCCATGATGTCCTCCATGTTGTCCTCTTCCTCCTCTGCTTTCATATCCGTCAACTGCATTAGCCTTTATGGATTACACTGAAATGACTATACAGCCAAACAATTTGTGACAATGCACTTGAAAAAGATTATAGGACACATGACAAGCGCATGTGTGTGTGCGCATGTGCACGTGTGTGGATCAGAAGTTGTCCTGTGGTCCTCTGTTTTCTGCTGGACCCTCTAATCCTTTTAAATCAGCTTTGTTAATCCCACTTTCTTCTCACTGCGCCCGTGACTTCATGCAGGCACATACAAGAGTTCTCACTACTGTGTATGCGAGCTGTGTTTTCTTCACGTTTCAAAACGACCTTTTTAGATTTAACAAAATACATTTGTTAGTTTAAAAACAGAGAGTTCCCACTTTTTATATAATATACATGAAAAGTACTTGATGAAAACTTGCACATATGTTCAAGCACCAAAGGTTTTCCAGCAGAACATTGTATTATTTACAAAAAAAGGTTTTATGTTATTCTAAAGCACTGATCAGTCAGTTATAACACTGAACAAAGGTTTTAGGTAGTTTACCTGAGGAGGATTCTAACATATCACACAATACCAACACAAAGAGAAGGATTTTTAAAAAATCTTTTTTCATTTCATTTTGAAGCATGACAATCCCAGAAGTGCTGTTAAAGTCTATCTTCAGCTACATAAAATAAGAGTTCTGTCAGCAGATATTATCTAACTGTTGTGGACAAGAGGAGAGAGGAGATGAGACAACCTAAATCCTAAGTGTTCCTAAACGCTTAAACTCCCTACCTGCCAAAGTCTTGAAAGACTGAGCAAAGACGCACCAAAGCTGATCTGTGCTGTTTTTAAAGGGTGGTATCGAATAATGGTAAACAATCATAATTTTGTAAAAACCATTCATACCTTTATGATTAACTTTTACAAACATTGCTAATTAATGTAGGTTCAGAAACAATATACTGATTGTTAATGACCGCTAGTTAATATTAACACTCAATTATGAGTCAGTCACACTGGAGTAAAAAATTAAGATGGCAGCCTCCCTGTGCCCACCGACTGAACTGATCCTTTTGGGTTCGGCAACCAATTGTAAGTATCTTTTAATTCCAAGGTGACTCCACAGATCGGATTACCAATCACGAGTGATTACGATCACTTTTGGACAGACTGGCAAAAGGTTTCCAAATAACTGCCTAATCTAATATACAAATGCAGAGAGACTGCCAATAAAAAATAGATAGATAGATAGATAGATAGATAGATAGATAGATAGATAGATAGATAGATAGATAGATAGATAGATAGATAGATAGATAGATAGATAGATAGATAGATAGATAGATAGATAGATAGATAGATAGAATCAAGGTTGTTTGTGGGAGCATTTCTGGATTTCTGTTCCAAACTTTACAAATCTGTTGATGTTTACATAAAAATGAATTAATTTTCACATATTTATCACAGTGAATTGCCCTAGTATTGTAAACAGTGCACGTTATTGACAACTTAACCCAATCAGTTGCAGACTAATTGCAGACTAATTCTGGCTTATTGCCCTTTCATCAACATCTTGATGCTCCAAAGTTACTTTTTAAAAACTGGGTGGTTGCAGACCTAGTCTACGAAGCAATCATATCAAAGGCAAATCGCAAGTTCATTGTATACGGTCACAGTAATTTTGGTCCTGCTCTGCACTTCCTAGTGCATTTTGAAATAAATTTTAATTTGTTATCTAAAATTGTTCTTAGTAAGCTTATTTGCCACTGCAGCGATATCCTATACTTGATGTACTGTATCTATAAGATGTGATCACATGTCAGACTCCAACTTTTTAGAGCTCTTGCCATAAAGACAAGGTGTAAGAAAGAGAAGAGCAGCCGTGTTTTAACAGACAGAGAAACACTGTTTCTATGTTTGTGGCGTGTTTTTAATTTAGAGTCTGTTAAAAGTGTTAAGACTTTGGAGGAAAGAAACTTTTTTTGGCATTGCAAGTGTTATATGGACTAAATGGACGCCATCACCAGCACTCACCAGAACATGCACTCACACGCCACACTTTTCCAGTGCCATGTTCAAAAGCGTGCTTGAAAGTCAACCATGCAATTAGCCAGATATGTAGCCATTATGACATGTCATCAGGAGCAGGAAGAACAGCTTGTAATTATGAGCTTCTTAATATATATATATTTGCTTATTTCCCTACTGTGAGACAGTTCTTGTGCTACCACGGGGATTTTTGACTATTTTATTTTTTAAGTTCTGCAACTTTGCCCTGTTTCACCTTCACCAAATCACTTTCAGATATTCCCTGCAACTCACCCACCGCCCCCTTCCCAAAGATCTGTTTATGAAGGCAGAGTCTTTGAACCCCAGCAGTCTTTATAGTTCAGAGGCTGTGAGGTGGCAGCTGATAATGTCAGTGCTAATGATACTTCAACCTGGTAAACAGTCAAAACACTTCGGCGCTGCCAGCTCACTGAGGCCAAGGTGGCGGCGCTACTGAATTCTAATTTCGGAGAAGTTAGGTGGGGTGAATGTTTGAAGATTGCAATGAAAGAAGGGGGTAGTGCTTTCAGAATCATAAATGTATTCATGGGAAAACAAAGATGAATCAGACAAACAGCCCAAAGTTGCGATGCTTTTGAGTTGTTGCAGAAGTGACGAGAGAGTGTAACCCCAGGGACAGAAACCACGGGAAGCTCCCTTTTTCCAACTCAAATCCTGAGGATTGAAATAAAGAGAGAAAGGAGATTATAATGAGAGCTGTGTTTTGGGGGGATTTTTTTGCATGCAGCTGTGTCCCGTCTCCGGCTCCTGCCCCTGTGAGGGTAGCAGCTCGCCCTTAAGGGCTGAAGGTCAGGGGGTGTGAACCTGCACGTCCCAATTTTTACAGTCTATAGAGGATTCACTGTTATTGTCAGTTCATGCCTTGGGCCCTCTGCACACAATCGCTAAAATGAGCAGTGCTCACCACAGGGTGGAGTCATTTTAGGTCACCAGTGATGCAGCGTAGTCATCCTTCAAAGATCATGTTATGAAACAAAGAAAAACCTGTTTTGTTCATCCCCGATGACATGAACCCAGAGTCTCATTGACTGTGCATTGAAGCTCTCTCAGACTCAGGTCAGGGGTGACGAACATTGAGCGCAGTGGTGAGGTGACCTTATTTGCATTGGAAAAAACAAAACAGCAGATGAACCATGAAGTAAACTTGACTATGTTCAGAGAGCATCTCAGTGAGATGTTACATTTTTATTGCTGCTTCTTTGATTTTTTTTTGTAGCTAAAGTGATGCTCAAACTTGTGACATATCCTGTATTCAGCCCTACTCCTCTTACTGCTTAGTTCAGGTTCTTTGTCTTTCGAAGGAATTCACCCTTTTCAGCTGCTTCCTTCGGTCTTCAGAGACGTCTTCCTACAGGCTGCTGCTGCAAAGCTGCTATCTAGTTATTTCAGGTTTGTGGATTCACTGTGTGTATTTCTGCCTTATATTTATCTACAGTCAATTTATGCCACGATTTAACCTAGTTTTCTACTCCCATGTTAGTTCTACTGTTCTTCACAATTAGTGTTCAACACTAACTGGCTGTTAGTTAGGAATTAGCGTCCTCTCCCACAGTAAAACGCTCTGGTAATAACTGTTGGTCTCTTCCCTCTCTCCCGTCTGAAAAAATACATAAATACATCAAAGCAATTCAATTAGATGCCCACGAAACACAAAAGAGAGATTATAAATTTAAGCAAATAAGGCTTCAGTAAATAGGCAGGTTCATCACAGGCTGGGTAATTAGGAATATTTTTGAATGGATTTTGAATCCAGCCCTCAAAGTGTTGCTGACTTGCTGCTGTCCTGCCATGTTGTTCTAAAAAATAATAAATTAAATGAAATAATACAGTTTAAATATTAAAATCCAATGTGTGATTTAAGTCATCCCTTATTTATTTTCAGGAGCATATTCAATAATGTAAAATAAGCTGTTGTCAAAGGCTCAAAGTTTTATTGTGATTGAGTCTTTTCCACAGTGTGAAGCAGGTTGCATGAACTCTCCAACCACGACCCTAAAGTGATTGTGCAGCTGTAAGGTCTACACCAGGTGTCCACATGAAGCTCTTTCCAAATGATTTTGAGTTTCAGTTTTGTGAAATGTTATGTCTGTCCATGGGAAATTTCACATGCTTTCGTACTCAGATGGGAATCAAAGAAAAATTCCTCCATTTACAAAACTTAAACAGGCCACACGCAATGCCGCCTTCAGACGGTGCTGCTTTTATGAAAGCTGCACTCATTACCCACAGACCCGATTAATAATGATTTATCTCCCGCTCCTGCTCGCAGGTTGAAGGATTCACTGTGTAGAAATGTGAGAAAAGACAAATAAATAAGGGCAAATAAATAACCTGCCAGAAACACATGAAACTGATAAGAGACACAGATTTAGTGTAAAAGTTAAAGTTATGGGTAATAACGGTGCTTTCAGACTTTCACAGAAGAAAATATCAACATTTTCGCAGCCTCGGGGGCAGAAAACCCAGATCAAGAGCTACTGTCTTTTTATCTTCCAGTGCAAAATGCAAACACTGAAGCGGTTGGCAGTTATAGAGCAATTAGAGCGAGAATAAATCAATACCTCGCAGAATACGACACAGTGAAAAGGTTTCCTTTCACACAAGCCATGAAGTATTACGCTAGGTTAAGAAAAATATTTAGTGATGAGAGATGTGAACTGTAGGTTGGTAATTACACTGCAGGGAGCTCACAATCAATAATCCCTGTCAGAACTGTTTATATAGCAGGAATACAAATATGTGCCAGTAACACGTTTAATGCAGAGTTCTGATCCTGTGTCAGGCCACGTGCTTATAATCAAACGCATTTGATTAACTGATCATCAGCGTGATCAGTTAATAAGTGTGAGCAGCTCTGGTTTTAGCAGTTTGCTGATCTGGCGCATTCAGGTGTGTGTGAACACAAGGCCACCATCTTCCCACGAGCAGACATCCCAGCAAATACACTCCAAGGTCAGACCGTGCAACAATCAGAAAAACTGCAAAACCAAATGAAAAATCTCAACAGCTCAGACTCTACAGGCCACAGGTAGCATGTTAAGTGTTAAAGTTCATGGCAGTACAGTTAGAAGAAATTTAAAGTGTGGTTTGTTTCTTCTCTCTACTGAGAGGATGGCAGCACAGCTTGGGTTTGCAAAGTTGCATCAGGATATAACAACAAGACAACAAATTAAACCAAAGTGGAGATTTTTTTTTACAATTATTGCACAGTGCAAAAAACATACAGTCATATAGAAAACCATTACTTCCAGTTATTGCTGCTAAGGCTGGTTACACAGTCTTGTGACCACTGGGACTGCATAGATGCAGTGGTGCTCATGATGTCTTGTGTGGCAAGTGGTTACACCCACCAACCTAAAAAAAATTTATATTTTGTAAACCCTTTAGATTACACCTTAATTGTTTAATTAAATCAAGCAAAACTACATAAATTGTGTCTTTGTTCGATAAATTATGGTCCCTAACTGTACATCAGCAGAAAACACAGTGGTATGATGTAAAAATAAAATAGTAGATGGAAAAACAAGACTTCCCATTTTCAAACAAAAAGTAAGTCTGCAGACAGAGTTTTCCTCTGATGCATGAATTATGAAAGCCTTGGTCAAGATTTTTTTCTTAAGTGCTTTTATTCTTCTCAGGACATGAAAAAAAATGTTTAACTCTTTTTTTTCCAAAAATATGTTTTTTTATAAAGTTATAAACTTGTCCACTCCAGTGGACTACATGCGCCTGAGCACTTAGCATGAAATACTGTGAATTTACTGTAAAAATTAATTACCTCGTGTTCTATTGTAAATATACAAACACTTGTTTGCTTGTATCCTTTGAAAAACATCTCAGCAATTTTTTTGGAACTTTCAACTCATAAGGCCCCAATGTTTAGACGTAAATAACAAAACCAATCAACAGTCCTAGCTGTGAATCCTACACCTGAATATGGCAAACTATCTCCAACAAGAGAAACATTTTTGAGTCTACACAGTTCTATAACGATGCAGGACAGTATTACCAAGCCCTTAGTAGCATGCTGGAAGAAAACACAAACTGACATCTTAGTCTCTGCATCTCCAAACAGTTCTATGTTCATCACACCTAGGCTGTGCGAAAGTTTGCAACGCATCCAGGGCACAATGGCACACAGCATTGCATGCAGATGTATTTGGTCTTCCGTGTGCACGCAACATCATGGCACCTGTTTGCATTTTTCACCTCGGTCAGTTGGGGCCAGTGATATCCTTTGGCAAACCTGACCTCACAGGCTACTTTGGTGACTGCTCTCCACTTCACGGGTTGTGGGGTCCCACTGGGTCTTCCTCTTTTGCATTGCTGGAGGGTGAATCTCTTCTCTTGTTACTGACAGTTCTTTCCCATACAAGTTGGTGTTGTATGTTATATTATCAATTAGATCTGCTGGAAACAGATGTCTGAAGAAATCTATGGGATCCTTCCCCTCCACATTCAATTTCCACTCTCCTAGAAAAGGAGGCAAGTCTCCAACCAAGTCATTGTCTTGGACTTTCCAAATATTTTTGCGGGCTTGAGTATGGTCAGGTGCCATGTACCCATCTCCCACAGCTCCCTGATCATACTGACCTTCCTCTTCATCCTGCCCCTCATCGTTCTCACTTTCTGCATCCTGACTGTCTGTGTCTTCATCATCCGTAGTTCCTATGTCTCTGTTCTGCTCTGGCAGCCACTCTCATCATCACTGGACTTATCACTGAACTCCTCATCACTGCACTCATCAATGAAATCATCATCACTGGAGCTGGATGGAATTTCCTGGACTATTCTGTACGCTGCCTTATTCTTTGCTGCATTTGAAGTCTACAAAATATGATAAAATAATTATTATAGTAACTCAAACTACAGCTGATCTGCACAGAAATATATATTTTAAATGAGTAGCTTATAAATGTAACAATTATATGCTTAATAATAACCAAAACAGTCCCAAAAAACAGTGAGACAATTTATGACTTATGTTAAAAAAATATAGTGGGTAATGCATGATGTCCACTACAGTGGACACATGGTTAATCGTAGTTTTCTACATATTAGACATAACAATTTCTTATTCCAAACAGATAATATCCTTCCCTAGATGTTACTGCATATCATCATATTTTTTTTACCTGTTGGGCTCTTTTAGCATAGAAGGATTGACAGGATATGCCAGCAGTGGTCGGCAGGGGTGACAGTTTGTCTGCCATCTTTGATTCAGAGGAAATTTACTTGCAGTTGCACTAACTGAACACTGAATTGACCTCAATGGAGCATGGCAGCAGAGAGCACTCTAGAGGCTAATATGCAGTTCCACCATAGAAACCAATGCATTAAAGAGATATGTACGTTTTAGTAGCTGTCCACTCCAGTGACCACTATGCATCAGAGGGTTAAGAAAAATATTTAGTGATGAGAGATGTGAACTGTAGGTTGGTAATTACACTGCAGGGAGCTCACAATCAATAATCCCTGTCAGAACTGTTTATATAGCAGGAATACAAATATGTGCCAGTAACACGTTTAATGCAGAGTTCTGATCCTGTGTCAGGCCACGTGCTTATAATCAAACGCATTTGATTAACTGATCATCAGCGTGATCAGTTAATAAGTGTGAGCAGCTCTGGTTTTAGCAGTTTGCTGATCTGGCGCATTCAGGTGTGTGTGAACACAAGGCCACCATCTTCCCACGAGCAGACATCCCAGCAAATACACTCCAAGGTCAGACCGTGCAACAATCAGAAAAACTGCAAAACCAAATGAAAAATCTCAACAGCTCAGACTCTACAGGCCACAGGTAGCATGTTAAGTGTTAAAGTTCATGGCAGTACAGTTAGAAGAAATTTAAAGTGTGGTTTGTTTCTTCTCTCTACTGAGAGGATGGCAGCACAGCTTGGGTTTGCAAAGTTGCATCAGGATATAACAACAAGACAACAAATTAAACCAAAGTGGAGATTTTTTTTTACAATTATTGCACAGTGCAGTGCAAAAAACATACAGTCATATAGAAAACCATTACTTCCAGTTATTGCTGCTAAGGCTGGTTACACAGTCTTGTGACCACTGGGACTGCATAGATGCAGTGGTGCTCATGATGTCTTGTGTGGCAAGTGGTTACACCCACCAACCTAAAAATTTTTTATATTTTGTAAACCCTTTAGATTACACCTTAATTGTTTAATTAAATCAAGCAAAACTACATAAATTGTGTCTTTGTTCGATAAATTATGGTCCCTAACTGTACATCAGCAGAAAACACAGTGGTATGATGTAAAAATAAAATAGTAGATGGAAAAACAAGACTTCCCATTTTCAAACAAAAAGTAAGTCTGCAGACAGAGTTTTCCTTTTTCCCACTTATTTCTTGGACTCAGTATAAGAAGAAAATGAGAATGTGACCCTGCAGCCTTCACAGTGCAGCATGTCGGTGATGGGAAATGGGGGGGAGTTCTGTGGCATTTTGTTAAGTTGGTGATTGGCCACAGCGGGAGCTGATTGATTCAATTAAACCAACACCTGCTGTGACATATGAACTCCATTCTAGCTATTCCCAGCCAAATGTTGCGCATGACACACACATGCACACACACACACACACATCCTTATACATCAATATTATTTTGAGAACTTACAATATACAATGTCTCTTTCATTGTTTGCACTGAAATGAATCAAGCTCATACACTCGGGTAATCCTTATAGTTGGTTGTTTTTAACCGACTGCACTGTTTCTTTCAGTTTAATTAGTCTGACAGCACAGACAGAGAAATGTTACCGCTGACAAAATTGAGATTTTTTTTCTTTTTATTGGTGCAATGCAAATGTTAACCTTTTCCAAGCACTTGATTTATTTAATGAAGAAACGTTTCCCCGCTGTACCTACCACAGTCAAATTTCAGCACGTGTCGGCAGCAGGCTGATATTTCTCCCTACTTGCTTATAAAACAGGCAGTAATCATAAAGGATAAAGCCGGTATAATTTTTCTGCATTTTCTTGCTTTTAACAGGAGCTCCTTTCATTCAAATATAATGCTAATATTACATTATTACATGGATGCTAAAAACCCTATAGATTTTAATATTGCAATAACAGTTTATTAAAAAACAACCTATATCTACGGTGGCTGGGAAGTGCAAAGCGCAACAAATTAAAAAACAGCAACAAATTAAAAAACCGCAACAAATTAAAAATCCACAACAAATTAAAAAACCGCAACAAATTAAAAATCCACAACAAATTAAAAAACCGCAACAAATTAAAAATCCACAACAAATTAAAAAACCGCAACAAATTAAAAATCCACAACAAATTAAAAAACCGCAACAAATCAAAAATCCACAACAAATTAAAAAACCGCAACAAATTAAAAATCCACAACAAATTAAAAATCCTTGACGGAAAGGGATTGTCTGAAATACCGGAAGTGGCACAACGATTAGGCTTACTCCATATTTGTAGCTCAGAAAAGTGATTCGGGATGTCAACAAACGTTGAGAAACTCACGCCTCACAGCGCTTCCTTATCACCCTGACGGTGCTTGCTGCACTACATAGAGAACCGGAAAATGTTTTGCCCGTTTTGTGGCGTTAGCTTCAGCCTCTTCACCCCTTTTTGTGCTTCCTGTGGACGGTCTCTGGAGCTTTTGCGGGACACAGACCAGGCTGAAGGATCAAACTCCCCGGGGACATCAAAACAAACAGAAAATTCTGAACAAAGTAATTTTGATATATTACTCACTTTTTGTTCTCTTCAGACAGTCTATGCTATTTCAGTTAAATAGCACGTTTATTTACCATTTTGGCTCCGGTTTCTGTTTCTGTTTCCTTATACTGTATTCTCGTCTACGTTTAGTAATGGAGAGTGCTAACCCCGTTTTGATGTCAAACGTTTTTCATTCAACCAGAACAAACATGTCCGTCATACAAGCAGTTCATGGAGTACAAAAAATCAAAATCCAAAGAGCGTCAGGCCTTCAGCTGTGGAGCAAAATTAAAACTCAAGTTACAGAGTAAACCTGTCAAAGTAAGCCATCACAGGTAACTTTATAAACGAGGATTTGGCAATTATTCTTAAAGTGATCTGGCTTTTATTATTTGTTTGTAGATCAATATCGGATTTATGGTGTCACAACAAACCGACTTAAAACCGCTAAGAGGGAAAACACTGCCCTTATTTATTACCCCCGAAATTACAGCCCCTGACCTCCTGAAGCAGGCTGTAGAAAAAATGAGAACATTCAACAAGGACTTGGTGGAGGGACCATATGTCCTTTTGTATCCTGACTGCACAGAGGTGATAAATGTGCCTGGGACAGAAAGGCCATTCCGATTGGCAGACTACAAAGAGGAAATAGGAAAGAACTACAACAGGATTTCTCTATTCATTTGCCCAGAGAGCCACTTCAAACGAGGTTTGTTAATTTTATATTTTGATGTGTTTACATATACAACAACTAATAATGTGTCTACTTTCTCAGCTCTGATTGCAGAGGATGGTACCTCAGACTCGGACCCTGAGATTGTGATTACATCAAGAAGCACAGCTGAGTTCAACCAGGCAGACACATTGGTGTGTACTTTTTTTCCCTCTCCACCATGCCAGAGGCCTGTGAGTGGCCCTGGCAGAGGTGCATGTCCTCTGAGTGCTCTATTTTTTTTCTCTATAATGATCATAATTCTGTAACATCCATGGGTCTATTATTTTCATTGTGTGATTATATGTTCTTTAAAAAAGTATTTTTTTTAAGTATTGATGAACTATCTAAATGCGATACGAAGTTGGTGAAAGCTTTGAAAAGTGCATGTTTTTCATCTTAGGTTTTCAAACCACAAGACCAGAGTACCCCTAATGGTAAACATGCAGAGAAGGAGTAAGTTATTTAAGAGCTTGTTCTGCTATATATTAGAGTTGGGCAATACAATATATGTCTTTGTTTTATTTCAGGGAATATTGATCACGATATAAACCGCTAGATTTGTACATATTAAATGTGCCGTTGCTCATGGTAAATGGTAAATGGCCTGTATTTGTAAAGCGCTTTATTAGTCCCTAAGGACAAAGCGCTTTACACATCCAGTCATCCACCCATTCACACACACATTCACACACTGGTGATGGCAGCTACATTGTAGCCACAGCCACCGTGGGGCGCACTGACAGAGGCGAGGCTGCCGAACACTGGCGCCACCAGTAGGCAATGGGTGAAGTGTCTAGCCCAAGGGCACAACGACCAAGACTGTCCGATCCGGGGCTCGAACCGGCAACCTTCCGATTACAAGGTGAACTTAAAATTTCACATAAGTAAGATGTGAAATCCTCAGAAGCTTGTTTTGATTTAAATATTTATTTCCTGTCATAAGTTCAGACAGACGGATGTATTAACATATTACATCCGTTTCAGATAACTAAAAAAAGGTACATGTTAAAAACTAAATCAAAAGTCAGGGATAAAGATTTCCAGTTTCAAAAGACAACAAACACCAGATCACTCAATTGCTTGGTCAATTACATTTAAAAACAAAAAAGAATGATTCTAAACATAAATCTTAGTTTACAGTAAGTTTTACAGGAGAACAGACATAAAATTGACAAAGTCTTTGTCAATATCAAATGAATAAGCTAAGAAATAAAAGCAAATTCTCCTAATCTCTCCTTGTATATTTATTTTAATGGTTGGTTTAGATGTAAATGGTGCCCAAACATCTCCACGGGTGGCGCTGCTACTTCACTGTGCTGCAGGTAACAAGTCACCCTAACTGGACATGATGCTGTTCCCAGAGCGATTGGTTGCTGCGCTACTTGATAAGGATTGACTATTCTTATGTCAATGAAAAAAAAGAGTGATTAGAGGAATAAGCAGCATATAAAATGGATGGATGGATAGCTCTATTGCAATAGTGTCATATTTCCTTTGAGAGAAAAGTATACTGCAATACATATTGTTATTTTATTGCCCCGCCCTAATATAAATATTTATTGGTTTCATAGCCTTTTTATAATGTTGGTATCATAAATAATATTGAACTGTATGAGCTTCTTATCTGAACATTTTAATTCCAATACTCTTATTCTGTTTCAGACATGCTCCAGGACCTTCATCTATCATACAGCCATGTCAGGTATTTGGGCAATTTATGTCAGCATGACGTTTTTTGCTATTGCTGAAATAGTACAAAGCTATGTATGTTTATATACAGTATGCAATTTTTGTTCTTTTTTTTTCCAGATTGTAATATCTGATACAGAGGATCTTGATCACCAAAACGAAACGAATCCAGTCATGAGTCCCTATAGGTAAATAAAATTGTGTCTTATATGTAATTTTAAATCTGTAACTACAGTACACGTTTGGGTTTGTGAAATGGGTAAAGATAATTAAAGGGTGAATAGAAGTTATTCTAATGTTGGAATTATAATTTCTCAACAGTAAATATGCAGACCTGTGTGCCCCCTGCATTGAGGACGAGGATGAAGAGCTGGTTGAAGTTGCTTCACCGATTGATGACAGAGCACTGTAAAATATCAAATACTACTTCAAATAACAACACTAAATTGTATAGTCTTGCATTCGGTCTTTCATTTTTGTGATTACAGGGAAGACGTTAACATTAATCTACCTGACATCATTGCAAACTTATCCAGTGCTATTCATCATGGAAGTGTCAGCAGATTCAACATCTCAAGAGCAAATGTCTGGGATGGAGCAGTCAGGGGTTTCAGGCGGTTGTCATACTCTGAAACCAATGACATGCTGGTTAAATTTACTGATGATTCTGGCATTCTAGAAGAAGGACTTGATGCAGGTGGCCCAAAACGAGAGTTTTTGAGTCTGCTAATGAAACACATGAAAGATCGTCCCATTTTTGATGGACCCGAAGGACGTCGATTCCTCGTCTACAATGCAAAGGGTATGCAATGATCAGATGTTTGATAAACTTAATTTAAAGACTTTTTTGGACTTTTAAATCAATTTGTTTTTAATTATTATCAGAAGCAACTCATAATAATTTCTTGGATTATTTCAAAACAGCATTAGTCTGTCTATCTGATCGATCTATCTGACATCGATCGGATCTGATCGATCGGTAGAGAGAGGTGTGTGTGTGAGAGAGTTTATCATTTACTGTATTCATTCACAGCTGTAAGGGAGGATGAATACTACCTAGCAGGAAAGATGATAGCCGTGTCAGTTGTGCATGGTGGTCCAGGGCCCCATTTCCTGTCAGAAGAGCTGGTACATTATCTTGCAGGCCAGACTTCAGTAAAAGCAACAGTTGCCTCAGTCACAGATGACGACATAGGGAAAGCTTTACAAGAGGTGAGGACAGCGCAGGATTTGAATGCAGGATAGAACTACAGCTTCTTCATCTGTATGACATTAAAAAATTCTTTCTTTGTGTAGGGAAAAAACAGGAATGAAAATCAGACACGCAAGCTTACATTGTGTATGTCCATTTTTATGGGTTTTTCAGATCGACAGTGCTGGTTCAGTGGATGTCCTGCGTGACTGTGTCATAAAACACAGTACTATGCTACAGGTGGCTGGTTGTCTAAGGCATGTTTCCACAGTTGAGGAAAAGAAAGACATTGTGTCTGACTATCTCCGGTGGTATATAATTGCTCGAAACTCATCTGTAATTGACAGGTGAGACAGGTGAATTATTGTTATGACAGTGTTGTTCATAATTTCCGACTGAAATATTTTACATTCTCCAAGGTTTCCAAAGTTCACAGTTTGTCCATAGTTTGTGCATGTACTATGAACTGGTAAATGACACAAAGTTCTCCTCATTCTTTAGATTTAAAGAGGGTCTTTCAGCACTTAATTTCCTGAGTGCACTCCAGCAACACCCTACTTTGCTTTCCCCGGTCCTGTGTCACATGGAAAAGAAACTCACAGCCCTTGAACTTGAGAGACTTTTCAAACCTGACTTCAGCCCATCTGGAAGTAACAGGAGACGTCTGGAAAGTCAAACTGTGGGCTACTGGTCAGACTATCTGCTGGACTGTGAAGGTTTATACCAGTATTTCTTTTAGTACTCATTACAAGACAATGTGTTGAATTCACATATACATATATAATTTTTTAATTTTTTTTTAAAATTTTTTGCAGAATCACAAACTGCTGTGTCGTTGGGCGATGTTCTGATGTTTGCAACTGGGCTAACATCACTGCCACCTTCTGGATTAGATCCACTACCAAGCCTACAGTTCCTGGATGACTCTTTATTCCCGATGGCAAATACATGCTTAAACTTATTGAAACTACCAATGATAACTTCATATTCCTTGTTTAAATCCAACATGGATTTTGGAATTCAAAACTCCCCAGGATTTGGATGTTTCTAGAATGTCTGGCCTTGTAGTTCAAACCTGCTGTTGATTTATTCCTCAAGTTTTTAAGTCAAATTTTTTTTTAAATATGTTATGAATAGGAGAAGGTGGGACATACTGGCGGTACAGCACAAATCCATTATAGTTTACCAGGTTTATTGTAGTTTTATTAGATAACCCAGTTACTTACAGCTGCTTCTTCTTGGCATTACATTGTAAATTCTGTAGGTTTTTTGCTACGGGACTTATCCAGAAATCTGTTATGTATTTGAGCATGTTTTTTTTATTCTAAAATGTAGGTACATCTGTTCAAAGGAGATTTAAAATGCAATCGCTAGACTTGATTTGTTCAAAGTTTTGACAGTGCTACTAAAAGTAAAGGCATTTAAAGGTGTACTGTGTTCTACTCTTAAAAGTTGTAATAAACACACAATACAGTGCAAGATGTGATTTTGATTTGATTTATTATTTATATAAATGTTCAGGACTGTATCTCAACTTCCATCAGCTAAACAAGGACCAGAATTATCAAGACATTCAGTAAGAATATGCTTTTACAAACACAAACTTAAACTTTTGGCGTCTTCAGCCAACTCATGTAGCCTAGTTCAAAAAAGCAGCATATGCTATAGGTTTTGGTGAAAACAACAAAAAGCCAGGTTTTTGTTTTTTTTAGAAATTTGCAATTTCTATTAACTTCATGTAAAGTTCAGTGGCAGACTCCCAGCAGACGGGCTTTTGAAAATGATTTTGCTCCATTACAAAATTCAGATACTCCTGTATGTTTGAGTCCCCACATACAACTACTGACAGCCTAGACTCAGGAAAAGCGTCCAGTTCAGATTGTTGAATCAGGAATCCACAGTCTCTGGAGCCGTATCTGTGATCAATGGAAGACAATTGCATTAATATAGGTTTACACATAAAGTAATTATTTGATCATTATTATCCGTTACCTGTGGGGTAGGTAGTACAGTTCATTTGGCACACCTCCTGGACATGAAGCTGTTCTTGAGGGACGAATCCGATGAGTGTTCCACAGCTTCACACATTCATCAAGATCCTTCTGAACAATGACAGTGAAGCAAAATCTCAAAAGGCACTGATGCTCGTGACTTCCATTGAAGTGTCCAGCATCTCGAAGATCCGCAAACAGCTCCAACCAAAACTGAGCCCTAAAAAAATTGTTTAGAGATAGTTTAGTTTGTTTACATGGCATCGTTTCACAACACGTCATCGCATGGCACTTTACAGTTCATTTTAACTGAATCATATATAGACTCCAGTCAGTTTAAATGTTTTCTATCGAAAGGGATTGCATACAGGCAAAACTCTAAAACATTTCAGTAATGTGCAAAAGTTAATTTATTTTAGGAATTCTAATTAAATGTGAAATTAGCGATACTGAGTCATTACATACAAAGTGAGGTATTTCAAGTATTTCTTACAATGTTAATGATTAAGACGTAGAACTTATGAAAAACCCAAATTCAATGTCTCTAACAATTTGTATGTTCTATTTGTTTGGGTCCTTTTTGCATAAATTACTGCCTCCATGCAGCGTGGTATGGATGCTATCAGTCTGTGGATCTGTTGAGGTGTTATGGAAGACCAGGATGCTTCAGTAGCAGCCTTGAGGTCTTAGCCACTACACTATGTTACACCCCTTTCATCCACACTTACATTAGACAAAACTTTCTATTAATGTGCTTTGATAGTCTCTGTGAACATTCAAATTCTTTTAAGGTGTTCTTTATGGAGGGTGTCAATTATGTTTTTTGTCCCACAGCTGTCAGGACAGCAGTCATGTCCATCCTGTGAGTCCTCCTGAATTAGAAAGACCATTTAGAGGCTCAGGAACCCTTTGCAGATGATTTGAATTAATTAGCTCATAGTAGAGTGGCACTTTAAGTCTAAAATATTTAACCTTTTCACAATATTATGGTTTTGAAGTTGGGTTTTTCTTAAGTTCCAAAGCATAATCATCATAATTACTAAATGGGCTAAAAATGTATAGTTTGGCATACAATGAGTATTTAATATCGGTTTTACTTTTTAAGTTGAATTACTGAAATAATAATAATAATAATAATAATAACAACAGTAATAATAATAATGGATTGCATTTATATAGCGCTTTTCGAGGCCCTCAAAGCGCTTTACAATTCCACTGTTCATTCACTCTCACATTCACACACTGGTGGAGGCAGCTACAGTTGTAGCCACAGCTGCCCTGGGGCAGACTGACAATAAATCAACTTTTGCACGACATTCAAATTTGTTACGCCTTTAAATATCAGGCAAAATTAAATGTTATATTTACCTTCCTTTTCGATATATGGTTATTCGTTGATGAACCAAACATGTGACTGGACTCTCCGCTGAAGTGGTCATCATGATGGTGACGTAGTGCGCACTGAACTGCAGCCATAATGCCGTTTTCTGTCCCACAGTCAGTTCTCAGTCTCATCGGTACAACACCAAGGCTCCCAACACATGACAAGTAATAGTAAGCTATAACCACTGGATTATTATTGGTTGGTCCACATTCTAGCCACAAAACCTTGCGTGAAAATCCATCAATGCACCCTGAAATGGCCAAACCGAATGGTTTGAGCTTGTCATAACCATCAGCATGCCACATGTAGTTGGGTCCCAGCGAATGATAGGTTCTCCTAATGAATCTTCTGCGTGTTCTCATCTGGCATCCATGAGGATTAAGCTCCCGGAGTATTTTCATCACATCATCCCTCTTCACTTTAAGATGATGCTTTTGTTTAAGTACCTGCCACATTGTTCGATACCCAAACAATCGCCCAGGTCCTTGAAGCTCCGCTCTGATTGCGTTAATGATCGTTGTTCTGGAGTGAAAATATTTTCTTCGGTAAAGTCCAGCATTATTAAGTTTACTTTTAAGACTCCTTAAACTTATCTTTACACCATGCAAACTTAACATCATGTCCATGATAACACTATATGAGTGACCTTCGTTGAAATATTTAATGCAGTACTGTAGGGTGTCTGATCCTTCAGCCTGGTATGTGTCCCGCAAAAGCTCCAGAGACCGTCCACAGGAAGCACAAAAAGGGGTGAAGAGGCTGAAGCTAACGCCACAAAACGGGCAAAACATTTTCCGGTTCTCTATGTAGTGCAGCAAGCACCGTCAGGGTGATAAGGAAGCGCTGTGAGGCGTGAGTTTCTCAACGTTTGTTGACATCCCGAATCACTTTTCTGAGCTACAAATATGGAGTAAGCCTAATCGTTGTGCCACTTCCGGTATTTCAGACAATCCCTTTCCGTCAAGGATTTTTAATTTGTTGTGGATTTTTAATTTGTTGCGGTTTTTTAATTTGTTGTGGATTTTTGATTTGTTGCGGTTTTTTAATTTGTTGTGGATTTTTGATTTGTTGCGGTTTTTTAATTTGTTGTGGATTTTTAATTTGTTGTGGATTTTTAATTTGTTGCGTTTTTTTAATTTGTTGCGGTTTTTTAATTTGTTGTGGATTTTTGATTTGTTGCGGTTTTTTAATTTGTTGTGGATTTTTGATTTGTTGCGGTTTTTTAATTTGTTGTGGATTTTTGATTTGTTGCGGTTTTTTAATTTGTTGTGGATTTTTGATTTGTTGCGGTTTTTTAATTTGTTGCGGTTTTTTAATTTGTTGTGGATTTTTAATTTGTTGCGGTTTTTTAATTTGTTGCGGTTTTTTAATTTGTTGCTGTTTTTTAATTTGTTGCGGATTTTTAATTTGTTGTGGATTTTTAATTTGTTGCTGTTTTTTAATTTGTTGTGGATTTTTAATTTGTTGCTGTTTTTTAATTTGTTGTGGATTTTTAATTTGTTGCGGTTTTTTAATTTGTTGTGGATTTTTAATTTGTTGCGGTTTTTTAATTTGTTGTGGAGTTTTAATTTGTTGTGGATTTTTAATTTGTTGCGGATTTTAAATTTGTTGCCGTTTTTTAATTTGTTGCGCTTTGCACTTCCCAGCCACCGTATATATCAGACATTAGGGCTTTGTCAAAAGTGGTGAAAGTGTTCTTATCCACTGACGTGGGACTTATTCATTAGCTTGTAATATGTTTGGGCAGCAGTTGAGCTCTGTGGCAGAGTTGGGAATAAGCTATATGAGATAAGAGAAGATTACTTTATGGTCTTTGGTAGGAGAAAATCATCCTGCATTGGGCAACAAAATACACAGCAACAAATATCAAGACAAAAACTCTAATAGGTACACTTTCTTTAAAAAACAGACCTAGAATAAATAATTAATATACAATAATTACCTTGAAGCCTCTTTACTTCTCTGTTGTTCAGTCACAGGCTGAACTCTGTGTCAGACTTTGGCTATGCAGGAAACACTCGATAACAAGATCATTGTTTAACTCTTATAAAGAGATTTGTCGATTAAAAGTGGTAGATTTCAAAATGAGTTAAAATAATACCCTGATAGCACTTGAATGCTAAAAGTATTCCTTGCAATGCACATCTGGACGTCGCTATTTTAAGCCTTAAGTGAAGTGAAGGTGGTACTTCTACCTCTGCAAATAAATTTCGCACACAGGTGAGGACTGCACCAAAGGTCTGAAAATAATGATCACCCTCTCAATATAGACCACATTAGCATCACATTAACCTTTGGGAAGTGTGTGTGTGTGTGTGTGTGTGTGTGTGTGTGTGTGTGTGTGTGTGTGTGTGTGTGTGTGTGTGTGTGTGTGTGTGTGTGTGTGTGTGTGTGTGTGTTCAGAAAGAGAGTTTGAGGAGAAAGGGGTCAAATATTTTTCTCCTCCTCCTCTCTTTACGTCTTCTTCTACACACATACCTTTGTTCCTTTCTCTCCCCTAATATTCCTCTTTTATATATAGGTTGACTGAGTTAAGCCCACAGTAATGGCTGACTTAGGCTTCTCTGATCAGTCATTGTGGAGCTTTGTAGAGAGGAAGCTACGTAAAGTGGATGATGAAGTTTTCAGCAGTCATGCTTTTTGGTGGTGATAATAAACTTTTGGTTCCTGCTGTTCTACATGTGATGCCACCCATGATCCAAATAAACTTTTTTCCTCCTCCTGACCCAGAAGGAAAAAAGGTTGTTTAGTTTTTTTGTTTGTTTGGTTTTTCAAACATTTGTCCCTCAAGTTTTTGCACTCTCTCACAGCCATTTATTACAACTATGATGATTATTGCTTATACTGAAATAATGGTTATTTCTCTCAATGACCCAGTCATGCACTGTAACATTAAACTAGCTCTAATTTTCATGGTAGTTTCATGTTAATGGAGAGAAACCGAATATCAACTAAAAATCCAAAACAAGCACATGACATAAAAGTTCTAAATTGATTTATATGATTTATATGAGTGAAATAAGGATTTGATCCACAAGCAAAGCCTGACTTGGTGGAGAGGAAAGTTTAAGCCTCATCTTAAAATCTCCTGGACCCAAATTGGGAGCCGATTCCAGTGGATCCTCCCACTCTACTGTTGAAAACTCTAGGAACTACAAGTATCCCTATATCCAAATCCCATTGGGATAATATGATCCTTTATAAGTGAGAAGAAGCATTTTTAATTCAATTGTGAATCTAACAGGAAGCCAGTGGGGGAAGAAAAAGCTATCATGGGGGAAATATGATCTCTTGTTCTAGGCTCTGTTAGTGCTCTCACCTCAGTGTTTTGGATCAACTGGAGGCATTTCAGGGAGCTTTTAGAACAGCCTGATGAATAAAAAAGGAATGCTACTGAACAACCTGAGAACAACACCTAGAAACTGTAATAGCTGTGTGTAAAATTGAATATTAATTAAAAGTAGAATATTGTACACTTCTTTAGGAAGGCTGGCATTCAGATGGCTAGATGTTGTTGGTAGGCACCACAGAAGCAACATGTTTTGATGTCTAAATACTGCGTATAATGTAAGAAGCTGTTTCTCTATAGAAAGCAATAGTCAAAAATGTATTGCAATATCAAACCCCTGTGTGTGAAAATTTGAAAAGCACCTTCAAACCCAAATCTGTTTTTTTTTTCTCTTTGTTTTGTACAAAAAACTGAAAAGCTTGATTCTAAATATATCTTTGCTGCCATTTCTTCCTTGGTCTCACTTTTCTCTCCATGAAACATCTAGGGAGTGATTACACCTCCATCTCTCTCTGTCAAACTGAGACTCAAAGTCACACCCTAGTTTCACACACGCACACCTGCACACGCACACACACACACACAGAGGGGGATGCCAGTATGTTTCTGGTGCAGTGAACTGTCCTCGTGTGTCTGACTGACAGCTACCTCACTGTCAGTAAATATGGGATTTATGGAGTACAGTAACTGGCCTCGGGTGCCACATTAGACTATATTAATCCATCACACATTTATATGGCTGCAACTGACAAAAAAAGGCAACGTGTAAAATTCTTTTTGCCCTCTGGCTTTAACTCAATCAATAAAATGTTCCTATTTTTGTGGAAATCGGTTTAAGGTTGATAGTTTGATTTACGGGAAAAAAAAGATTGAACATGAACTTCACACTGCAACAGCTGAACATGGTGTAACTTTGGAAAATCTCATCAGTCAGTAGCAGTAATCACAGTCGCATCAGTTTATCCAACATGGCATGCGATGTGGAGTCTTATCATTTTTTTGTACATTTTTTTTCTTGTGGATTTCACTGTGTAAGTATTTGAAAAATTGCTCATATAATTTTGACTTACTCTTAAAACTGCAATACACTTAGAGATGTACAGTATTTACAGTATTCGTTGAAGCATCTTTACCCTTCCCTATGACCACATTTGTCTCCGCCCATCAGGGACCCTCATGCTGACTTTAACATCGTCACTCTGCTAATGTGTTTGTATTATTCTAATCATAGCTCTGTAGCTAGCCACCAGCCAGCCCAAATTCAATACCCCTACAAATGTTGTTTTTCTATCTTTGTTTATGTCTAAAGTGGTGCTGTCAGCGATAATCTCGTTAAAATGACGTTAATGCCATAACCGCATTAAAGTGGCAAATCTCTGTTAGTGAGTTTTTGCGGCGGTGTGTGTGGGGCTGTACGCCGCTAGCATTAACGAGCTAACCGCGCTAACGCATTCATGCGGTGCAGCCCCATGCACGGGGCGATCCACACATACTCACTAACGGAGATTTACCACATTAATGCGGTTATGGCATTAACGTTATTTTAACGAAATTAATGCTGACAGTCTAAAGTGATAGCAGACCTGAATGTCACCTTTAGAGGGAAACTAGCAGGATAACTTCTTGCTAACTACAAGCACCATTAAACTTCACAAATCCTCTTTTTTTATGGTTGCCTGGGTGTAAAACTTTATTGCAACAGGAGTGCAGCCACACTGAACATTTGATTAGAGATGAAGGAATCTGGGCTATTTTGAACTGTGATACCACTGTGTTTGCTTGAGCGTGGGAACCGAAAAGAGTTTGGACCTTGAAATGGCTAAAAATGTCAGACTTCAGAGGTGGATTGGCCCCACCCACCACCCATACTGGATATGTGAAAGAAAATGGATGGATAATTTTTATACCTTCTTTCATCTTTTAAACAAAGCAATATGCACATGACAATCATAGCAGAATAATAAAGGCTTATTTTATGGATGAAAGTATCAAAGTTCGAGATCCTAATGTTTCAGTTCATGTGTTTTCTGTCCTGTTCTCATAGGTGTATAAAATCAAGTAGCCAGCCATAAAGTAAGCCTTTATGAGAGAATTGGATTTTTACATTTATGAAAGAATGAATTGTTCTAAAGAGCCCATTTAAAAATTCTACTGTAATAGGATGCCAGTGTTGGGACAAGCTAGAAATGTGTTCCCTTCGAGAGATTCCCCGATCGACTGTAAGTGGTAGTATTGCAAAGTGGTAACATATAGCAACTATAACTCAGCCACAAAGTTACAGAGTGTTGAGGTGCGTAAAAGTCGCTAACGCTCTGTTGACTCAGACCTCTGGCATTAACATCAGCACAAACACTGCCCCCCAGGAGCTTCACGGCATGGCTTTCCATGGCCGAGCAGCTCCTGGAGGTGCAATGTGTAGGTGGCCCAGTACTTTGTCCATGTAGTGCATCTTGAATGCTCATGCTGCTATTACATTTAAAAACTGCCTTTCGTTCAAGTGTGTGCGTGCACGTTTGTGTGTGTGTGTCCATCTTCCCTCCTCTCTTCTCCCTCACAGTTTTAAGCCAGTGCTGAGCCACTAATGGAGGACAAGCCTGTTAGAGCAACACGCTACGCTATACTGACAATACTCAAGGCATACACACACACACGCACGCACAGAAAAAAGATATCGCACAAAAATTCCCCAAATACGGAGGACATATAAATGCAGACAGCAACTATTTACTTCTACAAGAGCTGCACACAAATCCGACTACACAGCCTCACATGCATCCCAGCAGAGTACACCACCATGGCAACAGCCTCCAAAGAGTTAATCTATTCAGCGATGCAGCAGTGCGCCCAATTCTGCCTTCATTTGTTTGTCAGTCCTCCTGAAGGTGACGAGAAACCAGCAGAACAGACGTTTCATAGTTTATGTTGTTCGAAAAGCAGCATCATACAGCACAGTTTTATTCTGAGGAACAAAGTTCTTCACACCACAGGAAGATGGGCGCTGTTATAAATGCTGCTGAAGAAATTCATGATGTGTATTGGTAGCAGCAGTGTGCCATGAAAATATACATGTAAGCTTTGAGACACTGTTGCAATCCTTTAACGCACATCACACGTAGACATATATCCTCATTTAATGCAAGTATTAAAAATTGATTTCACACCTTTTTTTTCATTTTTATGTTTTTCCATGTCATGTGTATGTTTCCATGGATACCAGGACAAACATTTACCTTCAGATCATCAATTATTTAGTAAAGGTCATTTTCTAATTTTAACTTGAAATGCCAAATTCAGTATCTGACTTCCACAGTAATGAAAAACTCAGTCATCATTAGACTGACTCATCAATTCATTCTCGCTTTTGTCCTATAAAGTGTCTGTTTACCTCTGTGACAGTCAAACCTAATCAAATATAACTGGTCAATATATGATAGTGGACTATAAACGGAAACCAGGATGTTTACGGCTCTGTTGTCAAACGGTTCTGCATTTTAATATGCGGACATCACCGTATAGCAATTATCATCATCTGGAAAACTGGAACTTTGCTTCAGTTACTTCCATGTACACAGACTAATTCTATGATGGAGACGGAAAGTTTGGATGATGTCTTCCCTCTTTAATGCTTACAGCTCCAGGGAGGAAATGTGGGCTTTCTTTGAGGTGAGAAGCAATAAGTTGCCCCTTCTATTCTTTTCACAAGCCTGGCCAAAATTTATTTCTGCCCATCTGACACTAGTTAGGACCTCAGGGTTTCAGTACACTTTTATCTCTGAGATGTGGGATGCTAGACAGTTAAAAAAAGGGGGGGTAGTGACAGAAGAGGGGGGAGGAGGGGGGAGGCGAGTAGGAGAGAAAGAAGAGAGGATGTGAAAAAGGAAGGAGGGTTTCAGACACAGCAGTGTGTTAACGGGAGCCAAGCATGGCAAATTGGACTGAATTTTCCGCCTGTGTGATTTCAATACACAAACCCAGGCGTACATAACCATGTTTAATAAGCGCTGCACTAATGCATTGTATAATCTTCTCTAAATTAATATGTTAGACACAATTGCCTGGTAATTAATTTCTGTCACAGCATATCCAAATGAGAAGATTTATTCAGATCTGTCAATCATAATCTCCGGGGCCTGAGGCAGATTACTGCCCAGTGCAATGTGCTGTTGCAAGGATGATGATATGGTTATATGTGGTGGTATATGTCCAGTATGTATAAACATCCATTACCGGGGGT
Organism: Rhamphochromis sp. 'chilingali'; assembly: GCF_963969265.1. Taxonomy (NCBI): domain Eukaryota; kingdom Metazoa; phylum Chordata; class Actinopteri; order Cichliformes; family Cichlidae; genus Rhamphochromis; species Rhamphochromis sp. 'chilingali'. The sequence goes on from NC_137941.1 coordinate 33,541,654, forward strand.
TTTAAAGAGCCCGTGAAGTGGGCTGGTCATCAAATGAAGGTCATTGTGGTGACGGGATGAAGGGAAAGGCAGCAGCCTTTTGTTTTATGGCTTCATAAAGAACATAATGTCTCTATGGGCTCCTTAGCCATCCAACATCCACCCACCATTCAGTTTCATGGCTTTTCCTTTCCCACACTTGTGTTTCTTCCTTATTGTTTCCTAAGATTCCCTTCAGATAAAAACGGCAGCTACAATCCACAAAGTGATAAGCTTCAACACTCACATATTTTCATTTCTGCAAATGAAGTCTTAAGTCTTTGTGCCCTAAAGCAGTAACTAGTGAATAATAACAGAGGGTGAAGGAAACTTACATATTCACTTTATTGTTAAGTTTTGTGAGATTTGGGAGGCTTTCTGCTCCACCTAAATGCTGTTTTGGATTATATTGTGTGGTATTTCTCAAAAGACAATTTTTAACTTGGCCTCTTTCCTCAATATTTTATATATGTTGAGTGATAGGAACTTATACTTAATTGAGCTTTCTATAGGTGTTAAACAAGAGGCACCCCAAGAGTCCAAACCACCGCTAAGGCAGCTTTCTGAGCAGTATTTTCTTTCTACTATACTGTGTGTAATACTCAGTGTTGGTCAGTTACTTGCAAATTGTAATTAGTTACTAATTACTGATTACTTCTCCAAGAAAATAATCCTGTTACTTTACTGATTATTTGAAAAAAGTAATCGGATTACAGTAACACGTCACTTTTAACGCGTTACTGCCCATCTCTGGTAACACTGTATTTTGTATATTTTCATTCTGTTTTCTTTGTTATTTTAAAGACACTTTGAGAAGTTTGTAGTGCAGTAAAAATCAGATAAGTGTAGCATGACTGATGTTTACCTTGTTTACACAAACATTATGTCGGAGAATGTGATGGATGATAGTTATTGATTTATAGTTATAGAATATTCACAACATACTTCATACCGTGTACATTATAACATAATAGACCCATTTCTGTAATATACTTACATATCTATATTATTGCTAATATATATTGTAATATATCTATATCACTAAGCACTTCTGGATGGATGCAAACTGCATTTCGTTGCCCTGTACCTGTGCATGTGCAATGACAATAAAGTTGAATTCTATTCTATTCTATTCTATAAAACTGGACATGAGTAACTTGAGCGTATTACATAATATTTTACTACAGTATATTTCTAACTAAATATAGCAGCTCATTGTCTTTGTTTTGACCTTACTTTCGTATTGATGCAACACATTTCAGGGTCAACTTGTCAACGCAAAAGGCACACGTGAAATAGAAAGCTGAAGTCAGAGGTCAAATGTGACATGATACCCGGATGTAAACTAAAAGTAAATATGTAGAATCCCCATATACCAGGATCATTTCCCAAATGTTGACAGTACAAACAAAGGTAGCAAGAATTTTAAGCATAATTTTGAAGATAAAAGACATTTTATGAAAGTTTGATCGTATTTGACCCCAAAGAAAAGGTCAAAGGTCAAATGTGACATGATATATTCAATCTTTATCCAGTAGAATCATAGTTTCTAAGTTGTTTCTAAGTTATAAGACTTTCTTATAAGTCAAATTTTAATGAACTTTAACTATGACCTCACTCTACACCCCTACAAAGTTTGATCAGAATTCATTTAAAACGTTTTGAGCTATCGCGTTTACAGACAGAATACTGCGCATGCATGCAAACACTATTAAAAACCCCGTTCGCCTCAGTGGAACTATTAAATATATTACAACCAGACTACAGAACTGACCTTGAACTTTTACTCCCTGCATGCTCCAAATGTTCGATTATAACCAATTCAGGCTGAAGGCTAATCCAGAATGTTAAACTCTCTGTTCGCCTTTCTGTCTTTCCCTGTTTTCCCACATGCTCAGCTACATTACCGGCAGTTGTCTCGCTGCTTTATGAATGCGAGAGTGAATGAATAGTGGCATTGTAAAGCGCTTTGGGTGCCTTGAAAAGCGCTATATAAATCCAATCCATTATTATTATTATTATTTACCTATGAGTTGTTTTTTCACTGCCTGACTGGTTTTAAACCCTCTAACTGGTAATGAATGCATGGTCAGGGTCTCCTTGTGCACCCGGGGCCATCTTGCTTTTCTTTTTTTCTCCCCCTCCCTCCTGGTGTTGCTACTCACCACTTCCTGCTGGATTCCTGGTTGGCACAACTGCTCATCATCATCTATCATCTACCTGCACTATGTCAGGACTATTCTTCCACCCACTCTCTGCCTAATCGTTGTGGAAATCGTCACCGGCAGCAACTTTTAGAGTCGCCTCATGTTTCCGAGTTACTTTCGAATGTGAATAAAACATTTTTACGTCTAGCAGTTCTGGCTCAAAACCTTAACAGCCCTATTTAATAGTAACTAAGCTGAAAATAGGCAACAGACAACTGTTCCCCAATTGCTAGAAAATGATAGTCATTGCTCCTGCTGTGCATAATACTCTCACACACACATAGCCAAACAATATATCACTTTTTAACTGTTTCCACATCCCTGGCGCTTGAATACACACATGTACACACGCACGCGCGTGCACACACAAACATGCACATGCACACAAGCCTGCAGGCATGTGGTTTTTCTTTATTAAAAACCAGAAAGCACAATTAGCTGCAGAATATGCTTAACCCTGTATCGCTCCCTCAGCTCGAGGATATATTGCTTCTTCTTCTCCATTATTAAAAAAATAACAGATGAGCGGAGGAGGGGAGCAGACAGGAAATATCACAGTTTCATGTTTAGCAAGTGGAGGCTGGGAAATGTGTTGTGGTGGAAAGACTGAACGTGTCCATATAGTATAAGACGCAGGCATTACATGTGAAATATGACAATGACGACAGTTATTGCTCGACCGTTGAGGTCCGTGAGCTACGACGGTGTCAGCGCCTCACTGACTGACATGGAAATGTGTATGTATGACAGTCTCACGGCAGTTTTTCAACCTGATGTCGTATCCCTGAAACTGCAGCCATTAAAATTGTGTCATTTCTGCTTCCACTGGCCTGCTTCCCCCACTGATACTGTATTGTGCATGTTCACCTTTGCATAATCAGAGAAACTGCATTTTGTTTTATTAATTATTATAAATTAGAGATAAAAAAATTTGGTTTATTCGTTAACAAAATACAGCAAAGTGCATAAAAACACTTCTTCCACAGTGAGTTTCTGTCCTGTCTCCCTCCCTCCCCCTCCCCTCACCCACAACCAGTCGCATCAGGTGGCTGCCTCTCCCTGACAAATTTCTACCTGTTAAAGGGGAGTTTTTCCTTCCCACTGTTGCCATGTGCCATGGGTCGTCTGCTTGTTGGGTTTATCCTGCAGTATAAAATGCCTTGAAGCAGCTGTTGTTGTCTAGGTTCTGCTACATGGCAGATAGGATATGGACACAGGACTCGGAAAACAGTAGGTAAACTCAAAAAGCAGCTTTAATGACGAGTACTTTCAAACAATACAAATCAAAAGCACAGCTGGAGTAAGGGATCCAAAACTAGGAAACGTAGGGGAAGCACAGAACAAAGGACCACACAGCCCAGACGGATGGTGTGACAATGAACAGATATAAACACACCAGATAACGAGGGAAATGGGGAACAGGTGAAAACATGGCTCAAGACAATTAACCTAATGAGCCTGATGGGAAGTAAACATAGACACGAGACTTAGAAAACAACCACTGTCAAAATGAACCAGGAAGTAACAAATATGGAGTAAGAACACACAACACAATGCCAGTGTACACAAAAGGAAACACTGGTGAGAACTGGGAGCTCCAGCTAAAAACATGGCAATAAGTAACAAAACAGCTCAAAATCCTCACAAATTCTAATAAAAAAACAAAACCACAGAACTACAGAGACCCTGGGACCATGTCAGCTGTTGTGATCTGGCGCTATGTGAATAAGACTGAGTTAAACTGAATTCAAATAGAGACAAAACTTTACTTCCCTAGATTAATACATGAAAAATACACAAATTCCACGTTTCTGTCACATTTACTACATAACTTTGTCAAGAACTCTCTTAATTCTGCAGTCACATTCTGCATACTTCTTTTGCCTTTAATTTAGTGGCACCCAAAAGGAAATTTAGCACCACAATCTGTTTATCTTAGTGTGCCCAATTTATAATATTGACAGCAGTGGAAAGAAAAAAAATAAAGGATGCATTTTTAATAGATGATAGATCTGCTGGAAACTCTGGAGAAAATTCTCTCGGCATTTGATGAAAAAGATAATTATACACACACACATCCACTGCCCTAAGTTTGGTAAGTAGTTAAGAAAGATGAGTGAGTGGATAGATAACAAGAATACAAACATATGGAGTCATGTTTTTGAAGTAAAGAGTCATTTTTGGTTTCTTTTGCTGTTCACTAGCCTTCAGACCACCTTGCTGCTCACGGTTCACAGCTTGTGGTTTCACCCCAGGCTCTCTCTGACGCACAGAAATGTTCTGCTTCTCGTGATGTTGGGTTCAGTGATCCAGCTGTGACTCTCACAGCAGAACATGGTGTCTGTGTCGCCTCCTTCTGCCAGAGTCAGACAGACAGGCGTGTTTGTGCTCTATTTGGTGTGTAGTCCACCTTGAATCGGGGAGTTTTTTGAGATGCACTCCCCTCTGCAGGGAGGAGGACTGTGTTTGTATCCCAGGAGAGAGAAGAGCACTGAGACCTCAGGCCCACCCCAGGGTTATACAAAAATCTGTTGCTCTAGTTTTTCATCCTTAACTTTTTCAGGCAGGCTCTGATTTTTCACAGCAGTCGATAGATTTCTATTAGCCGTTTCCCAACTTTGCCAAGATAAAATTATACGATAAGATTTGTTGAAAGAAGATAATTGTTGATCTTCTCATTTATTCGTTGGCAGTTTCTTGACTGGCATTACTTACAGAAAATTTACATACCTCCCATAGGGACCACCATTTAAGCTACTTTAGCCTGTAGTTGATGGAAGTCTGAAAGATACTTTGCAACCCACCTAGATCCTTTTTTCATGCTGAGCCTGACTTCATCAGTGTGATATCTGCTGTCATTCATGCCTGCTCTTTGACATATTTAGGTCTTAGTATTGGATTCCCTGTCTCTGTCTCTGTCTCTGGAATGGGGAGGACCAACAACAGATCTATACTGCTAAATATAAATAGCTGCTGGTGGAAATAACAATCCTCTTTTTACTATAGTGTGACTGAAATGACATCACAAATCCAGACAGATGGTATTGTATCATTTAAAAGGTAAGATACTGTACCGTAGTGTGGCTGATGTGGTCAACTACAGCAGCGGTCCCCAACCTTTTTTGCGCCACGGACCGGTTAATATTTTCACGGACCGGCCTTTAAGGTGTCGCGGATAAATACAACAAAATAAAAGTAGTACCGGTTCCGAAAAAAAGAAGATTTATTCATAACACACGTGAAAAGACCCAGGAAAACAGAGTTAATGATACAAACGATAACAAAATAATGCTGAAAACCGATAAAAACCCTGAAAACCATACATTTCACACCTGAGCCTCAACTCTCGCGGCCCGGTACCAAACGACTCACGGACCGGTACCGGTCCGAGGCCCGAGGGTTGGGGACCGCTGAACTACAGTATATGTTAGCTCTAAATTTTTCTTCTGTACCTTCCTAAATGGGCTTAGAATAGAGAAATGCTTTTCACTAATCCTGAGCATAAATGTCAGTGTAATTTTGGACATTAAGTGTTTTCTTTGAAATGTTGTTTCCAGGATGGAACGATTGTACACGATACATCTTTAATGACTTTATAAAACAAAACAAACAAGTTTGAATTTATTTTAGATTTTCTATCATTTACACAGGATCAACATTATTGTCAGGGTCCTGGGACTGGGCGACCCAGGATCCCTGGGCAGTCATGGACCTGTGTATTATTATTATGTATTTTTGGTGTCGTTTCCCCTTCTCTGTGCGTGTACATATGTGTGTTTCTCTGTGCTGTGTTAGTCTGTGTCCCACTCATATGTTTAGGCGAGGTATGGGTGTGTATGTCTGCGGGTGTGCCTGGAGGATGGAGCTCGGCCACCTGCAGGCCTGAGGGGTGTGGCCCTGCGGAGGGACTGGCCACACCCGAAGCCACACACCTGCAGCTGATCAGGGCTCGTCAGGGGAGCTACTTAGGAGAGTCTTGGAGCTCCCACCGACGCGGGATCATTGAGTTATCTTACCAAGTCAGTGTGTGTTAATGTAGGTCTGTGCTGTGCGTATATGCCCGCCGAGGGTTAGTGTTGACGGCTGCGTCTCTGGTTTCCCTACAGGAGGAGGAGTGGTCCAGAGAGGCAGCACGCACGGGTGTGCGGAAACACAACAGCGGGGAGCACGAGCACAGATATCGGAGGGAAGCACGCACACGGGGTTCGAGGGAGCAACGGGGAGTTATTGTATTTACAGCCTTTTCACTGTAAATAAAGAGCACTGTTTGCATCGCAGAGTCTGCGTTTTGGGTCCTCCTTTCCCCACATCCCCACGGTCTGCCAGCCAGACCGTGACAGAATGATCCCGCCAACCACCATGGACCCAGCAAACTCAGGAGTTGCCACGGAGGAGAGATCGCTCACGCAGCTATGGGATTACTGCCGGAGCGTAATCCAGGCTGTAGACCCACACAAGAGACATATACAGGTAGTGTTCTTTGACAATTATCTCTCATCCACTACCTTCACCACGAACATTCTGGACATTAACAAACTTAGGCACCTGGTCGCTAGTTTAAGGGAGAGCTCGAGTTTTGAACTATTTGGCTTGGGTGGTCCGAGCATGGACAGTTCGGCTGCTCTCCTAGAGACTCTAGCCGCTTGGCTTTTCACGCGTCGGCGGAGGGCTTTCCCGTTGATGCTCGCGGCACAATCGTTTGATCCGCCGTTACGGAAGGCATGCCGCACTCTCTACCATCATCCCGTTACGCCTCAACCCACTCCTGCGGTTTCAGCCCGGTCAGCTGGCAACGGACCAACAGCGCTCATCACCGCAGTGAGTAAACCCGACTCATTTGTTTCTATTAATCCTGTCATTGAAAATCAAAACACAGATGAACAGCAGAGGACTGTTTCCGTACACCCGGCCCCGCCTTCACGGAGGAGAAGGCGTCCTCGCAAGCAGCGTTCAGCCACCTCTACACTCACTCCTGTGCTGGTCGAAGGCTCAGGACCAGCGGCTCTGGACGCCACAGTGAGTAAAATGGACTCTGCCGGTGTCGTAAATTCCCTTCCTGTGAACATGGACATAGAGACTATAGCCACTACGGCAATTAACAATGGAGAGACTGTAAGAGGTGTAACTGAACTCCCAGTGGGGATTTTTGGACCACCGACGGACGAAGGTGGCCTGAGTGCTAATACTGGGGCAGAATTTTGCATAGACAGCCCTGAGGTAGTTAGCTCAGAGTCGGTGGGGTCAGAAACTGTTTGCTTTACCTCCAGAAACTCAGAAGATGTTCACTCTGAGACTGTGAGCTGGGAGCTAGGGAGTTCACAGCATACAGACCCAGATGACTTTTTGGCTCAGTCTGGCCATATGGAGACAGAGGTTCTCCCCAGGGCTTCCCCAGAGGCCGAACTGGAGGCCTCAGTTGCCTCTGGACCCCTGGAATTTGTTGAGCCAGCTGTAACATTCTCATCCTCTCCACCCTTCATAATAGCCATATCACCCTCAACTCAGTCCGCTGCCCAGCTAGTAACGGAGTCTGCTGCCCAGCTGGTGACTGAGTCTTCAGTCCGGTCAGCCTCTCACCTTCATCCTCAGTTGGAGGTCGATATGCCTGCTGGACCACCTCTGCCATCATTTCACCCGTCTGTCCCTGCATCGCTGTCCAGTCCACCGGGAGCAGCTGCCGCACCATCATCACCTTCTCCCTCTGCAGCTACTTCTCCACCAGAGTCCCATCAGACTGCAGCGACCGCAGCACTCTCGGCTTCGCCATCTGCATCACCTACTCTACCTTCACCTTCCCCACCTGCAGACACCGCATCACCATCTTCACCTCCAGATCGACCGTCAGTAGCTGTAGCGCAGCCGGAGGTGCTCAGGGTGCTCGGAGAGCGGGAGGAGCCCGCACCGCCAGCTGTGGAGCCCTGCGAGCCGGAGCAGGAGCCCGGCGAGCCGGAGGAGCGGCTCAGCGTGGCGGAGCAGGAGCCCAGCGAGCGGGAGGAGCTCGATCTGCCGGAGCCGGAGCTCAGCGAGCGGGAGGAGCTCGCTCTGCCCGAGCCGGAGCTCAGCGGGCGGGAGCAGCTCAGCGAGCGGGAGCAGCTCAGCGAGCAGGAGCAGCTCAGCGAACCACCAGCAGAGGAGCTCGGCGAGCGGAAGGAACAACCGGCGCTGCCAGCCGAGGAGGAGCTCGGCGAGCCGAGGGAGCTCTCGCTGCCAGCAGCCGAGGAGGGGCTCTTGCTGCCAGCAGCCGAGGAGGGGCCCGCTCAGCCGGAGCCGGAGGTCAGCGAACCGGAGGGACCTCCACGTCTGGCGCGGCCTCCACGCCATCCACGTCCTCTGCATCCACGTCAGCGACCAGCGCGTCATGAACCGTGGGCCACACCTCGCTGTTGCTCACCGGAGGAGCAGCGCCGCCACCGGACCCGTGGCAGGCCGCCTGGGGAGCAGCGCCGCCGCCGTCGGACCCGGGGCAGGCCGCCGGAGGAGCCGCAGCGCCGCTACCGTCACTGGATCCCGGGCAGGCCGCCTGGGGAGCAGCGCCACCGCCGTCGGACCCGGGGCTCGCCACCGGAGGGGCAGCAGTGCCGCCGCCACTGGAGCAGTGGCAGGCCCCCAGAACCGTTTTTCTGCTGTTGCCGGACCCGTGGCTGCCCGCCGGAGCTGCAATGTCGCCACCATTGGACTCGAGGTAGGCCCCCTGAACTCTTTTGTTATGTTGATGGGCCACCTGAGACTGTTTTGTGGCATTTTTTCTTTTTGTTGCTCCGCTGCGGGATGCGCGGTCGGACTCTGGGACTGTGACCTTGGGGGGGTTGTTTTCTTTGGGGGTTTTTGGTTCTGCCCTCCGTCCTGGACCTCCCGCCGCCCGCCCTGGGTTGGTTGTGCTGTTTTTGGTTTGTGTTTTTGGGTTGTCGGGAGCCGACCCTTAGAGGGGGGGTACTGTCAGGGTCCTGGGACTGGGCGACCCAGGATCCCTGGGCAGTCATGGACCTGTGTATTATTATTATGTATTTTTGGTGTCGTTTCCCCTTCTCTGTGCGTGAACATATGTGTGTTTCTCTGTGCTGTGTTAGTCTGTGTCCCACTCATATGTTTAGGCGAGGTATGGGTGTGTATGTCTGCGGGTGTGCCTGGAGGATGGAGCTCGGCCACCTGCAGGCCTGAGGGGTGTGGCCCTGCGGAGGGACTGGCCACACCCGAAGCCACACACCTGCCGCTGATCAGGGCTCGTCGGGGGAGCTACTTAGGAGAGTCTTGGAGCTCCCACCGACGCGGGATCATTGAGTTATCTTACCAAGTCAGTGTGTGTTAGCGTAGGTCTGTGCTGTGCGTATATGCCCGCCGAGGGTTAGTGTTGACGGCTGCGTCTCTGGTTTCCCTACAGGAGGAGGAGTGGTCCGGAGAGGCAGCACGCACGGGGGTGCGGAAACACAACAGCGGGGAGCACGAGCACAGATATCGGAGGGAAGCACGCACACGGGGTTCGAGGGAGCAACGGGGAGTTATTGTATTTACAGCCTTTTCACTGTAAATAAAGAGCACTGTTTGCATCGCAGAGTCTGCGTTTTGGGTCCTCCTTTCCCCACATCCCCACGGTCTGCCAGCCAGACCGTGACAATTATACATGCAGGCTCTAATGTAACACCTTCACTAATATTTGGTTCGATGCTAGTTTGAGGTGATGTTGAAGTATTTGGAGGGAGCCTTCTTTATTATCCTATTTGCTTTGAGCAGTGGTCCAGTTCTGCTGGTAGCAGAACAGCCCCAGAACGTGATGCTGCCACCACCATGCTTGGCAGCTGTTCTCGACAGTGACAAGGATTTGACAGGGTCCTTACGTTTGACACCCTTACCTTTATCCTTCCAAAGATACTTCTTCTCAATGTGGCCAATCTTTGTCTGACAATAAAACTTTTCTGGAAAGTATTGATTTTGAAGCAGAGTCTTCTTTCTTGGGCTGTGCTCTCTTCATTCATGGTGACATAAATGGTAAATGGACTGATTCTTGCATTTTTCTACTCTACCTGAGCACCCAAAGCACTTTGAACAACATGCCCCTTCACCCATTCACACCTATTCATACAGGCACTGTTTTTAAATGTGTAACTGCTTTCTATCAAACATTCTCACACATTTATACTCCTATGAATGCATTGCAGAGCAACCTGGGCTACAGCCACCCTATACAAATATAAAACTTACTTTTACAGTGGTGAATGACGGTGGTGTTCCAGCAGTTTCCAATTGATGGCAGGCTTGAGGCTTGGTGGTTTCTGGATTGTGCCTGAGCATCCTAACCAATTTCCTGTCACTTGAGTGTGACAGTTTGGGTTCTTCCAGACTCAAACTGTCAAGTATGTTGAACTAATGATCATAGAGTTGTTTAGAAACAGCTTCCAGAGGCCTTCCTAACTTGTGTAAATCTACAGTTCTTTTTCTTAGATCTTTCTTAGACTTTCCTTTTTTTTTTTTTTTGCAGCTTATAGATTTCACTATGCAAAGTAAACTACACTTTGGCCCTCTCACCACAGTGTTAGACATGTAAATATACCTTCTGAAAGCATGGGGCTTTATGCCAGCCAGCAGTAGACTCTTGGATGACTGATGAAATGTCAATAAAGAAAATTAAAAGGTTCTTGTTGCCTCAGTGCAGATCGTGCAGCAGGCACCAATCAAAACCCTGGATCAAATTTTTACCTTCTTCCCCGACATCTTGATTATTTCTGCTTCTTCTTTTTTACAGATGCACTCTGAGTTTTCAGAGCTTACCTGACAGCGGTGGTGTGTGTGAGCACAAAAGTTGATTTGCACCATTGTGACATTAGTGCAGGTACCAGTCTACTGAATTTACAACTACAAAGTGTTCAGCGCGTGTCCTGCCTCCTGCACGCTCTACCCAGATGGCACTGTAGCCTAAACCAAAAAGAATCCTCCCAGTAGTGAGAAGTTGAATGACAGGAAAAGTCCTTTCCTGTGCGATACATTTTAGAACAAGAAACTTTGGACAATGACGGTTCTCCTGACATTTACCAGTGAAAACACAAGTAACTGCCAGCATGGAGGCTTTTCTGAGTTTCTAAAGGTATAAAATGAATATGAGTGAACATAAATGTCTAATGCAAAACCTTAAAATGTTTCATTTTTTTTACACTTACTTAGCAATAGAAGGTTCATTTCCTCTGATAGTTTTGTAGTTCTGTATTTTTTAATCATTTAAGTCTGGTAAGGATTATAAATGTCATCCTTGAAAGCATGAAATTCCAGTTCAGTGAAACAATCCTTTTTTTCTCCTTCCCCTCTCATTGCAACATTTTTTTCCAAAACAACACAACACAATAATAAGATTACAACACTGAGTGTGTGAGGATCTAGGAAGCAATGCCCAGATCCTGTGTAGCCGTGTGTAGGCAAAAATGCAGCCCACACACACACACGCGCACACACACACACACACTTTCTCTCTGTTTTTCCCTTTGTTTTCTCCTCTTATGGAGCTTGGTAATTTTAGCAAGAAACTGAAAACATGTAACCACTTAGATTCATCTCACCACTAAATGAAAAAAAATCTCTTTTTTCTTTTCTTTTCATTTTTTATTCTTATCATTTTCCATTTCTTTTATTTTCCTGTTTTCTGTTGTTCTCCATCTTTTTTACAACAACAGAAGAAGAAAGCAAAGTACAGCTGTAACTTTAATGGTAACAGTACAGGCAGCAGATGGGGTGAAAGGAGCATTGAGTGGAAGTTATTCAAAGTAAACATGATAATGATTCTTTTATTCTGTTGTTTAATTGTATGCAAATCTTCTGAGGGCATCTTATAGAGGGTCAGTAGAATATTGATCCATACTCCTCCACCCCCAGACCCCTGCTCTCTGACTCCTGCTCCTTCCTCTTTCCTCTCTTCCTTCAGTGGCAGACAGAGCTGTGAAAATCAATGGGGAAAGTGTCCTGAAACAGCTGATCTAGAAGCCATCTGGTCCTCATATTCCTCCGAGACGAGCCGCAGGTCTCCAGAGATGAGACACGCGGAGAAGAAGCGGGGACAGAGCAAGAAGACGCACAAGCGCACAAGGCAAGTGTTAACTGGACGCCACGTAAATCCTCACTATGTGGCTGTTACATAAGAGAACAGGTGGAAGCAATCTAAGCTTATTTCAGGAACATTTGATCTGGCCCTTCACTCATTTAGCTGTGGGATGAGCATGAAATCGATTTAGTGGAAAATAACCTGCTCTACTGGGATTTTGATTTTGCACTATTCTGTCCTACCACGACTTAGATGAACACGTTCAAGTAATTTTGCATGATGTTCTTGTTTCAGCACACTGCCTGTCAGTTTCAGATCATTCATGACTCCTTCTTTATCATAGCCAATCTTTCCATCCATGTGTCAAATTTCTGAACTTTAGTGACCTCAGCGTTATTTATTAAGGCTGATTATCAATCTGTCACATTTACATGCAGTCAGGGGGGCAAGGGGGGGCAAAAGGGGAGCGGGGGGCAACTGCCCCTCCAGTAAAGCCCCCTCTTTACAAGTTAAAATACTTGTGAAAACGAATTGTTTATTTGTTATAAAAGTGTTTTTGTGGATATTTTATTTTGCCTCCATTTACATATGGAGAGATTTTTACATACTTCTCTGAAGTGGTATATGCCACCCTCCCTAGACATCTTGGCCCTCCTTTGCACCAAATTTTCTAGATCCGCCACTGCCAGCAGTTACTCTCATTTGTCACAGTAGCTAGAGAAGAAGGAAAGTGGGAGAGAAGCAGAGGAACTGACGGGAGGTAAGTGATGGAAAAACAAAGAAAGAAATTAAGCAGAGAAGAGAGGAAGGATGTGACAAAAGATCCAATCATCCTGTGAGAAAAACTGCCCACAGAGGTTTTATAAAACGGTGCTCCCCATCAAACACTTTCAGAGCGTGGAAATTATTTCTGCCATCTGATCCTTTAAAAGCCTATAACAAGTCAAGCGGATCCCGTCTGTCGGATCCTGAAGCCTGAAGACAGACAGTTACTTCAGTTTTCAATAGTAATAAAAAAAAAAAAGTTAGTCGTATCAAATAGATCACAATGAACATTAGACACAGAAACAGTAAAAAGCTATTTATATTTGATTATGTTTTTTTTTTCTCTCTAAGCCCTAATATTAACAAAATGATGCTTTCAGAGCCTTCACGACTCATTTTTATGAATATTACGTTTATTTTAAATAAGTCTCTATTTTATTTATCAAATTTGGTTTGATTTCTCTAAATCTATCTCCACAGGGTACTGCTTGCTCCAGCATATTGTTTCAGAAGTTATTTACATATAATTTGCACTATTCAGACCCAACTAGAACAATTTGGTGGAGGAGTGGCCTCAGGTTCACCTGAAGCCAATCAGAATACTGCATACTGAATAATATTTAAAGCAAGCAATGGCTGCAGCTGGGTAAAGAGGTTTGCATAATGGTTTTATGGAGTCTCATCCAGTCTTATGTTCAGGACCTGATGTTGCACAGGTGAGACTTATAGAGGAGGTATGGATGCACCACGTGCTTCAAAAGCTGCATATTCTCCTGTAATCACTCAATCAAGAAAATATCTTAGGAAGGGAAACTGAACTGTAGAGTGCAGGCAAATTTATTTTTGAAGAAGTGGGTGTTAAACTGTGAAGGTTATATTTATTGTGTGAAAAAAAGTGTAAAATGTAGCTTTATTTTAACTAAAAAAACAACAACATGTAAACTGATCAGGTGGGTGGATGGCGCTGAGCTCTCCCCTCTGCATCAGTGCTCTCTGTGTAGACGTCGCCACGTGAAAACCACATGGAAGCTTCTCTGCGGTGAAGCTGTAACACCACCAAAGAAAAGAACAAACACACACATTTTTATTTTCACACCTCATCCCATTGCTCATGCTACTTCCACTTCTTTCTGCAGTTTCATAGGGCGGCTTACATTATTTTGTCACTGTTTCCTCGCAGCGGCGGTGGCTTCTCTCGTTTCTCTCCTCGCTGCTTGTGCAGTCTGTAATAACTGAGAGTGGAATGCTGGCGCTTTTATATAGGCCTCTAAAAATAACTCACCCCTCACTTCCATCTACAGCCGGAATGACAGCCCGCTCCAGCCAATAGCGACTCTGAATCCCCTGAACGCTCCGCCCCTCTCACTCTTTCTCCTCGCCTCCTTAATTGGACGCCAGTGACATCATCAACCCTATTTACCTTATAAGGTCACGCATGAAATTGACTGACAGGTGGCTCCTCCTCTGCTCCCCTCCCCTCTCGCACCGGTCGCTTGGAATTGCAGCGGGGTCCAGTCTGCTGCTGGAGGAGCAAACCTGGCAACCTGGCAGCTTGTACTGAGACCGATTGGCAATCTGGCAATGCGGAAATAGATCTGGCACCCCCCAAGCCAGGACTGAGGAGAGAGGCGTGACAGAGCGAGCGGAGAGGAGACGGGATAGCACTGACAGAGATCAAATTATCAACTCTTCTTTCCCTCTCAGCTTTTTGTTTTTCTTTTTTTCATCAAAGTGTTCAGGTGCGCTCATCCGCACCAGATTTGGGCTTTTTTTTACATTTTTGTTTTGTTTTTGGGGGTTTTTGTTTTCTAAAATTTGTTTCTTTAATCTGTCAAGTGTGAGGAGAAGAACGAAGAAGTGCGTTTCTATCGTTTGGATTCTGGACTTCTTTACTGACTTCTTTTTTTTCTTTTTTTTCGAGCATGGATGTGTTGGCGAATTACAGTATTTTCCAGGAACTCCAACTCGTCCACGACACTGGTTATTTCTCTGCGATGCCTTCCCTGGAGGAGAACTGGCAGCAGGTCAGAGACGATGCGTTTTTCTCGTCTTTTCCGGGAAACTGACGGGCTTAGAAACTGGGATGCGTGCGCTGGGTTGCTGTTTTCCGCGTGTGCCTGTAGTGTTTTGCACCAGCGGAGCGCTCATGAGCGCCAGCGAAAGCCCCGTGTAGTTGCGTCTTTTTTTTCTCTGCTCACATGGAGCACGGCGAGGTTCGCTGACAGGAGAAAACACGCACACGCATGGAAAACAGGCGCGGGTGGGGGGAATAAGCACGGAGCTTTACGCACTAATAGCAGTATCCCCCCAAAAATGCGTAAAAACCCTCTAGTCATACCAATGATCCCTTTCATTCCCTTTAACCACACTTTCGGCTTCATTAAAGCATCTTATTAACCATTTAAAAGCAGAAGCATGACGCTATCGCTCCGTGAAATCCACCGCTATGATTTTGAACTTAAATGGCTTAAATGTGAGAAACATGTGGCCACATCCAGGGTATGCATAGTGCCAACGTTTGAATGCTGTGGATGAAACTCTGAAAGTGAAAAATGCCGCTTCCGTCTAATTTTGCTTGTAGTTTTGGTGATGATAGTTTTTTTCCACGAGGCAGAGAGAAAGGGATCGGCGTTCAGTTTGTCAGATGAAAAGCAGATGAGGATGCTTTTAAAGTTACTCCAGTGTTGTTTTTAACGCTAGACTGAAAAGTCTGAGCGCTCTTATGTAGTTTTAAAATTAACCTTTTTTTTGGTAACTTTACTGGGAAACCTTGATTGATCTGCGCTGTTGTAGACTGTGTAGAATGTAACTGACAGGGTCAGACGCGAAGTGAAGGTGAAAGTGAAATTTGTGTCTTTGCAGTCTGAGCCCATGATGGAACATTTAAGTGTCTGAATCCGAGAGCGTGATGCCGATGCTGATGTGATCGATAGATCAGATATGTTTGGACTAACACGCACACACACACACACACTGGAGGAGAGAGAGGGGAGCTGTGGAAAATGGACACATGCTTAATAGCAAGTGACTTGATCTTAAATAATATATCCACATCTGCCACTGTTTGTTTGCAGATAATCCTGTTGAATTATACATTAAGCACGTCACCCTCTATAGAACATACAGTGGACCCTTCATGCGAGCCCGCAGACTATTTTATAACATTTTTATTCAAATGTAAAATCTTCATTTTAATGGCATGAATCAGATAAAGCGCGATTTTCTCTGTACGTACAGCCACGCGAGTTTTGTGGTCTGTGGGTCCAGATGTACCACATCTTTCATTTTTTCTGTTTCACACACAGAGGCGATGTTTAAAAGGCTAAGCAACACAGTATATCGTATGGGTCATGTTTTATGATTTGCTAACCAATCACAGGGTGATATTTTCACTTAAGTTTTCCCTGCTTGAACTTGAGAAATGGAAATATCTGTTAATTGGAATCCGCCTTACAGCCTCTTGTAAGTGTGTGGGTGCCTTTATATGAAATCTAATGTTCAGTAAATCAGTCCATCAAAAATCCCCCAGTGGACCCCTGCATGGCACAGTCCACTCCGACAATGCTGGATTGCTCTGTTTCATGTATTTGAGTAGTAGAACCATGATAATTCCCACGGTGCTGAATAAAGCCCAAACTGCGGTTCTCCTCTATGACTGTCTTACTGACACAAATTCACAATGTCTCATCCTATTTTTAGTGCAAACAGCACACACTTCCAGCCACAGTAACCTATTTTTTCTGTCTGTTATATGTTAATTGATTAAGAGTGTTGAGGAGGAAAACTAATTAGGACTAGTCTGGTGAGTTGGAGCAGTCTTTATTCCTGTTTGCTGTCCAGGACACCATGTCTTGGACACCTGAGTTATTGATTTTCTTGCAAATTTTTACTTGGAGATCTGGGGAAAAAATAAAAAATAAAGGTTAATACATACATAAAACACACACACACACACACACACACACACACACACACACACACACACACACACACACACACACACACACACACACACACAGCTACTCCACAGCAACAAAAGCAATACCATCTAGGTAAATAAAATAGTTGCCACACAAAAAGAGCTGACGCTGCCCTCTGCTGAGCAGTTTTACCCCCCCCCTCACTGTACTTCACACTGGGGTAAAATTTGTACTGGTTGTTGTTCTTTGCCATTGAAGTGTATGTGGTGTCTTCATACCAAAAATCATAGTTACATGTTCGTTCTTGTGTTACAAACTGAGCATTCGAAAGTCCTTAACTGTACGTGCAAAGTAATGCACACAGTAATCAGGTTAATTAGGGTAATCAAGAGATTTTTTTAAAGCTTTTCCAAGACAGAAGCGCTAACTTGATGCTAAATGCAACAGAAATGTAGTCATTCATTACTTAGCTTACAAGACGTGTAGAAGACTCAAAGCCTTTCGTAGGTCAGCCACTTCATATCTACAGTATTACTGAGCCAGTCTAAAGCAGGCTCTTCTAATTAACTCGCTCCTGTTATGGCTAGTTAGCTTTGAGCAACTTCCTGCCAATCAGCAGGACTGGTTAGTAATAACATGTAAATTAATCAGTAGGTTTTCTTTCTTTTTTTTGCAGTGATTGTTCCAAACATGCTTAGCCTAGCCTATCACCAATACTTAAGGCAAAGTTGCCTTCCAAGTTATCAAAGTTATAACATGTACTTTTAAATACTGAAGTCTCTTGTAGTTAATGAGCAAATAGCAAGCTACATAGCATAGGGCTACTTTTTGACGTACAAAGCAGTTGCTGTAGTTTTCTTAGTAGGGACATTTTAAATGAAAAGAAGGCTAACTTCAAGCTTTTCTTTGGGTGGAAGCTAGCAGTTTTCACCTGCTCACAGTGTTGGTGCTAAGCTATGCTAGCAACCTCCCTGACCTCTCTCTACACAGAACACACAGAAACAATTGCAAATACTATTTTATGCCTCCAGGTAAGACATTCAAACAGCATCCAAAATATTAAGAATTTATTTACTTACCCTGCGACTGTTTAGCCGTACAAACTCCCCAAGACAAGAACTAACAGACTTAAAAACTCCTTTGTCCCACACGCCATCAAACTGTTTAACTCCTCTCTGGAGGGGAGAGGGAGGGGAAACAGGAGGACAAAGGAGGGGGGAACAACTAAGCTGTAGTGCCTCTTCACCTCACTGTACAATACCTTTTGTGCAATACTTTTTGTAAATAGTCAACAGTGCAATAGACTCAATACTTGAAATGTGCAATTCACTTGTATTTTTATTTTTTATTCCTATTTATTCTATTTATCCCCTTTGTATATTTTATTTATATTTGTCTCTGTATTTATATATATGTGTGTGTGTGTATATATATATATATAACAATTCTGTAACTGTAACTTCGGTCGTTGCTGTGCTTTTTGGAAGTCGAATTTCCCAGAGGAACCCACCCGAGGGATTAATAAAGTTCTATCTTATCTCTTATCTTATCTTAAACAGCTGAATGTGAGAGTTCATTTACATCAGAGGGAGCGTTTTTGATTGAAAACTCAGTTTTCATTGTGGAAAGTGCTGGGTGATTATGGATGGAAGACCAAAGCTTTGAAAGAGGGAGGAAAAAAAATGTAAATGTGTTTTTGTCGAATTTATCTGCACAAGTGGCGACGCAGAGGGGAGAAAGACAAACATACACACACATAAACCAGGCACACCCACGTTTTTTTTTTCCTACTCTTGTTCCTTCTGTCTTCTTCTATCCCCTTATTCACTCCATCACACACACACACACACACACACACACACTCACACACACACACGCTTGGCTGGCATGCACTAATGGAAAGCTGTGGTCTGGCAGGACTCATCCCGCCACTTTCGACAGTAATTGGCCGTTTGCTGTCAGATGGACGGAACAACACACACGCACAGACACACACTCAGGCAAACAACACACACAAGGAAGCAGATTTGTGGATGTCATTTATCTTTCCTGACTGTCCCTGTTCTTGGTCTTTGTTTCCTCATACAGGCCTCTTTTATCAGGCTCTTTGCATCATGGCTAAACATGTGGAAAACACACTCTCGCTCTCTCTCTCCTGCCTATCCGCCTTAGTGCCTCTGACAGTATTGAGCCCATGGTCTGTGTGTAATTGCTGCATCTTTGCAGGTTTGGGATGATGTGATGGGCTTTGGGGATTTGTGAGTGTGTGCTGAGTGGCTCAAGGATCAAATAGCAAATGCAGGCTCCCCAATTAGATGTAATCCATTTATTTCAAAGCAAGGCTACTCCAAAATCTGATGAATGAGGGGGAAAATGGACACAGTGAGAAAAGAGGGACGACGAAACTGAACCCTGGAGCAGACGTTTAGGTTTCATGTGGTTGCTGTAAATCTGCGTTTACAGTCTAATACGCTATGTCGACAATCTTTGCAGGTGTTGAGCCTATTCCAACGCCCAACGGTGCTTTTAACTGGCCGACTCGCACGGTCTCTTTCTCATCTCATCCCTTAGTTTACATGCTCTGTGTGGCCATAATTCCTTTCAGGCTGATTGATTTATTTGCTGTGGTACCATTACAGCACTATGCTGGCCCAGCAAGCTCAGTGTCACTGAGATACAGTGTCTCCATTAGGCCAGCCTACAACCCTGTATCCTTTTCAGGAATGCTGTCTGCCAGTGTTGTGCCTATGTGTGTGTAGATTTAACCATGAAACAGCTCTGGCCAATCAGTCGGTGCCTTTTCAGAATGAATCCTCAGAAATCTAATCTTTCATATTGCTTGCCTTAATATGAAATAATAAAATTCAGAAGCAGAGATTCAAATCATAAAATGTATTAGCACTACTCGTGAACATCAAAACTCACGCCAGTAATAATTGACCGACTCGGCTCAAAAACTTGTCTTTCTCCTCATCTTCTTGGTAACCTGTTAATCTACTGCATGGACCATTACATGAACCCCTTTTTCTGTCTATGTCTCTTTCTCACTCCCATTTTTGTCTCTCTGTGTCTGCCCGTGGCTTGGGGCAGGCCCGGGGAAGTTTGACAAGATAATGAATTGCCATGCATGCTGCAGTTTTTCACATTTCACAGCCCAGTAACTCTGTATGTGGCGGTGGAGGAAAGAATGGAGGGGACGGAGGGGCAGCGAGACACGGAGTGAGAGGAAAGGATGAGAGAGACACCAGAAGACAGATAAAGTGAATAAAGGCAGATGAAAGTTAGTCAGAGAGAAGAGAAGATGTTTGTCCATCGCCTTTCTGCTCTCATCTTCTTTTTGCCCGTGTCATTTCCCGGCATGTGTTAATGCAGACACACTCACACACACACACACACACACACACACACACACACACACACACACACACACACACACACACACACACACACACACACACACACAGTTATGTAATTGTATGTGGAACACAGCTGCTTCCTCATGGTCGCAAAAAGAAGATGGGTGAGGAAAAAAAAACAAAGGAATGAAGAGAAAAAGAAAGAGACAGCAGAACAGAGAAATGTAGCCGTGGCTTGTGTAATGCCTGATTCAAATGTCGGAAAATCAACTTTTTAAACAAAGCCACTTAAAACTGAATTGATAAGTTCTATTCAATTCAGTTTTATTTATAAAGCGACAAATGACAAGAACAGTCACCGCAAGATGCTTTATATTGTAAGATAAAGACTTTAGAATAATACAGATACATTGATGAGCCCCTATGAGTAAGCACTTGGTGACAGTGGGAAGGAAGAACTCCCGTTTAACAGGAAGAAGCCTCTAGCACAGGTTCAGGAAGAGACAGTCATCTCTAATAACCGGCTGGGGGAGTTAGAGGAGGGAGACACACTGGAAGAGTGCCAGAGATGAAGAATAAAAATTGTGATGTCTTGGTTTCAGCTTTTAATGCATAATATTAGTTAATGTTCTTTTATCCTTACAGTTCATCCCTTTCAGTTCTTTTTCTCTTTTTAGGCTATGCTTACTTATTAACACATCTTAACCGGACAGTGTTTTGCTGTTCATACAGCATCCATCCTTTAGTCTAGAGGGAAACAGATCAGACATTATGATCACGTGCCTAACATTGTGTTAGTCCCCCTTTTTGCTGCCAAAACACCTCAGACTCTGTAAGGCATGGACTCCACTAGACCAGTGAAGGTGTGCTGTGGTACACCAAAATGTTAGCAACAGATTCTTTAAGTCCTGTAATTTGTGAGGTGGAGGCTTCGTGAATCGGACTAGTTTGTCCAGCACATCCCACAGATGCTCGATTGGACTGAAATCTTGAAATTGCCAATTGAATGCCAAGTCAACACCTCAAAGTCATTCCTAAAACATTTCTGCTTTGTGGCAAGGTGCATTATCCAGGTACATTATAATTAGCTTTCAACAGTAGTCTTCATGGAATGAAAGGGGTACATGTAGGGCAGTGCGATATGACCAAAATCTCATATCCCAATATAAGAATTCTATCGTCCCGATAACGATATAAATCACAAAAATGTAACATTTTCCGTAAATTCTGTGAATCTCGGGCAGCTCGGAAGTGTTTCCAGCTGGGCGTCGTGTAGCTGGAGTCGAGTGTTTTAACCGATGCATGAAACAATACATTTTTAGACATAAGTTGTAACGGCTGCCGTTTTCTTTGTGAGTATTTATTACACGGCGTGCTGCGGGGAAAAGCCTGTTCTAACGTTTGAGTCTAAGGTCTATTTTTTAGCACCTGGCGGCTCTTTTTTACTTCTCATCCGTAAAAAATCTGGTCTTTCACGTGATTCAGTTTATTTTGAAAAGTCTCAACAGGATCTTGAGCTTTATTGTGAAAGGTTTATGTGGAACATAAACAAGCGGACACGCGATGGTTTTACCGTCGTTGTTGCTAACCACAACGCATAAAAACAGGCGCTTGTCTGTTAGTAGTGTGGTTATATAAAATATAAGAGAAAGAGAGAACTTTAAGAAATGAATATAGCCACTACAGTGACCATCAAAACCATGAAAAAATATTGCTGTAAACAGTTTATTTTGCGACACCACGAAACAAATGATAGCATAAAATGAAATGATAGACGTTTTTATATCGTCATCCGATATATATTGTTATATCGAACAGCCCTAGGTACATGGTCTGCAGAAATGCTTAGGTAGGTGGTACATATCAAAGTAACACCCACATGGATGGCAGGACCCAAGGGTTCCCAGCAGAATATTGCCCAAAGTATCACACTGCCTCTGCCTGCTTGCCTTCTTTCTATACTGTGTCCTGGTCCCAGGAAAGAAACACACTTGCTCTCGGCTTTCCATATGATGCAAAAGAAAACATGATTCATCAGATCACGCCGCCTTCTTTCATTGCTCCGTGGTCCAGTGTTGATGCTCAAGTGCCCAATGTTGGTGTTTTCAGTGGCCAGCTTGGGCATCATGACTGGTCTGTGACTATTCAACCCCATAAGCAACAAACTGTGATCCACTGTGTATTCTGATGCCTTTCTGTCAGAACCAGCATCACCTTTTTCGACAGCTTGAGCTACAGTAGCTCATCTATTGAATCGGTCGGTACAGCCTTCACTCCTCACGTGCACCAGTGAGCCTTGTGTCACCAGTAGGTCCAGGTGTACACTCTTCCAGTTCCAGTAGACCCGACCAGAATTCTTCTGTGATGGAAGATTGTGTTACTGGAAATTAAACCAAAAGCAGCTGTGTCTTCCACGATATATAAAACGCGATCGCTCCAGCTGAATTGTGTTAGTGCTTCTGTCAATTTTCATACATCTCTTACACTTCTTTTTTTGACACCTTTGCTGATATTGTAGCTGTCAGAAATATTTCACATCTGCAGCTACAACTTTTAGAAGCACCAGACTTCATCGTGTTAATGCGAGTGTTTCCATTCCTAACTGAAACTTGCCATGCTTAGACTGATTGGCAGAAGCCCTGTTTGTCTTCGTTTTTCATCCTGGCGATAGTCTAGGCTGACCTACTATTAGCCCTCTGCATGCTGGGTTGGACTACCCGGGAACTTTATGGTACAGCGGCTGTGTCTGTTTGCGTAGGTATTTGCCTATGCAGAAGAGTTGCTTGCAGTCCTCCAAAAAACCTACAGTGCGTAGCTCGGCATAGATGATGCTGTGCGTTTGGGTGAAGTGCTGATTGGGTGAAAAAGTGACACTTTTCAATGATTAAAATGAACCCCACTATGAAATTCTGACATATTCACAATTAGGAAGTAGTTGCAGATATTACAATCCAGTGACCGGCACAAATCAGAGAAGCATTTAAGGCTGTAACAGTAAACAGAGGCATTGAGACACAAGCACGCTGCTCCACTTCTTACAGTGTGGAAGCTGGTGCCAATTCTGCCTTCAATATGAGCCGCTCTAATCACTGCATTCATTCACTTTCTTTTTTATCGTGCTCCAAACACACACAGTTATTGTCTTTTCCTCATAATTTGAAATCACTCGAGTCAAATGCACACACACACACACACACACACACACACACACATAGGCACTTGCCCGGGAACCCATAATTCAGTAAGTGAATAAGGCATTCAGTCTACGGTGGCAGAGATTAGATAAGAAAGTGAGCAGTCAGACTGCCGCGGCAGGAAAGCAGAACAAATGAACTGCACTCGTGATGGAGAGAGCTTATACTGTGAAAGCCATAGCCCTGATCTTTCAAGATGAGTGGTTTTCTATGGAGGGCAACTCTCCAGCAGTATTCACCATGGAGCGCGATTACTACAGTTTACAAGGAGATTTACCCATTCATATCTTCATGCTTCAAGCACACAGTGGGAATGTGCTATTGTGTAGTGAATCATCCTATTATATGTCATGTGTTGCATATATATCAATTTCCCACTTGCTTTTTTGTGGTATTTTAGGATCGGTTCTTGTCTGCCGCACTACCTGCCTTCAGATCTGAAGAGCTATCGGTTTCGTGTGGCTCTGGTGGAGAGAGCACTGGAAGCAGTGGGAGAATGGGTGCTAAGATGCTACAAAACGCTCTGCAGCACTGAAGGTGCTAAGCCTGGGAACAGCCTGCGATTTATAACCATTTAAATTCTATATAATTGTGTTCTGTAGGACATCAGAACTAAAAAGAAACAAAAAAAAACAAACCAGAAGCTGTTTATTTAAATAGACCCCATCGAAATAACTGATGATGTTGTGTCTGGTTCCCATTGCCTTCTTTTAATTATAGCTTGATTTGACACCTGAAAAGTTTATGACTCCATCCTCAGTAACTGACAGCGCTGTTATCTTTCAATAAGCAGATTTTTACATTAGAAAAATATGTCAGTTTAATTGCAAAGCAGCTCTTTCTGTCAGATGTTTAAATGGATTACAGGATACAGTGTATCGCAATAATTACAGTAAGCAGGTCTGTTTTTTTTAGCTTCTCTCCTTTTAGAATGGAGTTTGTAGATAAATGCACTTGTATTCGGGACGTTATTGGAAAATAAAAAAACCCAGGCGTGTCTGATTTTATCCGCTTTTCTTAAGAGAAGTCCTCGTGGTGATCACAGGCTGAGCTCGGGTGAGACGCACTGTCATACGCACACACACACAGACACACACACACACACACACACACAGGTGTGTTGTATTGTGTATGTGTTTGTGTCTCCACATCCTGCTGAGCTAGTGTTTGCAGACCAATTGGCTCAGGGATAAAGACTTGTGACCTGGCATCCATCCAGGCCTCTTATTCTCTACTCAGCCATCTCTCTTTCTCTCTCTCTGCCCACCTCCCTCCTTTACTGCTCCCCCCGTTGTCTTCCAGACGCCTCTTTG
Organism: Rhamphochromis sp. 'chilingali'; assembly: GCF_963969265.1. Classification (NCBI taxonomy): domain Eukaryota; kingdom Metazoa; phylum Chordata; class Actinopteri; order Cichliformes; family Cichlidae; genus Rhamphochromis; species Rhamphochromis sp. 'chilingali'. Next base: position 33,566,448 of record NC_137941.1, read on the forward strand.
TTTATGCACATTTTGAATTTGCACATTTAAAATGGAAGTGCGATGCTAGGAATTCGAGGAAATGCCTCACTTGCCTCGCTGGACCGAGGTGGAAAAGTTGATCAAGTTGTCATATAAAGGCAGACAGAAACCTATTTTTCCAAATAAACAATGACACTGTAGGGCCGGCTTCCTCTTCCCCCTTTGTTCTTCTGGGTTTTTTTTCTCATTTATTACTACAAAAGTGGAACATTGGTAGAAATCCCAAAAAGGGCAGCTAACAAAAACATGCCGTGTTTGGCCAGAAACATCTTTCGTGCACTGAAAGCAGCAGCACTGAAATGTCATGATGTTCCAGAAGTGCTGCTGCAGCTCTTTTATAATGTGATTTTCTGGGAGTCTCCCTTTTATTTTAGCCAATAAATGCACAAAATGTAAAATTTTACTTTTAACTGGATGGCACTATTTTCCAGATTTGTTAAGCTTTGCAAGCTTTTCATTTCTTTTTAGTTTCTAGCCTTTAGTTTGTACTTAACCATCAGCCACCTGGGTGCTCACATGCAGTGAGTGTGCGTTTGTGTTTGGGCAATGACATCATTCGTAGTGTGCAGAGGATGTTGACAGTGGCTGAGGAAATGAGTGTATGTGTGTGCTAGCTTGCCAAGGCCAACAGCTGGCAGTACACCATCCAGGAAGGACTTACACATGCATGCATCGCCATTGATTTCACAAAGATTTCATATAATAGAGTGAAGACCAAACTATGGCTTTTAAATGTGCCAGTAGATTTTTTATTAAATTGTAACTCAGTCTGTTAGTTAAAAAAAACCTAACAATTCATGAAGTTATGCAAGAAAGGAATTCTCACTTTGGGCCCAAAATGTTCCAAATGTTGGGCAACGATAAGAAAATGAAATATCGCGATAGAATATGGGTAAAACGCGCATGCGCAGTGCCTTTGTTTTTATACGCACATGGCGGAAAAAGCATGACGACGATGGAGAATGAGAAGGGCAAAAGCGGATCGTTGAATGAAACGGATGAACCAGAACTGGTTTGTAAAAATGCTGCAACTTCAGTGGTGTGGAACTGGTTTAGCTTTCGTCTGTCAAATACACAACAAAGCACATTTTTGGTAGAGCGTGCTAGCGGGCCGTCGTTATTACCGTGTTGTTTGGAAAATACGGCACACTTAAAATCAATCCTTTGATTTTTCTGAAAGTCGACAGAGCCCCTTATAATCCCGTGTGCCTTATGTATGAATTCTGGTTGTGTTTACTGACCTCGAAACGAGTTTATGTACACGGCGCTCAGCAATCTGTCAAATGTTTTAGTACGACTTTGCTAAGCTATGAAACCGCACCGCTTGATGGATTGTCGGAGCATTACGGCTATCGTAGGCAGGAGCCTCGCGGAGTGATACGTACTGTGCTTCAACATAATATTACCGTATTGTGTGTGTATAACCTCTTTTTAAGTTTTGTGGATATTATACATGGTTATGCTGAGGATATGTCGGCCAGTTTCCACTGGAAATGCCTTTTGGTTAAACTGTCAGCAAGGAATTTGCATTTGCACTGTTAATTTTTATATAACTTTAATGCACATAAAAAACAGCTGCTTGTTTAAGTGAAAATACATTGATGGGTTTTTTTTATTTCACTAATAAAGTTGTGGAGTTGTAAAGTATTTTGTCTAGTGTCAACTATATCGTCAGTTATATCGTTATCGCAAATTTTCAAATGTATATCGTGATAAATATTTTTGGTCACATCGCCCTGCTCTAGATGAGACCAGCAACACTTGTCTGAACCATTGATACACGACAGGATGGATCCATTATTTCAAGGCTCGTCAGGTTTTGTCCAGTTTTTGTTTTTAAGTTTTTAAGAATCGTAACCTCAGTTTCTTGTTCTTAGCTAACAGGAGTGGCACCTGGTGTGGTCTTTTGCTGCTATAGTCCATCTTCTTCAAAGTTTGACATGTTAAGTGTTGCTTGTAACAAGTTGCTATTTGAGTCGCTGTTGCCTTCCAAGCAGCTCGAAGAACTCTGGCATTGACAAGACGTTTTTACGCACTCTCAGTTACTCAAAAGATCATCAAAGATGGCCATTTGGCTCCAGCTTTGAGTATGTGTACTCCAGCAAGTTGAATTGTTTTATCTGACACTGAGGCATGAAACAGCTGGAACAATGGAGGAGCAATAACAGCAGAAGAAGAAGAAAGAAGAGTGTGCAGTCTTTTTATTTTACACAGAGACCACGAATTGCTGTTATTCCTATTGATTTTACTTCACTTCTCTGCACACCCCAAATCCCACCTACACCGGTGCATTGGTCTGACTACACATCAGTGTCTACTTATGGACCATATCAACACTTGTTTGCTTCTTTTCACAAGTGGACGGCTGCGATCCATGGCCATTTACACATTTGTCAGTCACGTGTCTTTAAGGTACCCAGCTGACCACTTATGTTCAAGGTCAAAGGGCACCATCCTCAGTTACTGTATGTGTCATATGTGTCATCAGTCAAGCTCTGAGACAGACTAGCAAAAAACTAAAAGTTTGAGAATAATGTACATGTGCAGGTTCATCCAGCTGTTGACATTTGAAGGAAAGTCCTTTGCAACAACCACCTTTGTTAAAGACAGATTATTCCCGACATCTTCTTGTTTGGGTTTCACCAGAACACATTAGAGTTCATCACATATCTCTTGAGTGATTGTGATAAACAACCATCCAACATTTGTTTGCTCCATATGAGGGTGGCTGGCAAAAATCACTAAAATAGTATATATGAATAGTAGAGCTGGGCGATATGAGATTTTTTCATATCACGATATGTTTTTTTCATTTCAGGCGATAACGATATCTATCACGATATAAGCCAAATAACTATATTTGTAAGATTTAAATGTGCCGTTGCTCACAAGTAAAATGTGAAATAATCAGCAGCTTGTTTTTATTTAAATATTTATTTCCCATAATAAGTTCAACAGGGTAGATGTACTTAAGGAACATGAGACTTTTTCAGATAAATAAAGGCAAATATTGCAAACTACACAAAAGGCAGCCACTAAAGCGTTTAAGTTTCAAAATAGAACAAACAAAACAGACTAAATTGTCAATTCCACTTAGAAACAAAATATTAATTCTAAAAATAAATCTTAGTTTGTTTTACAGAAGAACAGACAAAACTGACTAACTTTTGTCAATATCAAATAAACTGAGAACTAAAAGGAAATTCTCAATCTCTCCTTGTTGTATAGCTGAGCTTTTCAAACAGTTTTAACAGTTACTTTAGTCTGACAAAAGCCGAATGACGAATTAGCGCTTCCAGTCAGAGACTGAGGCTACGTCCACACGTACACGGGTATTTTTGAAAATGGAGATTTTCCGTTTTCGTTTTAAAAAATAATCCCGTCCACACATAAAGGCAGAAATGAAGGAAAACGCTGCTATGAACATGCCAAAGCAGCAGGTGGCGCTAGATTCCTAACCGTGCAGAAATGTTGGCCAATCAGAAGTCTAGAAGCCTCGGTGGGAAAAAGTAAACAAAGCTGCGGCATAGAAGCAGAACCGAGTCGTATGTGTGGACGGACAGTAACTGTGTATATGTAAGCATTTAAACACTGCAGAGAGTAGAATTAACAGTAACAGTATTGTAGAAATTCATTTCACCGAAACAATAACGTGGCGCACAGTGTGACGCATGCACCAGTTTATTGTATTTCCAGACTTGCTTTCGGCACAATTTACAGTGCACGCTACTCTGTTTTTTGTCAGACTTGAAATAGCCGAAATACCTTCACACTACGGAACTTCTATGGCTCTTCCGTTCGACAATCTCTCCGGCATTGGAACCATCATCTGTTTTCTCTTCGGTCACGCTCGGTTGATTTTTCTAGTCGGCACACTCATTTCCTCCATTACCCGCTGGCTGCTTCCCAAACAAACACACGTGCGGCTTGGCACTTGTGCTGTACGTAACAAGTCACGCGACGTGACGCTGCGGCTGTGATTGGTTCGGCTCTGCACTACTTAGTTTGGATCGGCTGACCTTTTTTTTTTTTTTAATTTTTAATTTTATTTTAAGAGGACAAGAGCGGCGAGGTCTATCGCGATAGCTTAATTTCTCTATTGAGTAAAAGTTATATCGCGATACATATCGTTATCGTTCTATCGCCCAGCTCTAATGAATAGCACATTTATAGCAGGGCAACCTTTAGTCCAGATTAACAACATATATTTGAACATAATCTGAATAGAACTGTGATTTTTTTTAAACTAAATATTGAATAATTAGCGAACCCCACTTAAACCCACTGTTACAATGTGTATGTATGAGGTTTTTATTAAGGATTTCAGGCCATAATAAAGCATACCAGCACAACTCTGTCTGTGTGTGTGTGTGTGTGTGTGTGTGTGTGTGTGTGTGTGTGTGTGTGTGTGTGTGTGTGTGTGTGTGTGTGTGTGTGTGTGTGTAGGTATGACTGAGATGTCTGTGTTGAGGCTGAGACAGAGTTGAAGTGGGGACGGATCGTGCTGGGGTCTCAGTGCGCCTTTATGCATGCATGATTGGTGTGTGAGTGAGTGCGCAGAGCGGGACAGTAAATGGGTCAGATGCAGTGAGGGGGATGACCTTGGGAATTTGTCTTGTTTTTCTTCACGACTGTACTCTTTGTCTTGGGTTAGGGTTGGGGGTGTGGTGGGAGGTGAGACAACTCAGAAACAATAGATGCACCAGAGCCACGCAAAGCTGACTGAACTGTTTCCACAAAGCTGGAAACATGTCGACTGCGTAGAGCTGTGTGTTGTAGCATTGAGATTTCCTTTAACTTTGAGTACAGTGAAGAAGAGACACGGACCATCGTTTCACAAACTGAAGATGGGGTTTCTCATGTTGCCAGCAGTCTTGTTGTGCTGAAGTAAATCTAAACCCGGTCTCGTTCTCCCTCTACCTGCTTTGACTTTAAATTACAGCTAAATAAAACAAAATAAAGAAAACTGTGAGTACATGATTTCGATTTAATTTTAAAACAGCCGTTTTGGCTTTTTTTATTTCACATTTGCATCTTCTCAAAAACTACTGAACATGAACAAAAATCCAGACTAATCCATGTAAAATGTGTGAGTCATTAAGTTGATCTACGTTTTATTGTTACCATGTAATCATGTTTTGAATGATAATGTTTCAGTTTGGGACTAAAATATAACTGACTGGTTCATTTAGCAAAGCTTAATCATAGACTATCATAGATTGCATATAAATGATGGGCAAAGACTCGGTGATGTCAGCCCATTTGTTTGTGAACTTTGTGTATTATCAACAAATGCAAGCATGCTTGAGTAACAAGGCACATCCATAGACTGAATGGATGCATTGTCTGATCTGCTAATTTGTGCTAACGTATAAATAATGCTAGAAGAGCAAAAAATTTAATATTTGCACATATAACTCAAATTAGCAGCTTGCTAGCAACCAAAGCAATCAAAAGGAGGGTTGCTTTTTCATGCACCACTCTAAACCTCCAACCAGTTTCATGCTAGTAACTGCTAGCACACTCCACACTGAAGTTACCAAGGTGTTACAGACCAGTCTCCACGTCTGTGTCTTTAAGGCCTAAATCTCCACATACCAACCAATGTCAATTCAGCAAATATCAAAAGTAAATCTATTCATAATAGTGTTCAAACAACACCATTTTCAGTGTTTGTTAAAAATAGCAGGCGTTGAATCGGACCAGCTGTGCTGCTTTAAGTGGACAAATACTTTGTTGTCTGTTGTCTGGTGAAACACTGCAATGCTTGCTATAAGGGGATATGTGGGTCGCCTGCTATTTTAATCCACAATGTTGCCAGGAATACCTGGGGAAATAGACAAGTGCTGCAGTGTGTGTGTGTGAGTACATGTGTACCCAATCCATATACGGTATACATGTGCATGTAGGGGGCCAAGGACAGAGGAGAGACAGGCAGTTTATGTCTGAGAAAAGGTGTGGAATTAGAGGAAAGTCTCTTCATTTCTTCATTTTTAAAATGTGTCAAATAAGTTTACAGATGTTTTGATGATGTGCGTACATACTGGGAGAGTACCAGTGGTAAGGTTTTGGAAAATGAGCTTATTTTCACTGTTTTATGTTAATATAAGCTTTTCAGTTTGGGGCTGTTGGTCTGATTAATCATCAAACACTGAAAGTTAAAAAATAAAAGCATACTTTTTCTTTGCTTTTTTGTATAGATCAGTTAATCAGTGAATATATTCATTAATCAATCAATCTTATTTTAAAAAACTGAGTCTCACCAGTGCAGACCAGTGTGGCAGTACTACAAGGAGTTAGAGAGAAAACAGCTTGGAGCCAAAATTATGACCCAAGATGGATTTCCGATTCATACATGACCTCTGTTTCCATCCAGATCAAAGGAAAATTAACTTTGATGCCAACTGAAGACATGATGTGTGTGAGTGGAAGTGGGGGAAAGAGGGAAGACATCTGAATTATTCAGGGATGAACTGCAGGACACAGGAAAGTGGAGAAACGGAGTGTTTCTCTTTTACCCCCAAGACTTTGTAATATAGAGAGGATTTTATCGGCCTGGTCTGTAAACCACACACACACACATACACACACAGGCATGTATGAGTCATGCGTACACCCGTCTGGCTTTTCCAGCAAGGCCAATGAGATCAGTGACTACCTCAAAATACAAAAACCTCTGGAGGTAAAAAACAGAGACCCCAGTGAAGAAAAGAAAAAGTGTGATGACAGTAGCAGCTTCCCTGGAGTCATAAATGCACACACACACTCCCAATCTCATACATGTATCCTCCCTGATGGCTTTCTAGTGAAAAACTTTCCTCTACTATTAAACCTGTAGCAATAACGTTTATTGTTAAAGTAGCTGCCATGTAAAAGGGAGAAACATGAAATCAGTGCAGTATGGATAAACTACGTTCAGGTGTTTTTATTACCATTAAAGGCTCAGCAAAACAGTATTAATGCATATTTTTAATGCCTTAATCTCATCTGTGTTAAAAGGCAAACACCCATATGTAAATGCAAAATTAAAAAAAATCTTAACAGGTGCTGAATGAACAAAAAAAAAACAACAATCTATCAGAGCTCCAGCACTCCCAGTTACATATAAAATGTATTTAATATACTTTGGCAATAAGAAAGGATGTATTTACATGGACACATCTGTAGCAGGGATGCAAGTACTGCAGCATTAAGAAGGCTCTTCATTCTCCCAGGATGAGGTTTAAAATATCTTTTCAGTATCAGTGCAGAAAAGAAGGCTTCTCGTTCACAGTACCTGAACACAGAGGAGTAACGGGGGAAACTAAAAGCTGAGCGAAGAACCCTAACAAACCCCTGTGGGCACCAGGGCTCCCTGAATCGTTTGGGAAAATAATGTGAGTCACGATCTCAAAGGAACTCACCACCTGTGCCCTCCACACCCATCATTAAAACACTTAATATGGAGTTGGTGTTTATGACACTTAACATCTGTGCTTTGTTTTATTCGAAAACCATCCCAAAGCAGAAATATTCAAGTTACAGCCAACGAGCAGAAGGCTGATACTGAAAACAACCCGAAAAGAGCTGAAAACAGTCATTCGCTACAACTGGTGCATTTAAAAAACGAAAGTAAAAACAGGAAAATGAAAAGTTTCCTCCGCCTGTCAGTGCAGTAAAAGCAGAATGGAAACACGCTGGATGTCTCGGCGTGGTAGGTGGTGGTTGCTCCGCTGTTGCAGCACTTTGGTGATTTTGGTTAATTTATGCGCTCTGGGATGAGATTCTGATAAAAATCTGTTTGGAGCTTCTTGAAGTCGTAACAGTTTTATAAATGATTCAGTGTGATAAGATGTATTGTTTTTGAAGCTCGTGGTGCCTTTAATCTATCCAGTCTGTTACCCCCCCGCTCACAGTTTGTGCTGTAATAAAGCAAAAACAACATCACGCTTTATGAAATTGTTTGACATCATGTTGGTGATTACATATTCAGGTTCAGACCAACTCAGCTACTAATCCTGATATCCTAAAGCACTCTCTTTGATATATTTACATTTAGCGCAGACAATGAAATGAAACAAGCGGAAAATAAAGGAAGGGATCAGCTGCTGTTGCGTCTTAATGGATTGACCCTTTCTGTGTATGAGGGTGTGTGTGTGTGTGTATGAGGGTGTGTGTGTGGTTTGATGGGATGGAGGAGGGATGATGTGGGGGATGAGGTCATAGTGTAGTGTGAGCATGCGTGACTCTTTGTGTGTGTGAAATAAAGGCGTCTGAAAGTGTGTGTGTGTGTATAAATGATGACTTCATTCGTTATGCATTTATTTATGATCAGTGTTAGGTGTGTGTGTGTGTGTGTGTGTGTGTGTGTGTGTGTGTGTGTGTGTGTGTGTGTGTGTGTGCGTGCGTGAGGGTGTGTGTGTGTTTACCACTTTGAAGGCTAAGAAAAAAAAGAACAAAGAGAATTTTCTAGTCTTATCGCAGCGATTTTGGACGCTGAGGTCACAACTTTATCACATTTTTATTTTACTCTGCTCAAATCAGATACGGTTGCTTAGGACACTTCTCACAAAACTTCAAAACACAAGGAAGATACTGCATGATTCCTCGTCCAATAATATGATGCATCACCTATTTCTGTTGTTTGCTGTTAAACAAAGGAAGTCACGATCACACGTCGCTTATGATGCTTATTGTGAATATAACATCTACGTGCCTGAAAGAAAAACTTGAGCTTTTTTCAGTTTTGCTTGAGCTTCTGTGCGTGAATAAAGACGTGAGAAAGCCCAAAACTGCAGTGTTGTGTGTCCAGTGTTGTGTGTGTTTATTGATTTTGATCAGCTGTTCACCGTTTACATTTCTATAAACTCATTTCAAGCTGAGATGAATCTGATAATTTGGGGATTTTGATATTTTCATGTTGTGAGTGATGCAAATCTAATTGGAACAATCTAGATGGTGGAACTAGTTTCTCAATTATTTTACATCCTGAAGGATGTGTTCACTTTGAATGGACCATACATGTTTATATAATCCTTTCATTTTGTTTTTTCACGTTGCAGCGAGCCTTGTCTGTATCATCATATTTGATTGACTTTATGCTCTTTTTTAAGTTGTTGGCAGCAGTGCCACTATTAAAGTTTGCTTTTTCCATCAACAGTTCAGCATGTGAAAGCTAAGTGGGAACTCTGTTTTCCTCTGTTATCGAGCGTGAAGCGGCAGCATGTGTTTGCCAGGTGATGTCTGAGTCAGAGCACAGATGTGAACCCAGATGTGCTTTGCTTTATGAAAAGGACAGAAAGACAGTTTTGGATGAAAGACTTAACATTTTTGCAAACTAGAGGAGCGTTTGGAAGCGTGCTTAGGCTTCCATAACTTCGATTCTCAGAGTTTGGCTCTGGTTTTTCGATCAGAGTGTGCTGAAATCAGGGTAGCGACTTATGTCGAGATGGAGCGCTGCGTTACAAATACGCGCGCTCGGATTTTCCAGTCGGTTCGAGTGTTGACTTAAAGCTTCTCGCTCTCCTCCTCTTTCATCTGTAAACAGTTCAAACAGCATCATCGGCAGGTCAGTGGTGTTGTTGACTCGCTGGCGCTGATAGACATCAGCAATTCCTCTGCGCACTCCCCCTGTTAGCCTTGCTTTTATAAGTGCAAGGAAATGTGTGTCTAAGTAAACAGGGGAGCGGGTCTGTCTTCTCTACTTGTAGCAGTACTTCTAAACAGAACCCTCCTCCCTTTTCCCAGAAGATTAATTATAAAGGTTATAAAAGGGCAAACAATAGTCAGTCAGTCCTTTGAGATGATTGGCTCTTGGTGTCCAACTCGGCCAGTCGATTTGTGGCCACACAGAACAATTTTCTCTTATCCAGCTTTCCTGCAAATAGATGCTTCCCGGCAGCTGACTTTCAGCTGTGATTCCTGTAGATTTGTTTACAATGCAAACTACTGTTGGACTGCAGCTCCCACTGAGGTGAGAGCACAGCACTAACGCACACGTCAGCAACTGCGGAACAAGCACAAGTTTTACCCAGCCTTGCTTTTATAAGTGCAAGGAAATGTGTGTCTAAGTAAACAGGGGAGCGGGTCTGTCTTCTCTACTTGTAGCAGTACTTCTAAACAGAACCCTCCTCCCTTTTCCCAGAAGATTAATTATAAAGGTTATAAAAGGGCAAACAATAGTCAGTCAGTCCTTTGAGATGATTGGCTCTTGGTGTCCAGCTACATGAAATTGATATGAATACTGCTGATCTGTTTGTAAGATGGTTTATTTGTGTGTGTGTGTGTGTGTGTGTGTGTGTGTGTGTGTGTGTGTGTGTGTGTGTGTGTGTGTGTGTGTGTGTGTGTGTGTGTGTGTGTGTGTGTGTGTGTGTCTGAGGAATAAGCAGTCCTGTTAGGATCAAAGACTTTCTGTGAGGAGTGAGTTTAAAACTGTTCTTTTATAAGATGCAGACATGTTCAGTAGTGCAGGCATAAAGTAACAAAGTTATATGTTCTAATTCAGACATTGCAGAGCTGTTGATGTGACCTGGCTGAGTGCATCCAACTAATTTTCTGTGTGTGTGTTTTCTTTTGTTCTGCTCCCTCTCCTCCCATCTCTCGTCACGTCTTTGTTTCACTGATGTTCACCCTGCCGGCTGCTATTCTTTGGCCTTCACATCGCTCTGAGCAATGAAGATTAGCTTGACACATGGGACACACACACACACACACACACACACACACACACACACACACACACACACACACACACACACACAATCGAGGGTCTTATAACAAGTTGTTAACCCCCATTTATAAGTGTGGCCTGCAAATCAGCTCAGTGAAAGGGAGTGTAATCCCTGCCGGACGATTTAATGGTAATCTCCATATCCTGAATAGATTACGTACACACACACACACATGCACGTTTGCAACGAGATACCTCCTTTTCATCCCGCACTTCTGTACTTTATTTACTCTTCCCCTTGCTCGTCTCTGTCTGTGTTTCGGGTTATTAAGAGTTTGGGATGTTTCTTTCTTCTTCCAGGCTGCTTGTCGTTGTGACGGTGTTCATAGAGTTTCAAACGGCACTGATGTCTTTTTATAGCACTTTTATAACCAACAGTACAGAAATGACAAGAAGCGTGTAAAGTCTTTGCTGTCAGCAGTCATGCGGAGGGCATCGATGACTTTTATGCATTTGATTGATTCAGCTTTATTTTTAGAATTATTACCATCTGCAAACTGTGACACAGTTTGCACGATCTCTCCAAACTCGGGATGACGCCAAAATTATAGTTTCCACTTTTACACAAGGGGCCATGAGTGCCCAAATCAATGCTCCAGATACACAACTGTGGTACCTTGTGTCATCAACTGTGTGAACTCGTGAGTGTATGCAAACTCTTGTATAAACAGAACAGTGTTTATGCATTAGAAGACTTCCAACATCTCTGTGTATTTAGGCTGAAATCAGGTCAACAAAAGACCCCCCAAGAAAGATGATCAAATGCAGCCTCTCATTGCGTTGGCACACTGGCTGGACTAACAAGGTTTGCTAGAATTACATGTCTGTTGGCAAGCACAGGGTCCTGGAAATAGATAACTTTGTGATGTTTAGAAGTGCTTTTATGAATAATTCCTAATTTATGTCATGTGATGTAATATAAAGGCTGACAAACAGACACACAGTCTCACTTCCATTACTTGAAAATATAATTGTTTAAAGGGCTCCAGAAGCAAAATGTTAATTACAGAGTTCTTGCTGTTAGTTCATTCAGTTCAGTTTCCTCCATCTTTTTCAGTCGGATTTCTGTGCTCTGACCTTCACGCATGCTGTTCTGTCAGCAGTTAGGAGGCTGTTGTTGGCCCTGCTGATACACACATACACATACAGTATACACCCAGCAATCATTAAAGGAATGTATTCCTCAGACTGCAGGCTGTCAGCAATATACCAGGAATACATCAGGGGTAAAAGTCAGCATGTGTGCCTTAGTATAGATGTGTATGTAAGGACACGCAAATACACGTGCGCGCCCACACACACCCACAGCACCACAATGCTGACATCATATATAAACACCATCATCATGAAGAACATCATTTAACAGCTTGTGGTGTCTGAGAGTGATGTGTGGGTGATAAAATCAGGCTTGTTGTTCAGAGTAGCAGCCATTTGAACTAAATGAGCATCAGCAACAATAACCTCATTTAACTGAGTGAGAAATGGGTGATGAGCGACAGCTCACCAAATAACTGCAGGGTGAGCTAATGAGCTCTCTGCCAGTGTGGCGTTTTTAAAAAGAAAGTTGGAGCTGCAGCTGGAAAAGAATGGATTTATAATTTTCTGTTTTATTTATGCATTAGTTTATAGCTCGCTCACTCCAGGGTGGGGATACAGTCGCGTCGCTGGTTTGTGCGAGCGCAGGGCCACGTCTGCAAGTTCATGTTAATAAACTGAAGAATTAGCAGGAGAAAAATAATAATCAGGAACTGAAACTTACTGTCTTGGAGTGGATGAATCTTTCTGTGAGTGCTTTTGATTGCTTATCCAAATATAGGTGAGGGGTCTTTTTTATAATATTAGCTGCCTGTCTTTGCAATCACTTTCACTTAATTTTGTGTCTTTTTAAAGTGTCAGAAGGTTCAATAAACACACCAGTTTTAATTTTTCTGGCAGTTATTTCATGGTTCATCAGTGTCTTCATTAAAGATACACAGATTAAAGTCGTCACTCTATGGTAACAGCACTTGAAGATACTCAGTTGTGGCTCATTTCCTTCTTTTTGAAGCTGTTCCTGCTGCTTGTGTAAAGTCACTTGTCCTTGGGAAAACAAGTGCTACAACCTCTCACCTCTCCAAATCCCCCAGCTTAGGGAACACTGTGGTATGGTCACGGATAGGTTTGCAGTCTTAGGCTTTGTTACATGTAACACTGGCCCTGCCCTTTGACAGCATCTGCAGGACTCAGGTGGCTCAGCCCGACGCTTTCGCTCCTTTTTCGTGACACCAACACGGCATAAAAAATGTCCGTGAACTCGGTCACGCAATGCAGATCGCCCTCCAGGACCCTCCTCAGTGGGACGGGAAAGTAAAGGGCACGCTCAGCACAGCTTGACTGACCTTAAACAGGCGTGTATTTCACACACACACACACATACTCAGTTATAGATGGGTTGTCATATTGTCACACACCGTAGAAAATGCGGCAGTAATATCAGCATTTTCCAAAGCAGGGCTCAAAGCAGTGCTACCTGCTGACAGCAGCTGATAATGGACTCAAACTCACCGCAATCTACAAAGCACAAGTATAAAAGTTTCACATATAATTTGCATACTTATCATGATTGGGCCAGCTGCCATTCACATATTGCAGTGTGGTTTTCACACGCCTTAATAAACCTGATGTAGATGGGTGGAGAAGATATAATGTGCGAGTGTGTGTGGGTTGGTTTTTTTTTCCTTTTTTAGAGTCACATGCATGCAGTCTCGTCCCGAGCTAGTTGGCAGGAATTCAGGCTCATCCGTCAGCATTACTGCTCCACTCCGGAGGGTTCATTGGGTTCGTTGCAGCGTAGTTCAGAAAAGCTGGTAGATACACAAACGATCTTTGTGGGCCGCAGCCTCATTTTTTCATTGATTGTGATTCAGATTTTCTTTTATTTGATGGATCTATAGTATATGCTGTAATAATGAGGAGTTCTTTTGAAAAGATATATAATCATATGCATATATATGCAAAGGAGAGATTGTCTCTGATAAAGAGCGTTCATATATCATTCTGTACTGAAGCTTTTATGGAATTTTGAACCTCTTAGACGCCATTTATTAAGCCACATTTTATACACTTTGATGCAGGCATTGTGTACGTGTACGTGATTTATATTTACAGTGCACCAACTGTATGCACTGTATTACATGCAGTGTGACCTTTGAATAAAAGTTCAGTCAGTGGCGCTACAGTCAAAGGAAGATTGTGCAGTAATTCATATATGTCTTTTCTCAGGTTTTAACACGTCCATGGAAACCATGAGGCGTGGAAATTACACATTCCCGTTCTTCTATGTGCATTTATGGAAAGTCAGTGGTGGTTAAGTGGCATCGAGACTCTGGTACAGAGCAGAGGAGGCCACAATCACAATAATTATGACACTGATTGAGTTGGAGCTGGGGTGGAGGCAGGATGCAAAGCAAGGGTGCATGTTTGCAGATGCGCAGTGACTGCGGGCAGGCTAAAGTGACTTAAACAGTGGCGCTTATATAAGATTTGCCAATTAGCTGCATTGAAGGCTCTCAGATGAGTCATCGGTTGATATGGGCCACCTGTTGCCATGCTCAAATTTTAAGGCTGTACTGCACACATCACACATTAAAGCATAATTGTACATAATTCAGTACAGTTGCCCACATAATTGTTCATAATTTCTTCTAAAGCGCTGTGAATTTAAGAAAAAAAGAACTAGAACACATCAAGTCTGACTGCAGGTCATTTTTCCTTTTGGTTGATAAAAACAAAAGGAAAAATGTTCTTCCTGAATAGGCTTATTCAGTCATCATCACCGACATTATGCACGCACAAAATGCACTCGTGTGAAAATTAGTCCAGTATGTTGTTTTACACAGTTTCATAGATGTAATATTCATTTGAAACCAGATGACATCAGTGATTAAAAATGGCATAAATCCTTTTCTTTCTTTAATTATCATCAATTCAGCTTAAAAAAAACAGGCAATGTCACACAAAAAATGTCTCTTTTAATATTTCTCTCACCAGTATTCATCTGTGTAACATCTCCCAACTCGATACCGTTAAATCCTTTCACAAACAGCGGCATAGCACCAATTGATTTGGACCAGGGAAGAGCCAGGGGGCAGATTTCCGACCCGGTCCCAGAGTGTCTCGGCCTTGACAGACAGGGGAGGGGACAAATGAGACAGTGTCAATATTGAAACAGGCTAATGGGCTAATGAATGTGGAGAGTTCTGCCTAATGTTCCCAACAGAGCTTCTAGCAAAACCATTAAAGCACTTTTATATGAGTAGACAGGCACAATGCAGTAACTCGATTTATGGGGTACTTTCATGGTCAATTAGGATTGGAGAGAGAGGAGAAAGGCCTGATAGGGGAGGTTAGTGTGTGAGCGTGTGTGCATGTGTTCTTGTGTGCGATATGAGCTTATTAGCTTTAGACAGGGTTACGCCTGTTTTTGTCAATATTTTCCTGAGCTGCACTACTTGTGCCAGTGCGGTCATGCTGTTCACAAATGTGATCAGCAGATAGACTGAACACCCGCACAATAAATTTTCTGACAATCAAAGGTCATAATCCCTGTCATATAAAAGGTAGTCATGTGACGGGGCAGTTTTAAGGATTAATATCAGTAAAAATAGTCACCGGGGAATACTGCAGACCCCGGTATGTCGGACTGGATAATAAAGCCTGACATTATTTTTATGAAATCTGATCTCCCCGTGGAACCATCTTATCACCTTCTTTATTACTTCTTGCACAGCTGGCTGCAGGTGTGACCAAATGTCCTTTAATCTTCAAATATGTCCGGATGATTCGGCCCTCGGGGGTCGTATATAAAATTTTAAAGATCTGACCTGGAGAGATGAGTTGGCCGATTAAATCTCAACGCCAGTAAAAACAAAAATGTGATTATGGATCTAAAAGAAAATGTGTTCTTTGCTCAAAAGTAATCCAGTGCAAGGAGAATAAGTAACAGATCCTATAAAATGCACTTAACAGAAACCATGACAACTGGTTTATAAATTTTCTTAGGGCCGTTGCTTGCAAAAGAAAACAGCAGTGAGGTCTTTCAGAGGAAGCTGCCTCAGCATAATGAAAAAAAAAAAGAAAACTAAAATTTGGGACACTTCATTTGTGGTGAAAACCTGACCTAAATCTGACTCAACTAAACCTAAACAGCTGCTGTTGGCAGGTGCTAACGTTATGCGGAGCAGCAAAATTAGTTGCCACCAGCTAGCCAGAGAAGTTTGGTAATCATGGACTAGAAATGGTAAATGGCCTGTATTTGTATAGCGCTTTACTAGTCCCTAAGGACCCCAAAGCACTTTACACAACAAATCATCCACACACAGGTGATGGCAGCTACATTGTAGCCACAGCCACCCTGGGGCGCACTGACAGAGGCGAGGCTGCCGGACACTGGCGCCACCGGGCACTCACACCACCACCAATAGGCAACGGGTGACGAGTGAAGTGTCTTGCCCAAGGACACAACAACCGAGACTGTCCAAGCCGGGACTCGAACCGGCAACCTTCCGATTACAACGCGAACTCCCAACTCTTGAGCCACGATTGCCTAGAAGCAACAAAGTATAAATTTAGACAAATATGTTGTACTGTAGGACCTTATTCCTCTTAGATTGCCCAAGGCACGGTGAACTGAGATAACGTTCTCAAGTGACTTCAGTCATTTACTACTATTCTCCTAAATTTTTGTATAAAAAGAAACAGAGAGTAGAGGAAGCTTGAAAAAAGAAAGTACTCAAATAGACGGTGGTGGTAGCTCAGTGACATGCTGACTGTGTGTGCCCTCAGGTGCTTACGGGACATTAGGTTAATGTGGTTGACTCACTGGAAGTACGCTTTTTGGAGCAGGGCATTGCGGGGGTTACCTAAAACTGGTGATAGTGAGACAGCTCAACAGTTTGTGGCTGGTCACAAAAGCGAACTTGTCACAGCTCGTGTCAAAACAAATCTGCCTGTAGCACAGGAGCTCTACAGTTGAACAGATTTTGAAAGAACACATTACAGCATAGGGCAGTTCTAGACTAAGAATGGGTGTGGTTTAATACTGCGATTGCTTCCATTAGACTAGGAAGCAATAGTAGCTCATGTTAATGCTCTACAGAATTCTGCAGGCAACACCAAGGTGGCTGTGGCGTTTGAGGTGAAGCTGGTACTAATTGGAAGGTTGGTGGTTCAATCATGGCTGCTCCAGTCTACATGCCAAGATGATATTGGGCAAGTTGCTGAAGCCAAAGGTTGGTCCTGACACATTTGTCAGAGTGTGACTCTTAGTTAGAAAGCACTGTCGTTTGGTGTTGTTTATTAGATCAAATGATTCAAGCCTGAATGGACCGTACATACCTGATTGTCAATACCTGGGGTACCAAAGCTCAAAACAAGCGTCAACAAAAGAGTAAGATCTTTGTCAAGTTTTCGTGAGCGCAACCCACATACTCAACTCTGCTGCTCAACTCACAAATGCATTTTCCTTACAGATGTGGCACCATTTAAGGGCTTTGCAACAGAATAAGATTTATTGACAAGTAAATGACCAAACATATATTTCCTTACTTCTTGTGTTAAGTTTAGTTTCTGTGTACACAGTTGGAATCACAGATTTAGCATATGCAAAACCAAAATTACAAGATCTTAAAATTGATGATTGTATATATTTTTTGTTAGTAGTAGTGACAGCTTCCGTCCCTAAATGTAAATGTATCATCAACATCAGCCCTGACAAATTATGGGAATGGCCAATTCATTAAACCTGAGTACATGGGCACACACCTTTCGGTATTCTGAGTCGTGCACATGCTGCTCTCTGTTTCACGCGCACACAAAGAAACTCTCAAACTATGCATCGTCTCTCTGTTGTGTTACTGCAGTTTTACCTCAGAGAGTTGTTGCAGCAGGCAGTCAGCGGAGGATATTTTTAGTTTGCTGAAAAAGAATCGAGTTGTACAGTTTCCCCCCGCCACCCTCTCTCGCCTTCTCACAATACATTCACAGAAAAAACGTTTGAATGAAACGGTTCATTGGTTTTAACAGCAGCTTAATGGGAAGCCCTAATGACTCAATGAACCCTGCAGGGTGAATCACAACATAGACCTCGGCAGGGGGTTATCGCTGTTCATGTGCCCATTTCAATTTAAAAGTTCATCAAATACAAGAGAAAAAACTGTCCGTATTATTAACGTAAATAATATTATATTGCAAGTTGCAGTCACATGCAACTCTGGATGTTAACAAGATGTCCTGTCTTGTAGCAAACACCAATTAATTGTAGAATATGGACAGAAAAACATGGCGCTGTTGTTAGCTTTTCAGAAAGACTGATGAAATACTTTTTCAGGCTAACAGCAAACATGCTAATGATGAAGCTTTACTGCACAGCCAGCATTGAACACATTACCATTGATTTAGGGTCATGTTTATATCCATATGATTAATTATTGTCCAATATTCATTGCCCTTAAGGTCTGTATATCTTCATTTTCTTAATTACCAGTTGCCGGACCTTCCTTCGATTAGCTATCCAGGATCATCCGTCATTTCATGCTAGGCAGTTAGCATACAGTTAGCATGTACAGTAAGCTGCTGCGTGATTACCTTTCAGTTAACTTCAGAGATTTCCTTGTGTGGGCTCATAGGTTTGGGCCCATGATGTTGCTGCAATCTCAGCAGCTGCAAGCTAATTTTTCAAGAATAACTTGTTGAGTTCAGAAAACATTTTAATGCCATGATGAGAAAAGTAGCTAACTCTTTCACTGACAAAGCTAATTTTCTCAATTGCTGTTAATTTGCAATGTAAATTTACACCAATTTACATTGATGTAAATTGGTGTAAGAAGTGGGGTAAAAGTCAGCAGCTTAAATGTAAATGAATACATTTGTGATGTCCAAACCATATAGTATTTAATCTAACCTTAAACATTATGTTCTTTATATTCACATCATTTTTTGTTCTCCACTGGGAGCTGCGTGAAGCTTCTATCAAAGCACTTTGCATAAGTGACTCTTTAGCTATCACATTTACTCTTTTTAAAGTTCTGGAGTCAATGGCTTTCCTAAAGTCAAGTGTTGCACAATCACTTTCAGGGTGTGGCTCTCAAACTGTAGTGTTAATCAAAGAGAACGACGGCCCTCGGAGAGAAAAACCACTCAGTGCTTCAAGTATCTCAGTTACTGTTTGGCTAATAAAAAGGGTATTTACATGAGAAAAAACATGGGTAAGCTTTATTCAGTGCTTTATTCTCAAATTAAATAGGAGCGGGCTTTAATGATCCCTGTGGGGGAAATCGAGTCACTGTAGCAGAATACTGGAATGAGATGCAGCAAAGACAATAGAATATAAATAAGAATGTCGTTAATGGGGGATTCAGGCATAAATATCTTTCAGTACACGTGCATAACAGAAAAGAGAAAATACTTGTTTAGGGGTTGTTTGAGTTTTTTGTTTTTAAACTTCAGATGCAAAAACACTGAAAGAAACGCGTGGGTTCTTTCAGCTGAACCCACGCCACTTAAAGGCTACACGGCTGTCTCAGTGTGTGTTTGTCTGTGTGTCTATGCATGCATGTGTGCGAATGTAACGTGTGGACAGCTACCCCATAATTTTTCCAGCCTGGACAAATGCCTCATGGTGGAGGACAGGCCGCCCGACATGAGTAATGACCTGCAGACACAGAGAGAGAGAGAGAGAGAGAGAGAGCAGCTTCATTAACAGAAAGCACAACAGACAGAGGGACAGATGATTCTGCCACAGATTTCAATCCCTCCATCTTAGCCAATTACTGAAATAGCTAGAACACACACACGCACGCACACACACACTGTCATATACAGACTGAGGGAGACAAAGGGAGACAAAGGCCATAAGCCTGGTTAAGCATTATTAAATTATTTCTCAAATTAAAAGGCTGTACCTGCCCTGTCCTTTTAGAGCTCCCTCTCTCCCTTTTTCCTCTCTCTTTCTGTGTGTGTGTGTGTGTGAGATTAAGCTGTTAATTAATTTTATGTCCTTGTATTTAATTACCACGGGCAGTGAAAATGGCGCGTGTGTGAGTGTGTGTGTATTTATTTGAAAGACAACGAGCTGATGAGTGTGTTCTGGTGAGCGTCTGTTATGACAGTTTGGAGTGCAAAAATCCCACACATGCATACACACACACACACACACACACTATATTCTGAGGGCTTTTTTTTAACTGTTTAACTTGTGTGTCCACGGCATCATTTTAAGTTACGTCACAACTCAGGTGATGCTGGTTACTGTTGTGAGCTAAACTGAAGGATAATGTGTTTTTTTTTCCTCTCTTGTAAATAAGTGGAGCAATTGTGTAGCAGTGATATCGATGTTGGGGTATATTTGTTACTCTTAGTGTCTTAATGTCGAGCAGTGTGCAGATCTAGACTTAATAACTCAGAGATAACAGCGAGCAGACCACAGCCTAAAGTTACAGTCTTTAAATTGGAGTTGATTGGATATACGATCTGTTTTGGGGTTGTTGTTTTTTTTTGACACCTTCACTGCAGTAAAGCCCATAAATCTCTATAATTTTTATTTAAGTTCTATACAAAAATCCATAAGAGGCTTTTGGCTGTTTTGTTTTTTATTTATTTGTGACTCTGCAGCCAGAGTGCATATGGAAAAACTAAAAAAAAAAGCAATCATACTTAATAATTATCAGTTAAAGTTGAAGGCAGGATTTGCTTTAATGCTTGTAAGTTAAAAAAAAAAGAAGTAGAAGAAGAATAATGAGATTCTTCAAATGTTAAGAAATAGGCAGAGGGAGACATAAAGCGGGGGCGAGAACGAGAAACCGGAGAGGCTGAGACGACTAAAGAGAAGTGGAAGACAAGTGGAGCAGGTGACCTTTGCTTTGTGAATGAGAAAGGAAGGAGTGAAATGTGCACGATGAAGAGAGAGCGAGGGAGAGAGAAAGATGGAGTTTATAGAGGTGAGAAGGAGGAGAGGGAGGAGAGGGGGGAGGGACGGGCTGCTCAAAGGCATGAAAAGATGGAGAGAATAGAGGGAAGATGGAATTAGAGGGAGAGAGAGCAGTTACACAGCAGGAGAGTCTGAGTGCTCTCCTCCATCAGAGACCGTTGATTAAAATTTCATTGGCTGAGGCTGGAGGTCAGAGGTGATGCGGTGTGTGTGTGCGTGTGTGCATCTGTGTGTGAGCCCTAAAAGCTTCGAGCCTCCCGCCTTCATGCACTCGCTCACTCCAGCGCTCTCTCTCGCTCTCATTGGCTAATTACATTTCTTTGTCTCGTTCTTTGGAGCTCACTGCTTTTTAATTTCCTCTCAGCTGTTCGAGTCATCTCTTTCGATCTGTCTTATGTTAGATTAAACATGGCCGTTTGCATTACTTGTTTTTGCCACTAGTGACAATATATCTGCACAAACAACAACAGTTTAAAAGCTATAATTTAAACTCTGGCAATATAGAAATGATTTTTTTAAAGCATATTTGAAATTCTGCTCTAGTGGGGCTGTTTACAACTAAAAGATTAAAACCAAAAAAGACAATATACATTCATAGCAATCCCTGACTGACTGAGCCGTGTTTTTCTACCTTAACCTTCGCCCAGACTTTGATCCGAGCGATTTTCACTCATGTCGCCTTGTTCTTCCGTCGGGTCTCGTCTCTATTAACCTCTTTTGTTGAAGCCTCCTCCTGCTTTTCAAATCAGACCCCACAGGACTCTCTGTTTATCGTGCTGCGTTTTCAATCAAGGCGGAGTGAGAGGATAGCTGAATTCACTAACACCACACACAGGTGTTCGCACAAACACAGTCGGCTCTGTCACTGTAGCAGTATTCAGTGGTGTCTTTTTTTTTCTTTGCTCATTAGTGTGTGTGTGTGTGTGTGTGTGTGTGTGTGTGTGTGTGTGTGTGTGTGTGTGTGTGTGTGTGTGTGTGTGTGTGTGTGTGTGTGTGTGTGTGTGCGTGTGCTTGGTAGGATGAACCTGAACCCTCTTTTGGACTTACTGCCAGTAATCAGTGGTGTTTGTGGATTTAATGGTGTCTTAAGATGTGAGAGCTGTGTGGGAGGAGCCTCAATCCTTTTTATTCACAGTTCCTAGGCAACTATGCTGCATTAGTATTACAAATTGTGAGATTGGTTATTAATTGATTTATGTGTTATGATTCTAATAAATATATGCAATAAATAAATAAGTTATATACAAAAAGATTCAAGTTGTGCTACCAGAATGAAAGTCTATCCTTCAGCTTTCCCTTTACCAGTAAAGGTAAAGGCTTTCTGCTGCTTTAGTTAAGTAAAAGTGTATGAAATCCCACCCACTGGTATTAAAATAAAGAAATGACTTCAGGTTTTTGTAAGACTTCTTAAAAGTCAGATGGCTTTTGTGTTCTAATATTTTACCTCTGCGGCGCACATGAGATATGTCAGAACGGCGACCTGGTCAATGAGGCTTCACTGCTATTGGAAACAGTTGCAGTGTTGTTATTGGAAGCAGAGGCGTGTGGGAATGGTCACCATCCAGCAGTTTTGGCTCATTACTGCAGCTGGCCAGTGCAGTGCAGGCATGAGGAAACTGGTGTCTCCAAAATGGCAGCTGTCTGTGTGCGTGCTGAGGTGCAGACTGCATTATTTATGCTGCTGTGTTACACTTCGTAGCGCAGTGGTTTGCAATGGTTTTGACCACCTCTGCTCATATAGATTTAGTCTGGGGTTTTTTTTTTTAGGAAATTATAAAATTATAAAATCAAACAGTACAAAGTGGCATGCCAGCAGATGTTGTGCTATCCTGACCTCAGCTACATCTGTGACACTGACTGTGAGCCAGGCCTTATCTCCCAGCATCAGTGTTGGACCTCGCTAATGCTCTTGTAACTGAATGGGATCAAATTTGCAGAGCCAGGCTCAGAAATCATGTGGCAGGAGTGAACCTAGAAGAGTTTTGGCTGTTACAGTAGCACGTGAATATGCATGGCATTGTAATTACATCTATGGCCACTTATGTGGGATGTTCAGGTGTCCACGTATTTGATTTATTTATTTATTTGGAGACTTGTATTAGCTGCATGATTAGCATAAAAATAACCAAAACCAGTCACGGCAGATGGCTAACCTCTGGGCCTGATTCTGCCTGAGGTTTCATCCTGTTAAAGGGGAGTTTTTCATTCCCATTGTCACCAAGAGCTTGCTTGCCATGCTTGTTGGGAGTTTCGCCGTAGGCTCTTTACAACCTAAAGGACCTTGAGCTGACTGTTGTTGTGATTTGGCGCTACATAAATAAAATAAAATAGCTGTTTTAGGTGTTCAGATGCACATCGTAACTGTAGCGTGAGGAAAATAGCTTGAAAAGTCAAGCTGTTCCATCCCTCGCCGTTCTCCCCCTCACCTGGGTAGTAATGCTCCTCGTTCAACAATCTTAGACTCCTTGTCGAAGTTTCACATTTTTAAGATTAAAGATTTACTAAATTGCCACACTAAATTAAAAGAAATGATTCTGGAAGGTTGTTGGATGATCTTTTTTGGCCACATCACCACCATCGCCTAGTTATAAACCGTAACTCCGTGCAGACACAGCTGAACGAGCGTCACATCGCTCAAGCTCGGCTTCAGTCTTCAACGAAACATCAAGCACGCATCTACTCTGCCGACACTGAAGCTTTGATATTGCGCACAAGCACTCTCAAGCACGAGGCGTCTCATATTCACACACATCAGTTAAAAGTCATTATGCTCCTCTCACTCTCACAAACATGCACATCCTCTGTGTACACAGTCACATCAGCAAATTAACTGAATAAAGAGCCTCTTTTTGCCTTTTCTTTTGAGTGGCTAATTAGCCATCAGAGCCCGCTGCGTGGAGAGACCGAGATCCATCAAGAGGTAGCGCTTCAAAGAGCAGTTTATGGGAGCCAAAGCACTTTAATTAGGACCTCTTTGTATGAGAAAGTAAAGAGAAAAACATAAATTGAAGCCAAAAGCTGTATAATGTGGAGGGGAATAAACATATTGGAATACACGCGCAGATAAAGAGAGACAGGAACCAACTGAAAGGATCAGACCGGAGAAAGTGTTTTACAGCAACATGAGAGGAAACTGATTCCACAATCCGGAGCGGCAGTAACAGTCTGTGGGGAGGTTTGCACAAGGGTAGCTGTCGCACCACTATATTTATGGTGACTAATGTGAGGAAGCACAGAAAACACTGGGCTATACTGAGACTGAGGCGAGAACAATCATGCAAACCCTGGGTTCTTTTGAACCAGAAGCATTAAAAAAAGAAAACACAGCAAACTTTAAAATGATCACATCACCCAGGTGGTTGCTTTGCATTCACGTACCTGAAGCAGACATTTGGAGTGGATATATTGGCTATACTCAACATGTTTTATATCATTGTGTTTAACTGGGAATTTGTGTGTAAGGATGTAAGAGCTACAAGCAAATACAAGATCCACGTTTCACTGGTGAATCCATCAGGTATGGACACGGTGCAGGAGCTGGAATGTGGACAACTAATATGGCTACTCAGCTTATCACAAGCAGTAATGCCTCTCTTTGACAAAAAGGCTGTTTTTTGTTGTTGTTTTTTAAATTTTTTACCTAACCTCCACATTCGCGTCATGTGATTCGCAGCATGTTGATCCCCTGCTGACTGAGCTGCTGCTCTGCATTCTGTCTGTCATTAGACAGATGTCTTTACCCTCACAATGGGACCAAAAAAGAAATAAAAAAATACAAGGGTTTTTTAAGAGTTCGGTTGTTATTGCTGTAAGTCTGAGCTTTAAGGAGACTGCTGTCAAACCCTTTGTGTTTTTAGTGCCCCTGCTTTGCCTTAAGAGCTTTTAACTGAGATTCCTTGTATGTGTGTGCGTGTGTGTGTGTGTGTGTGTGTCGCCTGCTGACATCCGTGATAATAATGGTCACATCATGCCCTCTTTGCTCTCTACTGCTCCATCAAAAAATTTGTTTGGAAAATAAACCGGGCAGATTTGAGAATTTGCAAAACGATGCTTCACTTGACTCGACTAATAGATGATAGAGTGTGTAAAAGATTGTGTGGTCGTGTCACCCACCAACTAGTTAATGACTGGTTGGTACATGTTGTGTATCTTAATCAGTTTCAGTGCTTTATGAAATCTAAAGCCTCGCAGGGCAAAGAGCCTTTCGTATTTGTCGTGGCGTTCAGTCAGCCATTGACCACATGCGAGGCAGATCGTTGTTGGAAGTATCACTTTACAGAATAACATAAATGGCTGCATCTCGCCATTGTCCTAATGGAAATGTTGGTAATAGTCAGATAACCGTGCGCATGTAAACACAGACGGAGCATCTCCTGCTGAATCCACTTTAGTCTGTTTGTTGAGCTGCGTCCTCGATGATCCTTTGTCTGTCAAAAGCTCTTAGCGCTTCCATCCAAAGCCCTCTGCTTTCTGCATTCATTATTAATGGACCTCAGCAGGCTGAGGACACACACAGAGGCAGGACCTGCATATTAGTGCTAGCTTTTTTAGAAGAGATGTTCAATCAGGCACTCAGATACAAAGGGAAAATAGAGGATTCAAGGGGGACAAAGATTGAATTTTTATTTTTTTCCTGATTGTTTTTGTTTCATTCGATCACATGGAGCACATCCACTTGCTGATCTCACTCCAATGCACTGCAGTTGATTTTACAGATAAATAAATTGTAGAATCTCGGAATGGCTTTCAAATAAATTGGTCCGTGCTCACGGCAGCGGCGCCCCCCATATTTGCCCCTAACCTCGTTTGACTTGACTACTTTGAATCTTTCTTCATTTACTTCAATGAAGGAACACTAAAAAAAGCAAAATGAACAGCAGAGCTGCTGCTTCTGGAAGTATTTCTTCCAAATTCACAGAAATACCTGACGATCCTGAATCATTCAACAATGTTTGTAAATTATTGAGGCTCCTTTGCTAATGATAAGAAGCCAATCTGTAGCTCTGCTGTCACATTAGCACATTTACAGTGACATTTATTACCTGTCGTACTTGTTTGCAAAGCCCTTGCTGCTTGCAGCTGTACTTAAGTAAAGCAATTTGACGTGTATTGTGCATCTTAATGGAATAACTGCTCGCAAGTCAAAATACCTTTGTTTCTCATTCATCTGCTCATTTTTTCTGGATGTTAGCTGCTGATCCGAAACTCCATCCTACAGTGAGTTTTTTTGGTTTTGTCCTGCAAAGGTTTGCTTGTTTTTAACCTTTTTTCTCAGTAAACGAGATTTTCTTCTGCTCCGTGTTGCATTGTTTGCACTGATGATTCAACAAGGAGAGTTTCGTTGTAAAATCCACGCTGTGCTTGTGTGTGTCTGTGTGTGTCTATGTGTGTGTGTGTGTTTGTATGTGTTATTCGATGTGACCTTTCTCCATATGGTGTGGGACTAAGCAGGGAAACAGGAGGTGAGCCCTGCACATGCTATCAGTCTGAGCTGTTAGCCAGCATCCACAGTCATACACACACACACACACACACACACACACACACACACACACACACACACACACACACACACACACACACACACACACACACACTAATATGCTGCAGGCCCAACATGTCATTGTTACCTGATATTCATGGTGTGTAGGAGAGACAGATGAAGGAGAAGGTCATGTGTGTGATGTCAGAGGCGGCGCGTTCAATGCTGGCCGTGGGTTTGATTGCCGCTCGCTCTTCTTGCACAGCCTCGGGCTCCCTCTACCCTCTGTCCTCCCCACCCACCTCCCACTATCGTCAGCATCGGTCCAGCCCCCACCAGGAGACAAGCAGACCTTTCTATTTTTGATTTCTAGTCCAAGATAAAACAATAGTACAGCATGCTCTCAGAAATCACTGACAGAGGCTGTATTTACAGTATCAAAGCAAGCTAATATTAATGGCTCGGCGGCTGTGTTCCAGGATGATGAATTATGTATGTGTTACACATACAGTACAGCAGCCAAACTTTATTCTGCTGAGACCCGGAGAGGATAACAGTGTTTTAGTGAAAATCTTGCAAAACTTTTCTTTTTATCTCTAGTAATACTTTGCATGTACTCTGCAAGCTTTAAGAGCCTAATCCCTCAGGATGAAGGCATAATCTCCAATAATATTAACAAACACACAAACAAAGAAGCCCATAAATTCAGAGCTCCTCATTTAGATGACCTTTACAACTCGATATCGTCTTAAGCCCGTTGAGTTATAAAATGTTATTAAAATCAACTCAGACAGACTTGTTTTTAATAAAGAAGCAAAAGCACAGAAAAAAAAGGTTAAAAAGTAGGACCTGTCATGAAAATATGAAAATATTCTCTCTCCATTCAGTTTTTATCACATGCTGCGTTGTCACATTTGTCAAATCCATGTGGAGATGGAGGGAAAAGGTTTTTTTAAGCATTTCTAAACTCATTTCATACTGTTGAAAGTAAGTCATTGTTTCTTCCAGTTGCTCATGCCAGGATTAGGATTAAACCAGGATTGCACCAAGTTCTCCAGCACCTGCCAGATTCTGTTGTAAAACTTAAAATCTCAGCAACTAAATTCAATCAGAATCCAATCAGAACAACAAAAAACAAGAATGGTAAATTAAGTTTAAATTACCACATTTATTGGTTTGGTCTTTATCTAGAAATTGAAAAATTAAATCCTTTCTCAAAGATCCAAAGCCATCTCAAATAACCTCTTCCATTAAGTTTCAAATCATTGAAGGTGACTAATGTGTCATTTCATTATTTTTTTCTTGTAGAGCTTCCTATCGTTGTAATCATTATTCCAATATCCAAGCATGAGGCTCTTTTATCTCACCATAAAACAGTTGGCAGCCTGAGTTTCGATTTGCTTCCTGATCCATTAGCGGTACCTAATCTTTAAACGGAGATATAACAGACCCTTTAGCGTGCCCTGCTCTGTTGTGTTGCACACAGCAATGAATGAGTTGAACACAAACGCTAACAAAACAAAGCAACTGTCTGGACAAAAGGCTAACAAGAAGGTTTTTTCCTTGCAGCACTGGTAGCTTTACAAAAGTCATTGTTGCAAGATGTTGGTACAAACATGCTTATCATTTTCAAGTTTCTTTATGGAAGCCCCCCCCCCCCCCCCCCCCCCCCCCCAACCCCACCCCCTAAGAAATATCTTTGATTTTTATTCAGATGCAAATGTGCATCCTTAAGGGGGGAAAGGGCATTCTTTTAAACAGAAGGAAAAAAAGGGAAAGGAAAGACGGAGAGGAAGTTCAGCTTATCACCACTCAACAGATGTTGTGACTAAATGTGTTGGTTTGTCTCATCACTCAGGCTGAGCGAAGTAAATCTCCAGAGCCGGCCCGTCTGAATGGACGGAGTCAACCAGCTGCAGCTAAAACACACACACACACACACATTTATCTAGTAGCTGTAATTTGCTTCAATGACAGAGGTGGAAGGAGCCAGAGGATCAGGATGAGAACTTTGAGGCTGCCAAAGGCCGTTGGCCAAACGCAGGAAATTCATTTTCCAAGAGGAGACATTAAATGCATCATGCAGCAGGACAGACAGTGCCACAGCCAGGTAGCTTTCAGAAAGTGCTGAGTGGACAGAGTGGGGGACTTTTGACATAAAGAAAAAAGATCAAAACATTTTGTTTAGTTCCTGTGAGACCGAACAGCAACACAGACATTGAAAACATATTTCTGTCTACTACATGGTTTGAAGCCAGGTTTTCCAACTGTATTTTCTATGAAACACATTGTGATGAGATACAAAAGTAGCTGCATTTATCATATCACAGTCTGGTCTTCTACATATACCAGCGTCCGGGCATCCAGTGTTTACTGTTTCCGAGATAAGCGTCCCATTTTGTGGATGGTGTTCGTAAACTTTTCACCGTTATGAGGAAAATCATTCCAATAGAAGTTAAAGAATAGAGACAAAGATGGAAAGACTAAAAGAAAAGCAAACTCATGACATGCAAATGCAAACCCCTCATGTCAAAGGTCTTTATAGAGAATAAAAGTCCTCAGTGCCTCCAAAATTATGCACATTAATTTAATTTAGTTAATTTACTGCTTGTTACCGCAGTATGATTGAGTCTGAGCTGAAGGGAAGCTACAATTTAGTCCAAATTAGCTTCTGTTGTTTAAAGTTGCGTATTGAAAGATGTGTCACCAATATGAAAAAGTAAAATACAGAGAGCAAAAACATTTGCTCATGAAAACAGGATCAGATTTGACTTTGAGCAGTCACGAAATCCATCCTTAAGTATTTTCAGGATTACATTTCCAAACCAAAAGTGCCTTATTATTGTAAACATGAAAGAATATGATAAGACATCATAAAAATGTAGCTGCTGCTTTGAACTCCTGTGGTCTAACATCTGGTTTGTATCCGTTTCTGTATTCAGTAACATGTACTTCTCAGTGTTTCTCCTTTTACCCTCTTTTTACTCTTTAATGAAGGCTGTTTTTTTTAGCTAACCCCCATATTAGCAGGTGTGTGAGCTTTACTTGTATCTCTTTAGATCATGCACCTCTATAGGTGGTACACATGTCTTTTTTTTCATGCCTGAACATGCAGGCGGGATTTCGGCAGTAAGCTGTGTTGTGGGTCGGAACGTTCAAAGCAACAACAAGATCAATCGAACAGCTTCTCTGAGACCTGAAAAGTGCAGTAGGTAGATTTTTAGCAGAGACAAAACAAGAATCACAGAAAGCATAAAAGTTTTCAAAGGAGAAGTGCAGCCTCGCAGTAGTAAAAGTAGGTTAGTGACTGGAAGGTTTTTGGCTCAGATCCCTTGAGATAATGTGGCAGGTGCCCTTGACCGAGGCACTGAAGGCTGGCAGACCAACAACTGTGGTGATGCTGCCAACAGCAAGTGAACAGTGGTTTTAAAAAAAGTGCAGATGTCTCTGTTGTTGCTTGATAAATAAAGAATTTTAGGATCACTCGCTTATTTTTCCTTATTTTTTCCCCTCCTTGTCTCCATTACTTCCTCTGTGTCATTCTTGGACTTGTCCTCTTGTCATCTGACTTCCCTTCTTTTCCCTGTCTTGCGATATAACGTCCATGGTTGGTTGATTTGGGTGAGCGGGGGTGGGAACAGGAAAGGCTTCCACAGTTCAGGGCTCCAGAGAGCTTGGCCGGGCAGCAGCAATCAATCACAGGCTAAATCCCTCCTCTCTCAGGACGGCCGTGTGCCAGGTAACATGGTCAACAGCTGCAGAGAAATATTAAGCCTACAGCAGGTACCTGAACTTAAACAGACTGGTAAACAAGGTCTCTGAAATGTCTGCAGTTTGGAGAAACGTACTGAGTATAGCAATGTACAAAAAAACAAACAAAAAAAATCACACCAGGCAGTGCGTTGGCTGTTTGTTCAAATATTTGATGCCAAACTTTTTCATGCATGAAAACAATAACTGTCCTTACTTTATGTCAGCAGTAAAAGTACCAGGATAGGCAAAAATCTCAAGGTGGTCAGTTGTGGACACGAGAAAATTTACTTTTTTAAACTCTTAATCACACAAGTGTCATAGAGGTCAGCAGGACTTATTTATGATTTTTCATCTTTAGGAAAGCATTTGAATTTCTTGCCCAGAGTGATTGAGGAGTCACAGTCATGTGAAGTGCACCTCGGAGGGGCTGATTTTTCTGTCTGCTTGTCCCTGTGTTGCTTTGGTACACCGTGAACCTCCGTAAAGCTCCTCTCTTCTTTCCAAAACCCTTTGAGTTTACCACTAACGGTAACAGTTACAGTCGTTTAAAGAGCGTTTGTAAAATAGGAAGCTTGTGTTATAATCCTGGATAAACTGTGATAGCCAACTGTTCTTTTTAAAGGTACACAAATATTGACCCTCGGTTTGTGCTTCTCTTGCAGACGTGTCTAGAGTTGGAGCGGTATCTACAGACCGAGCCCAAGCGACTCTCAGAGCTCTTTGACGATGAGCTGGACTGCCTCTTAACGCCAGCGTTTATGCAGGGGGGTGACAGTGATGAAGACCTGATGGACCCCCTCCTTCCCAGCCTCCCTGACCAGCCCAGTCCACCTTCGCTACTTGTGACCCTCCCCAAGGTGCAGGCCAAAATTCTACACGTTCCCAATCCCAACAAGAACCAGACATCAGCTGGGCCTGAAACCCTCACAGGCAAGGAGCAAGTCCTCGGAGGAGTCAGTGCAGCTCAGCTTAGTGCCGCTGTCACTTCCCTAACACCGCCATCATCACCGGAGCTTGGCCGACACCTTATTAAGCCCACACAGACGCTCACTGCAACAGCAGACGGCACATTAACGCTCAAACTGGTGGCAAAGAAGGTGGGATTAGGGGCGGCTAAGCTGGTAGCAGCGCGAGCGTTACCATCCCCACCAGGCCGAGGAGGAGCCCTCAGTGACAGCGAGCAGGGAGGGGTGGGAAGTCTGGCAGGAGACGTACCAGAGAACAAGAAGAGAGTCCACCGGTGCCAGTTTAATGGTTGCAGGAAGGTTTACACCAAGAGCTCCCACCTGAAGGCACATCAGAGGACCCACACAGGTAAAACCTTAATTGCATTCCCAGGAATTCAATTCACGATGCCACTAGTGTTTCTGATGAACTTAAAGTTTTCCACGTGGCGTTTTTTCCTGCAGTTTGAAAGCATGCAAGAACTTGTAAAACACAACACTGAA
This sequence comes from Rhamphochromis sp. 'chilingali', assembly GCF_963969265.1. Classification (NCBI taxonomy): domain Eukaryota; kingdom Metazoa; phylum Chordata; class Actinopteri; order Cichliformes; family Cichlidae; genus Rhamphochromis; species Rhamphochromis sp. 'chilingali'. Next base: position 33,597,824 of record NC_137941.1, read on the forward strand.
AACATTTTGATCAGTGCACAGAGTGGGCTCAAAGTTGTCACTGTGAAATGCTCCCCATGATTTTAGTAAAGTGCAGCACACAGACGTGGCAACTAAGAAGTTTCGGACAAACGTGCCTGACTGTTTAACTGCCCTCAGTTAGTGAAGCGGAAGAAAAGTACAACTCTGACTGGCAAGGAGGGAAGAGGTGTTGTCTGATGATGTCTGCGGGTTAGAAGCTTCTGATTTTGAATTAAAGACTCTAGCCTGGAGCTGGAAGCTTTGAGTACAGCTTAGCATGCTGTTTTATGATGTTTCACACTATGATTTGGTTGAGTTTCCGCAGAAATCTGCAAAGAAAACATCTGATGGATTTTTAAAAGAGATTAAAAGCTCTTTTCTTCTTCTTGTGCTTCTCAGATGATCCTCCAGAATTATTCATTTGCTTCTTGATATCACCTCAGTGCCAGAAAGGCCCTGCCTCAGTAATTGCCTGATGATTGATAGACTGGTAGTAAATTACTTTGCCAATTCAGCCGTGTCCAACTGGGTCTGACGTGCAGCTTTAGCTGCTTACTGCAGCTGCCCCATCTGTGACCCTCAAACAGAACACATGCCGGCTAATGCGACCAGGAAGGGGCAGGGAGCTGCGAGTTTTCTGTAGTGAAAGCATGAGGAGACAGGCTTTGGCTTGTTGAAGTAGACTCATAATCAAAGATGGATTTGACTGATGTAGCCTAAGATGAATAAACTTTATATTCCTTGTATTTTACTCTGTAATAATCCATCTGTATAGGTCACAAAGTAAATTATGACAGAGAAGCAGATCCATGTTTCTGAAGGTTATTCAGATTTAAAAGATTTTACCAAGACATTTATCATTAGTCATAACAAATGACAGATAAATAACCGAAATATGGTATTTATGGCTTATAAATACCTGACTCATAACTGGATCATTAAGCTCCAGGGTAGAAACCCATTCAACAAAACTCTCCGCACCTCAGCATCCACTAACCCCACTCTGTGATTTTACATGGCCGAACACTTCATGGCGGAGTTGCTGGCGCTCCTGAGAGCCCCCCATTCTTTCAGAAATGTTTGGAAAAGCGGTCTGCATGCCCAGTTGCTTGATTTTATACACCTCCGGTCAGGGAAGTAATTGGAACACATGAATTCAATGATTTGGATGGGTGAGTGAATACTTTTGGCAGCATAGTGTATCTCTAGTTTTAGTGACAGGAACCAGTGCACAGTTGATTTTCACATTCTGACAAATCCACTCATCAGTTTCGAGGTAACAAAAAAAAGCCTCCTGGATTTAAAAACTTCTGCCTGAGTGACTCGGGCTGAACCCATCATTTATCTGCAGCATAGGGGATGTGCAGATTTGTACCACCTGAAGGTAGCATTATTCAACTTTAGCTTTAACCACACCATCATTTACTGTAGCGGTTTATGTCCTCCAGTTGTCATCATACAGTGTTAGCAGTTTCACCAGGATCACAGTACGTAGCCTGAAGACCTCGTCTGTATTAATACCGGCAACTTTGGCATCATAAATCCAGCATGTTACAGGCTTATATGATCCCCAGCAACCATTGCATGGCTTTAAGTATAGCATTACATTCCAGGGCAGCACCTGGCATAGCTGGGGGAACCCACCACTGTAGCTTTATTGTAGCTAATCCAGAGTGGAGCTGCTAGTTTTCTGGTGCCCTGACGCGAGCTCGGGTATCTTTAATCTTCTGATTATTCCACAGACGAGTCATGCTAACCAACGATGAGCTTTTAAAGGCAGAATCCTTCACTGTGGGGAAAAAAGACGAAGAGGACACCCTGAAGACACAGTAGCTTCCACACTCTGTATGTGTGTGTGCGCGCGCGTGTGTGTGGCATAAATGTGGGGGTGGTGTATTCCCTCCCGATGTGTTCATTACAAGCGCAGTGCTGTGGTTTAATTAGCTTAATCCTCTTTTTGGGTTATTATAACCATAAATCATTGAACATACATGTAGGGAGGGATTAGCATAGCAGAAACTACAGGGAGGAGCAGCAGTAGAAAGCCTGCACAGTGTCAATACACTTACTGTCACATAGTGCACACCAGAGGCCATTAGAAACATCATTATATTGAGGTCTGTCAGCGGCTATGCTGCACGTGTGCTTCATTTCCTTTTTTTGTAGAAAACGTATTAAAGCGTTCATACTGAAAACAATTTCTCCTTTTTTTCCTTTCTTATACGGAAATGTTCAATTAGGGGTGAACAGAAACATTAATAGATGCAACGGATAGACGCAAATGAATTCACTTAATCTCTAAAGTGCCCAGCCGGCGCTGTTCTGAGTCGCAGCCAGGGTTTGTCTAGTTCTCCACTGTTTTACTTTTCAGTTTCTTGGATGTGGTTGGATCTTTAAAAGAAGTACACAGCTAATTGTATCACTTTGCGCTTCAACACAATATACTTAACTACATATTTGGCAGCCAAATTAGCGGGATAGTTGGCCAGTTTTGGAAAGAGGCTTTGCCTTTCAAAAGTCTTTGCTGCACATTTTTGAATGAGCACGAGCTCAGTGTGGAGGAGTTTTGTTCTACAGCCAAAAAAGTAAATGAATAAATACATAAGAGCAATAAAATATGAGGATTTGCATGCATCACTTTGCAGCTCGCTGGAATGCTGATTGTCATTATCATCTTATGCCTAGCTTCTGCAGGCAATCAGTCAAAATCCTTCCTAACTTAATTTAGTTACAATTATTAATGCATTGTTTGATTAAACAAAGTAATAAAAGATACATTGGCTGAACCAGTGTAAGCATATATCACTGGTGTCTTTTTTTGTTGTTGTATAAAATAGAGATGCAAACAGCAGTGATGTAGTCAAACTGCAGAAACGCCCGTTTGTCAGCCACAGGCCACATAAGTTCAGCAAGAGAGGAAGAGAAAAGAAAATGGTAGTTAAAGTGAAAATGAATTTCTCAGCAGTCTGCAGCACCTCACTCAGTGTGAGTGATTTAGTGCAAGTTAGCAGGTATGTTGCGCTAACTGAACCTTTCACGGTATCCGAGCGATGCAGCTGCAGCAACAGAAATAGTTAATGAAGCAAATGAATAGCAGCCTTACAAAAAAACGTAAAGTCGGTATGTAACCTTAAAAGGGGGGGAGTATATAACCAATTATTATAGAATGGTAAATAAATTAGGAATTATATAAATTGCATTTTACCTTTTCTATTATACCTGTGTAACCAGAGCACAGAATGTCACTGCCAACCAACCACCAGCCACAATATGCAACAAATACCTTTATAAGTGAGCTGTGTCAATAGTGGTGATCCTGAACTGTTTACAGTATTAGAATTTTATGCATTTTTACCAAGATAACATTTTTTATTTTGAAATAGTACAATAGTATAGTTCATGTCGTAAGATTCGGTAAGCATGTAGTTACCTGTGATTATTTGTTGTTTGTAGAATTAGTTATTTCTTGGAAACATTAAGCAATAGAATAAAAGTTTAAATAAAATAAAAATTCACCTCCATCAGTTTTTTATTTTTACAAAACAAAATTAACCAGGGTGACACTTCGGCTGGCCACGTTTCACCCAGACTGGGTCCTGAACTTGTCAACATTTTCAAGTTCATCACAGGCGGGTGTAGGTGACAGTGTGTAAATGCAGAGTCAGACACTCCTCAACAGTCCTATGTCACATGCAGCAGTTCCTCAACAACAAATCAGTAGGTTACAGTTTCATGTAGTGAAGGAGAGGCGTTATTTTCCACTCGGGTCTGTGTGGTTCGGAAACTTCTTTAGCATACTGTTGTAGCTTGCTTGAGTCACTGCATTCGAGAGCAGTGGGACCGCATTAACATTTGTGAAGCTTTCCATGGACATGAGGTGCATGTTCAATGAAATCTGCATAACCTCATAATGATGATGCTTGTATTGTGTGACTCAATATTACGTGATGTGAGGTGTATTCTGTCTGTGTTCTGTCATGCAGGTTAAAACACTGGTCACTCCGGTTTAAGTCGAGACCTCCACTTCCCCCCCCCCCCACCTCCACCCCCATGAGGTGACACCACAACCTCATGTGGAGTCAGGAGAAGCCCTGCTGTAACCCCTCGACATCCCCATAGAATCAAAACTCCAACCTGTCTCTCTCTCTCACTCTCTCCCTTTTGCTTATTCAGTTTGGGTTGCCAAGCAACTGCATCACACTCTTCCATAATTGGTTGGTGGCTGGTGGATTGTCCATGCCTGTTAATCTCTCTCCGAGTCGCTCTCTCACTCTCTCTTTTTCTCTCTCTCTTTCTTTCACACACACACACACAGACACGCACACACACAGACACACCACTACCCCCCTCCTCTCTTCTCTCTTTCTCTCAGTTGCTAGGTGACTTTATCATGCATCCTTGCCTTGCCGTGCTATAATTGGCTGGCGTCATGGTTGCTGTGGCGTCAGGCCCAAGCTGGCCTTGCTTCATTCCTCTAACACTGTGTGCGTGATATGGTGTGTGTGCGCGTGATATGGTGTGTGTGTGTGTGTGTGTGTGTGTGTGTGTGTGTGTGTGTGTGTGTGTGTGTGTGTGTATTTGAGGGGGGTCCTATTGAAGGAAGACGAGGGGCTTGGGCCAATTACAGAAAACGAGTGTGAAACGACAGCCTGTCTGGCACCTGCGGCCCGCACTCATACCCCGTATCACACACACACACACTCAAGCACATACATGTAGGTTGAGATTGTAACATTTCTTCAACAGGCCTACAGGATAAGCTGCCAAGTGCTTTTCTATTCTATGTAGAAAATATTGGTCCCATAGTCAGACCACAGAGGACTCTGAGGAGTGAAGTAGAAGGATTCACACATTCAGATACTGCTGCTGAACATGGGTGGTATTTTGGTTCTTTGCAGAGCTTGAAGTGATCTGCTGTAGAATCACATGTACTCACATATTTTACAGCTGTATAGAAATATTTACTGGTAAAAGGTATATATATATATATCTCTATATATATCTCTCTCTCTATATATATATATATATATATATATATATATATATATATATATATATATATATATATATATATATATATATATATATATACATACACACACACACACACACACACACCCAGCACGCCCCTGCGGGCGGTTTATCCTTCAAGCTCGGGTCCTCTACCAGAGGCCTGTGAGCTTGAGGGTCCTGCGCAGTATCTTAGCTGTTCCCAGGACTGCGCTCTTCTGTACAGAGATCTCCGATGTTGTTCCCGGGATCTGCTGGAGCCACTCGCCTAGCTTGGGAGTAGGGCTGCTCAATTAATCGAATTTTAATCACGATTACGATCTGGGCTTTCAACGATCATTAAAAATGACTGAGCCGATTATTAGCCCCTCCCTCATTTATCCGCGACACCTTAAAGGCCGGTCCGTGAAAATATTGTCGGGCATAAACCGGTCCGTGGCGCAAAAAAGGTTGGAGACCGCTGATTAAGAGGACCGAGGGAAGCTCGGAAAGGTAAGCAGAAGTTATTTGGAGAGGAGAGTGACTGCCGTTGGTTGAAAAGAGAGGTTAAAAAAAACTTCAGTGGTGTTGCACACTATTTTATATTATTTTTTAAAGTCATTATTCAATACATTGTTATTGTTAACCCTTTAAAGCCGGTCAGAGCAGCACGCTCCGTTTTGTGTAACTATTTTTAAATCCCTGAAAGCTAGCGCAATAGTTTTTTTTTGCATATGAAACCAGAGGAGTTGTACTTACAACTTATGCCATCAGCTTGTCCTCGGTCACGGTTTCCTTCCACATAAAGCTTTGCAAAAATTGCATAAAAAGCGCTTGCAGCAACAAAAACATAATATTCCAGAAACACGCTTTGCCGATCCGATCAGCTGTTCATAACACTTCCCACAGTGAAACAGACTCAGCGTGAATTATCGCATGTCCGCCATTTCCTGCCCGAAACCGGAAATGACGTCATTTTCGCGGAAATGTAGTTTTTTTTTACTTGTAGGCCTTAAAAGCCTATACTGGTCATGTTTGACTTTTCTGAATAGTTTCTGGGATGCTTAGAGCTCGAATTGCACTGCTGGAAATAGTTTATTTTGATGCACATGCTGTTTTCTTTGCAAATTTGCATCATAGGATTGTTTTTTCGTTTTTCCTGCAGTATATAAAAATTGGTGTATCTCCAAAATAAAACTATGAAGACACTCAAAATAAATTTCCTGTTGTTGTAAATTATTTTTTGCAACTTTTTTGTATTTAAAGTTTTGAGGGATAAACCTCTTAAATTTCTCCAAGTAGAAATATATGTAAAAAAAACAAAAATGATTTTCAATTTTTTTGTAGTTTATTGCACTTTTTTGCAATTAATGTAGTTACTATGGACTTAATGCATACATATTATTAAAATATGGGCTATAATAGTTGTATAGCAACTTGAAATGCTCCCACAAATGGCACTACAGCATGTAAAAAAAAATAATATAAGCTCTGGCGGACTTGGTTCTATAGTAGGTCGTAAGGGTTAAATAAATATCGTCAAATAATCGAGATCTCAATTTCAGTGAAAATAATCGTGATTATCATTTTTGCCATAATCGAGCAGCCCTACTTGGGACTCACCGCACCTAGTGCTCCGATTACCACGGGGACCACTGTCACCTTCACCCTCCACATCCTCTCGAGCTCTTCTCTGAGGAACCGCTACATCGATCACTACGGCCGTCTTCTTCTGTTTGTCTACCACCACTATGTCCGGTTGGTTAGCGACCACCATTTTGTCCGTCTGTATCTGGAAGTCCCACAGGATCTTAGCTCAGTCATTCTCCACCACCCTTGGGGGTGTCTCCCATTTTGACCTCGGGACTTCCAGGTTATACTCGGCACAGATGTTCCTGTACACTATGCCTGTCATGATCCTGGGTTCTTTTGACCCAGCGTTTTGTGTTTTCTCTTCGAGATTTTGGTTCTGTTCACCTCTAATTGGAGTTTACCCTGTTCCCCCCCGTGTGTTCCTGTTTTATTGTGAAGGTCTGCGTCTTATGTGAGTGTTTTCAGTTTGCCTCCCTGGTCTCGTCATGTTAATCACTCCCAGCTGTGTCTCCCACCTGTGTGTAATCTCCCTGTGTTCTGAGTGTATTTAAGTTGTATTTTCTGTCTTAGTAATCGCTGGTTCGTCTGTGTTGTTTCCCCTCGGTCTCCCCGTATGTATTTCTCCGGACCTCCCTGCATCCTCATTCTGGTTTGTCTTATTAGTTTACCCAGTTTAGGTTTCCGGTTTCCGGTTTCATGTTTTGTCACCACCGCTGTTTGTACTTACACCCCTGTCAATAAACACTCACCTGCACCAGAGCTGCCGCCTTTTGGGTCCTTTTCTACATTCCACACGGCTTGCCCCGGCAATCCGTGACAGTACGAACCAGCCACCATGGACCCAGCGGCAGTAAATCCGTCCGAGGAGCTCCAGGACGACATTACGTACAATGTGGAGATTCTCCTCGGGCTATGGCTAGAGAACCCTCCAGAGGAGCTCCGTCGTGCCGTGGAAGGTCGGCTACAACGGCTCTTTTCTGGCCTGCCATGGCTTCTGCAGTCGCTCCCTCCGACCATGCAGGCTTTTCTCCGGCTCACACCGCACCTTCTCTCAGCCACTACTGCCTCGCTGCCCGACTCGCCGGATGTGATCTTGCCCAGCCCGTCGGAGCCGTCTGCGGGGAGGAGACGCCGATCGCGCCGCAAGCGCGCCACCCCACAGCCGGACGTTCGGGCTTCTAAATCGCCGGCTGTGGTGAGTGAGGACTCTTTTTCATTTTCGGACTGTATGACTGTTCATTCAGGGGCGATGTTCTGTGCAGCATATGATATTGTGAACAGCATATCACCTGCTCAGTTAGCTCCCCCGCAGCCACTCCCAGCTCAGTTAGCTCCCCCGCAGCCACTCTCAGCTCAGTTAGCTCCCCCGCAGCCACTCCCAGCTCAGTTAGCTCCCCCGCAGCCACTCCCAGCTCAGTTAGCTCCCCCGCAGCCACTCCCAGCTCAGTTAGCTCCCCGGCAGCCATTCTCAGCTCAGTTAGCTACCCCGCAGCCAGTGCTCCTCTCAGCTCAGTCTCCAGTGCCCCCTTCAGTTCAGTCTCCAGTGCCCCCTTCAGTTCAGTCTCCAGTGCCCCCTTCAGTTCAGTCTCCAGTGCCGCCTGTAGCGCAGGCCCCAGTAGCTCCAGTGCCGCCTGTAGCGCAGGCCCCAGTGGCTCCAGTGCCGCCTGTAGCGCAGGCCCCAGTGGCTCCAGTGCCGCCTGTAGCGCAGGCCCCAGTGGCTCCAGTGCCGCCTGTAGCGCAGGCCCCAGTAGCTCCAGTGCCCCCGCTACCCGTAGCTCTGGCTCCAGTATCACCGGTTTCACTCATTCACTCCATGCAGGGAGAAAGTCTAATTTCACCTCGAGGTGCTTTTCATGGTTCAGCCGCCATTGGCACAGTTTGCCGCTCCAGGGCTTCCCCAGAGGCTAGGTCTCAGTCCCCGGCTGATTCTGGACCCCTGAAGTTTATGCAGCCACCTGAGAACTGCACCATGTCAGCGTTGCCTGGGCAGAGCCAGTGCTCAGTGCATCGCCAGTTGCCTTCGTGTTTGCCAGAGGACTCCATGACTGCTGGCTTAGTGGTGACTTCTGCTGGAGGGTCCGTAGGACCGCTCCGGCCTTCGTCTCTAGTCTCCGCTGGAGGGTCCGAGGGACCGCTCCGGCCTTCGTCTCCTGTCTCCGCTGGAGGGTCCGAGGGACCGCTCCGGCCTTCATCTCCTGTCTCCGCTGGAGGGTCCGAGGGGCCCGTTCAGCCTCCTGCCTCCGCTGGAGGGTCCGAGGGGCCCGTTCAGCCTCCTGCCTCCGCTGGAGGGTCCGAGGGGCCCGTTCAGCCCGTCCAGCCGCCTGCTGTAGCTCCATCATCATCCTCGCCTGCTGCAGCTCCAGGGCCTTCAGCCTCGCCTGGTCCAGCCTCCGTGTCTTCAGCCTCGCCTGGCCCAGCCTCCGTGTCTTCAGCCTCGCCTGGCCCGGCCTCCGTGTCTTCAGCCTCGCCTGGCCCGGCCTCAGAGCCTTCAGCCTCGCCTGGTCCGGCCTCAGAGCCTTCAGCCTCGCCTGGTCCGGCCTCTGCCTGTGCTTCGCCTGGTCCGGCTTCAGCCTGTGCTTCGCCTAGTCCAGCCTCTGCAGCCTCGCCTGGTCCGGATCGCCATCGCCTGAGTCGCCGCTGTTGCCTTCCGCGCGGTCGGCCCCCTGAACTGCTCCGTCGTCTCCCTCGACGCCGCCGTTGCCTTCCGGACGGCCGGCCCCCGGACCGCCATCGCCTGAGTGGCCGCCGTTGCCTTCCGCACGGCCGGCCCCCGGACCGCCATCGCCTGAGTGGCCACCATTGCCTTCCGCACGGCCAGCCCCCGGACCACCATCGCCTGAGTGGCCGCCGTTGCATTCCGCACGGCCGGCCCCCCGAACTGTGTCCACGTCGCCGCCGTTGCCGTCCGCACGGTCGGCCCCCTGAACTGTTTTGGACTCCTGTGCTGTCGGCCCCCTGAACTCTTCTGTTTTGGACTCTGTTTTTTCCTGTGTTCTGGTGTGCTTCGTTTCTTTTGGTTTTGGACTCGTTTTTTGTTTTTGTCTTTTGGCCTTCTGGTGCTCCGGTTTTGTTTTGCTTCGAGCCCTCCTTCCTGGGCCCCCGCCGCCCGCCCTGGTCGGGTGGTTTTCTGTTTTTTCTGGCTGTTTTGTTTCTTGTTGGGCTGTCTGGAGCCAGCCTTTGAGGGGGGGGGGGGTACTGTCATGATCCTGGGTCCTTTTGACCCAGCGTTTTGTGTTTTCTCTTCGAGATTTTGGTTCTGTTCACCTCTAATTGGTGTTTACCCTGTTCCCCCCCGTGTGTTCCTGTTTTATTGTGAAGGTCTGCGTCTTATGTGAGTGTTTTCAGTTTGCCTCCCTGGTCTCGTCATGTTAATCACTCCCAGCTGTGTCTCCCACCTGTGTGTAATCTCCCTGTGTTCTGAGTGTATTTAAGTTGTATTTTCTGTCTTAGTAATCGCTGGTTCGTCTGTGTTGTTTCCCCTCGGTCTCCCTGCGTCTCCCCGTATGTATTTCTCCGGACCTCCCTGCATCCTCATTCTGGTTTGTCTTATTAGTTTACCCAGTTTAGGTTTCCGGTTTCATGTTTTGTCACCACCGCTGTTTGTACTTACACCCCTGTCAATAAACACTCACCTGCACCAGAGCTGCCGCCTTTTGGGTCCTTTTCTACATTCCACACGGCTTGCCCCGGCAATCCGTGACAATGCCGACCACTTGGTTATGGCGTTCCATGTATGCCTTGCTTGCTAGCATATTGCACCCTGCTGTTATGTGCTGGATTGTTTCTGGGGCATCTTTACACAGCCTGCACCTGGGGTCTTGCCTGGTGTGATAGACCCCAGCCTCTATGGATCTTGTACTCAGAGCTTGTTCTTGTGCTGCCATGATTAGTGCCTCTGTGCTGTCTTTCAGTCCAGCTTTGTCCAGCCACTGGTAGGATTTCTGGGTATCAGCCACCTCCTCTATCTGCCAGTGGTACATACCGTGCAGGGGCCTGTCCTTCCATGATGGTTCCTCGTCTCCCTCCTCTTTCTTGGGTTTCTGCTGCCTGAGGTATTCACTGAGCACTCAGTCAGTTGGGGCCATCTTCCCAATGTATTCTTGGATGTTCGTTGTCTCATCCTGGACTGTGGTGCTGACACTCACCAGTCCCCGGCCCCCTTCCTTCCACTTAGCGTACAGCCTCAGGGTGCTGGACTTGGGGTGAAACCCTCCATGCATGGTAAGGAGCTTTCTTGTCTTTATGTCAGTGGCTTCTATCTCCTCCTTTGGCCAGCCTATTACCCCAGCAGGGTACCTGATAACGGGCAGGGCGTAGGTGTTGATGGCCCGGATCTTGTTCTTACCATTCAGCTGACTCCTCAGGACTTGCCTGACCCTCTGCAGGTACTTGGTGGTTGCAGCCTTTCTAGCGGCCTCTTCATAGTTCCCATTTGCCTGCGGAATCCCCAGGTACTTGTAACTGTCCTCTATGTCTGCAATGTTGCCTTCTGGTAGTTCAATCCCCTCACTTCTGACTACCTTCCCTCTCTTTGTTACCATTCGACTACACTTCTCCAGTCCGAACGACATTCCAATGTCATTGCTGTATAGCCTGGTAGTGTGGATCAGTGAATCGATGTCTCGTTCACTCTTGGCATACAGCTTGATGTCATCCATGTACAGGAGGTGGCTGACAACTGCTCCGTTCCGTAGTCGGTATCCGTAGCCAGTCTTGTTAATGATCTCACTGAGGGGGTTCAGGCCTATGCAGAACAGCAGTGGGGACAGAGCATCTCCTTGGTAGCTTGATGGTGACTTGTGCTATGGGCTTGGAGTTGGCCTCTAGTGTTGTACGCCACATCCCCATTGAGTTCCTGATGAAGGCTCTTAGGTTCCTGTTGATCTTGTAGAATTCTAGGCATTCCAGTATCCAGCTGTGGGGCATTGAGTCATAGGCCTTCTTGTAATCAATCCAGGCAGTGCACAGGTTGGTCAGTCTGGTCTTGCAGTCTCAGCTGACTGTTCTGTCTACCAGTAGCTGGTGTTTTACGCCTCTGGTATTCTTGCCAATCCCTTTCTGTGCCCCACTCATGTATTGACCCATGTGCCTGTTCATCTTAGCCGATATGATGCCTGACAGGAGCTTCCATGTAGTACTGAGGCAGGTTATTGGTCGGTAGTTGGATGGGACCAGTCCCTTCTTGAGGTCCTTGGGGATCAGGACCGTTCGACCTTTGGTTAGCCATTCCGGGTGTCTCTTGTTAACTAGCAGCTGGTTCATTTGTGCTGCCAGACGCTCGTGGAGTGCAGTCAGCTTCTTCAGCCAGTAGGCGTGAACCATGTCGGGCCCTGGTGCTGTCCAACTCTTCATACTAGAGACCCTTGCTTGGATGTCTGGTTACTGGACCCTGTTCTAGGTTGCTATGGTCTGCCCTCAGATCCACTAGCCACTGAGCATTGCCGTTATGGGTTGCGTCCTTCTCCCATATGCTCTTCCAGTATTGCTCCGTCTCCAGCCTTGGTGGTGCTGTTCTCTTATTGTTCCCTTGCCACTGAGAGTACACCTTTGCTGGTTCTGTGGAGAACAGCTGGTTTATTCTCCTGCCTTCTATCTCTCTGGTGTACCTCCGCAAGCGGCTGGCCAAGGCTGTGAGTCTTTGCTTGGCAGTTTCCAAGGCCTCAGGTATGGACAGCATATATATATATATATGTATATGTATATGTATATATATATATATATATATATATATATATATATATATATATATATATATATATATATATATATATATATATATATATATATATATATATATATATATATATATATATATATATATATATATATATATATATATATATATATATATATATATATGTGTCTAGACACAGTGCTATGCAAAAACATTGAGAAACCCATTATTTCTTTATTATTTGCTAGGAAACACTATTGAAATGTATTTAAACCTGTTACACATATATTATAGAAATAAAGCATATAACACAAAAACAGAGTTTGTAGACTTCAAACATTAAATATGATTGTTTAAGACCACCGTTACTCTTCAACAAAGCATTAGGCAGCTTTCTTGTAATTTCTGTAAGTAGTCTTCAGGAATATGTTGGGTTTTTTTGTTCTGTTCTCAGTCAAGATTATCCCATACTCCTTGTTGAGATCAATCGACTTCTGGTAGAGTGAAGAATGGAGTAGGCGCGTATATTGTGCTTTTCCGCCCTGACCTGAAACCCATCGTGGGGTTTTTTCGTCCCAAACTTGATCGGCTTCTTATTTAAATGAATAGTATTTCTTTGAAAAGCTACATGGCCTCTGGAACCAGACTGACGAAATAAAAAGACAACAAAAGAAATGACTCGCCTTCCTCAGCTAGCCAGATGAGCATGCCCGCCTTGGCCAGCTTACTGGAGGAGCACCAACAGTCCATATCAAGGACCGTGTCCTCCGACATTAAAGCAGTGCTTGCCTCTCTTAAAGCTAAACTGGACACGGACAAGCTACACTGACTGACCTGAAGACCAAAGCCAGCTCGACAGAAGAACGCATCCAGGCCTCGAAGCATCATTCAAGCTTGTGCTAAACTCAAGAACAAGAATATTGACTTAGATGGACGTACTCACTGGAACAACATCAGGATTATTGGCCTGTCAGAGTTCATCGAGGGACCCTGACCCTCAACTTTTTTCTCTAAAGTCCCAATGAAGATATTTGGGGAACAAGTGGAACTCCGCCAGAGCTGAATCGCGCCCAGTGCACCCTCGTTCCCAAACCACGACAGGGGGACAAGACCGGGGCCAATGATCATGTTTTCATCGACACCAAACTAAAGAGTTGGCCTGTAAATGGAGGAATGACTTGAAGCACAGAGTCAGTGTTGGGTTGAGGAGCAGAATGAGAGAGTTGGTTTATCCATTCATTTATTTCCAGAGATCCAGAGAGATGCGGCGGGCAGAAGGGCAGGGAGGTGAGGTGAACGCGGCTGAAGCATGTAACCTGAATGGATGAGTTGTGACGGACAGCCAGCGAAGGTTATGCAGCCTGAGCAGGTGAGTAGTGGCAGATGACCACCGAAGCGAACTGCAGGGGAGTTGAGTATTGTTCCAGGAACAGCAAAAGCAAAGTAGAGACACAAGGAAACTGCAGTTAAAATACGAAGATGCAAATAACAAGAGAAGAGCTGAGTTACCACGATAGGAGTAGCTGACGGACTGGCGATGAGTAGAAGGCTGCAGTGGCCTGCTGATTGCCTCTGATGGAATCACAGATGGGTGATGCAGGTCTGGAAACAAGCCAGCACGAAAAAACATCTAAAAACAGCAGACACTCACTCAGAACATGACACATCTGCCATAGATTTCTTTCTTCTTTCTTTTTTTGTTAGTTCCTCCACTGCTTCTTTTGTCCTACACTTGTCCAGCTCCCTCAAATCTTTTAAGGACACACTGCACACCATGGAAAGATATGCCATGTTTTCAGCTAATAGCCCTTTGATTTTTACCTTGTTGGTACAAAGTCTTTTTTATGTGTTACTCACATATTTTAAAGTACCTGTCCAGTTTAGGTGGCATTTTGAATCAGATAGTCAAACGCGCTAAATCTATTCAAAGCTATGATCCAGTCCTGGTTTTACTTTTGGCATCTGACATAACTGGTCTGGAAATGTTCAGCGTGTTTTTGTTTCATCACAGCTCATGGGCTGCTTTCCTGTGATATATGTGCTTGTGCATTTATTCAAGTGCCCTGGGGAGAGTTTAATTTACAAGGAGTGAAATGCAGTAGCTTGTATTTTAAATGAGCTGCTCTTACGTTTTTTAGTCAAACCTCCTTCTACCATTTATGCTACCTTCAGTCATCGCCACTTCTCAGACTAAATGATCAAATGAATTTTACACCAAAGCCATCAGCATAGTTTCTAAATCAGAAACTTCACTGATTCATTCATAAAAAACTTTAAATCTTCATATAGACCAGTTATAGCAGTACCATTGGTAGATGTGCTATGTGAAGCCTACTAGGTCCAGCCAACAAGCTGTACTGTCTCAAGACATGTGGTGTCACTTATGGAAACAAACCTCAGCATTATAGTTGACTCTTAATGATAAAACACAATGAAATACAGATGGCAGCTGCAGAAGTTTGGAGAGATGAGATTACCCTGCTCTGAGCCCCCCGAGACACTCTGTCCACAGTGATCCACAACACATCAGAAACTACGGTGGTTAAGAAGAGCTGTCGCTAAAAATTTACAGCAGAGAGACGGGAACGAAACCCAGATCCCTGTTGTGGGAATCTGCGTCAGGCTGCATGAGATTTGACTGGAAAATTTGAATATGCAAATCCTGGAGAGCAGAGCTCGTGATCTGGAATTAATTTAGTCCAACTGAAACTGCAGTGATGTTGTGTCTACGGAGAAAACACGCAGCCGATCAAAGAGACGCACTAACTGTGGGGAAATAAAGGGGAAGAAGGGCATCATTCACAGTCGGATGTTCCTGTAGCACATCATCTTTTACTTCTCGTTGCATCACCTTGCTGTCAGAGCGGCTCGCCACCTCACATCATGGTCCGCATGAAGGTGTACTTTCTTGTAGCTGTACTATACTGCTGCAATGATTCAAGGTGATGAATTGAGACAATTAAACTTCATAAAAAAATTATAAGACAGAGACGTTATGGCCTGCAGTAATACTGCGGACATAAAAAGCAAAAAAAGATAAATAACCTGAGAGAAAGGAAGGAAGCTGTATATGTAAAAATGTCTGAAATGTTCATGTTTCTTTCAACTACTCAGACTTAATTTTCAAACCAGATTGCCATTTCAACTCACGCAGTTCTGTGCTAGGCACCTAAAATGGTACCTTAGTGGGCAGCCTGGTGAACCAACCATTTAGTCGTCTTTCATGCTGCACGCATTCTTCATCCCTCGGCCCGTCAGAAGCGAGCAACTTAGCGTCTCACCAACATCATTTCAGTTAAGGCAGAATCTGTTGTTCCTCCAGCAGTTACTTTGTCTCAACCTTGCTCAAGCTTTTCATCATTTTTCTGGCTCTGACACAAGAGGATGATGATGATTAAAGTGAATCCCGCCAACAAAATTCTGATTGGTTTTATTTTTTTATTTTTTTTTGTAACACCAGACTTGTTTGAATCACTGACAAAGCCAAGTTGTGGGTGGGTCTGGCACCAGGTTTTTTTCTTTTTCTTTTAAATATATGCCTGAGACTAGTTTGTCCATCTTGGCTTTGTGTATTTCTAGTCTGATTTTCCAGGTTGAAAATTCTAAATTTTGATGGCAGTGACGGCTGACTTTCAGGTCCATGTTGTGTAACGCTCGGGCTCCACGTTAGTTCCACTTAGCTCTGAATTGGTGCGTGTTTGTGTTTGTCTCCTTAAGAAGATTGGTGTGTGCTGTGATGAGAGTAGAGGGGCTGCAGGGACATCTGGCTAACTGACTGTAAGCTGCTGTATTACTTCCCATTAAGAGTCATTAAGACCCCAATTATAGTTACCACCCCACAGTTCACACGCACACACACCGGGGGTCTGCAATTACATTCAGACAGTCTTTTTTTCCTCTTCTGCACAGGGTGCAGTAGAGAAAACCCAGGTTTGGTTTATATTTAAAAGCATTGTCCCGCATTTCTTTAAATACTGGACTGAAGCAAGAGGAGCGCTGAAACAAAAGAAAAGTTCAAGGTCATCTGCAAAAATAATGAGCCTCGCTGAGCTTTTATCACAAGCCAAAATCCTCCAACAAAACACAGCATATGGACATTAGATAACTAGTAAGCAGCTATCAAACTACTTTAGTTTTTAAACCAGCACCGCTACAGGTCCAAGGCACTGATGAAATAAAAGAGCAATCCGTGCAAACTGAACTCACGGTTTGGGTAATGCCAGAAGAAAACTTCTGAGTTCAGCCTGCATAAGATACAGAACAGAGACACAAAGATACTAAAACAACATTTACTGCAATCCAGAACCGGTCGTTAGCACTGATGCTATTAGGAGCCTAAGTATGAATTCATGTCCAAAGGAGATAAATAAAGGAGATATTCATGTACACTTCTGAAACTCTGTTGTAACATAGCTAAATACTCATTTTGTTATTAGTTGTGGTATTTATTTATTTATTTTTGTGGAAGTGTGCAGGGGGGTTTTGTTAGAAGGCCCAGATTCGCTGCTTTATCTGCTCATCCCGCACAGACGCACAGAGAGAGAGAAATCTCATACAAGCATGTACACAGTCGGACATCTTCAGGTCCCATCTGAAGACAGTCTGCTCCTGCACACCACACACACACCTCTCAGCGTAATACACACATGCACAGCTGGAAGGCTTTCTATCATGGAGAGATAACTACAGGCTGAGAACAATAGACCATCTCTTCTCCCATCTGGTGAACCGGGGGATGAAACTTCATTTACATTTCAGACCCACCCCAACCCACCTCAGGGTGTGTGTGTGTGTGTGTGTATGGTGGGATGGAGGTGGTGAGTTTGTGGGGTAATAGAGGGAACAAAACGAGATTCATTTCAGGGTGAATTTGGGATTATGAATTAACATGCCGCTGTGCTGAAAGACTTCATTTACAGCTAATTGAGTGTGTTGGCTCATTGAAATGGCTGTTGTGTTAAAACTTGTCTGCCTGGCTGGTCTCTGGGCTGTCTGGGTGTGTGTGTGTGTGTGTGTGTGTGTGTGTGTGTGTGTGTGTGTGTGTGTGTGTGTGTTTGGAAAAAGCCAGGGGTGGTAACCTGTACATTAGCGAACAGCTGTAGTTTAGACGTGTGAAATTAGATGTAAAAATGATTATAAAATGTGACACCTTCCCCCTCTCTCTTCCTCCCTGTCTCTCCTTTGCAGGTGAAAAGCCCTACAAGTGCTCATGGGAGGGCTGCGAATGGCGCTTTGCCCGCAGTGACGAGTTGACACGACACTACCGCAAACACACCGGAGCGAAGCCATTCAAGTGCAACCACTGCGACAGGTAAACGGATAGGCGGCACAAACACAGCAAACACGCAGTGCAGTTTACATTTGGAGGACTTTGACGTCCTTTATCTGGCCAGGATAAAAAATAGTTTTTAATATACAAGCCAAAGAGTTGTGTATCTGTAAGGTTTTGTTTGCAGCTAATTATTTCCAGTTTGTTTTTGGTCACTGTGACACATTTCTATGTATAATTAGCAGGTATCTCTTCCTGTGCGAACCACCCATACAGTCAATTGATGCACCCTGCAAAACAAATTAGCTTCCTTAGTTGACTGCACACTACTGTCTTATCCAAATATGGTCTCTTCTGCCTCCATAAAGCCAAATCAGAGATGGTGATTCCATCGAGCTGCTTCACTGTTTCAGTGTAATTCCTGCCATTCTTGAAGGCTTCTTCTGCCGGGACAAGTCAAGATGCCTAGTGAAAAAAAAAGACTATTTCCCTCATTAGGTTCCACCAAAAACCTCTAAATCCATTGATTGTTAGTCGTACTTTCACTTACTTAGAACTTCCACCTATGCTGAGCGGTGCATTGGGCAGCTAACAATCTCCATCGTCAGTCAGCGGCGACTGCTTCGGCTTCATCCCAGGCGATGTCGACAGTTTTCAGATCATCCATAAACGTTCGAAGCCATGTGATCTTTGGTCAGCCTCGCTTTCGCTTGCCAGTGTTGGGAACCATGTAATGGCAATCTTGGCCGGGCGATAAGGGGGTAGATGTAGAATATGGCACGCAAAGTGGAAGCGCGTTTCTGCGACAACATCGGCTAAAGGGCGGGTGCCTGCTCTTTGAAAGACCTCTTTGTTCGTTATCCCGGTAGGAAGTTCTCAGTTCGCCATAGGCCTCGTTGCATATTCAAGCAGTCCAAAACTTAGATGAAGAGCTATTCATTTGCAGAGTTGCAAATGAATAGCTCTTCAAGTTGAAGCACAGCTTTATCAGTTTGAGTCAGAGCCATCTAGTACACATCCATCAACATTGGGAAAATGGCACTATAAACCTTCTCGCAGAAGAGGTGAGATCACTGATGTAAGTGTATGAAAACTAAGATAATGTATTAGTCTTTCACTAGTAGGTTAAAGGTTTAGTACTAATACTCTACTAAGCTAGGCTTGGACCTTGACTCTTGAGATCCATTTTTCCCAGCCTCAACAGTTTGCTAGCCAACCATATTTGCTGGTACCTAAGGGCATGTTTAAGGTCTGAGCATTAGCCTGTGATGGAACCATTTATATTAGTTCTTCCTGTCAGCTTTTGTTGTTGTTGTTGTTTGTTTGTTTGTTTGTTTGTTTTTTTTAATTGCTATAGTTTCCAAAAAAGATGTTTCCAGTATGTAAAGTCCATTTTGGGCACAGACACAGATAGCTGGAGATATGACAGCTGAGCGATTATTCCTGTTATGCTTCTGTGAAGTTCGCTTAAAATCCTCCACAGAGGGCGGATGAGTACTTGGTGCATTGTATATATAGAAAACAGACCCTCACGTCTGATGATGAAATTTACATCATTTGGACATGAGTGGACCTCGGTGGATTCACGTATTCGAAAAGTATAACTGAGACCATTTGGCACATTGAATGTAGGCTAAATATATCACAGAGATATCTTATCAGAATCACTGAAAATGATCAAAGTTGCATCTGGTAAGACAAGAGCTGCTAATGAGTTTTCTACTTTTCATGCTCGCTGTCAAATGCAGGAAAAGTTGGCTACAGTATCACAGTGCTTTAGTAAAATGACCTCTGAACATTGCTGACTGTTACATCCAAAATAGCAGGAAGTCAGGTCATTTTTTAAAAAGTTAATAAATAAATTACATGTTTTTCCTACATTTACTGTAGATCTAAACTTTAACAAATTTTACCTTCTTTTATTACAAACAAGGGGGTAAATAAGCACAAATATTAAATGCGAGAAGAGATTTTAAAGGAACGTGAGCAGCTGTGTGCAAGAGGAGTTCAGGATAAAGTGTCAGGATGAAGATTCACGACTTTATTTTAGAGTATCGTCAATTTAATGGTGAAATATGCTATAATGCTAAATTAAATCAGTTCCCAGAGGAATACATGTTAATACTAACGTGTAGATCATGTTATGTATTAAATTGTATTTTTTGTGTGTGTGTTGCTCCTGCTTTACCAACTCATGTCTGATGTGGACAGAGGAAAACAAAAGAGAAGCAGATGAAGGGGCGTACGCTTTAAACTAAAGTCTAAGTCTCCTGCTAGAAAACAACCAGGGATGTGTTTGTGAGTCTGTTGAGAGTCATCTTGTCACTGTTTTGTGTTTGCTTCTTAGAGGAGAGAGAGTGTGTGTTTGAAAGTGTGTGTGCTTACTCATGCTTCTGTGCTGGCAGTTAAATGGATTCTGGCTATTGGCAAGCAGGCTACAGCTAATTGAGTGGCACCAGATGCCAGCTCCACTTTAACATTCACTCTCTCTGAATGTGTATGCGCCTGTAATACCTTTCGAATGAAAGAAACACACGCACACACGCAAACTTTTGCCCTAGAGACAGTGTAATTGGCTGTTGTGGGTTCTCTCTAGTTAGGATTTTAGACATAAACCCCCCAGAAACCTGCTGGAAAGCTTCATAATCCAGACTGAGAGCTGGGACTGTATTAGCTCTTTCCTGGCACATGCATAAATGCACAAACACAGTATGCAGACACCTCACACTCGCATGCATATTGAGCGCAAAGATGTTTAGATGCAAAGTCATATCGACTTGCATGAATAATTAAATGTCCGGGCGTATAAACGCAACACTTTTGACACACAATGGCGCAGACGTAAGCCGATTCAGTCGTAAGCACAGCTGAGGCTCTACCTGAAGCAGGGCTTTCAGTGCGTGAGGTAAGGGCGCCGTTCATCCGCACAGACGCAGATGTTTGCTGAGGCTCTCCAAAGTGAGTCATCAATGCAAAGCATGAACGGCGACATCGAAAAAATAGCAGCTGCTTTGATTAAAAGTCCTTGCCTTTAAATATAACTACAGACATGGATTCAGACTCTTTGTGCAGCAGGCGCATTTTTTCCATCTTTAGGTAAAAGTTTGAATTTGTCCAACACTTTCCTCTTTTCTTTTTGTTAATCTTAAACAACGTCACTGCCTTTCAGAACAACTCGTCTTAATCGTGTTTTCACGTCTCCCTTTTTGGCTTTTTAGTGTTCAAATTACAAGGTTAACATAGCGAGGGCGCACGCTGATTTGTACAGTAGTGGACAAATGCACACACAGACACACACATCTGTGGTGGGTGGAGTCAGGCAAATATTACCATGAGAATGGCAAGAAGTGGCAGGCATGGAGAGGTTAACATTAGCTAGAATGTTCAATCTGACACAATTTCTCCTGGGGAAACAGACACACAGACACACGGCGGTCTGTTATTAATCTCGCCTAATCAAGCGGGGACCCCCCGATGGTTCCTTGGAGCTGGACAGAGGAGGTGCGGGGGGAGAGAAAGGGAGAAAGCAGAGTTTTGAGGAGGAAACAAGGGAGTGGGGGGTTACCAGCTGGTCCTGAGACTCTGCCCCCCCAACATTGACAAAGTAACTTACATGGCCATCTGTCCAGCCACACACACACAGACTGGTGCAGGTGTACAGTAGGTACCACACGGCGAGCTTAGAGCTGAGGGGAAACACTAGACCACAAAGCAACAAGGAGCAAAGTTCAGCTGCACCCTCACTCCACGCTAGATTTTAGGTGAATTAACAGCTGGTCCACGTATACAGAAAACCTACAGCAAAGACAAAAAACCAAAGAAAAGAAAAAAATACAAGAAGTCGTCTTCTTCTGGCATGAGTTTAAAAGCTGACTTTTCTTTTCTTTTTTTAGACGTACATGTTTTGTTTCAACAGCATCCCAGCAACCTTGACTAAATGCGCACTGGTGCGTTGGTAAAGTCTGCAAGCAAAATTGAATCCTGTGGACTGAAGGGCCAAAACTAGAGAGAGAGAGAAAATGACTTTTATTAAAATCAGCTTAGAAGGATCTCACACAGGAGCAGAGATGAAAAAGCAAAAGTGGCTGACAGATGGTGTGACTCAAAACAATCGTCAGAGGGATTTAATGACACCCAGTAGGAAGCGGCACGTTTACGATTCTAGCGAATGCGGCTGGCATCTTATCCTAGTCAACCTGTTGTTGGCGTCTCTCTGCATCAAACACTGTTGCTTCATGGAACAGTGTTTCTGTTATTTTCTTATTTTTTTGTTGTTTTTACTGTCAAACCTTGAAGTAGAGATTATTATTTTATTAGCGCTGGGGAGCAGAGGTTTGTATGAGCAAACAGTAATATATGTATCAGAGCCCATCACTCGCCCCTTAGTGAAAGTGTCTGATCACTTATTTTGCTTTGAGCTGATTGGCTTTCACTTCATATTGGGATCTTCTTTTTTTTTTTTTGCTATTTTCATCTGGCTTTCTAGCAGCTTGCCCAGCTCAAGGCAGCACACAACTTAGCGTCCTTCAAATGAGGTTTTCTGTAGAATCGAAAGGCTGAAATTCAGAGAATAAATCTCAGCAGAAGCAGGTCGTGCTGCAGTTTAACGATTTGGGTGTTTGGCTGTGTCTGGTTGTCTCTATCTGGAACGAACAACAACCTACCTATACACACAACACACGCGTGCACACGCTCGCACAAAGAATAGGCTTGACTAATTAATAATGAATAAAGCCTCTGGCAAATTGAATTTTTAATTTTCTCATTTAAGTCTCGCCCACATTTTGTTTTGCCTTTCCTTTAGTCATATCGTTTGTGATTTGTTTTATACTGGATGTTCAACTTTAATGTCCTCGCAATTAATAAAGTACTGGCAATAAAATGAAAATACTTGTGACGCTGTCAGTTTAATATTATGTATCGCCAGCACCTGGTTTTGTGTCCCTCTCTTGCATCAGGTGCAGCCAGTACTGAGTTAAATGGTCCGGCATCAGAAAGCACTGCCAGCCTGTCTGCATTAGTGTCCATGTTCACGGTGCATATCTAATTAGTTTCTACAGTACTGTTTTACTCTGAGCTGGAGGACTGACTTGGGGGTCTGGCTGTGATTTATGGCGGTGTTTGAGTCGCATTTAGGAAATCACCGAGGCTGGCTTGGCCTCTATTCATCTTTACATCACGGTTTCACTGGTGTGACCCGGTGAAGCGAGAGCACTTAAATTCACCGTGGTGTTGAAATGAACTACTGTGCTTCTCTACTTGTAGATAATCTAGCTCTCTTTCTTCTTCTCTTAGTCTGTCTCTCTCTGGTTGCATGTTGGAATCTTACTCTTACCTCTAACTCAGATGTGACTCTCTACAAAGAGCTTTTGGAGGTGTCAAAACCATGTTTTAAGAAAGTATTTACTTGAATTTATCCTATAGACTGCAAAATGAATAGTTTGAAATTCAGTGTTTAGAACTGTACATGAAACCAATATTCATTCATTCCTCTTATCCAGTTCAGGGTCATTGGGACTGGGGCCTGTTCCAGAGGTAATTCCTTCTTGGGTACATGTTTCTCCATCACCTTAAACAGACTTGGATAAACTGCAATAACACTGGTCAAGAGTATTGTAAGTGTTAAATGCTAACATTTGCACAACAGTTGGTAAAGAAAAGAAAAGAAGAAATGATTACTTCAATGTCGGAGAAAGCTGATGCTGATTTGTTGTTGAAAAAAAAAAGAAAAGGTCGAGAATTTTACAACTTAGAATAAAGGAAAATTCACGTATTTTGAAATAAAAATTATGTGTGATCATCATAGTTGTTCTACTGATAAAATTATTTCCCTCAGTGGTGGAACACTGATAACTAATTCCATTGCTATTGTATATTCATACATCTGAAAAAGTGCCGCAGGCCTGGCTAGTCATAGTAATAAAGGTAACTTGGTACTTTGCATCATTGGTCACGTAGGACTGAAGTTCTAATACTGCACAGTAGAAAAACACAGGATAACACAGTAGAGGCTGGGCAGTTCTGCCAGTTTGGGTTTCAAGTAAATACACAGAAAAGTATTTTAGTGGATTTTGAGGTCTGTAGACTTGATGCTTTTCATTTGATGTCCTCACATCCCCTCTGCCATCATTGAAGAAACTTCCAAACTCTTAAATGCATGTCATGGAGACAAGCAGCACAGAGGCGTCTTAGAGAACAGAAATAAGTGTGTCCTTCCTCCCCCCTCTCTCTCTCCCCTCCTTATCCTTTTTGGGAGAAGCTGTAACCTAAGGAGGAGAAGCTAGCAGAGACATTAGCATAGTGGGGGTTATCATCAGGGTGCGAAAAGTGTGGAGAGTTTCCAGCAAGTACACATTGCCGGTGGGAAGTTCAAGGAGCCTGTGATTATAGGGATTTTCCAAAAATTACACAGAGCCAGTGGGTATTTCAGGGCCCTGGGACTGTGGCTTATTCTCAGATAATAAACAGAGCCGGTGGCATCAATTAGCAACACTTGCCAACCTGATGCATTGTGCTTATTTTAGTGCGAATATACAACGAAAGAGGGCTAATTGAGCCTTTGCAGAGCTGCACATTTGTCATTTATATAACTCTTTTTTTAAATTCATTTTTAA
Source organism: Rhamphochromis sp. 'chilingali' (assembly GCF_963969265.1). NCBI lineage: Eukaryota > Metazoa > Chordata > Actinopteri > Cichliformes > Cichlidae > Rhamphochromis > Rhamphochromis sp. 'chilingali'. The sequence continues at coordinate 33,621,963 of NC_137941.1, forward strand.
AAATTCATCTCCTGCTTTGCCCAAGCTCTCATTTCACATGCATATTTCATGCTTTTCTTTGGATATTAAAAGGAACATTTCTATGTTTCTACACAGGTGTTTCTCCAGGTCGGACCACCTGGCCTTGCACATGAAGAGGCACATCTGAAGGACAAGAAGAAAAGAAAAGGAGCAGGAGGAGCACGAGGAGGAAGAGGAGGAGCAGAAGGAGAAATAGGAGGAGAGATAGGAGGACAGAAGGATGGGCAGCCATGCTATCGACTGCCTGCGTCATATCCCCCCCGCCGCCCCTCCCCCAATCCAAACACCAGTAGGCTCAAACAGCCATCGGGGGGAAAGTTGGGCAGGAGGAAAAAGCGAGGAGTAGCTAGATTGTTGTTTTTCTTTAAAATTACACATCACGTTTGCAATAGTAAACACTTCACACACACCTGTCTTTGAATGCATCACCCCGGTGAACCCCGGACACTCTCATGCAGCTCTGGGGGCTTGGACACTGCCAGATCAACATGTACTCAACTTGCTTGACAAAACATTTTCTCGCCTTCTTTCTTTTTTTCTTTTTTTTGAAACTTTCTCCGTAGTCAGTGTGTTAAACTTATCGAGTCACTTTGGATGAGCAGAAACTTTTAAATATCCATGTAGTCAGCTGTTAGTGCTTTACCGGCTTTTGAAATGAGATATTCGACTGTTTTTTCTTTTTCAGCTTTCTTGCTCTTTTCTTATCGACGTTTCTCATACACGGAACACACAAACCGTCACCTGCCGCAGTCAGCTCCAGTACTCATTGTGAAGAAAACAACAATGCCAAATCTGCAGGAGAGAGACTGTACGGATTGACTCCCAGCACGGGTGACAATCGAACCCACGGCCCGGGACACCGCTGGTGTGCCCACGGGGCCTCGGTCAGCGGGTGCCGCTGCAGCTCTCAGGCTCTCCTCCAGTGGGTGTTTTGCATCTCTCACCTTCACCGAGATGCCTGCCGCCTCCGCAGGCCATCTGACAGAAATGCGCAGCGACACTTTCTTCCCTTTTTTCTACTTAGAGGACGATAATTCTTCTTCTTATTGTTATTTAAAAAAAAAAAAAAAAAGAATGACACATTTTTTCTCTCTGTGAGGAAAAGATGTCTTAAAACTCACAGCAATGTGTTTGAGAAGAAAAAAACTACAAAAAAAAAACTAAAAAAAAAAATCTAAGAAGACTTTAACAGAATGTGTGGGATGAGAAGGAGAGCGTTGTTGGTCTTTATAATCTCCATGTGCACCGACTGCATCTGCAGACTGCAAGAAATCAGTGGATGAACAAACAACAGAATCACACAGACTCTCAGAAAAGGGGTTTGTGTCTGTGCTTTTTTTTTTGGACTAAAATAAAAAACAGAAAGTAGAGAGGTCTTCATTTGTGTGCTGCTCTTTCTGCCCTGTGACTCCCTGCAGCTGAAAAACAAAACCTTGTTATGACCTCTGTGGTCTCGTACTCTACAGCAGCCGGGCAGAGGATTGCTTAAAAACTGGGAATATGTTTCTTGGTTATTTGTTTTTCTTTTGTTTTGTTTTTTCTTTTCTTTTTCATTCTGATTCTGAAAGTCATCCTCGAGCGCTTTCACAGACTCTGAGATCTCATCTCCCTGGCAGCACTGCGGGGCGAGAATGGAAGCTCAAGAGCTGCTTTTTGGTTATTCACGTGGAACTAAAGATGCCAGCCGACCTTTGTGTGGTGGCTCTGAATAGACACGGTCACATCGACCTGTCAATTTTGCTTGTTTCATATCCACTGACTGCACTGACTTTTCTTTTTAATTCTTTCCAATGTTATCTGTGCTTTTTCCTTTTTCTACGGCGAAAAAATAAGGATAAAAGGAACACAAAGGAAAAAAAAATCATAAAAGACTTGGAAAAAAAACAACACAAAAACAATTCTGTCTCACTCTACACGCTGCATACAGAACAAGCACACATGCTCCGTCAACACACACACACACACACTTACACTGCAGTTCTTACGCTCACGGCTCCTCTTGAGATAAGACTAATAAGATTTAGGAAAATAATTATTAAACTAATGAACAGAGTTGGGGGAAACAACACACACTGCATGGCAGGCTTTGTTGCAAACGCACACACTTGCTCATGAACACACATGCACGCACGCACACTCTTCCTGGAATTATATGTTCTGCTCCCAAATCTTTTTTCACAGTAGGAATTTAGCAACTGTTGTTTAGCAGAAGAGCATCTTAGCTCTCGGCTGGAGGTAACAAATGATTCCAAATCCTTTGAAGTGAGAAATCAGCTTGTTCTCAGTTCCAACAATCACCCACATATCCCTCACTACAGCTTGTGCCTCTCATTTAATCAGCGTTTTTTCTGGTTTTTGGTTGTTGTTTTTTTACTTCAGAGACTTTGGTTACGTTGTTGGTTACAGTTGAGTCAGTGGTCAATGTTTTCATCGGAAATAATCATAAGAAAGCAGCTGCGGCAGATCTGAAACATTAAACCAGCAGCAGGCGTGTAGTATTATTATTAAAGATGGTTTATGCTCGTGGGAAAAAGTGCTTCAAGATGACAAAATTGCCTGAAACGTTCAGGATAACCCCTGATGTAGCCTGAAAATTGAAGCTGTTAGCTAGACTGATGGGGGATGTCAAAGCTTGCTGTGTAGAAATTCCAGCTCTGGTTTTGATCTGGCAAATCAAATGTATTTTCCAACTTGATGGTGCTGTGTAAAAACTATGTTATTTTTGACAAAATACTCAGCACCCACAACCATATAGATGCGTCCTTTTCATGACTGATTTAACACACGTAAGGTTGAATCACCTGAGGTTCATAATGTGCAATGAAAACACTGACTTTTATCTGTGCCCTGAAAGTAATCAGCAACAATTTTAATGTAAAAAAACAGAAAAGAAAAAAAGATGGATCTGAGAAAACTGAGGTAAACGTGTGTCCACACTGCCTGCTTTCTTTGCTCAATAGTTGATGGGGAAAAAAAATTAAATTAAAAAAAAAATGCACTCGCCTTGCATTCGGGGCACTCGGCACCAACAGACGCTACCGCTGCATCCGCCCACCACCACCCACTGTATATGCCCCGCAGCACGTGCAAACAGTCCATTATTCACTGCTACTGACTGGGTGCAGTTGGGGTGAGGGTGCAGGTTCCTGAAGCTCGCAGGAGGTTTTCACATCCCAGTGTACCCAGTCATCGTGCCAGTTGGCTTCGCCAGCCTTCATTAGGTGAAACAGCGAAAACATTCCCCTCCGATGGGGAATGTTGGGGGGGGTTATGGTGCAGCTTCGAACAATCGATACCAAAAACCTCCAGCGTGGAACTGCCCTTCAGCCACGGGCAGAGTCTCACCACTCAGGAGAGATCAGTGGGAGACCGCCTCCGTATGAATTCAGTGTATCTAGTGGCAGCTTTCACTATTAACTCTCTCTCTTTCTAAATATGACAAAGCAGCCCGTGTGGGAGGCGAATCCAGTGTTTCACTTTTGATTTCATTTGCCCCGTTTGCTGGTTTCCGTTACAGAAGCTGTGTCGATGGTCGTGTTCGTCGTTATTGGATAATGCAAAGTCATGCCGTCGGCGTCGAGGCATGCAAAGAGGCCCTCCCATACAACGTACAATCATAGAGGGATCAGGATTGTAGCACTTTTGTGAGGCTTTTGATGGCATGAATGTGTTTATGTGTGCATGTATGTGTCCCTGTTAGGCATACTGTGATGGGAAGCAGTCATTCAGCAAAGAGGTTTATAACTGACTTTTTAAACTGGTAAACAAGTGTGCGGCTGTGTGAGGGAAGAACTGGTCAATGCATTTGCTGTTGGATTTTTTTCTTTGGTCAAAGCAATGGCTGACAATGTGTTTATTAGGGGTTTTTTTTCTTTTTCTTTCCTTTTGACCCTCCAATTATTCATTCATCCATGCATACAAGTCATTGAGCTTGATGACTTGCATCGCATTAAAGAGATGCTAATTCATGCCTTGCACTACACAGGTTTATCTTAAACCATGTAAAATCAGACTGCCTGACAGATTAGTTGGCATTCGGTTCAAATTATTTGGAAGACGGCTGTCGTTTATATGTTTATATGTAACTATAAAAAAACGTAAAAAAAAAAAAAAATCAATTAGTGGTTTTTGTGCCTATTTATAAAAAATAGGAAGCAGCATTTTGCATTCATGCTAATTTAAACTTGACTTAAATTAATCTTTCACAAACTTTGAATTAAAGAATGCTAAAAAGCAAAAACATTGTGCTTAAAGGATTCTCTAAGAAGATTTGTCGCTTTGAGCACATTTCTGTGTTGGTTTTGAGCAGTTGTGCCACTCTAAAAAAGCTAAATTGTTTGTTACAAAAACAAAATTAAAGATTGTAGTGCTTGCCAGCATGAAGCGATTGCAACTCACAGTTCATCTCCTCGTAAATGATAACCCCTCTTGACATTCGACAGATCGCAAAGTCACTTCAGATACAAATTCACATTTCATTCCCTTCACGTCTGAGCCTGTCAAAGCAGGTTTTCTGTCACAGTGTTGCCCGGGTCTCCTGTCGTCTCTCAGGCTCCTCCAGGCCCGGCTAGCTGCCGTCCCACAGCTCTGATTAGCATTAACTCTCGGTCCTCTTCTCAAGTTGCAGTTCAGCTAATGAGACAGCTCTGGGTCACAGGGAAATTTAGTGGTCTGGAGAAAGAGAAAAAAAAAAAAAACAACAACAGGGACCTTGAGCCCGACTTACACCCAGTGGACACATTTGATGTAGAACAAACAGAAAGTCCTGTTAGCGCAGAGAAATATCAGGAGACGGTGAGATACTCACTGAAGAGGCTGAACTTTCATGGAAAAAAAACAAATAAAAAAAAATCATTTACCTACATGAATATCCAGATCATTAAATCAGCCATTGCATTTTATCTCATGGATTACAGATAAAATAAATTACCATTTATCTGCAAAGTCCCAACAGATATTTAATCCACTCCACGTCCCCCGATCCTCCCCCGTGGTTCACAGTTAGTGCCATTCTAATTTTCCTCTCTCCCTCCATCCTCACCCCATCTCTCCCTTTCTGTCCACAGCAGTTGTCCATGCACTATCAGCTGCGGGAATGCTGAATGCACACTTTACACGTTTTGCCCAAAGATTTGCATATCTGCAAGTTAACTGCTGTGAATGTAGTAGATGTAGTGGAAAGAGCTGAGATGCAGAGGTGCAGAAAAGGAGTGGTGGATGGACGGTGGAGAGGAGAGGGACTGTTGATCTTACATAACCGTTCCTGTTAAAGCGTAATTACTGGTATGCTCCAACGCTTCATGCTTCATAACATTCTCGGTCCTCTCGTCTACTGTCAGCTGGAGCCGAACTCATTGTTCACAAATGTAAAATAACGTTTTCATGGTCTTATAGGGTGCCTGGTATAGTGGCGCTAGCAGCTTAAGCAGGAGTGAAGTAGCTTTAGTTTAAGTTAGCTTCTTAGCACACTGCAGATAGCACTGTCAAGTCTCATTTCAAAGTCAAGGTGGGCTTGAGTCTTTGGGAATGTTTAACCATTATATAAGCAACTTCAGACAGGTTTTCCATTCCCTTTCATTAAATGGATAGAGTTTAGGGAGAATCTGGAGAATTTGCTGAAGGTGGTTTCACACTGAAGGAAGAGTCTGAATCTTGTTAGCTCTCTAAAAGCCTTGGTTATGTTAATGGAAATAAACCTTTTCTCTGACAAAGAAAACTTACTAATTCTAAATTTAGTGACCTGAAATTCAGTTTTAGATGATTAGCCTGTTAATGCTGTTTAAATTAAGTGTAAGCTTTTTCAGTAAGAGAGCAATAGCTATGTATATAGCTAGTATTCGCTGGCTAAATAGCTAGCTAGCACTAGCTATGTATAATAGTAGTGCTTTTACACCAAAAAGCACTAGCTATATAAAAACATATGTAGCTAGAGAACTAGCTTGCGAGCACTGATTATGTACAAGTGTAAAAGCATAAAAGCAGACCAGAGAAAAAGGCATCAAACCCAGTGTGAAAACGACCTTCAGACATTCTCTGTGGCCACAGTTAGTTGTTTAGACACAGTCCTTTGATGGATAAGGCTTCAGTTTTCACAGTTTTCCACCATATCGTCCTGATGAAGGATTGTCACTTCTGGCAGCTTTTGTAAATAGCGTGAGATCTTTCATGCAGACCGCTCTGTCTGTAATTAACCATATGTGGCGAACAGCATCGCTCAGACATTTCAGCGTTTCTATAGATCTGCTTTAGTTCTTGCAAACATTGCACTACATGATCATACTTAGCTATTGCACTCTTCATGTGCGCGCACTGCTAGCATAGTCTGTTGGAGCACTCTGTCAAATATCCACTTAACATTTGTTACATGACCAGGATGCACATGGCCACCAAGAACTATTTTCCACAGGTCACCTTGCAGCAGATCAGACTGACATATCTGCTTAAAACTCCAGTTAAATGCCTTTTTCATCACTCTTTCTCTGGAGGAATATGTCGTACTCTGAAAACACTCAGTCATGCTGTGACTTGGTTGAACTTTCTTGGTATCAGTGGCATCCCAGAGTGACGCTGTCTGTAACTACTGTGTTTGTCCATGCTTGATGTGTCAGTATATAAGAGATTCACAGATCTTAACCCTTCTCCTTGTGTCTGTATGTTTCACTTCACCTACACCAAACCCTCTCTACCAAAACCACGACCATCAGAGCCCTCTGGGACCCAACACGCTCATAGATATCCAGCTGTTCTGAGAAGTATTCTCAAGAGCTATGCAGCTTGGGATCCCCAAGCAGTTCTTTGGTGAGACTGCAATAACTTTTCAACTTTACCAGCTTAATGTCCTCACTGGGTACAGTTTTTTTTTTTTTTTTTTCAAATGACTCATCCTTGTAGGTGCTTTACACACTCTGTCAGTTAATCTGCTCAGTTGGCCTGATGCCTGATGCTTTTAGTTAACAGACTCCTTCTTGGAGTCTATCCTGTTCTGTCAGTATGTATGTGGCAAAAGGATTGGTACCAAAGAATTAGGTTTCTCTGTGCTATATTGTTATGGGAAATAGTGCCCTGTCACAGCCAAGGTAATATTTGTTTCACTGACTAACAAGTTTGCGTTGAAATATTTGATTTTTGGCACATTATTTTTTTAGGGTATCAAAATGTTCAGTCCAGAATGGCTATTGTCTGTTTAAACATTTTTTTTACGTGTGATTTTATGACAATTTTATGCAATCATATGCAATCTATACAATTTTTATTTTAGTTACAGTCACTTTTGAAGACTTCCCATCAACATTTCAGTCTACAAAAGTCTATAGCTTTAGCAGGCTATCAACCGTATTCCTTAGAGATTACATTTCTGAAATAGTACAGCAAAATGATTTTGAAGGAAATATAACGTAACTGTTAAAATGATGCAATCATGCTGCCAGGCAACCTCAAATCTTTCAGACAGAACACTTATGTAATTTAGGTTTAACCTTAGCTTTCAGAAAAGATCTTACTTGTTCAAAGTGACTGTGTATTTATATGCCTTTTGTTGTAAGTAACATGGTAGAAATGACATGCACTTTTCAAGTATTACCGTCCACGCTAACAGAAAGTTTATTTGGTTCCAATCCTTATGCCACATATCGTGTGGCCAATCCAATATTTGTATTAACTGTGAGTGGTATTTCAGCACCTTTGTATGGCCCACTGTGTGTACTCAAACCACAGCTGTTGAGGGATCCCACTTATATATTTTCTGGGATGAATGGACATGTAGAAAAGTGAATTAAGACAAGCAGATGTGTTTTCACCATCACGACATCCTTCTCACCTGCCCTGCAAGGGCTCTGTAACTCCGTTCATATCAACCTTGGATCCATGACCCTTCACTCCACCCCGCCCTCCTCTCTTCTCTCACTGTCACCTCTGTTGAGTTGAGTTTCTTTTCCGTTCTCTTATTTTACTTACGATTTTTTGCTGTACAAAGTGTTTAAAATATTATTTGTATTATATGATGTTAGTATGGTAATGTTCTTTATTAAGGAAGAAGAAAATTTATTTTTGTTACTGGTCTGTTTCATAATTCTTTTCTAAATTGGTATTGTAAGATATCTATGCAAGAACTGTTAAGTGGAGCATTTTTATTTAAGAATGTAATATGTGTAATAAATGGTAGAATCTGCTTTTGGCTCTTTTCGGTTTTGTTCAGTCAAACCTCACATAAGCGTTTAACATTAATGAAGACGATTCAAAGCACAAAGTGATCCCATCTGGTGAAGTTCAAATTAAAATGAAAAATACGGTAACTAAAATTTATCACGTTATTTGCATGCTGTTACCGCTGCCTGGAAATGTTTGGTCATCTCCCAACACACTAGGTTAGAAGACAAACACAGTGATACACAGTGATTCAGCATGAATACACATTAATGTTGCTGTTTAATTACAGTGGTTATTATTGTTGTAATGACAAATGTACTGAACAATCTTTTCTTTAATATTCTTTTGGTTGTTCCTATTAAAAGCTGAACATTGTGACCCAAACTGAATCACCAATGACATCAACATAAAATTCCAGTTTTTTATTTAGTTTTTTATTTTGCACAATCTGATACTGATATGGTACTGAAAACAGGAATGCATTTATGTGCTGAAGGACAGATGGTGTTATGAGCTGATAATTCAGTCCTAACTCCTGGAATGAAAAGTTTGTTTTACAACTTTTTATTTCTAAGCAATTAATGCCACGATTAAATTTCTTGAATAAATTGGTTGGGTGACCAAACAAAAAAGTAGTGATTGGCCTTTTTACTGATGGCCTTTTTACTCCTTACAGAGGCTAAATGGTTTAGGTTAACCCACACTCTGTGAAAACAGCCTGAGGGCTAATGAAATACAGTCAAAAATGAAAGGAAAGAAAGGGCAACAAGGGGAAGTAAACTGAGGGAAGCCAAATGTTAACAACACAACTTAGCACCATGAAATGCCTTAATTTCAGTAACAGCCAGAGAGAGCTAGCAGCAGCAGGTGATGTGCCAGCAGGCTCAGTTCAGTTCAGTTTTATTTGTATAGCACCAAATCACAACAGCAGTCACCTTAAGACGCTTTATATTACAAGGTATAATTGAGTTGTTGGTTCAATTATTTGTTCAAAAGCAGTCTAACGATGTGTGAGAGATCGAGAAAGTAAGGGGGCCCGCAGAGACTGCTTATGTATGGGGCCCCGAATTCTGGACTATGCCCCTGTCTCTGCATATAACGCACACATTTTGCTTGCTGTGGGTGTCAAAATGACATTTTTACTGTGCACTTTGTGATTCACACACACAAAAAGGGATTTATGTTAGGCTAGTGTAGCTGAGAGAAGAAGAAAAAGCGAATAAAAGATTTGTCTCAACAACAAACAGCAGGACTTATTTTTCCTGTTGAGATACAAGAAAAAAACTATTGTTTGTTTACATTACAGATATATCTTCCGATTTCATTTTAGGATCCATGAAATGGGAGAAAACAAAAAAATATTTCATCACAGTTTAAACTTCGTTTTTCCCGATCAGTTGAAGGAAAATCCAACACAATGTACCAGAGTGCAGAAAAGCTGTTCCTTGATCATGTCAGAAACGTTTGTGAATAATAATTTTTCTCTCCGGAAACACTTTCAGTCTGTGACTTTTCAGCAGCAGATTACAACGAACCGACCGAGGAAACAACAGCCATCCATCCATCCTTAAGAGAATCAAAGAGATGTTTCTTATTTAATTTTAGCTTGCAGGAAATATAAAATCCCCCTGGTACAGGATGCCCTTGGGCCGCTCTGGGTCTGTTTGATTTCAGTCACCTTTTTTCAGAGTCTGAATCTGGCTTTCACATTTACAGTGCAGGTGTGGGACGATTTCCTTTTGCTTTGAATTTCTACATAAACATCACCTCTCCAATATAACTCTTGAGATTTCCATATTATGTACCCCATAAAGCTCAATGCAGCTGTAAAAACCAGCGAAATCTTCTTCTGTTAAAGGGTTCGGTTCCAGAGCACTTTGACAAGACAGGCAAAAAAGAAAAAATCTTCTACAGAATTACTGAAATCACCCCGGTGTGGCCAGCCAGATGTAATTATGAGTAACATGGTAGCACATTACTCCTGCGTAATGGCCATTTAAGGCAGATGGACACATCCTGTCAGGCCGCAGGCGAGAGCACAGACGTATGGAGGGACAATGGCACGTAGCTGCGACAGAACAGCTCATAGTCTCAACACTGGTGATAATTTCGCTCTTTATTACAAATTAAAACAATCTCATGAATATCTATTGCGCCCCTCCTGGTAAATGGCTTCATGGTTTTTAATTAGAGCTAAGTTGTCAGTGACTGAGCTGACACAAACCCATGTCATGCGGACTAAATGAGGTAATCAAATAATTAATGGCTAACTGGGGATCAATTAAGCAGAAGATACGGTGCTCATAGAAAGCATATCTGCTCTGTTAGTTTGTCCTCTTACATAGAAAATGCCAGTTAACTAATTAAAAGGGACCAAAGTGTGATTGTATTTTCCTGGCAAGACAGACTTGACGCTCATTCCTTGGATTTAAATCATCTTAACAGGTCTTTTACTGTAAATACAGACTTGGCACTTCTACATTTGCCCATGTTTTCTTTGCTTACAGAGCACTGACGATGAAGACATCTCAGCGGAGCCAACACGGAGGATTATTATCATTTCTCAGCAGTGGGCTGTGTTGGCTAGAAAATGGGAATTCACAATGCTGATTAGTGTGGGCATTTTGAAGTTTTGCAAGCTTATTCACTTCTTGTCAGAGGTGGGGAAGGGAGGCGAGCGAGCTGTTTATAATCTTATTCAGCAGCATTAGCCCGTGTAGTGTTGGTGTAGTGTTTACAGAAACAGCAACCATCAGCCTTTCTTAACAGCAGAAATAAACAGAAATGTGGTGAATTGCCCCATAGCACGCTCTATACTTATCTCCCAGAAGGACCGTGTCAGCTCATTTAAGTGACTCTTAGACCCAACTGCCCACCAGCAGTCACCCAGTATAATGCTGCTCTGTACTAAAAGAGGAAATCATCACAACAGCTCTGCACAGAACAACAGCAGCAGATTTAAAATTATTCATGATGGTGGGAAAACAAGCTGAAATAGTATGAATGCTAGTGCATTTTTTATTTAAAAAAAAAAGCATGGTGAGTTTAAGTAACTCAACATGCTTAGGAACGTCACTCAGTATTGCACAATTATCCAAGACCTTCAGTTTACTTTCAATGTTGTGTTTCACCACTGCTCAAATGCTAACTTTATACACTGTCTAGTACTGACAGACCAGCTATTGCTGTCCAACTTCTGGCCACTTTAGTGCAACAGAAAGAAGATCTGGCAAGCAACACTGCTATGTAAGTATTTAGATTGAAAATGAGAGGTTCAGCAACAAGGAGTAGCTGTTATTACTGTTATACTGTGAGGACGAGGCAACTGAAACACTTTAGAGAATGTGGAAGAAACACTACACCATCTGCAGCCTTAGATAGCCACACCCTTCTTTTTAGCTCCCACTTCAAGTAAAATCAGTGTGTCATCACTTCCTGTAATGACACAGAACTTAAATCATAACAGGCAGAAATATCTGATGTATATGTGTTTTTTTGTTCTTTATATAAAGAGCCAGTGTAATTAGACCAGCTCCCACCCTGTTCCAAAACATGTTAAATCTGCAACATTACGCCAGGTTGTATGAAAGCACTGCCTACTGACCTGCCAGGGTTTTGCTGTTTGTTTGGTTGTTTGATTTTTTTGGAAAAAGGCACCATAATTCACAAAGATCCAAGGATTGTGGTGTAATTGTGGTGTACAAAGCTATACACACACCTTTGGCTTTACTTCACAACTAACTGTAGGCAGTAGGAGATCTAGCAACATTTCAAAGCATGTTTTGAACTTTGAACATACGTTTTTTTCCTTACTTACGAATGTGAATCACTATTTTTTATTTACTTTTACTTTCTTTTACTTGATTTACTGTTTATAACTCTTAGACCGATGAATGTTGCCTGGCTTGCAAGTGAAAGTATGAACTGTCTCACTGTCAAACAGACTGGTAATTATGATGATAATGTTAGGGCAGAGATATTGAAATGACTATGAACCACTCTGTATATATGGTATTTAACCCTCCTGCCATCCTTTAAAAAACTCACACCCATCACCCTAGGGACCATTCTCAGCCACGCCATAAAAAGACCATATATCCATATTTTATTCCACTTTAAATTAGCCAACCTTGTAAAACTACTTCTCCCTGAAATATTCATGTAAAGTTTTAATTATATTTTCGTTGTTTTAACCCTTCAAATCCCAGTGTTATTACATGAGCGCCCTGTGTTATAAGCCCCAAAAACCAAAAAACGAAACTAAATATTTCCACAAAAAACCAGTTGAAGTAATATGTGATTGTCATTATAAGTAGGCCTTTAGATGGACCAAAGATTGGCACCAACATACATTTTGACCTGCCATTATTTTTTTTGCATTTTTTTTGCAATTTAAAAATTAAAACTTCAAGGCCCTGAGTCTTCATTGACATCCAAGAAAAGAAGAAAAAATAAAATCATATGATGATAATTTGGGGTTGAAAAATAGCGTTTATAATGGAAGTCAATGGGCAGAAAATGGTCCCCAGGGTGATGGGTGTGGGGATTTCTGCTGCTCAGCCATTTTAGGCTGATTTAAGGAATTCACACTGGAATATTAACATTGACAGGTAAAAACTATCCTGTGGCAAGTTTGGTTATATTCCACTGAACACAGTGGAAATGGCAGCCATTTAACACATAGCAGTGGCACAAAAAGGTCCCAAGAAGGCAGGAAGGTTAATTATTGTCATTTGCTCGCACTGATGTGGGACAATACCCCAGCTTCTGATGTACAGTGTGACTGTGCAATGATAGTAAAGAATGAAGAGAGATGAAGCATGTACGCTTGTCAGCCTTTATGATTGGTCATATAGACCCAATGGCTTTTTTTTACATGATTTAGAAACCCTTCATTTTCTTAATGACTTGATAAAGACCGCCATGACACCACTTAGAGTGATTGCAGTTGTTCGGATTAGTGAAGTTAGGTAATGGAAAGATACGAGTCTACTGAACTTGCACGAATCCTTTAGTCAACCTCAAAATGTGCCGTCTTCTTGCACCTCATATCTGCTCCATTCCAACTAAGCAATGACTGAGATGCAGGAAATTTATAATATTTATTTCAATAATATTAATATAATAAAGTTCAATTTAATTTGTAGCCATGATGGGCATCTAACTGGTTCAAAGGTCAAAACTGTGTCTCGAAGACTGTGGCTGTGATTTCAAAGATGTTCATACAGTTAATGTTTGCAAATTGAGTTAATTATGGACTTTTAGTGACAGACAGTAGTTACAGTTCTCTACCACGCTGCATGCTTGTCTTCTTAAATAATATGTTAGCACTGAAGCTTTGCAGCGTTTCTCAGCTCTTTGTCTCAGAGCTGGAGTCTAATAGAAAGGAGTCAGCCTGCTGTGAAATTTGACAGAGTAAGTGTGTTAGTGCATATTATGGGCGCTGCAGTAAGAAGCACGACATTCGTTATAATTTGTTTATACAGAAACCGGCCTTGGTGACACGAGAAAGTGAATTCTGATTGCTCAACAAAAAGGAAACATGCTGTAAATTTTTGAAGTAAGCTTTTCCTACGAGTTTGATGAAAATATATCAGCACAAATGTCATTTCTGTGTGCTCGGCTCACAGGTCCGAGACTTGTTAGCCTAGCTTGTAGCATAAAAAGAAAGCACACAAAGGGACTGCTGTAATGAATGTACCCTCAACCGATCATCTTTTTTTCACGTGGCATGTCAGAGTAACTGCCTATGCCAAAAACTGTAGCGCAAATGACATAAGTCTGCAAGTCAGTCCATATCGAACTTCATATTATAAAGCATGTTTACAACCTGGGGGGGTTGACTTGATTGGAAGGTGTCCCAGCACATTCAGCTGTAGCCTGTTGGCGTCTACTAGGCCCCACTTCCACTAATTGGAGTCTCTGAAGCTGTTTGTGCTGTCGGTGCCTTTGGAGCATTTTAATAGGCTTATCTGACAAATACTGGGGCTTATTTCAAGGTACCATCAGCCCAAGAAGTTTCTGCTGCAGTTCAAAAGATCTCTGGTGTGAGGAGGAGACACAAATGTCTTGGGCTGCACGTGTTAGCAACTCCTTGTAAATAAGGGAGCAGCTGAAAATAGCTTTGTGTTTTTGTATTGTACTTGTATAACTTGTTGGCTGGTAACTTATCGCCCACCTTCTCGTGGAAATGTGATCACTTCTGGCTGTGTATGAAACCAGTGGGTGATGTCACAGTGGGTAAATCTGATCTTTATAACATCTGGATGTTGTTTAGGATCAGGAATCAGTGCATTCTGCCACTGTGTCCAGCTGCATTCAGTAAACAAATACCAACAACCCTATTAGTAGGACTGATGCAAGAGGATCATACATGTGTTGTACAGATATTGTACAATATGGACGGGACAAAAGACACACTGTGGAAGAGAGCCAGAGATTAATAATAACTAATGATTCGATGCATTAAACATATAGACAGCAAAAACAACTGAGTGAAGAAGAAAAATGTAAAATACTTTTAAATATCCCGGGAACCACAAATACCCACAAGTAAGAGACTGTACTACAAAGCAAGTTTGACATAGCCAGAGTTTCCCTGCATTAAGCTTGATAAAACCTAAAAACCCTCTTCAAGATATTTGGTCTCAGAACTGTGGTTATCACCTTTCTTTGCTAAGCCGCAGAAATCAGAAACCAGTCAGTTAAGCATAATTATTCATGTCTCTCACTTGTAGCAGGTAAAGGTTGATTAGTAACTTTCATCCATACACTGAGGTGCATCACACAGAAACAGGTGGTAGCAATACAAAATACAGATAAAATACTAGAATTATATTCACCAGAACTAAAGCACAAACATGTTGGGTCAGCTGTGTAACCCTGCAAACCAGAGTACCATTTATCAGGTACTCTCGTTTATAATTTGAAAGTCATCGACATCTTAAAAATCTTAAAAGCATCGGAATGACGTCAAAGGAAGTGGACATCCCTAATCACTGGAACACAGCTCTGCTTGTGAGAACAGCAGACCCGCCCACCTGCTCTTCAAACCTTCTTTTTGGGAGGGGCAACCAATCCAAAGACAGCTTAACTTACCTTAAGGAGAAACCCTTGAAGCCCTTGAGTGCTTTCTGTCACATTTCGAGCCTGCGTATAGAACAAAATAACTGAGTGTGCATCAGGAGTTAGTGATGGTGGACTCTGCTAGCAGCTACATCTGCAAAAACCAGAAACTATTCAAATGGTTATTAAACCACATCTTTGTTGATATGTACTGGTATAGGTACGAGTACAGGCGAGGTCATCAAATGTTGTCTTTATGGGGCACGAAAAGCAAAGGATGAACTGACCACAACTTTTTAAATAGAGCTTAAGTTTCTGTGGGCTCTAGCTTTTTCTTCAAAACCGTTGGAAATATGTGATGATACTAACTCTTCACAGATTAACAACTGGCGAGCAGATGGAATCAACTTCAAAAACAAACAGCTGGGTTGTGGGCAGTAATGGGCAGTGAGTGATATCGGTCCATTTACAGTTTTAAAAGTTAATAGTTAATAGTTAAAAATAATGTGAAACATTAGTAAAAATCTTTTGACCAGATGCTCTGTAGCTTGAAGGTCAGTTTGACCTTTAAACTTTAGCGGTCGAGTCCACCCAATTTTTTCTAAGCTATACTAACAGTTTGTTTAATAAAATACTCCTTTGGCCTGCGGAGGAGTATCTTGCCCTTGAAAAGTGTTTGCAGTCAATAAATGAACCCAGAGCTCCCACTGTGTTGCCCTTGGACAGGTGTGTTTCTCTGCTATTGGGCTCCTGGTGCTCTGGTTCATCTCTTGCTGCCAGACTCAATACAGCGCCTGCCAGCTTCTGAAGGTGGGAACTCTGATTAGCTGTGACTCTGTCTTCCTAAGTTTTAAACACAAGCTTGGAGAAGAAGTCAAGGTTGACAGCATCTAACTGCTCGTCTCTTGGTTTGAGTTTTGCCCAGTCATTATACTCTGAAACAAAAGTGTTCTCTAGATTTTTCCAACACCATATATTCTTTTTATACATATGGAAGCGTGCCTGCATAATAAGGATGCTAACAGTGGGAGGAAAGAAGGGTCAAACAACTTCTCTGAGACTTTAGCGGCTAACTATGCAGAGGCCAAAGGTCAGGAGTGTGTACTCCCATGGGCCACTGGAGCAGAGAGAAGTGGTCTGTGTAAATTCTGTCTTTACATGTTCAGATAGATGAACTAATTACAGTGAGTGTCTGCAGAGGTCTACAGGCAATCAAGTCTTTACCTTATCTGCTGCTTACAGCCACTCAGGAGGTCAAACACACATTAGCCTGCTATCACTGCTAATCTCTGTCTCCCTGTCAGTCTCTTCTTCCTCCTCACTCCACTTCAATAGCTCTCTCACACTCTCTTGCAGAGACACACACCTAAACACACGCACACGAAAAGCCAGTTTGTCTTTGGTTTCCTGCAAAACAGTCTTTTAAAAAAAAAATAATAATAATTTCTGATTTCTTTCAGTTAAATCCACAGGTTTTCTGTTAATGGAAGCAGCTTTCAACCTGAGGATTTTTCATGTGCACGGCAAAGGGACCTCAGTTTTATCTGAAACTTAAAGGTTTCCACAGTAAAATATTTTTAATAAGAAAAAAAAGGATAACCTGTGGACTCTTTCACTGCAGAGTGTCTGCTCTCACCAGAGCATCAGTCTTAAAGGGTCTCAGTCTTCTGTGCAGGAAACATATTAACCACATTAGTTAAAAATTATAGTCATCATCAGTGACAGCAAAAAAATTCTTTCCACATTTAAATATAATATCAATATCAAATATAAAGATTTCATTTTTCATTTTTGTATTTGCACAGTATTGTTATACTCTTCTCCTTCCACCTTGCACAGGACGAACACCCAGAAGCAGACACACAGCTCAAATAAGGCTCCCAAAAATGACAAGGTAAAATTGAGATTTGATATGGTGCCATTACAGGTTTATCGAGAACAGTAATCTTGGAAATTGTCCTCTTTGTGCAGACGATGAGCGCGACGTGTTCTGCTTATCACAGAGAGTCAAATATCGAGCAGTGATGTTTCTACCTCCATTTCTCTGTCTCAGTCAGAGCTGCTGCTGTTTGATTGACTTTATCACCGGCTGTACTGTAAAGCTTTAAATTATTCAGTGCATGCCAAGATCCAGAGAGAGAGAGAGAGAGAGGGAAGAGGGCGAGGTGCTGTCTTCAACAACAGCCTCTATTTTCTCCTCTTCCGTCTCGCTGCACATCAGTTCAGACAGTGTTTACCAGAATAAACCCTGTCCTCCTTCCTCTTCTCTCCTGTCTTCTGGGTGGTTTCTTATTCCTTGTCTTTCTGTGGAGATGAATCCGTAGCCAGCAGAAGTGGTAACTTTACTCAACAGCTGTGGATTATCTAGTCCGTACACGCTTATCAGAACTTTAATGACTGTAATGCAATTCATAATGCTTTCTCATGGACTGGCATTGAGATCTGGAGGTCAAAGGGTCATTGCAAACCTACCAATGGACAAGAAAACTTATTTTCTTCAGGGATTAATAAAGTGTTCTGATTCATATTTTCCAAGTGTTTCAGACCATCGACATTTAGACCACTGCAGAGATATAAACTGCAGTAACAAATAACAACCATCGGAAATTAAAAGCACATTAAACATTCAATTCAATTCAGTTTTATTTATAAAATTGCCTCGAGGCACTTTACATTGTAAGGTAAGACCCTACAATAATACAAAGAAAACATAGAAAACCACAACAGTCATATGACCCCCTTAAAGCAAGCACTTTGGTGACAATGAGAAGGAAAGACTCCCTTTTAAGAAGAAGAAATGTCAAGAACCAGGCTCAAGGAGGGGCAGCCATCTGTTGGGAGCAGTTGGAGTGAGGAGAGGATGACAGTACGAAGATATGCTGAGGAGCGTCTTGATGCATTCTCAATCATCCAGGAAAGTAAATCTCTGAAAGTTGAATCTGTTCATCTGGATGTAGCGTTTTTTTGTCCCACAAAAAAAAAAAAAAAAAAAACCCGCTACGTCCAGATGAACAGATTCAACTTTTGGAGATATGCTGAGGAAGAGAGCCTTATTACTTAATTCCCAGCTTATTGTCAAAAAACAATTAAATCATAACTAATAATGTGTAGTAGCTAGTTTATAACTGAGTTGTAAACCATCTAACAATTAACTGGATATAAATAAGTAAAAACTGTAACATTTATTATTATTATTAGTTATAATTGCTAATATATAGTGTTCTTTAGCAAGTTTTATTATAATCTGTCCAACCACTGATTTCATCACAGGGCATATCAAACGGGCTTACATTCACTCCTGCTGCTAATTCATAGCCACTAATTTACTTAACATGTACGTTCATGTGGAGCAAGCACTGTGTTCAGCTAACATTTGGTGTAAACATAGAAGTCATTGCACAGCAGATCAGCTAAAACATGTGGAAATGTGAAATTTGTCTACAGACAAGCCTATTTTTTGCTTGAAAAAGCAAAAACAAGCTAAACTTACAAGGTACTGCCTGTTGTGCTATAAGCACCAAACTGTATTTGAGAAACTTACGAACTATATTGTAAAGTAATGTCTCTGTAAAGCACTTTGAATCACCTTGTTGTTGAATTGTGCTATACAAATAAACTTGCCTTGCCTTGCCTTGCCTAAAGTGTTCTGTGCCCTGTGGTACTTTCGGCTGAATCGATAACTGTATTTGAGCAGAAGCTTGTGGTCCATCATGGAAATGAAACTCTCTCACTCTGTAGCCACAGTGGACAACACTGGACATCACTTTAATGATGGTGGGTCTTTGAAGGGAAGAGTCTTCTTCACCAAGGCCAGGATTTCTTTAAGACTTGTCGATTCTCAGCTTGCTTTACTTTCCCTAATGGACTCGGTGCTAGCGCTGTTGCAGAGGTTAGAGCCTGTAGGTTCTAAAGAAACACGGGAATTTTCCTTTAATCAAAAAGGTAATGATTCTCATCAGACTCTAGCCTTTGATAAAAGACCTGAAAGAGCACTGTGAATTCCTCCTGTCTGTGCAGTTAAAAGCCTCGAGCTCTTTGTGTCTCTTCTGTCAGTCTGTAATCATCAAACTTGAAACAGTGTAAAAAAAAAGAGGAAACCAAAGAGCTACTGAAGAACCCGTTTCTCCTCACAGGAAAATGGTTGAAGGGAAACAGGTATTTCTTTTTAGACAAAGTTGGCTTCACAAGCTTGAGCTTTAGAAGCTCATCATGCCAACATTTTCTAGCTGCAGAGGATGTCATGTGTCAAAGGGTAGTTAGCAAAGTGGACTCAAAAGCAAAATGCAAAGCAGACCAAGTCAAGGTTCAGATGATTTATTAACAACAGCAACAGGACAACAGGATTCCAGAGGACAGTTTGGTTTACAGGGACTGGTGTCACTGACAGAGAGAAGTTAAGGTAATCTAAGTGAGTCTACAGACAAGCGGTCCACAAGAATGTTCCAGATTTTGTGTGTCGTGTCTGAGGCATGTGCGATTGCTTAATTGATCGATCGGAGGAGGACTCTTAGAAGGGGACCGCTGCTCTGATTGAGTCTGGTGAACAGAGTCGTAGGAGGGTGAGCAGGCAGGTGAGTGGATGTGGCGAGATCTCAGATAAAGGACTCAACAGAGGGAGGACCAGCTCGGCGGGGGGACAGGTCTGTTAATCTGGAGAAGGAGCCGCTCTTTGGTCTAACAGGGAAACGCAAGGAAGACGAACCGTTTGATATTTGTTCAGATTTCTTTTGTGTGTGTGTGTGTGTGTGTGTGTGTGTGTGTGTGTGTGTGTGTGTGTGTGTGTGTGTGTGTGTGTGTGTGTGTGTGTGTGTGTGTGTGTGTGTGTGAGTGAGAGAGAAAGAGAGAGCGAGAGAGAGAGAGAGCACAACAGCGAGTCCATTTGTCTGTTTTCTGCACCTGGTGCTTCCTGTGTGTCGGCCCTCACTGAAGAGGAAAAGGAAGAGGAAGCATGCTCCACCACACAAACGCACAGAGCAATTCAGTTCACATGCATACATGATCCTCTGCTTCTGAGTCTCAGGTCAGCGATGGAGGATCTGCTCTGATAGAACTGCAACAAAGCGCACAACAACACAAATCTCCCCTACACAACTGTTTTCCATCACAATAATCAAGGTTGATGCAAGGTACTCAAAAAAGTGAAATCTTAAAGAATCCTCTTTAGCTGGACTAACTCAGCAAAATACTGTGCACTAGTCCCACGGTCTGCTCAAGAGACCAACAGGAAGAGATTAGTCCTACTGATATGACATATAAGTTGAGCACACAAGTAATTTTCAAGACTTCAAGAAAGAAGAGGAGTATTATCAGAGTTTATAATGCCAGTAACATGTATACAGTTCTGAATTCCTGCTTCAATCACTTACAGCAACACAATAAAGAACCCCAAATACAAAAATGTGCACAAATATTAATTTTGCTTCAGTGCAAATGATTTATGAACTACTAACCATACACTGGGCAATACATACAAAATGCATATTCAGATGTAAGGTAATGGAACTTCCTCCATTTATATTTCCAAAACATAGCAAATGTCAGTGTGGCCCTTTAACTCTCTAAAGTTGACTCAGAATTTAAAAGCAAAGACTGTCAGGCTTCTGACCTCGCGCGACCTCAGAGCAGAGAATTCACGAGAAACTACAAGAACAGAGCGACACAACTTTAAAGGGAAAACGTTTAAACATCATTTCCTTTTTAAGGCCAGCATTTCAGGAACTGAAAGCGAATCATCTTGATTCATGTCTGGCCTGTGAACCAGAGATACAGCTTTGCAGCAAGGCTTTTAGTTTCTAGACATTTACTTGATTTACATATTGTGTTTTTGTTTTGTTTGTTTTTTTAACAAAATGAGTTTAATGGAGTTTCAACTGTAATAAACACATATCGGTTTAATTGTTCGGTCAGTGTGTGTGCTGTTGGTGCATGTGTCCGTCTGTCCTTGCTGTGTCCAGCGGTGACAGCAGAAGCTTTGGACCTGTCACTGCTCATAGTTGCTTCACATCCACAGCACTCACAATGTGTCAGTGTTTCTTTTCCACATGGAGGCCAGTGGGGCATCATTACCATCTGGCTATAAGGCTATACCGATGTCAAATATAGGCCAGTGAACACACATACACACACACACGTGCACACGCTTACACACCGATCATCCAGACAGTTTGCTGTTAGCGCTTGGAGAGCAACAGGGAGAAGGAGGCAATGTGGAAGAGAAGCGGGCCTCTGTGACAGTCCGTCCAAAGCTGACCGCCAGCACTCTGGTGGCAGTTGGCCTGGTTCCTTCTCAGTGCTCTGTGACATTCCCTCAATCAGCACTGCAACACACAAGTACATACACACACACACACACACAAATGGAGCTTCCAGCGGGCCTCATTGTCTCACTAGACGATCCATATGAGTCACACTGCCCCTACAGCTCCCAGAAAAAAACACATACACTAATTTTTCCCTTATTTTCACTAACAATAAAGATCAACACTTGTAGTCAAAATAAGCTCTTTACAGGCGGCATGCAAGGGCATGATTTCCTCTTGCAGTGGGTATTTCCTCCTCACTTGTCAAAATTCGATTTTTGTCTGCTTCCCTTTCCACAGTTTCTGTGAAACTGGTTCCTCTTACTGTCAGAAACAACAGCATCGTGAGACTAGAAAATATGATAGCCATCGTGTTTGTGGCTTATTGCTTTACGATTTTAATGGAGGACACTACTTGCTCAAAGGTGACTCCTGTGGATGTCAGACAGTTCAAAAAGAGAACACACACAGGGACACAATATGAAGATGCTAGTGTAGCTCGTATAAACCTTTCAGAAACTCCAAAGTTGTCTCCTTAATAGAAACTCACCAGTCATTTTGTCTGGTAGGAATATTCAACTGCTCGTCAGTGCAATAAGGCGTGTAGACAACCTGCTGGTGTTCAAACCGAGCATCAGAATGAGGAAGAAAGATCTGAGAATGTCAGAAATTGCTGTTCTACTCAGATTTTCCTGCCCATCTCCAGGATTTACATAGAAGTGGACAAAAAAGAGAAATCAGAAAAGGATGATCAGATCGTTTTAAGCTAATAGAAAAGAAATAGTAACTAATTTAACCACTTATTACAATCCAGATATGCTGAAGAGCATCTCTGAATGCACAACAAGTCAACCCCTGAAGCAGAAGGAGTACAGCACCGCTACTGTCAGGAAACTGATGCTATAGTTTGCACTGACTCACACTGGACCACAGAAGTTTGGAAAAATGTGGCCTGGTCTGATAAGCCTCAATTTCGGCTCAAACATTTGGATTGCAGGGTCAGAATTGGGTGTAAACAGCATGAAAGCATGAATCCATAATGCCTTGTATCAGTGGCTCAGGCTGATGCTGGTAGGGTGATTGTGTGGGGGCAAGCTTTGGGCCCCTCTGTACAAACTGAGTATTGTTTAATTTTCACAGCCTACCTGAGTATTGTTGGTAGGCTATGGCCGTTCCTTTACAACCACAGTGTACCCATGTGCTTCCAGCAGGATAACACAGCATGTCACTGCTCTCAGATCATGTCAAACTGGGTTCTAGGACATGACAATGAGTTTGCTCAAATATCCTCCAAGGTCACCACATCTCAATCCAATTTAAATAAATTGTCTGGTGAGTGTATTTCAATATGTCATTCATATTTTATTAGATTAGATTTTTTTTTTAGCAGAAAGATTATAAAATGACTCATTTGAAGTTTTGTTAGTGAAGTCTGGCTGGAAAATATTTATAATGAGTAGCGTTTAAATGAAGGTTTATACCGTAACCCTAACCCAGTAGCACATATACAGTGTCAGTACCGTACAAAAACTCCAGGGGGCACTCCCTGATGTGCTCTAATCACCATCATGTTATAAACAATCTGACAAGCAACAAAAATAACAACAATGAAAATATTAGTCTATAAATGGCAGAGGCCATGTTTAGTCTATGGCCGCCCCTCCTTGAGCCTGGTTCTGCTGGAGGTTTCTTCCTGTTTAAAAGGGAGTTTTTCCTTGACACTGTTGTCTGATTGTTGGGGATTTCTCTGTATTATTGTAGAGTCTTTAACTTAGAATATGAAGCACATTGAGGCAGCTGTTGTTGCAATTTGGCGCTTGAATTGAATTGAATTATAACACCCAACACCAAGTTGGCTGGCGATGAAGTGTTAATACTGTAGCTAGCTAACTAGCAGGTTGAGTGTTGGTGCCCCAACTCTGACTCATTAAACATTAAAATCAGTCATGGTCAGAAGAGCTGGACAAACTATCTGAGTTAACTAATGCTAAACAAAGTCAACTAAAGAATTAATTTATTCAAATTTAACTTTATCCAAGTGTCTCTCTCACAGGTAAGGTTGGACTAAAAGCATTTAGTATTGTATTTATTTGTTATTATCTGCTTCACTCTCCACTATCTTGCTTTCCCCTCCCTGTCCTCTTTTTTTTTTTTCTCCTCTTGCTTTTCTCACTACCCATTTTATGAGGTAATAACTGCCCACTGAGCCTGCTGGTTGGTGGATGATATGGCCGTATGTACACGAATGCGATGGCCATTCAATAGGCTTTTATTTGTTTGTTTGTTTGGCGCTGGACAGAAAGTAGTGGGCTTAACAGAGCTTGTTTGCTGAAAAGAGTTGCCTGCTGTTGCCGTAAACAATGTTGACGAGTGTTATGAGACTGAAGCAGTAAATGTGTCATAAAACCTAAAGCACTCGCCAAAAGAGGCCCGAACAGCTACGCTGAGCTGTGGGATTATCTGATCGCTACTTTTGCTCGATTCACTGAAGAATATTGATTAGTGGAGTTTTTAAGTAACGGTGCATTTGCATATTTTTTCATGTGAAATTCTCATATTTCTTCGCTCAGCCAGTAATCTCGTTGTATTTTAGTTCAGGGATCAAACCAAGCGGAATGATTAAATGTTGCATATATTTAGCAGAAAACCAGGTGATGTGTGTGGCTATCATATATAAATTATTTTTCGTATAACTGGTAGAAAACAGATGAATCCACAGCACTTGTTATCCCTGGTGAGTTTCACCTTGCCCAGCAGTCTTCTGAGAGCTGTTGGTCTCATTAATCTCGTTTTCTCTCCCCTGCCTGCTTTCCACTCTTTTTTTTCCTTTTTTTTCCTCCCTCATCCTGGCTCCTCCTCTCTCCTTTGCAGACAATGATCCAATTAGCTGCTAGCTGCCATGGCACCAGTTGCCTGCAGATGTCGGATTCCTGTGTGTGTGTGTGTGTGTGTGTGTGTGTGTGTGTATTTGTGTAGCTGCCTCAGTAATTACCAGTCTGATGCTCCTGCAGCTCAGTAACCTTGTTCTGACTCCATGCCTTCCTCTGCTGGGTGAGGACTGCAGTTTGAAAGGTACATATAAAGCTGTGAAGCATTCCTATAGCTTTAATCGGGTACTGAAGTCACGGATGAGCACGCACATTAATTCAGAGTAGAGCAACAAGTGCAAACACCATGTCAACTGTTGTTAGATTTAAAAGCAGACTGGTCATTGGGGCACAGACTGGTGGCCTGACAAGCTGCTTGGCCTCAAGTGTCGGGCTGAAAGATATGAGTAAATTAAAGGGAAATAGATACAGGTCAGCTGAAGCCACTCACACAAGTTCACTGCTATACAAAACTAAAATGTGCAAAAGTCTTGAGCTACACCACATTTTGCTTGGAAAATGGGAAATAGGTGTAGAAATGTATTAAAATATGTGCTATAATAAAGTATACAAGACAATTTATACAATTTATACACTTTATACAATTCTAACGAGCTTGAAAGTCAATATTTCTTCAAGTAGTTTCCACAAAATAGTTATCTGGGCGTCTTGGGCGACACTCTGTACTGTTCTCTGTCAAGAAGATCCCACAATAATGTTAAGGTTCAGACTGTGGGGAGGCCAGTCCATGACTTATAGCACTCCATATGGTTGATAGGAGAACAATGAAGAACATGTCATGCCTGTCAGTCAAAAAAGCAACATTAAATGTCCCTAAAATCACATAATCTGTAGGGGTGCAACGATGCACAAAATTCACGGTTTGGTTCGGTTCGATACTTTGGTGTCACGGTTCGATATTTCTTCGATACAAAAAAAATTTTCATGCTTTTTTCATTTGTCATTTATTAAAATTATAAATATATATTTTAACTCAAACGTACAGTTTTTAAATTTAATGTTGCTGAAACAACAAAGTAATAAAAAAATAAATCTGAGGAATCACTCATCTTTGGAAAAGAGAGTTTATTACAGAGAAATGGCTCTTTCCAAAATAAAAGCTATACTATACGCTTCTTCTGGGCTATATTCTCAGCAGCATATTAAACATATCAGGTCCCCATAAGGAGAATCCTGTGCTAACGGCTGTCTAAATGACTCGGGTAAAGTTTGTAGCATGCGTGCTTGTTGTTTTTGTCTGCTTCCACTTGTCTTTGCACTACGATGTTGTCGGAGTAAATGTGCAGTCATATTCGTTGTGTTCCCACTAGTGCTGTCAGCGTTAATCTGAAATGACGTTAACGCCACAACACGGCAAATCTCCATTAACGAGCTACCGCGGATCGCCCCGTGCGTGGGGCTGGATGGCAAACTGCGCTAACGCAGTAGTTCCCACCCATGTAATTGAGCATTGCGTGGCACATCCGACATACTGTTTTACTTTTGTCCATGACGCGCTTACCTTCAGGGTCATACTTCACATGAAGACCAAAATAATTCCAAACGCCAGATCTGAATGAGGGTGGGGGAGGTTCAATTTGCCATGTTGCAACGAGCTTAGCTTCTGTCTTGCTAGCTTGTGCTGCGCTCAGTGGATCTGCGCTCAGCCTAGGCGGACGGAGAAGTCGAACGCAGATCTACTGAGCTCTCAACACAGACAGCATCGTCAGAAGAAAAATTGATAAAATAAATTTAAAATTTTGTATTGTTCGATACATATGCGTACCGAACCGAAAGCACTGTATCAAACGGTTCAATATCGATACGAGTATCGTTGCACCCCTAATAATCTGATGCAGTAACCATGGTAGCAGAGAAAAATGTTATGTAATCTGATAGGGACAGAGGAGACACAGAGGTGCAGTGGTTAGCACTGCTGGCAAAGCGTTTCATAGCAAGTCAGCTGAGCTAGGCTCCAGTTCCAGTTAGGGTTGCCAACCGTCCCTTAAAAAACGGAATCGTCCCGTATTTCGAAACAAAAGTACACGTCCCGTATTGAGCTAATAAGGGACGCACTTTGTCCCGTAATACAGTGAGAATCAAAAGTAGTCTATAAATGTTAATGGAATTAACGCTTTGTTTGAAAACATAATTCCCAGCCCCTCTCCTGATTTGTGACCAATGAGCTGACAGCACACTTATGACAATTCGAGTATGACAATTCAGATTACCGCTCATCTCATTGGTCGAGGAAAGGTCGCTTACGGAGAAAATACCGGAAGACAACAGATGACCACAACAAGAAGCATGGCCAACAGGGAAACAAACGCCGACACTGCGGTGCACGTCTCGGACGACAGTACACCTAAAGCTGGGCAGACACTGTGCGATTTTTTCAGTCGCGTTATTCAGCTCCTGCTCAAACTGCACAATTGACTCGCAGGGGTTAAAAGTTGGTAGGTCACGATGCAGGGTCTCACACTATACGGCCCGATGCTCTGATGCGACCTGAGTGCTCACACTGTGCCTCCATAAAATGAAGGTTATAACAGAAAATCTGTCGCGCTCTCTCTCTCCGTCTTTCACTCACACAGACACACCACCACCATCAACTTTGCTAAATTGCTAATGAAAAACATGATCAGGCAGCTGTGATTGAGCAGCAGTGTAAATCCAACTATTTTCATGGTTGTTGTGGTCGTGATAATTTTGTGAGGCCACATCGAAAAGGCTCGGATGAGCTTTCCAAAGTTCTACAGGTTGTGCCTCCATCGCTTGTGTCCAGATCACACGCTGCACTGCCGTGCTGCTCCGTCTTTTTCGCCGACATTTGTGTTTGCGCGTGCGCAGTGTGACAAACTGCGGTGACACCCTCACGGCCAAGCGATTGATGATCGGGAGCTGGTCGTGAGGTGTTAATCGCGTCTCGTTACCCCACGTATACTACACGATGCACGACGCACGATGAAGGCCAAAATCGGGCCGATCGCCAAATCGGTCGCACGACTCAAAAATCGGTTCAAAATGGGCCAAAAATCGCACAGTGTAAGCCCAGCATTACACTCACACAGACACACACACCACCACCATCAACTTTGCTAAATTGCTAATGAAAAACATTGATCAGGCAGCTGTGATTGAGCAGCAATGTAAATCCCACTATTTTTACGGTTGATGTGGTCGTGATAATTTTGTGAGGCCACATCGAAAAGGCTCGGATGAGCTTTGAAAAGTTCTACAAGTTGTGCCTCCATCGCTTGTGTCCAGATCACACGCTGCACAGCCGTGCTGCTCCATCTTTTACACCAACGTTTACGTGTTTGCGCGCGAGCAGTGTGAGCGGCTGTGGTGAGACCCTCACGAGCGATTGATGATCGGGAGCTGGTCGTGAGGTGTTAATCGCTTCTCGTTACCCCACGTATACTACACGACGCACGATGAAGATCACTCAAAAATCGGCTCAAAATGGGCCTAAAACCGCACAGTGTGAGCCCAGCATTAGAGCAGCAATGTTTGTTCCCCTCAGAGAAAGGGAAGAATGGGAAAAGGAAAACACCTGGTTGGAAAAAGTTAATATGGGCATGTGCAGTGAATATCAGCGCTATGTGGCCAGAAGTGTGATAATATAATTTATTTTGTGTAATAAACAACTGCAAGGATAGATGATTACAAATAGATGACTAATACATAAAAGTAATACATAGATGAATAATGATGATGAGTTAATCAAATTCAAATTTCAAATTCAAATTCAAATTTTATTTGTCACGTACACAGTCATACACAGTACGATATGTAGTGAAATGCTTGGACAACTGCTCGTGACCTAAAGAAAACAAAAAAGGAAAAGGCTATGAATAAGATAGGAAATAAATATGAAAAATTAAAAAGGGTAAATTTAACTAAGAAGGAATAAAATATAAATTAAGGTTAAAAATGAAATAACTGTACAACACAAATTAGAATGAAGGGTAAATTTAACTGGGAAGAATAAGATAAAATATATAAATTAAAGTTGAAAATAAAATAACTGTACAACAAAATACACAATATAGAACTATATAAGAATGTATGAAGAAATCTAAATCTAAATAAATATATACACAATAACAGCAGCGTGATTTAAGTAATGAAGTGAAAACAATGTCCAGAATGTCCAGTGTGTGTGTAAGAACCATATGTGTGGGTCAGTACTGTGTGGTGGTGTGATTGAGAGACCGTATCGCCTGCGGGAAGAAGCTCCTCCTCAGTCTCTCTGTGTTGGTCTTCAGGGAGCGGAATCGCTTTCCTGACCTCAGCAGAGAGAACAGTCTGTTGTTGGGATGGCTGAGGTCCTTCACGATCTTCCTGGCCTTGGTCCAGCACCGCCTGCTGTAGATTGAGTGCAGGTCAGGGAGCTCGGAGCGGATGGTGCGCTCAGCTGATCGCACAACCCTCTGTAGAGCTCGTCTGTCCTGCATGGTGCTGTTCCCGAACCAGGTTAAGATGTTTCCCGTCAGGATGCTCTCTATGGTGCACGAGTAAAAGTTCCTGAGCACCTTGGAGGGCAGTTGGAAGTCTCTCAAGCGTCTGAGGTGGTAGAGATGCTGTCGGGCCTTTTTCACCACGGTGTTGATGTGACAGGACCATGACAGGTCCTGCGTGATGTGAACTCCGAGGTATTTGAAGCTGTCCACTCTCTCCACTGGGCACTCGTTGATGACGGGGGTCTGGTAGTTCCTCTCCTGCTTAGTGCTGAAGTCCACTATCAGCTCCTTTGTCTTACTGACGTTTAGAAGGAGGTTGTTCCTCTGGCACCAGTTCTCCAGATTCCTAATCTCCTTCAGGTAGGCCGTCTCGTTGTTATCAGAGATCAGGCCCACCACGACGGTGTCGTCAGCAAACTTGATGATGGTGGTGGAGCTGGTAGTGGCCACACAGTCATATGTGTACAAAGAGTACAGCAGGGGGCTCAGAACACACCCCTGGGGGGCTCCAGTGCTGAGAGTGGTGGAGGCTGAGACATGTCCGCCCATCCTTACTGCCTGTGGTCTGCCAGTTAGGAAGTTGGAGATCCACTGACACATAGATGAGCTGAGTCCCAGATGCTCCAGCTTGGTGGTGAGTGTGGAGGGAATTATGGTGTTAAATGCAGAGCTGTAGTCTATGAAGAGCATTTTAACATAATTCCCCCTTCTAGTGTCCAAGTGAGTGAGTGATGTGTGGAGGAGATGAGAGATGGCATCGTCTGTGGAACGATTTGGACGGTAAGCGAACTGTAGTGGGTCCAGTGTGTCTGGTAGTGAAGAAATGATGAAGTCTCTGACCAGGCGTTCAAAGCACTTCATCACTACTGAGGTGAGGGCTACAGGGCGATAGTCATTGAGAGAAGCAGGGTGGGGTTTCTTCGGGACAGGAACAATGATGGACTCTTTGAAGCATGTGGGGATCACCGACTGAGATAAAGAGATGTTGAATATCTCAGTGAACACAGGAGCTAGCTGGTATGCGCAGTCTCTTAGGATACGACCTGGGATGCCGTCTGGTCCTGCTGCTTTCCTGGTGTTCACTCTCTTGAAGGCTCTCCTTACTTCATGCTCGGAGATGACGAGCACGTTTCCGGTGCTGGCAGTATCTTCCTGTCTGCAGCCGTTAGCGCCGCTAACACTAGCATTGTTGGAGACCTTAGCTGCAGCCTCGAAGCGAGCATAGAAAGTGTTCAGCTCGTCTGCCAGAGTCACGGCCGCGTTCGTCATACCGGTTGTTGGTGCTTTATAGTCCGTTATTGTCCTTAGTCCCCGCCACAGGCTCCTAGAGTCACTCTGTTGGAGTTGTGACTCTAGTTTCCTCCCGTAGCGCTGCTTCGCCTCTTTCACCGCCCTCCGCACGTTATATGACGCGGCTTTGTACGGGTCCATGTCCCCCGTTGTGAGTCCCGTGTTGTAGGCAGCGGTGCGGGATCTCAGAGCGTTGCGGATGGTTTTATCCACCCACGGCTTCTGGTTGGGAAACGTTGTGATCGTCTTTGTCTCCACGGTATCATCCGCTAGTTTCCCGATGAATCCCACAACCGCTTCCGTAAACACGTTGACGTCATCATCGGAGCTGTTTCTGAACATGCCCCAGTCTGCGTCATCGAGTGCGTCCTGTAACGCGGCCACCGATTGATCCGTCCAGCGCGCGACCTTCCTCTGAACCGGAACTTCCTGTTTCAGCCTTTGTTTATATTTTGGCATGAGGAAGATGGCGGCGTGATCAGATTTGCCAAAGATGCGTAATCATGGGAACAAGCGGGTTTACAAACAGGAGCAGCTGATTAGCATTAGAAAAGCTGAAATAATACCTCAACTGAAGCCAATTGTACTAAATGCACTAAATGTGCACTGTTACAAGAATGTTTTTCTTTCTATTGTTTTCTATTATTTTAAGTTAAGCAGGACAGAGTTCTTTTAAAGAAAGATTTACTTATATTCTCAAAAGTTAAGCATGACAGGCTTCTGTTTAAGAAGGAGACCTGTTTTATTGTGTTAATGTTGTCATTTTGAGCTAAAAATAAATGGCTAAATGATCATTTGTTTCACATGTGTTCATATCACAAAGAATAGAATATGCATGTACTTAAATCAAATTCAAGTCAAATGGTTAAAAAAATAATTTCACACACAAAAAAAGAGCTAGAAAATTCACCACACTGGGAAGGGTGAAGACAACTGGGTCGCCCGGCCCTGGCCACGAGGTGTCCCTTATTTATTTTTCAGGGAGTTGGCAACCCTAGCTCCAGTATAGCCCTGTGTTGGATGAGAAGAGATGAAGAAACTTCTGTCTTTAAACTGCTCCATTAACGTTTGCTGTATCGTCAGAGCTACAAGGGCTTTAAACCAAAGCTTGTAGGATGTTCATGCATTTTGTTTTTGGCTAAAATCAACAAAGAAGGCAACAGTGGGACTTGAAGCCTTGAGCCCAGATTTTGTGTTTGTGTTTTGCTTATTTAAGAATATAAAGCACTACAACAGGAAATCTGGACACTAAAATCAATTACTTTAATATCATTTAGACTGCATTATTATATTGTGTCCTTATTTGAGCTGTGCATTCATGTCTCTGCTCCACTGTTGTCAGCTCTGTTTTATGGAAATTACATCTCTATGCTCTTAGTTTGCAAGAAGTGATGATGCTGCCTGAACAGTTTTTTTTATATAATCAGAAAATGTGCAAAGTTTCAAAATCTTCATAGCAACATATCCGTAAATGCTGACGGACAATATACAGTGTGCCATTTATATTCCATAGAATATTTGTTTCTGGCAGCTAAAGCATGATTAATGCCAGTCACTGTACTCGGTTAAGTTTTAAGGCATGGATGATGCAGATTGATGCCGGCATCACTCACTTACATGTGGTGGAGCTGCTCTAACGTAGGAGACTTTTAGCAGAAAATCCTTCTCTGACAGTCTGGAGAGGGCTCCTCTCACAGATGCGTTGGTGTTAGCATTTCAGACATGCAGCTGTCGAAAAAGCAACGTAGCATGATGTTCTTTTGTTATGAGAAGACTAATTTTAATCAGCTGGAAAGAGAAATTCTCCATCCCGTCCACACTTTATGCCTTTCTTCCAAACGTATGATGTCAAATCCGCATTTCCTTCACTTCCAGTAATAAGAGTTTTATAGAGACAAGTTTGATATGATCAGATCAATGCTTATCCTTGTATCTTTGAATGAGGAGCAGACCTATTACTCGTGTTTTGCCCTTGTAGAAAATGGTCCAGATAACAAACAGATCAAATACTTACTTATGGGTCTGCACAGCCACACAGGTCTGTTGTCCCAGCTCAAAGTTTGATTCCAGTCTAGGATTAGTCTTCCCCTAAGACTGACTTTTGTTTCAATAACCTGCTGGTAGATACCTTTCATGACTGGAGAAATACCTGCTGCCAGAAGTTATCATGGTGTAACTAGACACCATTCTCCACCTGTCCAGCAGATGTCCTCGGTGTGTCTCCACCTTTCTCTGTGACTTATGTTTCCCCGCACATCTGCTACATATATAGCTGTTGGTCTGCTCCAGAGTACGATTGATTTGTCCCTGCCTCTCAGTATCCTGTTACCAATGGTTACTTGTAACTGTATTGAGGCAGAAGGACACTTTGAATAGACACAGTACTGAGTGAACGCCTTGAACTATCCCTCTTTTATTTATATTTTGCTTGGAAAATGGAAAACAGGTGAAGCAGTTTATTGAAAAATGCAAACATACATGGTGATGCAGTATATGAGGCAAAAACAGAGTCACAATTCTAACAAACTTGTAATGTCTTTGAGTAGTCTTGAGCAATAGTTCGTTTGGCTTCTTGAAGGACATTCAAAGCTCTTCTTTGGATGTTGGCTCCTTTATATTCAGTTTTCTGTCAAGATGATGCCACACTGCTTCAATAATGTTGGGGTTCAGGCTCTGTGGAGGCCAATCCATGACTGATAGTGTTCCATTGTGTGTTTTTTTGCTAATAAGGAAAGCTCTTACCTGCATTGTCACTGTGTTTGTCATTGTCAAGCTGAAAAATGGCACCTCTATTGTGTTTTACAGATGGCTGTAGGCACAGTACTGCAAATATATATTAAAAACATATTAAACCCTATTCAGTTTTTGCTTTGTACTTTATAATCCACTCCTCTCATGTGATATGAACATGCATTAAAAAACTGTTTTGGTCTCCATTGAGAGGCAGGGTACATCTGTTCAAGAGGAGCTTTTTTGAAAAGCTCGGGGTACCTTCTGCACACTGAGCGATGATTGGAGGTCTAACTGGAGAGAAAATGATCATTTTAAAGCGCATCTGTGTTATTGTGTACATGATCACAATGTTTTATGTTTTTTTGTGTTTGAACACGCATTGCAGTCACTCCTCTCTGCTCTCTCCGTGCTTTGTTGTCCCCCTTTTTGGTCTCCATCCTCTGGGCCTTTTCATCAGGGTCCCCGGGTTGAAGGGAGCAGCAGCTGCACGAGGCTGTTTAGCATCCTGAGGGTTTGACCTCTGACCTTTATGTTACAGCACTCAATTTAACACGGCAAAATGAGTGAAGACACCGCAGAGAAGAGCTGGCAGGATCAATGAGGGAACATGTCTGGAATTTAGTTGCAGTGCTTCATCTTCATACAGAAAGCATGGTGAGCTTTTATAGTCACAGAACAATTTTGTATTTAGTGATGAAGCTTTCAGTACTGATAAATATTGTTTAGTGCTTTATTTCATTGTTAAACAAAGCCATGTGTCTGACAGACAGCTTAAGCCAATATTTATATGAATATTGAGGGGAAAATTTCTAAGTTCTAAACTTTGCACAGACAAACAGAAGATGAAAGGACATAAAAGGTTCAACTTTAATTTGTTTTCTGTGTTTTTACATAATGCAAAGGGATGTTTTGCAGGGCACACTTACATACAGAGTCTATGCATTGAGGTGATTTGACAAGAATTTGCACCACACAACACAAATAGAGGGGAATCCACATTTGCACGAGTTAAAATATATTAGCTTTGGTGAAAAATTCATTTTGACTGTGCTTCTCACACAGACTGTAGATTCTTGTGGTACCACAGATAATCAGGACTGAAGGCCCAGCTTACTGATGCAGTTTTAATGCAAGACAAAAAATAGAAAGTTTGCAGAAATGTGAGCAAAACTGAAGCATTTAATTGTAAAGGCCTTTACACATCCGTGCAAATATTATGTGTATTAAAAATATTTTGGGGACTGACCTGTTCTTAATGCATCCATTCACACCGACCGAGTAATTGTACAAGATAAATTTGCAGCATTTATTTTTCGAATCAGGCTCATTTTGTCAGATTTTTCGCATTTGAATAATTAGATCTGAGCCGTCAGACCACTGCATTTGCCAACAAGTGTGCTCATAGCACAAAATCCGCACCGCATGTAAAGCACCATATGTTAGGTAATAAGACTCATTTAAAGTCTTTTTCTAGATTTGCTAGCTCTATGTTTGCCTGTACAGGGAGTGCAGAATTATTAGGCAAATGAGTATTTTGTCCACATCATCCTCTCCATGCATGTTGTCTTACTCCAAGCTGTATAGGCTCGAAAGCCTACTACCAATTAAGCATATTAGGTGATGTGCATCTCTGTAATGAGAAGGGGTGTGGTCTAATGACATCAACACCCTATATCAGGTGTGCATAATTATTAGGCAACGTCCTTTCCTTTGGCAAAATGGGTCAAAAGAAGGACTTGACAGGCTCAGAAAAGTCAAAAATAGTGAGATATCTTGCAGAGGGATGCAGCAGTCTCAAAATTGCAAAGCTTCTAAAGCGTGATCATCGACCAATCAAGCGTTTTATTCAAAATAGTCAACAGGGTCGCAAGAAGCGTGTGGAAAAACCAAGGCGCAAAATAACTGCCCATGAACTGAGAAAAGTCAAGCGTGCAGCTGCCAAGATGCCACTTGCCACCAGTTTGGCCATATTTCAGAGCTGCAACATCACTGGAGTGCCCAAAAGCACAAGGTGTGCAATACTCAGAGACATGGCCAAGGTAAGAAAGGCTGAAAGACGACCACCACTGAACAAGACACACAAGCTGAAACGTCAAGACTGGGCCAAGAAATATCTCAAGACTGGTTTTTCTAAGGTTTTATGGACTGATGAAATGAGAGTGAGTCTTGATGGGCCAGATGGATGGGCCCGTGGCTGGACTGGTAAAGGGCAGAGAGCTCCAGTCAGACGGCAGCAAGGTGGAGGTGGAGTACTGGTTTGGGCTGGTATCATCAAAGATGAGCTTGTGGGGCCTTTTCGGGTTGAGGATGGAGTCAAGCTCAACTCCCAGTCCTACTGCCAGTTTCTGGAAGACACCTTCTTCAAGCAGTGGTACAGGAAGAAGTCTGCATCCTTCAAGAAAAACATGATTTTCATGCAGGACAATGCTCCATCACACGCGTCCAAGTACTCCACAGCGTGGCTGGCAAGAAAGGATATAAAAGAAGAAAAACTAATGACATGGCCTCCTTGTTCACCTGATCTGAACCCCATTGAGAACCTGTGGTCCATCATCAAATGTGAGATTTACAAGGAGGGAAAACAGTACACCTCTCTGAACAGTGTCTGGGAGGCTGTGGTTGCTGCTGCACGCAATGTTGATGGTGAACAGATCAAAACACTGACAGAATCCATGGATGGCAGGCTTTTGAGTGTCCTTGCAAAGAAAGGTGGCTATATTGGTCGCTGATTTGTTTTTGTTTTGTTTTTGAATGTCAGAAATGTATATTTGTGAATGTGGAGATGTTATATTGGTTTCACTGGTAAAAATAAATCATTGAAATGGGTATATATTTGTTTTTTGTTAAGTTGCCTAATAATTGTGCACAGTAATAGTCACCTGCACACACAGATATCCCCCTAAAATAGCTAAAACTGAAAACAAACTAAGAACTACTTCCAAAAACATTCAGCTTTGATATTAATGAGTTTTTTGGGTTCATTGAGAACATGGTTGTTGTTCAATAATAACATTATTCCTCAAAAATACAACTTGCCTAATAATTCTGCACTCCCTGTATTTTGCCAAGGTGATGCTTTCAGATAAATTCTAATGTCAGCAAGCTAACATGCTACAGATTTAGAGCTCAGAGTATAGCTGCAGCATTAAGAGTCATTACTTATGTGTGGTTTAATTTTTTTCTTCATAGCAATGTTAGTATTATGGGAGAAGACACTGGTTTGTTGTGTCGATACATAGATAGTAAAGTGTACTTATATCGCCTGATTGTAGGTCACATTTATCTATAAGCTGTAAGCAGTCCAACCAAAGATGACTCTTCATTTTTCAAATGGTTAAATAATTAATTTAATCATAAAATGAATCAGAAGACAAACATATTTTAAGAAAGAAAGTAATTGGAGTGCAGAACCATTTTTCTGTTGTCTCTGCTTTTTTATGCAATTCACGAACCGTTTGGATTTAACTCACAGTCCTACACAGGCCCACACTTGAAACCCCTCTCTCAAGTATATACGCCTGAGGCCTTAGTTTATATTGGCGACGTCACACACCTCATCAGTGGCCAAGTGTTCTTTAAATATCTCTCTGCCTTGAGATGTTCAAATTTTAAACAGCTACTATGAAATGTGTTCAGAAGGAAAACCAGATACTTTTCTGGAGTTTTGATAAACCTAAAGAAATAAAACCACGATTCAGTATATTGTAGAAATGAGGCCACACTTTAGTAATGGTGAAAGGGCAAATATTTTGACTTGATTCCACTCACGCTTTCAGAGAACTGGACCGTGTAGGTGATGTGAGATTTTGTGTGCGAGCAAAATCTCACATGAAATATTGGAAATGTAACGTAAAACAGAGAAAATCCTGATTTTAGTGAGTGCGCATATCTATGTTCGACATGTCTTTGTTTCCTTATGCATGCAGGTGAATGTGTGTAAGAGAGAGAGAGAGGGGTTTAGTGTTTACCAGGTGTGGATCCTGCAGAGACACAACAAATGCACAGATGGCCAGAGTCTCCAGAGTCTTTCATATGCACATGTGTAAACAGCATCATGCATGCAAACTGTCTGCCATATTTTTTATTATTTTTCATACTTTTTAAAAACTCTGCCTTAATTGAAAAAGTTTTAGATGACAAACGAAGTTTATGTAAAAACAACAGTTAAATGTTCTGAGGGAAGGTTTTCAAAACTCTTGTTTTTAATCTGAATCGGTTTCTGAAAACACATATTGGTTTCAAACTCTTTTGTTTGGGAGGGAATTTGGAAAACTGAGATTTGTCAGATCTGGTGGTTTTAACTTCATGGTGTTGCAGTTTTCTGTAGCAGTTGTTAACCCTATGCAGATATATTTCTGAATATTTTTTTATATATATCAATAACTTCTTAGGCATTCAGTGAATATCAGTAAAATATATTTCCATTAGGATGATGTTTTCAATATATGCCTCTACAATACACTGAACCTGACAGGCCACAGACATAACCAGGTTTAAACTGAACACCCACGATTATCAGGGTATTATACAAATACCTCAATTTAACTTTCAGTCAAATATTTAAAAAAAAACAAACAAACATTTATTCTGAGGTTATGGTCACATTGGTCATTCCATGCACAGTCATGTCTTCACAGTGCCAGTAACCAGTTATACTTACACCTGGGCTCTGCCTCTCTACAGTCTTCCAACCACAGATGTTGCTGCCCAGAAAAAAGAAAAAAAAAACTTCACAGGTGGGACAGAAGAAGTTAAAACTGGAAACAAAGCGATCACAGAGGGGTTTGTAAAGGGCTTATTTGCAGAAAGTTTTTTCCTCTTGCAGCAGTTTCCATCTGTCCATCTCTATCCTCCTTCACTGATTGGTTATGGGTGCCTACAGAGACCTTAACCCCAGGTTACAGAAATCAGGACGTTGCCAACAAGGCGAAACAACACGCGCCCAAAGTTTGGGCCTCATTTTTGGCACACCCAATCAAGCGCAAGGATAACACCAGCAACCATAATTTGCCTGTTAATAACTAGGAATAAGCTTTATTACAGCGCTGCAGGACTTCATATATCTAATCTTTCTTTCTCCACTTCTCTATTGTTCTATAAGAAACAACAAGGAAAAAAATATGAATGCCGACACAGATGTTTGTTGCTAACTAGGGAAAGAAGAATCAGCCGAGGGAAACATCAGGTTAAGTCACACCTGGCAGTCAGACTCGACTTCATCGTATACAACTCATCGTACAACAGACGTGTTACTCTGGACTATGGGAAATGATTAGCTCTCACTGCTGTGCTCTAAAGTCTTTAATTAACATGTCTGTGTGACAGTGGAGCATGCGTGTGTGTGTGTGTGTGTGTGTGTGTGTGTGTGTGTGTGTGTGTGTGTGTGTGTGTGTGTGTGTGTGTGTGTGTGTGTGTGTGCGTGCGTGCTGGCAAAGAAGTGTGAAATTCGCTAATTAACATGACCACCCTTTGATCCGGGGAGAACACACATATGACATCTGAGTTGGGGTGAGCTGGAGGGATGGGAGGAGTCCTGGAAATTTGTGTGCATATGTGTGTGTGTGTGTGTGTGTGTGTGTGTGTGTGTGTGTGTGTGTGTGTGTGTGTGTGTGTGTGTGTGTGTGTGTGTGTGTGTGTGTGACTGCGTGTGTGGCTTATTGCTGGATGAGTTCAAGGTTAATTCTCACTTTCATAAGCTGTTATGTAAACCTAAAGGTTACCCAAAGCAGAGCACATAAAAGCAGCAAAAGTGCTCGTTTGTGTGCAAACACTGATTTTGATCCACCTGCTTAACGCCCTTAGTGATGATTATAACAAGTGCCAAGATGATAGCGCACAGAGATGCCTTTTATCTTCCCCAAAGTGATGGATCATGTTGGGATTGTTTCTAAAGGCACAAAGTGTAACACCTGCAGTGGCCAGGATCATGTTCTTACCCACAAAGCTCCGTGATCAAAGTCTGAACAGTGATTGGTAAACAGTTTTGGTGTTACATCAGTTTAAAAATGTCTTTTTCCATTTTTTGGTAAAAAATGAAAACAAAAATATCCAACAGTGAAGAAACACTGAATAACAGGAAACAATGAATCAGCTGCTCTGTAGCTGCTTAGCTGTACCAGATGGAGCGAGTTAAACAGAAGACAGATGGACAATGAACTGCTTCATCACCCCAGTATGCAGGAACCATATTCACTACTGCAATGTGTTTCTTTTACCAAAGATGTTTTAGAGTTTAACGACAGTAACATCCAGAGAAAACACTATTAAATCTAGATTAGTGTCACGTCATCTTATTAGAGCGCATTAACCAACCATGGTCAGCCTCGTAGACAAAGTAGATTTCTAGTTTATTTTAATCTGGTCTAGGTCCCATTAATCGGGCTATTGTATAGCAGAGACCTGGAGAAACAAAAAGAAAAACAATGTATATGTTTTGGTAACAAGCCACTGGCTGCATCATACTGCACCACAAGGTTGAAAATTCCCTCCACATACCGCACAAATGAAATCCCAAGATGCAAATGGGTGTGTGGATCTGGACTAGTTTGTGAGAAAACAGCCCCTAGTTTTTGTTTTTCAATATTTATTTATTTCCATTTGCTTTGAATCTGTTTAAACAGCAAATGTTAGATTTTGCAATTGTAAAGAATCCTTCCAAAATCTCTTGGATCCAGATCCGGATACAAAATGACTCCACAGTTTAATCACTTCTGTGTGGGATTAAGCTCCACCTCAGGCACATTTTTCATGTCTTAACTTTTTTGGGTAATCCTGCTTGCAGCCAGACAAACAAACCAAGTCAATCACCGTCGTAGTGAAGGTAAAAATGTGATTTTTACATAAATCATGTTAAAATGTTTATTTTAGAGATGAAAAGTAAACAGTGAAATTAGATTCGCTAACTTTGTTATCAGGCTCCATTCAGGGATACTTTCAGTTTGAATGAATCATCCTGCAGATTCAAGTCAGAAAACACAACACAAGTGTTTTGGGGGAGACAATAATGTGATGCAACAGTGTTTTTAGTGTTCTGCATGTTTTGGTTTCGCTGATGTTCCGTCACATTATTGTGTCCCCAAAAACATTTGCTCTCTGTTTAGCTAGAAAACATCAGAATGCTGCCAAAGATCCCTGTGTCTTGTGAGTTTCTGGTTTTTCTACCTACACTCTGTTTCATTCAACCTCCTTTGTGTTTTCTGTGCTTTTGCAGCTTTTTTTTTCAATTTGCATTTGACCTCTCAGGGCCACCGTCAATTAACGCACTTAATCAGTGACTTAATCACTAATAGAAGTACCCTGAGCAATATTTGAATTAGGAGGAACAAAATGCAGAATATCTGTTTATTTTCTTCCTATCATACTCATTTGCAGCGTATCTTAATTTCACATCCTTTGTTCTCAGTCTGTTTGAACACTGGTGATTTTATTGCTCTGGTTTATATTTTTCACTTAAACAGACTGTTGGGCCTCTTTATATATTTCAGTCCTTCTCTCCTCACCATTCCTTTCTGATCTATCCTTTCCCTCACAATCCACATCTCAGTCTGTCCATCCTCATCTCGTCTCTCTGTCTCTGCCACATCAGCTCAGCTCTGCAGTCTCTCAACATCTCTATCTGCTTTTTTTCACCTGCGACTCTGTCACATTGAGTTCTCTGCTCTTTCTGTCTCTTTTCTTTTTCTGTTTATCTCTCCTCTTTCTTCCTTCTTCCACCTCCTCCATTTTTCCCCCATTCCACCTTCCCTCGCCCTTCTTCCTCCTCCCTCCTCATATCTCTCTCTCTCACTCTGTTCCCCTCTATCACCTCCTGGGTAATGACAGGGGGGACAGGTGGAGACCAGACCATCTCTACCACCAGTCTGTGTGTGATTGTGTGTGTGTATGTGTGTGTCATTTACACACACATACACACACAGATGGTGGACAGGGGTCCCTGCCGGCCAGCCTGTCTGTCTGGTGATGGGGTGTTGTTGTTGTTGAGTGCACTCAGCCACACATGATTAGCTAGACAAACACACACACGCAGACACACACGCATATGTAGTCCTTTCTACATGGCACATATGGGGCTCAGCACCAAAACAAGTCACCTGCTATTCCAGTCACACATACACAGACTCACACACACAGGACTGAACAAGAATCAGAGGGCTGTGGAATTGTCAGTACTGATTATGGATAATCGTGTGTGTGTGTGTGTGTCTTTGCTTTACGTAACATTATCACTACGCAATAAATTTTCTTACATGTTATCCTCAGACTGTGGCCTTATTCTAATTTATGCAGTGGACTAATTAACCATTAATGCTGTTTATGCTGTTTTTGGCACAATATAATGAAACTTGGTTAAAAGACTGTGGAAGTGTGAATACAGATGGAATTTAATGGGATTGATAAAGTTTATGTAAATCAGTGAATTTATATGCACCAGGTTAGAGTGAAGTTGAACATACTGGGGATAAAAAGGAGGATCAGAGATGATTGGGCAAAATGTATGTCTCTTTAAGACTGTTTTTATTATGGACATACCTTCAACAAACACACATGTGAATGACAAAGAGAATCCAATCGTTTAAATGAAGAAAATATACTATTAATTTTTGAAACGGAGAAATCCAAAATGATGTAGAACACAAGACAAAAACAAAGGCAAATAAAACAAACAATACATTTCTGTTCCCTGCATTGTAGATGGGTAATGTCGCTTTCACACCTAAACAGAAAACTGAGTATAATAGGGGTTATAGTGGAATATGGCAGGTGGGGGAAACCCTATTGGTGCAGTGTTGGGAAAAGAATTCCTTAGAATTATTGCTCTTGCGTGCCCTAGTGTTTCCTTGTGTAACGGCAGTGAGCAACACCCCCCCCCCCCCCCCCCCCCCCCCCCCGCCATTAAGGTGTTGCGGATAAATACAACAAAATAAAATGATACGATCAAGACAAAAACTATGGTATTTTGTAAATGTAATAATAAACGCGATTCCACTGTGTAATTGTGTAACTTGGTCGCTATGGTAACGCATAAATATTTCTTTCAAAATAAGACACACAACTACAACACGGGAAAAGACCCAGGGAAACTGAGCTAACGATAAAATCCCTGAAAACCATACATTTCACACCCAAGCCTCAACTCTCGTGGCCCGGTACCAAACGAGTCCGTGACCCACGGGTTGGGGACCGCTGTGTTAAACAGTAATGCTAGTATCACCATGGAATTTACTGAGTAAGTCTAATCAGTATCATCACTTTATATTCAGACTGATGTCTTATACCCTTCATGTAAGCTAACATTGACCATGAACACCACAGCCACTCTGCACCAGTACAACATAGTGCATCAGTGCAAACTTGCCACAGTACTGCAAACTAACCTGTTTAGCCCACAGAAAACTGCCCAGTACTTTTTCATTTGACCTTTAAATACACAAAAACAAAGTTTGCATATTTGTTTGTTTAGCAAAATACTGAAAAGACATAACTTCCCATCATGAGCAGATCAGTTTGAAATATATATACACACACATATATTGGTTTGGGCTTTAATAGGTTCCACTCCTTTTTTTTTTCAAGCTTTCCACCAGATTTGTGAAACTGGTTGTACAGATTTGCTCTCACTGGCTACAAAAAAATTACTGAGCTCCTACACCGATGTTGGGCAATAAGGCTTGGCTCAAAGCTCAAGCTCATCCCAAAGGCACTGGGGGTCAAGCCTGTGCAAGCCAGTTTGGTTGTCTTTACGCCAGACTGGGAAAGATACTTTGTGGGCTGAATTTTGTGCACAGAGAATGTAGAATGTTGAAAAATGATACAAATAGTTTCTCAAGTTGCATTTTTTGTTACTATGACAACCAACCAGAACCAGCTGGTAATTCATTACAGAAAATAAATAGTATAATGTAGATGAGGAAAGTGTATTTTATCCACTTTTAGCGGCAGAGGAAAAGTGGCCTGGCAAAAGATGATGGGGGAAAAAAAATGAAGGAATACTTCGATGCATGCCTTTTTGATGATCGCTCCATTGCATTTTTCCAGCTCAGTAACAATGACACCGAGCAGGTGCAGCACAGGTGCCTGATACCCAACAACATGTGTCACCTTGACATCAAACTGTTGTCACATGTCACACTGTATTTCTCCCAGTGGTACCTCAATGGTTGTAGAGGTAAAAGTGCCTTTGAGCAATGCAGTGCATTCCCAAAGTGGGAGTAAACAGGAAAGCTTGAACTCCAGATGTAAAGCATTTTTCTTAGTACTTCTATAAAATTTGCCAAAAAACCTCTTCCCCTGTCAGTACTTTACCAAGAAGGGCACACTGGGAATAGTCATTAAGATGACCTCCCTTTGATCCGGGGAAAGCAAACACATCTGATTTGTGGAGAGCCGGAGAGATTGGAGGATTCCTGGAAATTGCGTGTGTGAGAGAGAGAGACAGAGAGAGAGCTCTCCATTTATATATTTATTTGATTTTTAGATGTTTCTCTTTGCTTATTTATGCTTCATATATCTCATATACATGGGTTTATCTCTGTTCTTATCTGCACTCACATCATATCCTCGTGTCTTTGCATCACTGACTTGCAGACACTGTGTTTGGTCATACAAGCCTATTATTAAAATGGATGAGTGACCTTCACAGGGTCATGTCGCACACAGTAAAACCCCTCTGTGCTGTTGCTGTGCACAGTTTTCAGCCCTCCTCTCCCTCTTTCAGACTGGCATGAAGGCTGTTTCCTGACAATGGAGCTTCAAGCGTAACAGCAGTTTTATCTTACACACCAGTCTTACAAAGACACTGAGGTTCAGCGACGGGCCAGTAGAGCTATAATAGGATCTGCTGGTTTATTTTATGTGAAGATATCCTATTTACACCAGGATGTCTTAAAAAATAAACAG
The DNA here is from genome assembly GCF_963969265.1 of Rhamphochromis sp. 'chilingali'. NCBI lineage: Eukaryota > Metazoa > Chordata > Actinopteri > Cichliformes > Cichlidae > Rhamphochromis > Rhamphochromis sp. 'chilingali'. The sequence goes on from NC_137941.1 coordinate 33,665,745, forward strand.
AGGCAGAGAATCGGTGTGTTTTATAGGAAATTTATTGAGGAAATTAAGTGACTGATAAACTATCATGTAAAACCCAATAAACCCATTAATGAGGCTGTTTTCTTTTACAAAATGCTTTTATATAACAACTGAAGAGCTGCATTGTTAATCAGTGAGCTTTGGATTCACAAGTATGGTGATTTTGTTGCCTTTCTTCCTTTTTTCACTTTTCATCCATGGCTAAGCATGTGAATGACTTTCTTTGGTAACAGTTTGGAAACTGTTGGTAGTATCCCACTATAATGTGAGAAGACAGAATAAAACTGACATGTAAACTTATCAAAGAAGAGAAAGCAGTAACTGTTTTCAGTTAGTTGTGGAATTTGGGTTTTGGGTCTCTTTGCTCAAGCGGTTCAGCAATGCACAAAAGTCTTGAGCCAGCCTCTGATTTCTTTATATTTGATAGGAAATTAGAAAATAGCTGCAGCAATTTATTGAAGCATGTGCAGTTTGTATGATTCTAACGAGTCTGAAATTCAGTATTTTGTATCATCATCTTTATTCTTCAACACAACCTGAACTGTCTTAGCCAACTAACTTATTTAAGTAGTCCTCCAGAATAGCTCTCCAGGCTTCTTGAAGAACTTCTTGAAGATGGTATTGCCTTGCAGATCAAAATCTGAGCTAGTTTTCTGCATTCAGAACTCAACCGGTCTTGACAAGATCCTGAACACCACTGGCTTAAATGCAGTTCTAAACCAGCTGCTTTAGATACCTGTTGTACCTCTTTTCTGACCTTCTCTGTACGTACTAGCAAACAAAAATTTGAAGCAAAGATTTTACATTTGGAATCATCACATCATTGGACCTATTTTTCAGGGTTTCAGTTCTCTCAGTCTCCTTTCCAGCATTCCCTTCCATTAAGACCATTTCTGATGAGGCTTCAGTGAACAGTAGATGCATCTCTCAGGTTGTGTGTCAGGTCTTTGCTGGATTTGACTTGACCTTCAACTACTGTTGGTCTGCTGTAGATAGTTTCTAGCCCTACCACTTCTTTTGCCCTCTTTTTGTCCTGTTTCCTTATTTTTCTTTTAAGGACACACTGCACACTGTGCTAAGATATCCCAAGTTTTCAGCTAATAGCTCTTTGGGAATCACTCTGTTTGTCCAAGTCATAATACCAACACCAATAAATATTAACATAAACAGTTTCCTAGAATAATACATGAATTTAAACATATTGATATTCACTATAAGTTTTTCCTTGATTTTTCAGTGTGAACTGCAAATGCCATCAGCGACTATCACCATGCAGTTTTCACATTTTCAGTGTTTACATCATTGTACTCCAGACGTGACCTCCCACTCACCAGCCCACATAGAGAGTTACGATGTTAATAAACTTACACTCACTGTGATATCCTTTGCCAAAGCCAGAGTGTATGTGACAGCAGGAAGTAATAACTAATAATTTCAGTAATAACTGAAATCTATCATATACAGTACCTCTAAGCTCGAGTACATTTTACTACGTTTACTACACAGTACATTTAAGCTCACAGTAAAATTTACTAAAATTTACAACAAGTTTCTGTGTTTGTAAATATCTGCAGTGTCACATCTGTAAAATCAGTAACAGGAAACAATTCCTCATTATTCCACCCCGCAAATCTTGCACATTTAGAAACTCATGTGGGTTTTAAATGATTGTGCATTACTGATAGAGTCACTACTGCATCTGGCAGATGGTAATTAATCTTAACTTAATGCTTTTTTCTCTCTCTTTTTTTTTACGGTTGATGATTAACAAATAAAATACGCTTCTGAAAGTTTACCTGTTGTCAAGTTCCTCCCCAGCTATTTCTGCTATTCTTCCACTCGAGCTGCAGCTGCAGCGGAGTTATGAATTTATTTTAGATCATAATAGAACTTTTCATTAACGTAGATTCATTTGCAGCTGTGGGGGACGCTATGCTGGGCCACCTGTCCCTTCACCTCCGCCACTCACCTCAGCTCCCCTCCCTTCGACCCTGGGACCTGCGCTGACGGAGCAGCAGCGTCCTGCAGAGACATGGAAGACAGAGAGGCGGAGACTGAGGAAGAGACAGGGCGGAGATAAACAGAGAGAGAGAGTGTAATCTATCTGCAGACGGACAGGGTGCTGCGGCAGTAACATCCTTAATCTGACTGGCAAGGCCTGATGCTGATCTGACAGCTCCCACTGATGTACTGTGGAGGGAAGAGATAGGAGCAGCACACATGAACGCATGCACACACACATCCGTTACAAGGTTTTTTGGTGGCTACACTCAAATCTTTTATACTATATTAAAATCTATATTACACTGAAATATGTGGTTAACAGCTATATTTCATAGTTTTATTGTTATTGCTGCTATATAATACTATTACCAAATTTAAGAGCTAATAAAACTTGTGCCACACAACTAATAGCAGGTGTAGTAAAGAAAAGTGTGTTCGGTATTTTGAAGTATCGATTAAACGTTTAAAAAAACTCTACATTTTTTTGCAACTAGAATATTGATTTTGTGACAGGTTTGGGGATTTTTGTGACTTTTATTAATGGCATCAGCTGCTCATTAAAGACTGAGAAAACTGTCAGGAAACAGCTAATGTCTGTGTGATAAAGATAATGAGGTCTGAAAGTTTAGCTTTCACTCTTCTCAAAGTCTCAGGTGAACACGTGTTGTGAGACACTAAAACGGCTTTGAACTCAGTGGTGTCAAACCAGGGCCCGAACACAGCCCACCGAAGGGTCCAATGCAGCCCACTGGATGACTAATACTAAAGACTGGAGTGAAATCAGTGATTACTCCAGATTTTCAACAAATGTCCTGCTTTTCCTTTTATGGTTATGCCAAACTTACTACACGGGACTGAGTTTTTATCACACTGGGCACAATTTATTGATTTATCGCAATATTCAAAACATAAAAACAGCAAGAAACAGTCTAGATGTGAAGGCTTTGTGCTATTTCTTTTATATATTGTAATATTTACGTAAGGAATAAATGAAGGTGGACAATACTGAGAAATTTTTTTTTTATTTTTTATTTTTAAAGGTACTTATCATAAATTACATTTTTATTTTCTATTATTATCATTCTTATTATTATTATTATTATTATTATTATTATTATTATTATTATTATTATTATTATTATTATCAGTCTTTTTTTTAACTTAAAAACCTTTCAGAAATATCCAAAAAAGACTAAAGCGTGTTAAGCAACAAAACATTTATATTTCCTGCCAACGATGTCAACAAAAGCTGAACTAAGGCCAGTGTGTTACTTTACTGTTTACTTTATTTATACTTTATTGTTATGCTACTTATTACTACGAGATACAAGAGCGAGTCAGTCAGTGCAACCTTTTTTTAATGTTACCTTAGTATTTTAGTTAACGAAGCAAACATGCTATTTGTTTAATATATTTTATAATATATTGATATGATTATTATTTGATTACTTGTATATATATTTTTACTTTTATATTACTTTTGTTTTAATTATTTGATACTTGTTTATTACTTGTACTATTCACTCTCCATTAATATTTCCTACTCTTGTGCAAAAGAAGAAGGACACAACTGTGTCTCTCTCTGCACAAAGTGGACAAGTGAAACTACACAACAGGACAAACTTTTTGGCTTTAAATATATTAGAGTGTGTGTGGAAACTGACTGTTTCAGATGATTTGTAGGAGAACTAAAGGAAAGAAAGTGTTTTGGAGACGATAACAAGCCAATGGTTTTGAACCATGGCTTTCTGTGCACTGAACACAGTAATTATCTGTAAAGCTGGGGTGGACAGCAGGACTTTCCACAGACTGCTTTCACAGACTGCTTTCAGATGTTTATTCCAACAGTTAACATTAACTGACTGCAATAACCAAGAACTTGGTTAAGTAGTGTGTGTGTGTGTGTGTGTGCGTGCGTGCGTGCGTGCGTGCGTGCGTGCGTGCGTGCGTGCGTGCGTGCGCGTGTGTGTGTGTGCACGTGATGAATCTATATTTATTAATCCCATCCTTTTAGCTCTGTCTTATTAGACTCCAGCTCTGATTTCTTCTGCAGCTAACTATGCTGTGTTGAGATTATATCCTGGGCTATAACAGATCAACTACACAGGACAAAAAAAAAGTTTTGTGTGGTCTGTAGGTTTGCAGAAGGCTTGGCTTATTCTTACTGTACAGTTAGTGGCTCTTTAATATATAACAAAGAAATGAAAATAGATGGTATTATAATTATTTAATCAGTGTACTCATACGTGCATAAGTATAAACATGCACGTGAAGACTGTGAAACAACCACCATCACTAGCCACCATCCACACTCCTCCGTTGGGTCCATGAATAATGCAGAACTCCCATTTTCATACCACTTCCTCTTCCCTCCCCTCATCCCCTTTTTTCTCCTCCTCCTCTTCCCCTGTGCCATAGTAAAAATAGATCCATAAACCTGCAAGCTTTCGCTCTGGTGTTTACACCATCGTGGCCCTCCCCACTGCTCTCCCTCTCTCTCCTGACAGTAGGGTTATTACTCTCATTCATCTCAGCCTGTTCTCTCCATCTTCCACGGGAGCCAGAGAGCAGAAACAAAAGAAGAGGTTGTTGGGCCAGACTGCGAGCAGAGAGAAGGTCCTCAGGTAGAATGTAGATGCTTAATCTCCATATCTTTATTATGTTGCTCATAAAAATAGCCCTATGTTCCACGTCTCCCCCTTCCTCCTCCGTGTGCACTCACTCTTAGCTCAGGGGAAATGAGGAGCTCCTCTACCAGGCATTAAATGTACAAAGTGGGATGCACCGAAAGGAAAAAAAAAATTTGATGTCCGCTCCTTCTCTGTGGATGCAAAGCAGTAATAAGTTTACTTGTCAGTGCGTCGTCGGGGAGGTAAGATGCGAAAAACTGCTGTAAATTCACTTTATACATTTTTGTTTGGTAAATTAAGTATGTCTGCTTTTTCCTTACGGTAAATAATATTAGACTTGTTAGTGGATTGAAGCGATCTCTATGAACATAGAGAGGTTTGGAGCAAACCTAGCTTGTTTCACTGAGTAGCTAACAAAAATAACCTGTGAATTACCACTGAAGAAAACAGGATGTTAAAAAAGAAACTTGACGCACAGACTTAACTTAAACCCTCCCCCCAACCCAGTACCGTCTGCTTATAGGTCAGAAACTCTAACAAGCACAGTAGACTTACCCAAGTTGTGGACTTCATATCCTAAAGCAGTGCACGTGTGGCTTATATAGAAATCTTTAGTGTGCAAAGAGTTTGGAGGTCTGGGTCTTTCTTATATAGCTTTTTCCTAATTAACCCTCCAAATAACAAGAGTGTAGTATAAGCTTTGTGCTTCTCTGCTCTAATATAAGGCTCATTATGTCCATTGCAAAGAGCTTTTCATTAGCTAACTGCATCATCATTGGGTTACGGGTTACATTAAAATCCCCCACATTAATGTCACATCAATCCAAGAAATTTGATCATTTGATCATCAGCCAATGGGCTCTAAGCAACACTTAAACATCCTTCCTGATTTATGAGCAAGATATTATTTGTCAGCACCTTGTAAACTCACTAAGTCATATCTGTTTTATGATATGATAAAACTATGATTATGGTCAGTTTATGTTTAGAGGTTTGGGTTAATTAATTAATAAACATTGTACTGAAGTTAGGGAATAGTCATGGTTATTGTTTAAAAGGATGAATGACCATAAATGACGCCGAGCTCCTTTCTATAGGGATGTTGCCGTTCTGTTATGATGTCACATGACTTCCTTTGTTGGTTTGATCATATTGAATAGAGCTGCTGTAAGGCTCTGTAGCTTGTTTATGTCATTTGTTGTTTTGGTGCTCACTAACTGAAACTCTCTGTTTTAGGAACAACGTTCAGATTACAACCATCTTTGAACTTGTTTTAGGTTTGCTGACAAAATTGGGCACTTTCATTTTGGCAATTTGTTTTTTCATGGGTTTTTTTCTGTTTTTTAATTGTAGTTTTTAACTAAATCTTATTAACAGGAGTTCTAGCCTGACATTTTTCATGTATTTTTCCCTTTTTCTCTTCCAAGCAGTTTAAGGCTACATCCACACTAATGCGTTTTTGTTTGAAATTGCATTGTTTTCTCTTCGTTTTGGCCTCCCGTCCACACTGAGACGGCGTTTTTCGCTCATGGAAACGCAGCGTTTTGAAAACGCTCTCGAAAACGCATACATTTGAAAACGGTGCTTTTGCATCGCAGTGTGGACCACGAAAACTGAGAATTTCTAAAATGATGACACATGTTAGTCATATGATGCAGTCATGTGACCAATTAAGCTAAGATAGTGGAGGGCATTACACAGCAGTTGTTTTGTTTGCTCTGAAATTTGACAGCCCTATTAAAGATTAAATTCTTTAATTCTCACCCACTTTTGCAACTTTGTACTTTTGTGTTACTCGCAGCAACAACTCCACCTCATTGTTAGTCCATTTAAAAAACTCAGTGCTTTTCCTCGACATTTTGCCGCAACGTTTCAAAAAGCCGGAAGGTAAATAAGCAGCAGACAGAAATGAGGCAGGCCGAATCTTCTTGCGTTTCACGCATGCGCAGGACTGGAACGTAAGCGTTTTCAGCCGTTTCAATGTGGACGTGCAACTCTGTGAAAATGACTAGTGTGGACGTAGCCTAAGACTACAGCCTCAAAAGTTATTCCCCACCCCAGCTGTAAAAGGCTGCTGGGGTATTGATGTCACCTGACCACATTCAGGCCTTGCGGATATGCAAGTTTGTAAATGCAATAACTCGAGAATAAGACAATGTAGGATTTTGAAATCAATACCATAGATGTGTCTACTAGGAGGCTGAGAGTTAGCAGTGGCAGCCAACAAAATTTTTATTTATTATTTATTTATTTATTTATTTATTTATTTTTAATTTATTTATATTTATTTTATTTTATTTTATTTTTATTTACTATAAGCTGTTCCTGACAATAAGACCGCCCCTCCCTGAGCCTGGCACTGCCAGTGGTTTCGTCCTGTTAAAAGGGAGTTTTTCCTTCCCACTGTCACCAAGTGCTTGCTCAGAGGTCAGTCATTTGATTGTTGGGATGTTCTATTTATTATTGAGGGCTCTTACAGCGTAAAGCACCTCGAGTTACTGTTGTTGTTGGCGTTATATAAATAAAATTGACTTGAATTCGGAGTGGTCTTGTCACACTGTTATCACAGAAATAACTGGATGTCCTGTAATACAAAACCAATGTGTGCATTTTCCCCCTTTTCTTTTACATTCCTATGTACTGAATAATTTATGTAAGCTAAGATGTTATCAAGTTCCAATAAATGGATAGTTAGAAAAGCTTAGATGTCATTTCAACAAACCCAATGCTGAAGAGGAACAATAAGCTGCTTTTTGAAGCCTCCTGAGTTACTGTGGATGTATGTTGAATCCTGTGATTGCTGTAGAAAGCTTACATGCTGTACTACAATGCGAGAAAGTTATGGCAACAGTAACTGAGGGTGACAATGGGGAATGCTTTTCATTCATTCTGTTCTCTCCCATGGATTTTTCTCATTTTTTTACACATCACTGGACTTAAATAAGCTTTTATATAATAAATGATGAGACACTTATACTGTGAAAGGGGCACAAAAGCTTCCACGCAGAAGGGAACAGCAGTCCGGTTAGTAAACATTAACAGCAAATTTGACAGGAGACAAAGTGGAAATTGAATGCATGGATACCCTCCATTGACTAAGGTCTCTTTGTGCTACTTTTCTCTCCTTCTCCTCCACGCCTTCAAAAGGTCACACAGTAGACTACAAAAAAAATCCCATTTGAACGTTTTGAACATGAGAAAGAGGAGTTTGTTACACCGATGCTCGTCCCACACAGGTTTCCCCTCGACACAAACTCACCACAGAGCATTTCAAACGAGCGAATGTCAGGCTGTGATTCAGGGATGTTGGACCGAGTCTACATAAGCCTGTTTGTGCGTCGCACAGACAGAGGAGCACAAACAGTAAAACCTCTGACAGTCTGCCACTGTCTGAACCTGTGATTCAGTTCAAAGAGCAGAGAGAGGTGTGCTAGACATGGAGGAGGCACAGTCCCACATTTCACCTCTCAAGGTGACAGTGTTTTGAAAACACGTCGGGTCTGTCATGCTTTTTGATTACATGTGGCGTGTGAGGTATTGCTGAGTAGTGCTTTTGTCACTGTCTTGATCTGTGTTTGATGCAGTTTTCCAGGAATCACTCTTTAAATTTCCCCATATGTATATTTTTCCACCATTTTTAATAATGTTCATTATAAGGCACGACACCACTGGGGAATACCACAGATACAGACAGCACTTGTCATATTTGTGTCTACCGGAAAAAGACTCTGCAACGCTAGCTTTCACTTCTGTCACTTCAAAAAATGAAAGTTGTAGCCATTAAAATCTAACACGTAGCTGATGTATTCACATTGTCATCTGAATGCTCCGCATTTAGTATTATCCTAAGTAGCTCAGTGTGTTTATGGCGCCATGTCTGCACAGCCTCTGCGTGCTGAGTTTTCCACAGTGGCGTCCTCATTTGGCGACAGTCGATTTAAAAAAATATCATTTTTTGTCACCGAGGGAGTGTGAGACTGATGAATTTTAAAAAGGCACCTTAATCACGCTGCCAACAGCAAAATTGCTTCCATATTACTTCTCAGGCCATTTGCTTTCTAATTATCTGTCCAGCATGAGTCCCTGCTTTACTCTATTTTCAATCAACAGCATGTTTGGGTTATTGTTTTTTTTTTATATAAACCAACAAGGCATGCAGTAGAGCAAGGTCACAAAACCAGAGTACAAGACACGGCCTTTTGTGCTTTTATACAGTTACATTTTTAATAAGGAGAGCTTGTTGTTGATATAAACTCTGTATACCTGAAATTTAAATAAGATAGCTCTACACTGAACATGAAATGAATGCAGACTGATGTGTGTGTGCACCATCTGTGCTGCTGTTTCTCTGTTTTTACCCCCACCCCCTCAATTCAATCAGCAGTTCAAAGCCCTGAAAATACAGATGTAGTTATCCCCGTGAATATGAGTTTTCTAAATGTACCTGTTAGACAAATTCCCACTTTTTGCTCCAAGGTCTAACAAGGCAATACAAAGAGATTCATATCAGTGTAGAAACATATCCGTATGCACGTGTTGTAGAGGATCACATGGCATAAACTGCACTTCTGTAAGTATCCCATTGTTGAGACATTCACAAGCAGCAGACGTCACCATGTTTAGCTAATTTAACTCTTTCTGAGAACTGCATCAGGGGTTTTACATAAGTCGCTCATTTAAATAAGGCTTACAGTTTGCATTATTGAGGGCTTGGCCGCTTTGACTGACAACCGAATGCTGCCACATGTGGTTGTAGTCAGCGTATGTCTGCTAGGCCTGTATTACGGGGATATACACCTCTTAAACGTTGTGCTGTTAGTGCCGTTTGGTTTTTTTTTTTTAAATCCTGTCCCATCAGTCTTGTAAGTACAATGTCCCGCCGTGCAGGTAATTACAGATGCACTTTGCTAGCCAAACCCGCTAAAGTTAGCTGACAGCATAGTACATGGTAGCAGGCAAAAGGCTAGAAGAAGATTTTCAAACTCGTATCATATCATATGTTGTATAATTTTTAAGAAAGATAAGAATGCAAGTTAAGATCTCCGCCACTGGTGAATAAGCAGAAAAGCAGCTGTGAGCGATCAACATATGGCACAAAACTAAATCAAGTGAGAGAAAGTACACCGACAACAGTACATGGTAAATGTGTGGAGACTTTTGTGAATATGAAACATGTCGCAGACACATCGTGACTCTTTGACCATTTCTTGTGGCAAGCTTTTTTTCTCTCTCATTTTTTTAATTACCCTCTGGGCATCCTGCTGTCTCCAAAGCCTTTGAAATAGGTTTTAGATTGGCATTCGATCCGCTGCTCTCCTTCACTTTAGACACGTCTTTCTTCTTCTTCATGTCTTTCATGCAGAGCACCTTGGCCGCTGAAAGGGAGCATTGGAGAGCTGCACGGTTATTCGATGTGAAGGCACATGACATAAAGTGAGAGGATAGGAGAGAAGATTTAAAGGAAAAAAGGAAAGGAAACAAGGATGTAAAGAGACAAGGAGAGAACAGGAGAGACCGAGAAATGAAACAGAGAGAAGATTAAAGTGGACAGGAAAGAAGATGAAAAGAGAGGGGGGAAAGGAGGGAAGAGGAAATTCAAAGAGGACAGAAGAGGGGAGGATGAGCAAAGAAGGGTGACAAAGGGATGAGTGTACATAAAAGAGAAGAAGAAGAGACGATTGAGGGTAAAAGAAAAGAAGAAAAAGTGTGGTAGAAGAGACAAGGAGAGAGAGAAGGAACTAAGGTTAAACGAGGGGAGGAGAGGAAATAAGGATAGGGAAGGAGACAGCATAAAAGACAAGAGGAAACACGAGGACACATGGTGTGGAAATGAAAAAGGGAGAACATAAAAAACAAGGTGAGTGGGTAAAAAGGAAAAAAAGGGGGGAGGTAAATGTAAGAGAGGAAAAGGGAGGCAAGAAGGAGAAAGAAGAGAAAGCAAAAAAGGAGGAGAAAGTGAAGGAGGTGTAAAAGAAACGACTCCGAGAAGAAAGAAGAAGAAAAAGAGAGGACAGGAGGAGGATGAGAAGCCAGTCGTTCTTTACCCAGGGGGAGGCGCGGCGGGGGGTGGGGGGCTCCTCATCCCTCTCTCCTCCAACTGATCCTCCTTCTTCAAGGTCAACCACACGCATGCATACACACTCATGTACACACAAAACAGACGCATATACACACACACACAGACAGGCGGTTGGCAGACACGGTACACACCAAAATACACACACACACACACACAAATGCATTTAGTCGAGCTCAAGTAGAAAAGACGCCTTCTGCCCGCTTTTTTCTCTCTGACTCTGTGTACCAACCAGCCAAATCTCAGTCAACCATCTGGAGATAAAAACATTCTTCCCATACACACACACACACACACTCGCAGAGACACAAATGCACACGCACACTGTGTGTTTATGATAATAGACCAAATGCCTCTATTGATTCTTTCTCTGTCTGTCTCTCTCCCTCTGTGGTTGCATGTAAAATCAGTTTTATGTCTCGCTCCATTCTCCTTCTTTAAAATATCTATTCCTCTCTACTTAGACAAAAAAGAAGAAACAAACATATGACTTCTCCGTATTAATACATCACCTGCTCCTCATGATCATTACATTTTGACTCGCAGGGATCTAAAACGCCGTGGCCAAAAATAAAATGCCTCCGAACCAAGAATGCAAAGAAAAGAAAAGATCTTGCCCGAGAGGTGAAAGTGAAGGCACGAAGTGTCGCTGAAACTCCAGCTGCTGTGAACCAGATGGGGTTTGAATTCACATGAAACAGGATTAAATGTGCCTGCTTAAAAGCACAGAGTGCTGAAGGAAAATGTCAGACATGGACGTTTTACCAGTATTAGATCGGTAATGGAAGGCTCACATGATTGCTCTTGTATTAGCTCCCTGCTGCTACCTGAAAGCATTGTTGTGATGTATTTGCAGCTTGACAGCTGTTAGTGAAACATAAATATAGTTTGTAATTTTGTGTGTGTGTGTTCTGCTGTGCACATTGTCAGTCCTCATTTTACTACAATCTTGTTTCATCTGTTTGATATTTTTTCTGCTGTGTTTGGCTTGGCTTTGCATCCCTGACTCATCTTCATTGGTGAGGGGTAATTCTGCTGAGCCACCTCTTAGCTTCTGGCTACTGACTAGAGAGATTTTAGTGAAACTGTTTTTCCAACACAAATGCAAACCTTTAATTGTGGGACTACGTTTTCTCAGCATTGGTTATGTAAGAAAATGTTTAGTCTTGTAGTGGTGACTCTTGACCTTCTGGAGTAAAGGAGGAAGAAGTGTGAAGTCAAGAGTGAAATCTCGAGGAAGGTAAAGAAGTGAGCACCAATAGGGACAAGATATCACACAGAAAAGCCCTATAGGTGTGGTCAACGAGTGGTAAATGGAAACCAGTGGATAACGGCTGTCGTGTTTTCAATAAAACATCCGTAGTAGTTAGCAAGCTTCTTTATTTTAACGTGGCTCACATCCATGTACGTAAACATAACCTGCCGCTGCTTCTACGACACAGTATATATCACAATTTGGTTAGACAGCCACCTAGTGGTGAAGCTGAACTACCCACATAACTCCTATCAACACATCCCCTTTTCTTTAGATGTTATCTGCTGAACAACACTATGGAAACATACCTAACATTGCATAGCTTGAATAACATCACAAACACTTGTGACAGTGTAAACTACGGAACACACAATAATGCAGAAAGTTCCTTTTTGATATATGCATATATATCTAGCTATATATGTATACACCAACATATACATATATATATATATATGCTTAAAGGTTTAGTCTATCAGGTGGCTTGATAGAGCGTGCTGATCTTCTGACAATGGGTGACTGGTCTCTTTGCTCCACACTGTCCTTCACGGGTGTTGTTGGTTCAGGTGGTGTGTTGTTGTCATCACACTGTTCTTCCGATGGTCCCATTGTCTTTTGAGTGTACAGTAAACTCCTCCGATTTCTCCTTAATATCAGTCCATCTTCAGTTTTCACATTGTACGATCTTGGGTTTACCTCCTCCAGTACAGTTGCTCTCTTTTCCCAGATGTTTGCATCTTCCACTCTGACTGCTTCATTGGGTGCGAGTGGTTTTAGACTTTTTGAGGACTTGTCAAAGTTGACCTTTTGTCTCTTCTGCAACTGTTTCATTTTGTCTCTCACTTGTTTATGTTTCCTGGTTGTTGTGTAAGGAAGAGTGGTCCGTAGTTTTCTTCCCATTAATATTTCTGCTGGTGACTTGCCATGCTCCAGTGGTGATGCTCTGTAGCTCAGTAGTGCCAAATAAGGATCTGCCTTACCATCTTGTGCTTTCTTTAGTAACTGTTTCACAATGTGCACACCTTTCTCTGCTTTCCCATTGGACTGTGGATGCAGGGGGCTTGAGGTCACATGTTTAAAGTCATATTCCTGAGCAAATAGTTGGAATTCTCTACAACTATAGCAAGGTCCATTGTCACTATGAACAATCTGTGGTATCCCATGTCTAGCAAATATTGATTTCATGTGCGTTATGACACAAGTAGCTGACATGTTGGACAATAATGCCATCTCTGGATAGTTTGACAAGTAATCAATAACCAGCAGGTAGTTTTTTCCTCCTAGGTGGAAAATGTCTGTTCCGACTTTCTGCCATGGTTCCTCCGGTATGTCTGTTATGGTCAGAGGCTCTTTTGGTTGTTTTGCCTGGTGTTTGATACACGTATCACAAGTGGAAACCATTTGCTCAATGTCTGCATTTATACCTGGCCAATAGACTGCTGTTCTGGCTCTCCGTTTGCATTTCTCTATGCCTAGATGTCCCTCATGCAGTCTTTTCAGGATGTCTCCTCTCAGTGAGTGTGGAATTACTACTCTGTTTTGTCTTAGCAGAAGTCCATTCACAACACTTAGTTCTGCTCTTATGTTGTAGTATGTTTTGCATTCACCTCTTGGCCATTTCCCATTCAACAGTGTTATAACTCTTTGCAGACTAGAGTCCTTTTGTGTTTCAGCCTTGATCTGATGTGATTTTCTGTCTGACACAGGAAGTGACTCTGCTACCAGGTTTACATGTATATTTACATCCATCTCTGTGGAGCTTTGCTCTTTGTTTGGGGTTGTGGCCCTAGAGAGTGCATCTGCTAACACAATGTGTTTACCTGGTGTGTAGATCAAGTTGAAATCATAGCGCTGTAGTTTCATCATCAATCTTTGAATGCGTGGAGACATTTCACTTAAGTTTTTCTTGATTATGGCTATCAATGGCTTGTGGTCAGTCTCTGCCACAAATGTTGGCAAACCATAGACATAGGTGTGGAACTTTTCAAATCCAAAAACAAGCCCCAATGTCTCTTTTTCTATTTGGGCGTAGCGAGATTCTGTCTCTGTCATTGCTCTTGAGGCATATGCCACTGGCCTCCAGTGGTCTCCATAAGCCTGCAACAACACTGCGCCGATCCCGGCCTTCGATGCATCTGTTGACACTTTTGTTTTTCTTTTTGGATCAAAATACGCCAAAACTGGCTCTGTTGTAAGTGTCTTTTTCAGTTGTTGCCACTCGTTTTCCAGTTCTTCATTCCATCTGAACTCGCAGCTATTGTGTAGAAGCTGTCTCAGGTGCACTGTTTTGGCCGCCAGGCTTGGGATGAATTTTCCAATAAAGTTAACCATTCCCAGGATTCTCAACACACCTTTTTTATCTTCAGGACGTGGCATTTCCAGTATAGCTCGTAGCTTTTCCTTGTCCGGCTCGATGCCTTCGGCTGTCAGCTTGTCACCGAGAAAGGTAATGTCACCCACGCCAAACTGACATTTTACTCTGTTCAGTTTAAGTCCATAACGTTTCACCCTTTCCAAAACCTTTACTAGTCTCTCATTGTGCTGCTGTAGTGTGGATCCCCACAAAATGATGTCGTCCATATAAACTCTGACTCCCTCGATTCCCTCGATCATATGCTCCATGGTCCTGTGGAATATCTCAGGAGCTGAAGAAATTCCAAAAGGCATTCTCAAGAAGCAGTAACGCCCAAATGGCGTGTTGAACGTGCAGTATTTTGTACTGTCCTCATGAAGCTTGAGTTGCCAAAATCCTTGGGACGCATCTAGTTTGCTAAAAAATTTTGCACCAGCCATTTCACTTGTTATTTCTTCTCTTGTAGGTATCTGGTAATGCTCTCTTTGTATGTTAGCATTTAAGTCTTTCGGATCCATGCAGACTCTAAGAGCGCCGGTTGGTTTTTTAATGCACACCATGGAGTTAACCCATTCAGTAGGTTCTTCAACTTTTCTTATGACTTCCAGTGCCTCCATCCGCTCTAGTTCCTCTTTAAGCTTGTCTTTAAGAGCAGCTGGAACACGTCGAGGTGCATGAACCACAGGCTGAGCTCCTTCTTTCAGCTTTATCTTGTAGGTGAAGGGTAAGACTCCAAACCCCTTGAATATGTCTGGGTACAGATCCACGATTTCTTTCACACTTTTGGGCTAGGAGCTGTTTATACTGTATACCCGTCTGACTAGGCCGAGTCTCTCACATGCTTTATCTCCCAACAGAGATTCATGTCCCTCTGGCACAATGATAAACATCAGACTGTGATATTTTCCTTTTACTTGTACCCGGAGCCTGCATTTACCTTTGGTTTTGATTGGTTCTCCATTATATGCTTGGAGTAAACTGTTATTTTGGAATATGTGTGGTTTCGTTTTCATCGCTTTCACATCCAGCTCATTCACCAGATTAGCCTTGGCTCCTGTGTCCAGTTTGAAAGTTACCAGGGCTCCGTTCACTGGTAACATCTCTGTCCATTTGTCCCGCTTCACTGTACTGACTGCAGGTTGGTCCATGGGTGTATCTTGCTGCATTACCATTCCCACAAAAAACGTGTCACTGAGAGCAGTTTCTTCTACTGTGTGTACTCTTTCTTTTTGTTTATTCTTTGAAAAACATTGCTTGGCAAAATGGTTTTGTCCATTGCATTTTTTGCATATTTTACCATAAGCTGGGCATTGTTTCCTTCCATGTTTTGTGCCACATCTTTTGCACAAGAAAGTGTCTTTTGATTCTTTCTGTTCTTTTTTGTACGTGCGCCCTGCCTGCCGTGTATTAACTGCAGCTACAGCTGTGCTTTCCGTGTCTGTTTCCCTCGGCGACCTGCTGAAGGTTTTTGCATGTTGTATGGCGAGCTCGCTGGCATGACATACTTTCACAGCACTTGCTAAAGTCAGATCCGCCTCTCTCAGAAGCCTCTCTCTTATCTTTATATCTTTTATTCCAAATACGATCTGATCTCTTATCATAGATTCTTGCAGCTGTCCAAAATTGCATGTTCTTGCCTTTAACTTGAGGTCAGTCAGAAACGTATCAAAACTCTCTGAAGGTTGTTGTATACGTGACCGAAAGACGTACCTCTCAAATGTTTCATTCTTTTTGGGCGAACAGTGTTCATCAAACTTTCTCACTACTTCGTCAAACTTTTCTTTGTCTTCTGCAGTTGCGAACACAAACGTGTTATATACTTCCACCGCTTGTGGACCTGCTACGGTAAGAAGCAGTGCAATCTTCCGTGTATCAGGCTTACTATCTAGGCCGACAGCTTGCAGGTATAGCATAAACCGCTGTTTAAAAGTTCGCCACTCACAGTCCACATTTCCGTTCCAGTTGACGGCATCTGGTGGCTTAACACTGTCCATGATGACCTGCTTTACTACCCCAATCCTGGTACCATGTCGTGTTTTCAATAAAACATCCGTAGTAGTTAGCAAGCTTCTTTATTTTAACGTGGCTCACATCCAGCCGCTGCTTCTACGACACAGTATATATCACAATTTGGTTAGACAGCCCCCTAGTGGTGAAGCTGAACTACCCACATAACTCCTATCAACACAGGCTACATGTAGATATGAGTAAGACACTGCTTCACTGCTACTTAGGAGACATTCTCTATGCATGTTAAATATCTAGGATAATAACATCACCTACATGCAACTCTAGATGCATGTTTCAAAACGCAGTTCTGTATTAGAAGCTGTGATGGTGATGGAGGGTGTTGGACTGCTTGTACGTTTCCACTCGTTTAAATCTGATCCCTGTTAGATTCCAGGTTTTCCTCCTTTGTAGAGCTGCAGTGTCCCAACATTCAATGCCAGGATTTTACAAATATATGTTTCAAGTCTCGAAAACAACATTTATCTTTTAATTAAAAGGCTGTTTTGTACCTAATTTTTTTCTGTTTTACAAGGTCTATTTGACAAAGTCAGTGTTGATTTTTTTGCCACGACGATCCAGCAAAAATGGTTAAAAATCAGCAGAGCTGAAACCTCTAATGAGACATGGAGAACAGGCTGTAAAATATTCCTCCTCTCCTCTTTGGGTTAACCCCCACCCCCACCTCAGCACCTCCTCACCTCTTGTTCTTTTTTCCACCTCTTTATTTTAATATATATAACTGGCTGCAAATTCACTGCTGTTCATTACCCAGGCAGGGTCAAATCCCCAAACAATGTGTTTGGTGCCACAATAAAAAGGGTGTTTTTTACGGCGTGTAGCAGTAAAATGCTATTAAACAGATAAAACACCGGCAACGAGCATCAGGAGGATTATAAAAAGAATTGCCTTGATAAACTCTGCATATCTGCGCGGCGACACACCAGCAGCTCTCGTCTCTCCAGTCCTGGGTAGGACGAGCCAGAGACCGAGGAGCACATGGTCTCAGAATTTTCGCAGCTTTACAGCGCCACCATGTGGTAAGGTCGAAATACCAATTTTTGGTTCCGGGGAAGAGGAAAAAGAATGAAGTGCCTTGGACTGCATAACCATTTTCACAAATGCACAGCAGCCCTGAAGTTCTCCAGGCATTGCCCAGCAGAGCTGTGCATGAGAACAAAGCTCATGAGAACAGAGCTTATTATTCATATCCATCTATATTGGTGTGGTTGGAGAGGGTTTGAGCAGTGAAGTGTGTAAATTATTCTTTTTCTTCTACCACTTCTTCTTTCTTTGCATTTTTCTCAAAGATTGGCATTGTCATAATTTGTGTGGCATTTTTAATCCCTCGCTTCCTCTGAATCTTTGCACCATTCATCGTCTACTCTAAACATCCATCCATCAGATTTCTGAGCCTCATATCCACATCGGGGTGGAAAGAGAGCTGGAGCTTATCACTGCTATTATTAGGAAAGTGGGGGGTTACACCTTGAACAAATCACCAGTTCATTGCAAGGCTAATACGGGGAGGCAACTGCTCACATCCACACCACGAGCCAACTTGAATTCATTCATTTCCCTAACAGTCTCCTGTGCTGGGAAGAAAATGGAGCAGGCACTGGTAGAAAATGCAAAGTCCATAACAAAGGCTGACGAGGAGGTTTGAACCTAGAACATTGCTGGTAAAACAAAGTTCTAGGTTCCACCCTGTTTTCTCCCAAAATGAGGTCTCAACAAAAATCGACGACAACAACTCACTGAATGCATCTGTACAGATTCAAATTAGACACTATATATATATCTATATATCGATAACTAAAATCTAGCAATGGTTAAATGGGGGAAGGTTGAGGGTGGTACAGCGCTGTCAAGAAGATCCTGCGTTCAAATTCAGCTCCTTCTGGCAGGGATAGCTCAGTAGGTAACGTGGTGGCCCCATGATCGGAAGGTTGGGGGTTCGATTCCCCTGAACAGCTACCCTGAGGTACCCCTGAGCAAGGTACCGTCCCTTCACACTGCTCCCTGGGTGCCCAATGGCTGCCCACTGCTTCACTGAGTGAATGGGTTAAGGGCAGAGAGGAATTTCCCCATGGGGATCAATAAAGTACACTTTCTTTCAGTGTGCAGTGTGCAAGTTCTCCACAGGTCTGGACACCCTGGCCAAAGACATCCATATTAGGTTAATTGGTGATTCTAAATGTGAGCGTGACAGATTGTGTTGGCCCTGCGATAGACTGGCGACCTGTCTAAGTGTACCTTACAGCTGGGATAAGCTTCTGAATTGAATAAACAGAAGAAGATGGATGGATTATTAAATAATAATTAAAACTCAGTACATCTGTCCATCACACTGCCACCTGGTGTCAGTTCACAAATCTACACCTCTCTTTATGAGAGTATTTTTCATGTCGCAACATCACCAAAGAATTTGACATATTGTCAAATTCTTTGACAATCAAATCAAATTTTAAACGTACTTTGTGCATATTGCACAAAGTACGTTTAAAATTTGATTATTTCTGACTGTCATGAGCCTTTTAATGATGACAGCTTGGACACTGATCATATCCACTTTATTTCTTCTACATTGAACATCACAACAATCTGTTACATCTGATTATGTAATGTCTGATATAGCCATATTTGTTCATTTCTACATATAGAATGTTTTTTGTTGCAAGATTTAAAAATCTAGCTGATATATTTTTGCTCATTCTTGGATGTGTGATACAGAATATTTTTTATCAGGATTTAATTATGTATGTATGTATGTAAAATTCTAACCCAGTGATTAGGTAGTAAAACTGGATCTGTGTCCTCTTGAGTCCCAGGCTGGAGTTCAGTCTCCTCATTAGCATATAAACGCCTGAGAGAAAATCTGCAAGTACTTCACATTAAGTTTGCAAAGTTCTCTCTCTCTCTCTCTCTTGTTTGCCTTTGGCTGATCTCTTGAAAACTTCTCACTTGAGATGGCTTACGTTTTCTAGCAGATTGAATGTCTGCGAAATCTATTCGTGCACATGCTCAGCTGGTCTTATGCTGCCCTCTTGTGGTTAGATTCTGAATGGCTACAGCAAGTTGGTCTTTTTCACAGCAAAAAGTTGGGTTGTCATAATTTGAAAATCATTACGTGTGCTAAAAGCTTTAACTTTTTCTTCATTTCATCAGAGGCTCTCAGTAAACCATTACAATGTACTTATTTCTGATTAATGTGAAAATGATGTACACTGTATCTCTTGTAGTGTGGTTACAAAGAAAGTGAAAGGTGATAAAATGCAGGGCATCTTCACCATCACTGTGAGTCAGACTGTGCTTTGGTGTCAGTAAGGATAAGCTTAATACTGTTTCTGCTGTAAAGTTTTTGCAAGAATTGTACTGACACTGACTTTAATTCCAGCTGTGTGCAAGAAGCAGCATTCATCTTTTGAATAAATCTATTCATGAAGAGTTTTCCTCTGGGACCTGCCTGAAACTTACTGCAAGAAACACCAGAACAACTAATGGATCTAAGTGTAATCCTCATGCTAAAAGTAGAAGAAAATGGAAGATAGATATATAGATAGAATTTTAAGGGCTTAAGTTAAAACTGCATATTTTCATTTTAAATGTTTTTCCTAATTTGTAGATCCCCAACGAATGAACGAGTGTACAGGCGTAGTTCAGTACATCAGACAGGCTCTTTAAGACAAACAGACTATCACAATGAGATGTTACAAAGTTGTAACTGGAGGCAGTAACTAGATAACTTGAAGAAACAAGACTTAATGTGCCCCAGGAAATATTCAGTAACACATAATTATATTACCATGTGGTAGTAAAAGCACAGACCTGTTACAGTCGAGCAGAGGTTTCATTAGTTTGAAAAGCAAGTTAAAATCCTTTTAAAAAAAATCCCCCGTGAAGTTAGATATTTAACCTTGTTATAATACATTTCTAATAATACAAGTTGTGATCTATAATCGCAGTACTTGATAAAAATTAATAAATATTGTTTTAAAAACCCCGCAGCTCCACTAAACTAACAAATCAATACAACTAACTGGGGGCCACTGGGAGAGGCAATCAAGGCTGAGGAGCGCCCAATGATGTATAAGTTTCAGATAAAACCACGGGGCTTCCAAATTAATTAGTTAACTGGACTGTGTTTGTATTAATACCGTTGAAAATATATATATTTAAAAAAAAACATAGAAAAAAAATAGAAAGTAGCTTGTCTGTCACTAATATTTTACAGAATTTCTGTTTCCTGCTTTGTCATATGTCTAATACGGCTTTAGATGAACGCAGCGACCCTCACGTTTACAACACGCTTTTATGACCACCAGCTTTAGCTGACAGATTTTTATTGCTTTTGTTGTGTAATTATTGAATTGCAAATAAACCGCGTATTGTTTTTTTAGTTATTTTGCCAGACGTTTCATGGGGCACGAGGGTGTCGTTGCTATCCGTTCATTCTCGGCATTTTCCGGCATTTTCCGTCTGCACTTCGTTTATTTCCGGTCAGCGTCGCCATCTGCTTTCTCGTCCTTCTCCAATCTCCGTGTTGTTGTTCCCGGTGACGCGGCGGAGGTGTAGCCTGACGCGGGCTCTTACGTGTCGGCCAGAATAAAAGTGGAGCTCCGGAGGCCTGGGAGTGACGAAGGGAGACTGTATCGGTAAGGACGAAGCGGTGTCCGGGGCTCACAGGGACGGGACACTGCCGTAGAAAGTGTCGGTCTGGTCGGGTTCGGCCCGAAGCAAACAAAGAGATCATGGCGCCGCGGTGTGTTTGTAGCAGGATGGAGGGAGGGGAGTCTGCGGCTGTTTGGGAGAAACGGAGCAGATGTGTGGCTTTGCTAGTGAACCAGGATGGGCAGAGTGTTAAGACACAACAAACGGCGGTCGGACTTTAGCTTTGTTAATACGCTCACATGTAAATGATGCTGTAGCTGACTGAGCTTTCTGCGCAAAGATTTGCGCTGTTTCCCTCCCGTTAAAGGCGCACTGAAAACACTAGCTACGATATTTGCGTTTTTCTCCGTCACTTGAAAGACTTGATTGTTATTCTTTTATATGTACATGAATATGTACATTTACATGTATGATTGCATACCCATTTGTATCGACGCTCTTTCGTGGTTAGTGATTTTGCTCCGAGTTTGCGTCGATGTGCACACAGAAATGTGACATCGTAGGCCTCAGCGTTTGGTCGCCCGTTAAAAACATAACCCACGGGCCTGTGGATTTAACGCACATCGTGTGTCTGCGGTCTCATTACTTTTTTTAAAAAATTGCGGCACATCTCCTGGGATGTGATCGGTGTGCGTTGAGGGGGCGTTACCCGGCCATGTGGCGCTGCTGTCACACACGGAGCATCCGAGTGATTTTTGAAAAGCAGAGGGAGAAATGTGTAAAGCCAATCATGCAGCGGGGAGAAGCTACGCACTGTGTGAGATCACGGAGCTCAAAGAACAACACGTCCCAGATCAACACTCGCTGCATCGCCTGAAGTCAGGCGGGGATCACCTCTCCAAAGCTCCTTTATTAGAATCATAGTTAATGTGGGGGCTTTGGGTTAGGAGCAGCTAAGTTGAGTTTGAAGTGTGACCTCCTGATAATTGATCAGGATTTGTTAGGGAAGCCCAAGATGCCCTTCATGATCATTAACCATTTTTATTTTATTAAAGAAAAAAGAAGTTCAATAATTTTCCTTTCCAAAATAAAAGCATTTTGTGTGTGTTTGTTATTGAAGATGACGTGGGGCACGCCCATGTGTCCCCTTGGAATTACCCTGGATCACCTTTGTATGTGTTAATGAGTAGATTTGCATCTTCACAAAATAATTTCTATCCCATTGTTTGGGACATTTTTTTCTTTCATAAACATTTGTAACTTTATCAAAACCTGCCCATGCAGACAATGGTGAAAACACAATTCAGATGCACAATATAGTGTCTAGTGCAGGGATGTCAAACATAAGGCCCAGGTGCTCGAATTAGCACGGCAAAAACTCCAACCCAGCCCCCTTAACAGCTTTGGAAAATGTGAAGAAAAGCAATGATTTAATTTTAAATGTAAAAGTATTAATGGAATTAAAATAACATAAACCCTGAACATAAAGATGTCAGTTTTGATTCATCTTCAACTAACTGCTCGGCTCCAAACTCACCTTCCTGGACGTGAGGACAAGGTCGAATTTTTTTGCTGTTAGATCCTGATCAACCCTGTCTTTATTTGGGGCTGAATTTCTCATATATGAACAGTGAAGTTACTGCTCTTGGCGTGACTCCTTTATACATGCGCACAGTTGTCTCACTTTAAAAACAGAATTATTCTGATGCTTCACATATGTTATAAACAGCTGAAATAACTGTCTTAGTACTTAATAATTACTCATTTAAATAACAGTAATGTGAAAAAACAGGAAATTCCTTCTTTTTTTTATTTTATTACAGGACAGTCTTGTTTGTGAGCCCCCAGAACTTTTTCTGTAATTTTACAGAAATAATTTAAGCCCAAAAAGTTGTGCACTTCTTTCAGTTACTACAGCAGTAATTCTCTGTCTTGTAGAAAGACTGTTGAAAGTGCACTGCTTTCACTTATATTTGATATATAAAATGTGCAGTTAGACTTGTTTATGTTTAACTGCATTTTTTTGTCTTCCCCGCGCAATTGGTTAATATTGTTAACTCCCTGAAAATGGCTTCAGCAGCAAAATTAAGATGTTGATCAAGCTCTGATAATGTGGTCTGAATTACACAAACAAAATGAAATTGTTGATAATCTCTAAGAACAACCTAACCTGTGATTTGGTTATTTTTTTAAGCCTCTGTCACAGAATATGTCACTAGGGTGACCAGATGTTTCTCTGTTTTTATTCCTTATCCCTCGACCCACATCTTGAGACAGTGTCCCACATTTTCTAAAGGCTGATTTTTACTCTGTGTATATGAAGGAATGGCTTTTTTAAATTACAGTTGGAAGGAGGACGTTGGCCTGTCTGATGTCATACTCATCAGGGAAAGTCACACGTCAGCAAAAAGTCACACTCTTTGCAGATTTTGTTGAATATGATGGAAGCTACCATGAAGAAAATCAAGCGGCAATATGTCCTTAAAAAGAGTTTTTGTCTTTCTTTGCTAGTTATTTTTCAATTTCACAGAGAGGCAAAATACGGTGTGAAGCGACGATACGCGTGTCATAATTGGATAGGGCATGTCAGTCTGTGGATGCATTCAAACTGAAACCGAAAAACTGTTCCCAAACAGAAGAGCAGATGAGATAACGTGGAATAAAAGAGAATACAGGAGTGTAGAGATGAT
The DNA here is from genome assembly GCF_963969265.1 of Rhamphochromis sp. 'chilingali'. Taxonomy (NCBI): domain Eukaryota; kingdom Metazoa; phylum Chordata; class Actinopteri; order Cichliformes; family Cichlidae; genus Rhamphochromis; species Rhamphochromis sp. 'chilingali'. The sequence continues at coordinate 33,689,389 of NC_137941.1, forward strand.
TTTCAGCCTCTTTTATCTTATTGCTCCTCACGGTTTTATTCATTGAGATTCGTAAGGCTATTGTGAATACTTTACCGTTTGACGTATGTCAACAATCCTGGCTGTGCTGTGATTTCAGCTGCATTTACATAATAACAGTAAGTGAAGTGATCACAAGTTTTCATCTGACAGGGTGCTCTGCTCTCTGTCACACTGAAACCTCTGCTCACTCTGAACAGAGCAGAGATAAAGTGTCGTGCCTGCGTCGGGAGAGTAAGGCCTTGTTGTGAAGCAGTGTTGTCTGTGGGTGTTTTCAGAGTAATGACATGGTAAAAACAACCTTTCCAGGGGAATGAATATTCAGTTATTTCCCAATGCATCCAGGTCATGTTTGTTATATGAATGTGTGCCAAGTGTTGTAGCAGATATGCGGTGTTACTTTTAGTCACTGAAACTATTTTTCCTGCAGTTTTCAGTTTTATTCTGATGTTGTTTTTACTAAAGCCAAAAATGTGAGCAAATAACAGACACAGCATTGTTATTTGGCACAAACTGATTGAGTTGTGCAGTCGGCTGAGTGTTTGACTTTTCCTCCAGTCAAACACTCAGCCGACTGAGTGGGCAAAGTTACGTGACAACACAGTAGTATGTTTGAAAGGGGATAGTACATAAAAGTATTAATGGAATTAAAATAATAAAAACCCTGATCAGAGGTTCTGAATGTCAGTTTTGATTCATCTTCAACTAACTGCTCAGCTCCAAACTCACCTTCCTGGACGTGAAGACACAGTCGGATTTTTTTGCTGTTAGATCCTGATCAATCCTGTCTTTATTTGGGGCTGAATTTCTCATATATGAACAGTGAAGTTACTGCTCTGGGTTTGTTGGTATGTTATAAACAGCTGAACTAACTCAAAAACCTTTTTAACATTTTACTGTAAAGTTATATTTTACAATATTTACATTTGTAGTAATGTGAATAAGTTGAATGACAGAAACCTGCAGGGGAACCACTTAAAATGTATTGTGCTTAAATTTTAGGGAGAAAAGTCTTTTTTTTTTTAGATTAGCTCGGGAAATGTGAGACTGTGAAACCGACTGAAAGCAGACGCTACACTGAAAGCATGAGAGCTGAAAACCCTGTTGGCCTTTTCTGTTCTTGCTGCTGTTACCCAAAGCAGTCGTCTTTTGCTGAGCTGACAAACTCGTAGAGAAGCAGAAGAGTAGTAGCTTTGTGACGCCATTCTCTCAGAGGTATGCTGTGTTTAAATTCATGCAGAATTATTTTAAGGTCTGACCTAGTAAGTAATTGCAGTTCTGCCTTTACAGAAAAGTGACCAGGGTTTACATTCAGACATGAAGACGACAAATGCCTTCAGCTTATTGTAAAGCAGTGCGGGCTTTAAATACCAGAACATTGCACAGGTATAGAAGAAGCTCCAGGAGATTTTATTATTGATGATTAGCATCATAAAAGCCATATTTTTTTAAGAGAATGATAGTATGTTAAACCTCTTTACTCAGATGGCCAGTGGTTGACAACTGTTGTTATGTTTACTGTTATTGACTCCTTGGTGACTCATTCTGAGTCATCTAGTTTGGTGTTTTTATTTAAGTGGAAGTTTAAATTCAAACATATTCTAAGCTTCAGTCAGCTTCTGACACCTGGCGAGTCGTTTGCTGCAGCTCCCCAAAAGCTTCGTTTTAACACGTTCATTCAAATCTGTACCCAGGTTACAACATCAGGTTAGCCAATGAAGATGGAGTCAGCAGCAGAGGTTCAGCAGGGGGCAGAGACTGCTGTGACTGAGACGGAGAACCAGCAGATCACCCCGGCACAGATTGCTACTTTGGCACAGGTATCAATCACGTGATGAAGATGATGTTGACACAATTTCCCCTACTTTCAGTGCGTTCAGTGCCCATCTTGAAGTGTGTTAAAATGCATGTGATAGCTCAGTCATATCACCTCTGAATTTAGGTGTCCATGGCAGCAGGACATGCTTCAGCAACAGGTCCCACAGTAACACTGGTACAGCTGCCCAACGGACAGACGGTTCAGGTCCACGGTGTGATCCAGGCTGCGCAGCCATCTGTAATCCAGTCCCCACAGGTCCAAGCCGTACAGGTGAAGCTTGAGCAGTACTGTCTTTTTATTCAGCCTTAGCACAAGATCATTAGCCATGAAGTGTTGATTAATGTCTTGTTCTTTTGATTGATGCTCCAGATCTCCACCATAGCAGAAAGCGAGGATTCACAGGAGTCTGTAGACAGTGTGACCGACTCTCAGAAGCGCAGAGAGATTCTGTCACGGCGCCCCTCATACAGGTAATTAAGACATTCAAGACAGTGGTGTTATGCCACAGACGAGTCTAAAGCTTTGGGGGAAAACTGTCAGATGGCCACTAAACCATTTTCATTTGGCTCTGTAAATTTCAGGAATCGAGAAGTAGTTCCCAAAAGTTACATTTCTTCTTGCTTGATAAAATTGATAAAATTGTGCATATTGGTTGCAATACAATCTGCTAATTTTAGTTTGTGTGTGTGTGGGGGGGGGGGGGGGGGGGGGGGGGATATTGGTGTGCCTACAGCATGGATATGGGCATTTCTTTTATTTGTATTCCCCCAAAAACGAGTGCAAAGTGCAAACTGCATCCCGGACAGAAACAACTCCATTACGGTGCTAAACCAAGCTCCTTGCAAGCATCTACAGAGTCAGTGTGCTAACGTTAACCTAGCCTAGAACCCAAAATGATGTTAAAACTGAATGAATGCAGACCCCAGTCCAGCAGCCAGATCCTGAACTTGAAGAGCTAACAAAGGCAGTGATGAGCAGTCAGGCTGCAGCCTCATTTTCTATTTGTTTCTAAAGTAGACTCACTGTGATGCCTTAAAGTCTCTTTGTGCTGATTTTCACCTTTGCTTTGTGCTGATTGCTTTGTTTTTATACCTAAATTCTAAATAAAAGGTCATATGTGTGTCCACATTAGGATTTGTGTTGGTGTGTGGCCTCAGATTTATATTGTTAAAGGTTTATTATGAGACAAATAAGTTAAATCCAAATGTAATGTAACAAGTAGTAGTAGTATACCAAATTATGTTTTCATGGGAGCAATTGTAATAATGTAATATTACTGCATTAATATTTACAGGAAGGATACAAATAAGCAGTGAAAGATGCTTTATGGAACAGAACACTGTTTGATGTTTAAAGAGAGAGTTTGCTTTCACTTTGGTAGCTGATGTCTATTTTTAGATTTCACAGGGCACTGGCTGTCTCGCTTGCCCTGACTTAACGCTCATGCTAAGGCTGATACATTATTTTATATGGATAACTAGGATTGACAGTAAATCCACTTCTGCGTGTCCTAACAGGAAAATTCTGAACGACCTTTCGTCTGATGCACCTGCTGTCCCTCGTATCGAGGAAGAAAAGGCCGAAGAAGACTCATCTGCTGCTGCCGCCACACCTGCAATCACCACTGTTACTGTCCCGACACCCATCTACCAGACCAGCAGCGGCCAATACAGTAAGTGACATTTGGTTCAGTAATTAAATTATGTTAAGTTATTTTAGTAATTAAAAGAATATAATTAGGAATTAAAATATAAAATATTTATAATAATTAAAGCAATTTAACCATCAACCTCACTACTTCATGTGAAGTCTTAAATGATCTCCCCAGTAATACAAAAACCTTGATTACTTAATATAAATGTAAACATATTGAGGGAGATCACACTAGGATTAAAATATGTTATGTTTTCAGTGCAGTTTAAAGCATTTTTAAATGACTTAAACTGGGTTAAGAAAGTAAAGGGCAGTTAATATTCCACATATTCATCACATCGAGGAAGACAATGAGTCTGACCTGTTTAGCTAATTGTTTTGTTTGTGGGGCAGTCCAAGAAATGTTTAACAGTTTGTGCAAGTTCATCACAGAAATACAGTTTGATGCTTCATGTTTGATTAAGCGCAAGACTCTAAAAGAAACAATAACAACTTCACAGCACATTCATCACAATGTTTTCTTTATGGGAAGACTGGGGAGCGAAGAACGATAAGAATGAAACAAATTTATAATGTGTTTTCTGTCCTTTTATTTTTCTCCCCTTTCATTTGTCCCTCAAATAGTTGCAATCACACAGGGTGGAGCCATTCAGTTGGCCAATAATGGCACAGATGGAGTACAGGGCCTTCAGACTCTGACTATGACCAATGCAGCAGCAGCCCAGCCTGGTGCCACCATACTGCAGTATGCACAGACCAGTGACGGCCAGCAGATACTGGTTCCCAGCAACCAGGTGGTGGTCCAAGGTAAGAGTGGCAGTCTATTATCCATGAGCACAGCCATTCTTCAAAGCATTCTTTTGTCTTTGGCAGCAAAGACAAAAACATTTGGATGTTCATCGTTAGTAAACAAGATAGTTAAACAATGAACTAGGTTCATTAAGAGGCCAAATTAAACATCTGCTTTCTGTCAAATTTTCCTGTTAGCTGCCTCAGGTGACGTTCAGGCCTATCAGATCCGAGCAGCCCCTGCCAGCACCATTGCTCCCGGGGTAGTCATGGCCTCGTCCCCTGCTCTTCCGACCCAGGGTGCCACTGAGGAGGTCACCAGAAAACGCGAGGTCCGCCTCATGAAGAACAGGTATAAAAAAGGAGGACTGTGTGTTTTTGTGTTTGTTTGTTTTGTAATGTCTTTGCAGTTTCTTCAAATACATTTCTACGGCTGCAAGCACCAGGAATCGCAGGGTATTCATAGCAAGTTAATAGTGATTCATAGTAGTGAGTATGTTTCAGCCCAGAGTTTGGTACATTTGAGAAGTGTTCACATTGCAGGTATTAGAAAGGAGGCTAATGAGTACCCATCAAATCCAACATGCAGAAGGAAACAAAAACCCAAATTGTGTCTTATCCTTCTACAGAGAGGCGGCCCGTGAATGTCGCAGGAAGAAGAAGGAATATGTTAAATGTCTGGAGAACCGAGTGGCCGTTCTGGAGAACCAAAACAAGACACTAATTGAAGAACTTAAAGCCCTTAAAGACCTTTACTGCCATAAATCAGAGTAGTTGCACTCCTGAACACCACACTGGGCCAAGTAGCATTTCAATACCTTTCAAATGCTTTGACTGTTTCTGTCCACCTGGCCTTCCGGTTTGCCCTTGCCTGGTCTTTATCCCCACCCCCACAAAATGGCTCAATCCAGAAGACTGTTATTACAATAAATTTAAAAAACAAAAGTTGTGTACTGTTATCAAGGTCTGATGAGAAAAACTGCAAAAGTGCTAACTGATACTTCATAGGCAATTACAATACAGATCGCAATGACAAGCATATGACAGTGGTTAACATGCTGCTTTGTGTACGAGCCTGAGTTTTATTGTCATAGTTTTGGCTGATGCCCAGATCATTTAGTCTAATGTTGCTTCACAGAAGAAGAAGAAATCCTGATATCTGCTTGTTTTGTTTTCTGTTTGTTTTTTCTTTGAGTAAATGGTTCAACTTCCAGACCAACTTGAAGATGCAAATCATTCATAATGGTTTACTGAGGTACTAACTTTTACTATCTCTCTTCCAAGTTCAAGTTTGTTTTTTTGTTTTTTTTACTTGAATCAAGGTTCAGTTGTTGAAAAACAGTTTATTTTCTGGCCTCACTGGACTCCCGTAGAGTCCTGCATTTACTATGTAAGCAATAATGCCATCTTTAAGTTGGCCTTGGAGTGTCACTGTTGTAGCTGTCGCTTGCTGTTTAATTTGCCCAGTGGTTTTGGTTTAATATCAAACTGTAAGGCAAGAACTATTTTCACTGTGTCCTAATATGTGAGTCAATAGAAACTTGCCAAAAAAGGTTTTGTTGCAGTGGCGCAAGATCACATTGAAGGCAGTCAGCTTTGAAAATGTTTACTCGCCAAAACTTTGACAAGAACACAAAGCTTGTTTTAAAAAGAAGGGTGGGGGGGGGGGCATTGGTTGATTTGTTTTTTTATTTTATTTATATACATATAAAATTATCTTGTCAATTGATATTTTTCCAGCTGTACTTTTTTTTTTTTTTACTTTCTGGAAAATAGCCAATATGTTGCTGTACCAGGCAAACCCAGTCAGTTGCAGTTAAAGGCTTTGAATGAAACATGAATTTCTACTTGATCCACTCGTTTATGTGAACCACGTTGTAAAGGGGACTCTACAGCTAATTAGGCACAAACAATCCTTTTTTGTCTTCTAAATATTTGTAATGATGCTACCAACTGCCAAAAAGGAAGAAAGTGGAGCTACGTAGGTGCAAGCAGAAAGTTGATTGCCGCAGTCGTATGTGTTATATAATGAAATGGTAATATTACAATTTTCTATTCAATGCTTTTTTTTCTCATGACGATTGTCGCTACTCCCGAAAGATCATTAGCACTGTTTTAAAGGCAGATTATTTTTGTTACAATCTAGACTAAGTTTTTATAGTTTTAGTAAAGATTCCTAGTAATTCTGGGAACATTTTACTCATTAGCTTAAGGAAAATTTTCAATTTTAGACATTAGGTATATTCATGGTTTAAATTATTAAAGTGTTGCATTTGCCAATGCACGCTCTTAATTTGGTGCGTAAAATGCTCTCACAACAAAATTTTAGAGGATTAAAAGAAGAAGGAAGCAAACCCAAGTAACACAAGCGACAAACTTTTGTTTTGTTTTGTTCTTTAATCTTATTTCCATTTTGCAGTGTCTGTTAAATGATGGTAAAATCTGAATTGTGACACCACAAGATTGCGGGTCATTTCTGGATATGTAGCAGATTGGATCCTTGGTGAACTCTACAGAAGATAACGGCTACAGTAACATGAGTTTAACTCTAATAACCCGTGAAGATGTACACTCCATTGAGAGGAGATCACTTTGTGGGACTGTGTGTGGTTTTTGAACAGATATGTGTATGTATTTGTGTGTTTATTTTTTTATATTACTGTACATAGACTCTACAGCATGTGTAGAACTCATGTATTTCTGTTTGTTTGATATGGAAAAAAATGTTCTTATGGCTTGTATGAAAATCAACTTTGCATATTTGTAACATATATCAGTGTATAATTGAAAGAAATGTATGTGTGTATTCATGTTATCCACCGGGCCTACCACCGTCATGGCAGCTAGTGTATGAGAAAAGGCCTTCAATGGAGATGTTATATTTTGGAGTGTTCTTTAGGATCAGTAGTGTTTGTAGACAAAAACAAGTCTGTTGAGAAGCATTTGGGGTCCACAAGATATATCAGCTTCACAATTTTGTCATTGGAAAACTTTATTAGGTTTCCTAAACATATCTTTTGTCTATGCTCATGGAATTTGAGAATATCTTTCCCATTGTTTAGGGTGACTTTCAAAATAAAATGTATTTCATAAGAAAGCAATATTTGTTTTAACAGAACATAGTGGGGAGTTTTAGCAGTGATACGATATGTATATCAACTGTTTCTGTTCAAACAAATGTTATATTATATTGTTGTGACATAAATTTGTTATGAAAATCATTCTAAATGAGCAGAACCTCCAGCAGGTCTAAGTTAAGAAATTAAAGCACAGTTTTTATTTTTTCTTATGTCAATTCAATCTTTCATTCATTTCAACCAGAACATTACTGCAATCCTGTCTAATGAAAAGTTTGAGGCATTTTTAGTAGGAAAGATGCTGACATGAAAACTTCAAAAGCTAGAAAGGGAAATTTAAAAAATGTCCTTCAGCCCACGGTTGTGATCTTTATACTCATCAACAAGTCGTTTGGTCCACTTATTAGCATTTGGGAAGCATTTGAAAGCTTTGTTCAGAGCTTTCAAATGCTTCCCGCTCTTCATCTACATATTTGCACAACAGAGTGCGGACTTTGATTTAAAGCAATCTGTAGAATTCGTAAAGTCATAAATAATGTTCTTGTACTGCACTCCAGGGGATGATGATGATAAAGTCTGATGATCGAGAAAACCATAAATGGGCTAAAAATCTGTATTTAGTAATAAATGCATGGTGAGTGCCAGGGCTCTAACAGTGTGTTCAGGGATTGGTAGCAGTGACAACTTTTAGATACCAGTGCCATTATGATGCGACAGAGAGGAAATGCAAGAAAGTCAACCCCTTTGTAATTCAAACTTTCAGTGGTGCTTATATTAAAAAAAAAATAATCTAGTAATAACTTTCTTTTCTGTTGATTTGATATGGTGAGCTCAACTTTGTGATGTGATTACACAATATCTTTTAAACGATAATTGTTTTGATTTCTGTTTGTGTGCCAGAATAATTTGTGACAACGGGCCTCGTTTGTGCATGTAACAGAACGATATCCATGTGTGTAAAGGTGTGTATATATAAACAGGATTTCTAGAACAGTAATAATGACATTTTTTCTAACTTTTAATGTGATGAGTTTGTATATTGCCACTTTTGCAAGTTATCAATTGAAAATGCCATGTATCATACGGTACCTTGTATAGACGGGGTTGCCAGATGAAGAATTCAATACTGTTTGTTTAAACATTGTCAAATTATAAAACTATACCAGCCCATTATTTCAAAGTGCTGTTACTCTGGCATTATGTCACTCTTTTGTAAACACTTGCTATGTCACAATAAACTGATACTGAAGATTATATATCCTATTGTTAATTGTATTAATTGTATTGTGTGTATTTTCAATCTGCTTGACTGCGTTGTGTTTAGTGTTCTATTTCTAATAAAATGGTAGCATGTCAGTTTAATAATCATGATTATCCAAGTTTCAACATGTACGAGGACATCGAGAAAGGGGTGAGGTGTGAGCTTTTCAGTGTGGCAGTGGTGTTACATCAGTGATCAGCTCTGAGCCTTGTTTGCAGTGGTGTTTGACGGGTTGACAGATGAGGTCAGGGAGGAATATGATGTTTGCAGACGATACTGTGATCTATAGTGAGGGTGAGGAGCAGTTCAAAGAGAGCCTGGAGAGATGAAGGTGGAGGTATGCACTGGAGAGAAGAGGAACAAACGTCAGTACAAACAAGCCGGAATACGTGTGTGAATAAGAGATGAAAATGGCAATGTAAGAAGCAAAAGCAGTAAAGACGAATGAGTTGAAATGCCTGGGATCAAGTATTCAAAGCAACAGAAAATGTAGGGGTGGGGTGGGTAGAAGTCTCAAATCTATTCTAACATGCATTTAAACCCATAATACGTGACCATGAACACTAGGTATGTGTAAGCCAGTTTAAACACTAAGCAAAAAAAAAAAAAAAAGAAGGTTGTTTGCTATAAATTTAAGCTGATGGGTTTGGGGTAACTGTGGCTCAGGTGGTGGAGCAGGTTGTCTTTGGGATGTCAGTGGTTTGATCTCCTGGCTTACCGTATCAAACACACTGTAACTTAAACAATGGAAGTGGTTAGGGGAGAAAATAATTTGATGAAACAGCTGCTGTAAACAACTAATAGTAGCTAATTATCTATAGTCATGTGATCAGAACGCACATTGCCTGCATATTTTTCTCCCTCACAACACCAATGATCCCACACTTCTTTTCAGCATGTCTCAGCATGTCTCTGCATGTTTTGGTATCTGTCACTTCTGAAGCTGTTCCATCACGTTTTTGTCACTGCGAAACACTTCCATTGTTTTTCATGTGCTTTTGCAGTATTTTCTATTTGCATGTGCTTTCTTGATGTTCATTATGATTTTATTTATATAATCGCCTCAAGGCGCTTTATTTTGTAAGGTAACACCCTTTTAACAGGAAGAAACCTCTAGCAGAACCAGGCTCAGGGAGGGGCAGTCATCTGCTGGGTTCAGGTTGGGGTGAGGGGAGGAAGACAGTGTGTAGTGTGTTTGACCTCTCTGGGTCACCGTACTGGCTCTTCCTGTCCATGTGTCCACCCCGAGTTGCCTATGACATATCTTTAGGGAGTGTGAGTATGTGTGTGAATGTTAGGCAGTGTTGGTCAAGTTACTTGAAAAAAGTAATCAGTAACTAATTACTGATTACTTTCCCAAAAAAGTAATCCCGTTACTTTACTGATTACTTATTTTCAAAAGTAATTAATTACTTAGTTACTTAGTTACTTTTTAAAAACACGATTTACAACCTGAAGAGGTGATAAAGTGATAGATCTGTCAGCCCAATTCTACTTTTTCTACATAATCCATCATACAAAATGTAATCAAATGGAAAAGTCTCTTTTTTTAACTTGTTTTATCAGTTTTAATCTTTTAACTTTATGCATCAAGCAAAAATGTAATTATAGGCTATGCAACATTCTCTGACTGGAAGAAATTAGTTTAACATTTAAACCTATTTTCTGCACATTCCAGCACATAAAATAAAATATTTTTTGTGTTTACACTCAGTCTTTCAAATAGATGCAAGTAAAACACAGCAGAACATAAATAAAGTCAAAGACTCAGCGGTCCTGTTGCTCTATTTTCACCTATTAAGCAGCACCGCGGTAGGCGGAGGTTTACCCTGGTGCAGGTGTGCCACAGCGGTCAGTTGAAGAATCCGGGACTTTCTCTGTGAGTTTCCCATTACGTAGTAGCGCACTCGGTACTTGCTTGGAAGTTTAGGGGGTTTTTTTCGCTGTAAAAAGAAGTTTTCTTCCCACGCACGATGGACGCTAATGTTTTTGTCACTTTTTATGGAATCAAACTCAAAGTAAGGTCAGTACTTCCACGCTTTAAACGCTGCACGCTCATACTCTCTCCCACAATCGATATATGATCCATTGTTGATCCGCACACAGCTGTTGTCACTAACGGTGCACTCGCTTACGTCACTGTCGTGAGACATTCTCGCAAAAAATCACGGTTTTAGTAACGCAGTGTTCCTACGGGAAAGTAATGGTAATCTAATTACCGTTTTTGCAATAGTAATCCCTTACTTTACTTTAAAGTTACAAGTAACGCGTTACTGCCCATCTCTGGATATAAGTGCTTAAGTATAGATTTGGGAAAAGAAATACTGTATAACTGTGTGTAATTGGGTGAATGAGAATGAAAGGGTTTTGAGCACTTAAAACTGAGGAGAAAGATGCTTATAGGTACCAGTCCATTTCCCATTTATAAGTAAATTCAAGTATATTGGGTATTTACTTAAAAAGTAGTTGAAGTCTGCTGAAGTATGTTTTTTAGTCTCCAGCATGAACTTGCAAAAATAGGGTTGGATGACTGACATGCTTTCTTTGTTTGTACTTAGAATTTCATGTTTACACATTAAAATATTCAACATACACACACATACTGCTGGCAGATTGACACTAGTGTATGATTTATGTCATTTGCTTATTTAATCATTGAGCAAAATTTTAATACAATCTGTGATTTCCCTGCTTCATCACATACAGCCAAGAGTGAGAAGGAAGAGGAGTCAGGAATCCTGTTTCTGAAACCAGAGAATGTGAATTTAAGTTCTGTCTGAGCTGCCACATTTTAATAAAAACTGTCTGACACTGGTTTTCAGTGGCCTGTAAGGAAATCTATCATCAGCTCACGGATTCATCTTTAAATATTTGTCAGGGCTTTGTGGGTTTTTTTTATCCCTAAATAATAATAATAATAATAATAATACATTTTATTTGAAAGCGCCTTTCAAAACACTCAAGGTCGCTGTACACAGTAGTAGTAGTAGTAGTAGTAGTAGTAGTAGTAAATCTTCCTCTCACTCTTAGGCTTCACATTTAATTAAACAGCCATTCTTATTTGTTTAATGAATTAAGATTTAACAAATGTAGCATGTTAAAAAAATATACCACCTGACTTACAGTCCCTGCTTGCCTATCCAAATTTATTGCGTTGTTTGAATAACAAAAGATGCACTGAGTGACAGGTAGTGCAATAGAGGATGGGCTTCGGTTTTCACTGTCAAAAAAGGGTGTGGATCAGTGACGATACAAAAATAGGAGCGTTGTAATTACATTTCATGAGTTTAAATCTTCTTTGATAGACAGCCTTCACAACCAATTAGCAGGGTTTAAATGCTCGCCCATTGATTTATTAGCCAATAGTAATGCATGGAATTCCGAGGTGGGCGGGCTTACCACGTTCAGTGCCAAGGCTTGTCCGTTTGGGAGCTCCGGCAACAGATGGTGGCAGTGGCGTCTACCTACGGCACAAATCTGACAGGGAGGAGACTCAAATGGGGGTGTCCGGAATTGTGAATAGAGTTGGTTGTCTAACGATGGACCGGAAGAAGACTTTGTCAGTGCAACTCCATTGATAATTTCTTGGCTAGTCTTTTAGAATTTTATCCTTTTTTTCTTTGTTTTCCAAAGAAGGCCGCAAAAGCCTCGAACTGGATTTGTCGACACACTGGGCTCAGTTGCAAGAGGGCATCTCTGGGATTGCTCGGAAAGTCTCGTAAAATATGTCTGCTGGAATGTGACATTTTGAAGACGTAACACGGTCATTTTGAAGAGACTGTTTTATTTACTTGGTACCACAAAGTTGAATTGATGAGGAGCAGAGAAAAGTTAACGAACCGAGCTAACTAGTTAGCTAACATGCTATAATGCTAGTTGGCTACTTAGCATCGAAACTCTGGCATGTTGAATGAATGAATGGACCAGCTGCTTTAAACTAAGAGCGGCTTTTGTTAGGACGAGAATATATCGACTGTTACATACGCCCAGTCTGACTTTCCACTAAAAGGCAAAGCTTTTGGCTGTTTGGTCTCCGGCTGCTGCTCTACTTAGCCACAAATGGACAGGAATGCAGTTCCTGGGAATTGGTGGAGAGCGGCGTTTTAGGACGCAAAGATAATGTGCTTGTACTGAGTGCAGCCTGGTAATGTTTATGAGGCCGAGGGAGGCTAACCTCAGCTAGCTATATATATTTGCACTACTTGGATTTGGCTGCTATCGTGTGAAGCTTCCGCTCAGTTTGGAATGGGGAATACGGTGTCATGCTGCGTGTCTCCGGAGTCGAGCCCCAAACTGCCATCGAGACTGCCGGCAGAGCGGCTGGAGGAGTTCCAGACCAGCACCGAAGTGAGCGACGACACTGTGCCCTACCTGCAGCACATAAGCGACAGAGAGGTCCCTGATGGTAAGAGCCTGCCAGACATCCAGCACTTAACGATTCCTTTATAGCTTTAACCCCCGTTTCACTTTTCAGTATCTGGGCCTGTGAAACACTACACCCATATGTGTTTGTTTACAGGGAGGCTCATCCTAATCCACCCACTGGCACAGAGCAGAATGATCTTTGTGTGACTCCCAAGCACACACGCAAACTTTGATGACTGTATACAGGCTACATCATGTATGCACAAACTTCTGTTAATATTGACCCACGGGATGAATCGAAAGCGAAAGATCATCCAAGAACTAAGTAATAATAGTGTTTCACAACATGCACACACCACACCCACTTTGGTTATTGCCTAGTTACACCTTCTTTGTATTTATTACCATGCCAGTGGTAAAACTGGCCTTTTTAATTAGGACATTCTTGGCACCATTTATCCACTGCATTATATTGATCAAATTGGCATTACATACAAAAGTTAGACATCAAATGTGAAAACAAGCTTTTTGATATCTTGGTTACTTAGAATCAATTTCTGCAATCTACTGTGTGGGGAAACTTGAAAAGGTAAAAATAAAGAAACTGAGACACACACACACACAAAAACAAACCCAAATGGCAACTGTGTTTAGTATTTTCTTTTTTTGCATGACATTTTTATGTTCACGCATGAAATTTACATATTCCTTAGGAAATAACTTCATCTTAATGTGTCTTTAAGCAGGTAGTGGTTGAACACAATGTTACAGAATAAAAAGTACATATTAAGTGTTGTACCCCTCTTAGTTTTGATGCCCACACTGTAATTTCATGCTGTGGTACAGACCCCGATCAGGAAAGTATCTCAGATATTTCTGTGTGATGTAGAGCCAAGCTCAGTCCTTATGTCGCCACTCTTTATTGATTCCCCAGCTTGCACAGTTTATTCCATTTATGAGGTTATGGACAGTTGTGAGTGCAGTTTGTGAAACCAGCTGTTGGCAGGGTGAAAGTGGGAGGGGGGAAACAGGCCAGCAATCTGTCGTGCATTCCTTATGGTACTCCCTTAACAAATGCTTCTATCACCTAATCCCTTGTATTTTATGTAATGTGCCGTCTGCATGAATTTGGAGAAAATGGATTTCTAAGTTGTGGACGTCTATGAACCAGTGCCAGCAAATCAAACTAATGACACTTGTGCTCTGTTTAATGTCTAAGTTGTTTTGAAAACCAGAGGTTTTGTTTTAAATGTAGTGAAAAGTTTTAACATAGTGCTTGTGTCCTTGATAGTCTCTGTATTTGCACAGTAAATTGAAAAAGTAATTGGACAGTAATGCCGTTGCATTTGCTAATAGTACTCGGGCAAATTGGATTTAAGGAGTAAAGGTCATTGTAATTGTAATGCTTTAATTGAAATTTTGCACACAATCCACCTGTCAGGCAACACGATTACATTTAGTTCTTCTAAGTCAGATGTGTTGGAGGCTTTAAACCTCCAACACATAAGCACAAACAGGTTCCCAGTCTCTCTAATCTGTTCTGAGCTTCATGTCTTGTTTGTCTTTAAACAATTAAAAGACTGTCTTTATTACATTATTCTCCACTATTTATGATGATGATTTACATAAATACACTGTGTGATCTTATAAGTGTTTGATGGTTTTGTTAGCTCACAACTTTATGGTTTTTCTTTTCTTTCTTTATTAATGCAGAAACAGGAGCTAAATGCTTCACACCAGCCACTAATAATGAACATTTAAATGCTTTTCTTCCTTTTGTTGTATCAGAGCTGGCCTTGGAGTCTAATCCATCGGACCACGCCCGAGCAAGCACCATCTTCCTTAGCAAGTCCCAGACAGACGGTGAGCAATCATAACATGACACTCACACAGCAGTGATTCACACAAACTGTCTTCATCTAAATCCCAGTTAACAGAAAACATGCACACATCTTTTCACTTGAGCAAATGTTTGAAATTCAGTGGTCTTTAACCTGCCAGCTCCCCTAGTTGTGAGATGATCGGCTACACCCTCAGAGAACAGCACCGGTAACTGTTGGGTGAAATTACAACACTCTATCCTGGCTGAGACCTTAGTTATAGATCCTATTGTTATAGCTGCTGCTCTGCAGATACATAAGTGTCTTTTAAAAATTCATCACTTTCTTACTGTAGAGTTTAAGACTAAGATGTATCATTTAAAAAACCAAGTTGGCGATTACTTGAAAGGGTCTCAGAAGATTTTTAGAATTTTATAAGGAAAATACAAAATAAATCACTTTTAATGGTTTGCTAACCTATGCATTATGAGTTATGTGTCCAAGACATAGTTGAATAAGTATATATGGTATTATATTTACAGAAAAATATCTAAACAAATGTAAATAAACTCTTCTAACTATAATTTATTTTACATGATTCTTGAGTGTGAAAAGGCTGTTAAGTGCTGTGGTATTACAATTAGTCTTCTGTGATTGATGCTGCTTTTAGTCTTTGTTGAACATTTTAATTCTTTTGCAGTACGAGACAAGAGGAAAAGCAACCACATAAACCATGTCAGTCATGTAAGTGTTTTGAAAATTTACATTAAATTTTTGCTTTTAATATTTAAAAAAAAAATCAATCACACTAAGCTTGGTTTTTAATATCCTAATGGTGACTTTAATATAACTAATTAAATGGAACTTATGAACTTAATTTATGGGCTATTAGCTTGTACATTTCATATTGTAGAGGGCTTCATTTGCGTTTATTGCCAGTGAATGAATCACTTTCAGCGAGGAAAACATTTAAACAAAGATGATCCACAAATATTGTTAAAACAAAACAATTATAACACAGAACTTTCAAAAAATTGGAAATGTAGGAAGCATGCGTGACCGTCTGTCCCCTGAACACCAGTTAATTGTGTGTTGTATTTTTTTGTTTTTTTTAAATGTGTGAAGGTGTCCCCTGGTCCACTCTCAAAGAAATACAGCTCCTGTTCAACCATCTTCATAGACGACAGCACCGTCAGCCAGCCAAACCTCAAAAGCACAATCAAATGGTGAGAATGTCTCTCAGAAACACAAACACACAGGGCTGTGTTGTCCAAAGGTCCCTCCCTCAAAACAAAGTCCTGTTACATCAGAGCATAGTAATCCTGGAGTGTTAGAAAACAGATGCGTGACTAAAGCTCATGTTGTTTCCCCTCGTTTAGGACAATAATCTGTAGTGACATTAATCCAGTGAATGTGGATCATTATATCAGGATTATCTGAGTGTGATTAAATGAAGCCTTCTCGCTGAATGTGTCAGATATTTTGTCACACTATAAGCTCTAATACACATGCACACACGATGCTAGTGTCACACTGAGGTTGTAGCTATTAAACTAATCGGGGGGTTTTCTTTCTCTTTCAGTGTCACTTTAGCAATATACTACCACATCAAAAACAGGTATGTGTAAATGTTGGATTTGATTACTATCGTGTAACTTTTGGCAGATTATTTTATTAAAACTAGTGTGCCTGTGAAGTATATTGACTGATGTATTGCTTGTGCTGTAGGGACTCGGACAGGTCACTGGACATCTTTGATGAGAAGTTGCACCCCTTGTCGGTGAGCATGTTAATGAAATTAACCAGCTCTCCAGCTCAATAATGGTGGTAGACTCACATCGTTCATGTTGATGTGAGTCAGTATGAAGACCCATCACATTTACATGTGTAGGCACTCTGCCCACCGGTCTTCTTTGGGCCACGTTTTTCTAGAAACTTCACAAGTTATTAAGAGTTGTGATGCTTCACAAAAGGGATGTGAATCACTGTTTTAAAAAGAACCCATAATGAGGAAGAAAAACATCCTCTCTTGCGGTCTGCATTAATGACTTCCATTCAGTTGTAGATTTGCGATAAAGATGCAGAAGTGGTTTCTTTTCACTGCCTTACAGCGTGCTTTTGGCAGAGCTGAAGTTATCGTAGTGGAAAATAAAGAAATTTCACTGTTAAACTTATTCTACAGTTTCCATTAATAATGGATTTCAGCAGCTAAATGGTACAGCTTCTTTTTCACCAATCAATTTTCTATACTTAAGAATGTAATCATTGCATCATGCCTGACACATCCAGCTTTTTGTGGTGCGTTTCCACACAGCTTTTGGCTCCAGACTTTCAGATGAATTACTGAGCTACAAAAAAAATAACCCCAAACAAACAAATGTGACCTGATTGTTGTTAGACCTTTGTTGCTTCTGTCAGACAAGTGTGTATTTTTCACCTCATGCAGAGAGAGCCGGTGCCTGATGACTACGCATATGTAGACCCAGAACACAAACTGATCTACCGCTTCGTCAGGACACTGTTCAGTGCTGCACAGCTGACTGCAGAATGTGCCATTGTCACTCTTGTAAGTGGTGTCTTGATTTATTGATCACATTTACAACAGTAATTGCATTGCACACTGCATATTTGATTTCACCCAGTGTGTTTATAATGTTTTAATTCTTTTTCCTTTTTTTATATTGTTTTTGATTTCTGTCTGGGTTTGTTTTTTGTTTTGTTTTGTTTTGTTTTTTTGGATGGAGCTCATGCCATGGTGTACTTCTACAGTATCAGAATTTAATCATACACACAAAGATCACCAAGTGGATATTAATTCAAGTTGTGCTCAGCATCGTGTTTGTCTGTACTGAAGATAACCTGAGTGACATGAACACAGCTGTGGAGGTTTTTGTTGTTGAGTACTTTGATGTTGTATTAAATGGCCACCAGATGGCAGTGAACGCCTGCATTTATGCTGTTTTCCCAAATAGCAGAAATGACAGTTGATCGTCAGTATGAAGACAAAAGACACTCTTAAGTCAGAGCTGTCAGAGTAGGATTCTCGAATTTTTCTAGCTCAATCCCTATATTTACTTTCAGTTTATATCATCCTACAGACTGGGTATTTTGGAAAGTAGTGTTTTGCTTATTTATTATTTTCAGCTGTTGCAAAAATGAAAACTCAGTATTCTGTTTTCAAAATGGCAAAAAAACAACAACACATCTTTGTAGTTTTGCAGTGGTGCTGTTGTGGCTGTTGGCTTGTCTCATAATCATTGTTATTAGAACAGAAATACAGTGTGGTTACATACTGTAAAAGTAGTCTGGAAGGTGCATATAGGGATTTTGCTCAGTACAGATACACACACAACCAGACTATTGTTCCTGACTAATTGTAGTGAACTAGCAAAGGAATTATTAAAACCTCTGAAGCTTTTAACATTCTTCGTCCTCAAGGTGTACCTGGAGCGCCTGCTGACCTACGCTGAGCTTGATATCTGCCCCGCCAACTGGAAGCGTATTGTCCTGGGAGCCATCTTACTGGCTTCTAAAGTCTGGGATGACCAAGCTGTGTGGAATGTCGACTACTGCCAGATCCTAAAAGACATCACTGTGGAGGACATGTAAGTTGTACAAGTGATCTGAAAAATGAGAACATGGTGACTGTAAAAGAACCACTGGATTTAGTAACCTGTTTCCTGTTAATATAATCACATCCTTGGTGAAGTCTAATTTCTGTAGAGAAGATCAATCAACTTGTTCAGAAAATACATGTTAAAATAGTAATGTCAAATATTACCAAGAATGTAAAGCAGATTTAGTGCTTTAAGTACACATATCAAGGCAAATCTTACTCAAGGGTTTAGAATAACAACAATTCAAATGAAGGAGTGAATTTATCAAGGAAATCCTTGTTTTGCTGGTGCTGACTGATCAAACAGCATACCGACTGTGGAACCAAACAGTCTTTTCATTCTGCTGTACTGGTATCTTGCAGGCCCGTGTGAAGCACCACGATCAGAGTGCATTCAGTCAAAACTAGTTTGCTAGCAGACATGCTAGAAATGAAATGTGGTAATAGCTGTTTCAAGCACTTGTAAGTGGAATGAAAAGCCAGAGAAGATGTGGGTAGAAGCTTGAATATGATGCACAATTTCAGAACATCGCTTCTGAAACATAATTGTGACATTTCACTTAAATTTGAAAGAAAGTGTTTGATAAATTCAGCTAGGAAGAAGAGCACCGTCCCCATTTAGCACCTCCTAAGGCCGTGGCACTCAGCCTGTGTACAAAGCTGATTTCCCCCTTTGGGTTTGGAAAGAGATGCCGCTGTCACTGAATCAACATTGTTCCAGATATCCTCAGGTCTGTTTGAGAGGTTGAGAGAACATACAAGTACCCAAAATCTTTATTGGGTACTTGTTTGGGTTTGTTCTTGGTGAACTCTGGGGTGCCAAAATGTGGGTTGTTGGCATGTTCAGGTGGGGAAAGCTCCAGGAAACGCACATGCAATGAGAAAATGAAGAAATGTGTTGATTTAATAATTTATTTATTTGTTTTTTGCTGTCCAGCTAGGAAATTTGTTTGTTAATAATGCTCAATCCGCCCCACTACCATCATCACCAATAAATAAATAAATAAATAAAAGGAATACATCAACAAGGATGCACTTAAAGCAGACAGATGAAATACGGGGATGGAGAGAAGCCACAGCAATCTGTGCTGTCTGTCAGGCTATAAGAGTCGAGAGGCTGCACTTGGAAGACCCAGGCTTTATTTCCTACAATTGCTTTTCGTGTGTGTGCGCGCTCATATGCGTGTGTTTGTGAAAGAGGTCGAAAGTGCCTCCTTGTTTTTTTGTGATTTGGAAAGATGCGTGTGCGCTCTCTCTGCGAGCCCCCATCCCTCTCATACGTCTGACCTACCCTGTCTGTGCCCTGTTTTCATTGCTTCCTCTGAAGTGTCTTTGTGATCCCGGCCCGGTCTGGATGGAGGGATGGGAAGAGGAGTAGAGGGAGAGAGAGAAACAGAGACGGAGAGAAGTGGAGAGGAGGGTCTCAAGTGCTCTCACTGCTTCTACATAATGGTCCTGGCTCTCGCCCGCTCCATTAGTTGCCCCGGGAGACCAGACATCACACACACACTCACACACTCGCTCTCACCACCTTTGCTGACCAACAAAGCATCCTGGATGCTGTCTCCTTGGCGACCACCTCCCTTAGATTTTACTCGTGACTGTGATGATGAGGAAGGATGATGGAGGTTGTAGTCTTGAAAAGGATGAGCTGCGATACTCCAGCTAAGTGCCTGGATGTCTGATTACCCACGTGTGAGTGTGAGCCCTTTATAAAGATATATCAGATTCCATCTTCTGAGAGATGAGTTTTAAAGCTGAAAGCGACTGAATATAAAAGTTTGTGTAGAGAGAGGTTTGTCCTGTCTGCTTTTGTTTCTTCAAATCGTGTCGTCTTCACTGCTGCTTGCTAAACGAGCAGAACTCATCAAAATGTCTTGTTGAGAAGTTGTTTCTTACCTGTCAGTTGGACCCTGGTCCCCTTTTCTGTGAACAAGTACAAAAAGGAACTTTTGCAGTGGTTGTTTTGGGGGATTAGTTTACAGTGGCTTTTCACTAAAAAGATATTGTATACTAGGAACTTTCATATGTTGTGCTTGCAGGAGAAATTGTCTAAGCTAAATATTCCCTTAATGCACAACTGTAGTTGACTATTTACTTCAAAATATTACTCATCCACCTGCTACTAATCAAGGCTGTCGCAACAACTAGTGCTGTGTGATACTGCAAATTTTAATATTGATCCGATACCATCTAAATACAGGGCCAGTACCATCCATCCATCCGCTTCCACTTATCCTTTTCAGGGTCGCGGGGGGCGCTGGAGCCTATCCCAGCTGTCATAGGGCGAGAGGCAGGGTACACCCTGGACAGGCTGCCAGTCTGCCGCAGGGCTAACACATATAGACACAGACAACCATTCGCACTCACATTCACACCTATGGGCAATGTGGATTAATCAATTAACCCATCCCCATAAGCTGCATGTCTTTGGATGGTGGGAGGAAGCCGGAGTACCCGGGGAGAACATGCAAACTCCACACAGAAAGACCCCGGCATGATGGTGGAATTGAACTCACTTCATGCTGTGCGGCAACAGTGCTAACCACCGTGCTACCATGCTGCAATAATACAATAAAGGCAGCTTATGTAATGAAGAGACCGTGTCATGAGTTCTGGGATGAATCATCATCATTTTTGTGAATTCTCAACATAATTGTAATGATCACTAAATAACAGATTTTCAGTTTTCACAATAATTAAAAAAATCAAAACAACAACACACTGAAGTTTTTCATGAATTTTAAATGTGTCTGTCTTTAAAGCACCTCTGTCAGCTTCTGCTGTTTAGATGTGCTATAGTCTACAAATAACATAAACATGATAGTCCACACAAAAAATAGACATTTGTCATGGTTAATAAGTTGTGATTTTGTTTTTCTTTATTATATTACAATAAAAAAAATAAATAAATAAAAAAACTCAATTCAGTTGATACATACTGAACTTAAGCGACACAGAGTATCTATTCAATACCAAAACCACCAGCAATAGCAACAGTACTATTAATATTTGAATCGGTACGCCCACCTCTATCCATAACCAGCCGCTTGAAGTTTCAAAAAGCAGGTTGCAAAAACAAGTGTGATTCTGATAAATCTTTTCAAATGTCTCCTACTGTGTCACAAATTATGTAAAATGCAATTATTTTTTTTTAACTTTGAGACTGGGTGACTAGGCTGTTCTTTCCTAGGGAAAAAATGGGCTCTATTTTTTACACACACTCATACCTTACAGTCCAAATTACGTCCCAGGTTTTGACTGTTGGGAATAACCCTAAGGTGTCTTCCTGATCTCTAGGAATGAGATGGAGCGCCACTTCCTGGAACTTCTGCAATTTAACATCAATGTGCCGGCCAGCGTCTACGCCAAGTACTACTTTGACCTGCGACAGCTGGCCGATGACAACAACCTCAGTTTCCCTCTGGAACCCCTCAACAACCAGCGTGCCCAGAAACTAGAGGTAAGCTTCCTTCCAGAGACTACAGAACATCCGTCTGTAATACTCATCTAACGCTGCCTCGGATTAGGAGTTGCTGGTAGATACTCTGTATTCTCAAGTTAAAGGCTGTTTATTTTGGCAACTGTTTCTATGGCATTTACAAGCAGGATTTAATTGAACTAATAAAAGTGTTAGTGATTAGTACAGTAGGAAGAACCACCCTCTGAAAACAGTCTGAGAAATTTCTTATGTAGCTTTTTTGCTCATGACCTGGATTTTTAAAGTGCAACAAAGGCTGTTTTATCATTTACTAATCATTAGATACCTTTAATTCAAACCACCTGGTTAAATCAAAATGATCTAGTCCATCTGTGTGTGACTTTTGAGTAATTGTGCTTTGATAATGCTCCTCCAGGCCATTTCAAGACTATGTGAAGACAAGTACAAGGACCTCAGTCGAGCCACAATGAGGCGATCTCTCAGCGCAGACAACCTGATAGGTATACGACGCTGCAATGCTGTGCTCTCATAGACTGCTGCCCTCTGACCTCCAAAGTTCAGCTAACCCACAGCCAGCCCCAGAAAGCATTACCCACAGAGTTATCAGGCAAGGACAAAATGCCACTGTATGACCTGTCCACACGGTAATTTACATTACAGCTGTAGACGTGCGTGATTGTTAAATTAAAGGTGTTTACCTTATCTGAAGCATTATCATTTGACTGTTGTTTTTACAAGTCCTTTATTTATTTGTTATGTCTATCACTTCTGAGAGAACACATTGAACATGAA
Organism: Rhamphochromis sp. 'chilingali'; assembly: GCF_963969265.1. Classification (NCBI taxonomy): domain Eukaryota; kingdom Metazoa; phylum Chordata; class Actinopteri; order Cichliformes; family Cichlidae; genus Rhamphochromis; species Rhamphochromis sp. 'chilingali'. Next base: position 33,712,041 of record NC_137941.1, read on the forward strand.
TGATTGAGTTCATCATCTGTCTGAAATACACTTTAGTTTCTATTTTTTTCTTTTCTACAAAAGTGTTTGAATTACTTCATGCAGCCTTAAAGGATGAAGAGAGTGGTGAGTTATATTTGTTGTTACTGTCACCGTATTCCACGAAAGACCAAAACCAGCAAATGTTAATTGTTCAGATGTGGCGAATTGTTTTTTTTGGTTTTTTTTTGTTGTTGTTAATGAAGATTGAAATCATGCTTGAGTGCTATAGCAAGTTAATGTTGGTTGGTCATTTCCTGGGATTCCTTAACAGTATATAAATATAAACTTTCACCAAATGTATCTTTTTTTTCCTTTAGCCACAAAAAAAATGCAAAATGATCTTTGTTGTAAATTAGATTTAATACCAGAAGTTACTGTGGCGACTAACTCAGACATGTTTACTGTCGATATGTTTCGAGTACATTTTTCTGTCCATCAGGATTGAACATCCACCATGTCTCATATTACAAGACACTGAGCTGTTATCACTGTGTGGGAGCTGGCTGACGTCTTCTCAGTCAGCTGTTTTGTGACAGGAAAATCAGGAGTGCCATTTGCAATTTGGTGTTAAGTTGTGTATACCACGGGTGATCAAACAAGGCTGTTTACTGACTCTGGATCAGTATTTGAAAATTAATGGCTCCATATGGAAGTTGGGTATATGCAGGTCAGCCTCAGTATTAAGTTCCTTAGATCCTCATTCCCACCGCCCCACCCCCCGCCCCCCATCAGATCACCAGTGTTGTTCTTGTCCAAGCACCCATCCAGCCTAAGGTTTGGAACACACTACACAGATACTGAGGGGGAAAACAAACTGATGGATGCTCCCCTTCTCTTTTGCTTACTATGTAGGCTTCTAGCTGTGAAGTTTGTCTTGTTTTTAATTGGAAAAAAAAAAACATTTGCAGATGGAGTATTTTAAATAAACACTAATCATGTAACAAATGTGGTTTATTGTCTTTTATATTGTGTCTTTATGATCAGCTAAGTTCTAAACATTGTTGAGAATATTGAGCCTGACTTCCCAGAGTTCAGTTTAAACACTGTGTTATAGCCGAATATTAGAAAAACACAACATGCGCCATTCATTAACCTTAGCTGGCATTATGATATCTAAATCAAAAACAGCCCACAGTTGTGAGGGAATCAGAGAATCGCTCCTATTGTAATTCCTTGGTTTTTACAGACATGCAGCTGCACGTCTCTTAACAGGTACTAGAAGCTATGAACACATCACTCCAATTTTAGCCAACTTACATTGGCTCCCTGTTAAATATGTAGATTTTAAAATTCTTTTGTTCACTTTTAAAATTATAAATAATTTGGCGCCCAGCTATCTTTCCGAACTCCTCCATTTGTACAATCCCAATAGAGCACTTATGATCATCCAATCAGATGCTCCTAGCACAACCTAGGTGTGACCGAGCCTTTGCAACGGTAGCACCCAGACTCTGGAATAACCTCCCTGTTCATATTCGTACTGCTGAGTCTATCCAGTCTTTTAAATCATGTCTTAAAACATATCTTTGTACTTTGGTTTTTGATTCTAACTAGTTGGCTGTTATCTGGCTTGTTCTGCTGTCACCTATGGTTTCCTGCCCTGTTTTCTTATTGTTTTGTTTTAATTGTCTCATGCTTTCACTGACTGTGAAGCACTATGGTCAACTTTGTTGTTTTTAATATGTGCTATATAAATACATTTTGATTTAATTCTAACCGTTACACAGAACGCAAGCAGTCCAAAGTAGAGCTGATACTTCGCACTAGGAGTACACTGAGAAACAGGTGTGGCTACATGGTTGAATTGTAAACCAGTTTAAGCAGTTTATCTACTTTTTTTTTTTTTTAAGGAAGCAGTTCAAATTGTAAACATATATATGAGGCTCTTTTTGTCAGTGGTGAAATTGAAACAAGTTTTTCTTAGTTGAGTTAGATAAATCATTCTGATTGCATAAATATCTAAAGATCATATGAAAGCACTTGTTTTCTGCAAATTTCTGTTAACTGTACTGCAAGTATAGGCAAAAGTTTGTTAAATGCATCTTTTGAATCTATCCTTTGTTGCTTTCAGTGGCATAACAATATACACTCACTTGACACTAAAGTACTACTACCAGGTTGGACCCTTTTGTCTTTAGAACTGTCTGAATTCCACATAGCAAAGATTCAACAAGGTGCTGGAAACATTCTTCAGAAATTTTGGTCCATGTTGACATGACAGCATCACAGGGTTGCTGTAGATGTCAGCTGAACATCCATGATGTGAATCTCCTGTACCACCGCATCCCAAAGGTGCTCTGTTGGACTGACATCCAGTGACTGTGGAGGCCATTTGATTACCGTGATGTGATGTTCAACAAACCAGTTCTGAGATTTGATTTTTGTGATGTGGTGTGGGATAAGATGGATTTGCTCATCAGCAATACTCAGATAGGCTGCAGCATTTAAACAATGCTCAGTTGACAGTAAAGGACCCAAAGTGTGCCAAGAAAATACATTTCTCACACTATTACACCACCAGCAGCCTGAACCTCTTATACAAGGCAGCACTGATCCATGCTTTCATGTTTATGTTCTGACCCTACTATCCTAATTTTGCAATTGTCCAATTTTGGTAATCCATATAAATCATAACCTCAGTTTCCTGTTCTTAGCTGACAGCAGTGATACCTGGTGTGGTCTTCTGCCAGTGTAGCCCATCTCCTACAAGGTTGAAAGCTGCTCTTCTGCACACCTTGGCTGTAATGAGCAGTTATGGAAGTTACTGTTGCTTTAAACTGTAGGTGGTCTTGACCATGTCTACATGCCTAAATGCTTTCAGTGTGTGTAACAGGACTGTGTGCATATTGAAAGTGAACAGATAGAATTCATACAATAGTAGATTTATTTATACAATAGCAATAGTACAGTATCTTGCTTTTAGTCAGCTGATAGCTTCCTGGATTATTTAAAGACAGACATTCCCGTCAACTGTATTGTCTCTAAAGTTATTTTCACCCCCCAAAATTATACGTGATTATACGTTGAATACTGTTGTAACACTGTATCTAAGCCACATCAAACCACACATGGTTTACTTCCAACACATTGGCCACTACAAAAAAATGTCCATCACGCCACTCTTGTGTTAATCTATGCACGGTCTGAAGCATGTGTGTGGGAATGTATGTGAATGTTTTACTGTTATATCTTATTAGTATTTTAAGTATTCTATCTATTTTATTTATTGAATTTTATTGTTTTATTTATATTTTGATATTGCTAGGGATGATGCAATGATCGGGGACCATTCTTAATTTCGTTGTTCTCATGACAATGACAATAAAGTTTCTGATTCTGATTCTGACATTGGACTTCATTATTTTTCTGTTAAATTCTAATGTCCCTCAGGTCAAGTGCTGCATTTTCAGCTTGCTATCAGTAACAATTACTCACATACATCTGATATTTACATATGTCTGGCTGAAGGAATGAATGAAGAATGAATAGGTGTCTTGTTGTGACGTTTAACGATGTAGGGTGGTGCTACAATGTGACAACACATTCCAAGAGATCAGCAATCTATTCAAGGAAACCCTCTTGCAAGAAGTAGGTGAGACTTCGTAGAATAGTTGTGTATTTCCACAAATTTGTCATAAACAGGGCAGCAAATGGTTACACATCCACTATACTGCCATTATTAGTGAATGCAAGAACTTCCAAATCAGGTTACTGAACAACTAATTTCTTCCTAGTTGAACTTTGCGCTCTCGTGCGCACTCTTCAGCAGTCAGTTAATGTTTTAGGGCTTCATACACAGTCAAAAAGCAGTGCACAACGTTCAAGATCCAACACTTTTAATTCCACAACATGAATCAAAATCTACAGTATTTTATCAACGTCCTTTGAGGAGGTCTGTCAATGTAAAAACTGAAAAAACCCCAACATGTACTCTTTAATCTACACATCAGTTTTAGGAGCATTTCTTTTTTTTGGCATTCATCATCACTCATACAATCATTTCCTTCACACACATCAGACTAATAAATTAGAGCTATCTAGCATGTGGGACACACGGTAATCTAAACAACACAAATGACCATCAACAATGAATGGAAATATTACAGAACGTCACAGGTCCAGTCAGTTCTGCATTAGCGCTGCAGCACTCTGCACTGAGACGGATTTCATGTTGTACTCGTCCACCGTCATTCATTTTGTTGTCTTTAGCACTCTCTGTCTCTCTTTCCCATCCCCACCCTCCACACACGCACACTTTTCTGGGTAAACTGTACACCGTGCAGTGAGTGTGACTTCTGAAAGTCAGTTTTTATCAAGTTGTCAAACAGATAACTTACATTAGACCACAGATCCATTCAACATAGGAGGGTTTGGTTCTTACTTACATGAGAAAAACTCAAAATACAGGTACATTCTAAGTTCCTCAGTTAATTAACTATTAAGCAAAAGAGCTTTTAAATTGTGACATTGAAAAATCTTCTTTTTGAACAAAGTGCTTGTTTTCTTCATCCAGCAGTCCAAATCCCAAACAGAACAAGATAAATAACAACCTGGGAAAATTTAAATTGTTACTTTTTACTTCTATAGATTTAAACTATGGATTAAACTATGTCTTGGTTATTTGTTAAACGTGGCTAGTTCAGTTTTCCAGAGTCTAAGGTGACCTTTACTGTACAGAGTCTAACCCTAACATCTGTTTGTTCTGGCAAAATACTGCTATAAAAATCACTTTGTGGTTCTCAAAGTGAGGTCCAAGGACCTCTAGAGGTCACTGAGCTGAGGTCAGGGCACCACAGAATAATCATTAATTGGTCATTTATGCTATTAATGTTTTTCAACAGCTACGAACAAAATTCAGATGGGTCTGTGGTCTAATGTTCATCTGTTGGGGGTGATGTGGGGGGTGAGCAGGTCCCCTTTGAACCAGCAGATGGGGCTGAAGTTTCATCCTGTATCTTTAACATAAACATTGTGCATTGGTTCACAATACATGAACAAAACTAGATTCCCCCCCACAGAAACTTTAGTGATTTAACGAGACAGTTAAAATGAGAAAAAGACTTTCAAAGAATTTCATCTCTGGTTTTGGGAAAAAGCAACATAATAAGGACCTTTTCCCACCTTCAGTTTGTAACCATACAAAACAATTCACTCAGACACTGACATACTACAGCACATTTATACACGAGTGTATACAGCTCAAATCTGATTTGTTTTTCTGGCGTCTTACACTTACGATTGTGGCAGTGGCATCAGCTGGTTAGAAACTAAATATATGGCATGTTATCTTTTTTTTTTTAAACACCAAATATTTGTACAATATATACATAAATAAATATGTGTTTTTTTCTCTCTCTCTGTCAGTGCTCAGGATGAGGAGAAGCATGTGGGACTCCATTATGGATCCATTTAACTCAAAGGTTAGTTCCTCAGTGACAGTCAAGTTCAGTCAAAGGTTTGAGCTCTACGTCCAAGGAAAGCAGTTCTAGCTCACAGTTCTGATATATGTCCACAATCCCAGTCTGTGTTTGGATACTGGGAGATGTGGCTGTACACGAGTCCTCTTAAAAGCTCATATATGAGGCGGAACAGCTTTATGGTAGATCCCTGATGTCAGCCCAGTTCCAGTATGTCCAGTTAAAGCAGTACTGGCCTCACTGTACATGGAGGGTGGAGCGGTGGCTTTCTGTGGCCAACAGGGACAGCATCGAGCCACAAACCTCCTCCAGGACTCTAAAGTTTTTCCCGACCAAATCCAGACTCCTGAGGTGATGCCCACCACTAAGCACATGAAATATTTGAGCATGAAGACGGCGTAGTCCGGGCCTAGTCCCAAGCGCTGGCGTTCGGACGGGCAGAGGCAGGCCAAAGCTCGCTCCCAGCCAGGCCGGTAGTGCTGCTCATACACCAGGCAGGCCACCACAATAGTGGCGGGGACAGTGTACAGCACCGTAAAGAGCCCGATGCGAATCATCAGCCGCTCCAGTTTGTCCGTCTTGGTGCCACCTTGCTTGATGATGCTCCTGATGCGGAACAGAGAAACAAAGCCGGCGAGTAAGAAAAGCGATCCGGTGAAGAGGTAAACCACAAGAGGTGCGAGCACAAATCCCCTCAGATTCTCCAGACTCTGGTTCCCCACATAGCAGATTCCAGCCACAGGGTCCCCGTCCACAGAGCTGAGAGCCAGCACCACGATGGTCTTGACGCTGGGGATGAGCCAAGCGGCGAGGTGGAAATACTGTGAGTATCCCGCGATGGCCTCGCTGCCCCACTTCATCCCTGCGGCCAGAAACCAGGTGAAGGACAGCACCACCCACCAGATGGAGCTGGCCATGCCGAAGAAGTACACCAGCAAGAAGACGAGGGTGCAGAGAGCGGGGCCGTTGGTGTCATAGAGGATGTGCAGGTGGTCGCCGCTGGCGCCACACGCCACTCGCTCGTGACCTGCCACCAGCCGGATGATGTAACCCAAGGAGACAAAGAGGTAGCAGGCAGCCAGGAAGATGATGGGCCTCTCTGGGTACTTGAAGCGTTCCATGTCAATGAGAAAGGTGGCAACGGTTGTCAAGGTGGAGATGAAGCACAGCACCGACCACAGTCCCACCCAGAAGCTAGTAAAGGCGTGCTCATCTGGCGAGAAGAAAGGCAGGTGGCAGGGCTGGGCGCAGTTGAGCTGTGGGCCAGTCTGGACCCGGCCATACAGGCTGTGAGACTCCCTCATGATGGGGATCAGCGGCTCTCTGCAGCGGCACTCCCTGTCGCACTGCGGGGGGCTCGGCGGTCTAGTCCTGCCCTTAGGGGTGGGCTTGGGGAACGGGGGAGCCAGGGTGGTGGTCTCGCTGCTGTTCTGGTCCATGCACAGGGTCTCGTCCCCTAGCTGTGGCAGCTGCTCACAGCTCATCCTCTCGGGCCACTCAAAGCCATACTGACTCATGAGAGGCGAGCAGCCCCGTTTGGCTCGTTCACACACCGAGCGGCAGGGTGGGAGCGGCTTGCGGTAGTCTGGCAGGCAGATTGGTGTGTACATGCTGCACAGGAAGAAGAGTAAGTCCGGGGAGCAGCGGATCCGGACCAGGGGCCAGAACTGGTGGACCTCCAGGCCCACCTCTTCCTGGGTGTCGTGGTTAAACTGATTGGGCATGTGGGTCAGGTTGTAACCAATGCCCCGACACATGGGCACAGTTATGGGCTCACACACCAGATCCTTAGAAGCACCTAATGTGAAGCCAGGGGAGTGGAGGAGCAGCAGCAGCAGCATTATGAGGGGCCACGGCATGTGTCTCACTGTAGATGCCATAAATAAATATTAAAATTCACAACGATTCATTTGGAGTCATTTAACGAAGAAATCTAATACAAGAGTCCTTTTACTGCATGGTCATCTCAGAAACCTGACTGAGAACTTTCTTCTTCTGGTGAATAAATCTGGACATAAACAGCCTCTTAATGGTTAAAGCATAAGCTGAAGTCTGACGGTAAATCCAGTTGATCCTGCGAGCAGCTGTCAATCATTCACCAGAGCTCCTGCAATCATTACGGAGAAAGTTCATCTCCGGCTGTCACGTTCCACTAAATTTAACATTTTGTTGTTGTTGTCGTTGTTGTTTTTTTGTTTTTGTTTTTACACCGTTTCCTTCCGATAATTCACAGACGCCAGAAAAAGTGGCATCATGAAGTAGAAAATGTCCGTGACAACGTGAACAAACACAGAGCAAAGAGCGGTTCTCCGGTGTACGACAAACGTGTGGCTGTCTCCAGCGCACGAAGCTCGGTGCGTAAAATCCACTTGTCGTGTCCTCTCGGGCTGGTTTATTCCGTCAGCAGCATTATTTTCAAACTTTTAAAAGTGTCCCCTCTGCCGCACCTGTTGCACTTCTCTAGGAGGGAAAACGAAATAAAACACGAGAATAATCCGCAAATGTTCTTCAGGGTAAAAACTTATTAGTGCAGCAGCGCGTGTCAGCCTCGCGCACTGAGCCCGAGGACGGAATAAAGTCCGTTTGAAACTGCAGCACCTCCTCACCGCGCCGAGGGTCTGCTGCATTCAAGGCTGTCGGAAATGTCACAATTTCTCCTTGAACACACCTTTCGAGTTTCTTCTTACTTGAAATGAAACAAAATCGGGTATTTCTGCCAAGCAAAGTCAGTACGGTGTCCGATTTTTATTACAGAAATGTGTTTTCAATTTTTAGACATTTTTATGTGTATAAAGTACTCCATTTAATAAAAACAAATACAAAATGAAAGAAGAAAAATAAAATTAGGTTACAAGGTTACAATTTTTGTGAAGTAGCTGCTACACACTGATTCTCGATATTGAATGGACTATTTTTAAGGGTATTTTTGTCGCCTGTCTATTATTATGCAGTTAAAAAACGTTCTTCTTGGCCAGGTTTTTATAATGAGGCAAAAACCTGTATTTCAGTGCTTTGTTTGGTCTCTAGTAAAACCCTAAAAGCACTCAGTTTTTCTTTTACAAATGAAAACGTTCTTTATATAAAGAAAACGCACACGTTGGCTTTATTTACGTATTTATTTATTAGTAAAATGTGAACTCCTTTATTTGTGTTTCCTTTTGTAGCGCAGCTCAACAAAGCGCCTGTGCGGTTAGAGCGCATGTTTGGGATTGTCCCCAGTATCGAGCAGCACATGAACGCATCAGTGAGTCATATTTATGACTTCCTGCATTAGGGGCTGGAGTTTACCGGGAGAGCTTGAAGGTATCAGATGATGGATAAGGTCTCTCCACCCACTCACACCTCCACCACAGGACCACACACACACACGCACTAAACGGACTTCTCCATTCATTTTCAGTGAAGCAGACACGTGCATTATAATCCACGAGGTTCATGCTTTATTATTATTATTATTATTATTGAATGCTCCTCCGTTTTGTTGACTTTGTTGTCATTCATTGCTTGTTTTTTCCTGACAAAACTGTAATTCTTGATATGTTTTTAATAAATATAAGTAAACTTTATATTTATTGTTGCTGTCAGTCACTTCTGTTTAGTCATTCTGTTTCCATTTATCAGAACTCACAGTTACACATATAATGTATTTAATATCATATGGCAATAAGAAAAACAAAACAGACACCAGGTTATAGTCAATAAATGATGAAATTCTCATTAATAGTTTGGCTTTTTGATGGTTTAGCATCCATTAAACTGTTTACACATTTAACTGTTATTGTTTGGAGTTGAGCATGTCATTTTTTTATTTTCATTTTTTGTCTTGTCCTTTGTTACATATAATTATTTTTTGTTGTTCAGGTGTAATAACAGGTCTTTTGTTTACGGCCTGTTGTTCACTCCTTGCTTGGTCTACTTATGCTGAACATGCCATTAACTGTAAATGATGCACCGAAACAAGAACAACAAGAATTTACTGATCATTATTATTATTCATTTATTTTACCATGTTACAATGGACCCATATTTACCTTCCTCCCTGCCGCCATACTAAGGTGAAATTTACCCTAAAAGGACTTTTCAGTCTGCACAGCTTACAATACCCGGCAACAGTGTTTAGTGTAGCAGTGTGTTTCAGTATTTCTTCATTTCTTTCCATTAATCAAAGAACAAAAATCAGTGTATGAGACAGTTTTCAAGGTGTATCTAGGGATGGATGCTTTAATTGCCTCCATACAAAGCTAAAGAAGGTTAGGAGAGTGGAGGTGTCCTCTGCCGTGTGAGTTAAACAAAGTCTGCTTTATTTGGAGTTAATGAAATTAGAAGCCTTTTCTTGTCAAATAGACCAAATTGAATCACTGACCTGTTTAAACTCCAACGCCGACTGATGTTCAGGTCTCCTCACATGGCAGCACTGGGCCTTGATTAGATCTCAGAAATCATGTTGACGGAGATTTGCATGAACCTTGCATCCACGATGCACTGATCAGAGCAGACACATGAAGAATGATGTAAATGGTGCAAGTATAAAGGACACTGTTTGGAAGGAAGAAAAAATAAACACTATTAAAGTTTTTTTTTAAGCTGTTATATTGTTACAGAGTTGTTACAGTATGTTTGGATCTTTTTCAGTCTTTTAATATAAATAACAATTTAATCTATATTTGCTTTATTAAATTAAATATCCTTTTTTAAATTGCCATCAGTTTCACACATGATGCAGTGTATCCACATCATCGCCTCAAGGTCACAATAGTAACATAAAAAATAATAATAATTTTTTAGTGAACCTATTGAAAGAATTTTTGTTCATTCTGCCGCGAAGTAAAATCAGTTCCTCATATTTGAAAGTTAAAACAAAGCAGAGCAGTTTTACTGAAGCTGATAGCAACAATGTAAGTTCTACTTTAAAAGGGGAAAACTCTGTGCGCCTGCTTAAGCAAGATAGTAATTCTAAACTGGGATCGTGGAGTACTGGACAGTTTTTTTGAAACCTGGAGTTATGGACAGGTTTCCTTGGTTATCAGAGCAGCATGCACGTGGGTGTGTAAGGGAGTGTAGGTTGCCAGCTAAGGTCTGAGAAATGCTCGCAATGAACGCACTGATATCTAAATGAAGTGGTAAAAAAAATCAGTTGTGCTCGATAGCAGATCTCCTAACGCTGCTCTCTCTCTGTAGCCACACTGTACAAAGGTCACAGCTCTGGCTGGGGGACAAAGGTTTCCAAAGGTGCGTTTGTGTGTTTTTGTGTGTGTGTGTGTGTGTGTGTGTGTGTGTGTGTGTGTGTGTGTGTGTGTGTGTGTGTGTGTGTGTGTGTGTTCAGCATATCAGCTGAGACGAGTCTTTCTGATTTACCCCTCCTCGGCTCACACTGATAGATTAAAGCAAACAATGAGGAGTTCATATGTAAAGCTGGCAAGGCATCAATCTGTCACGTATACCAAAGCACACACACAGACACACAAACATATGCATGTGATTACTTGTGCCAGTTGTGTTTGCCTAAGATTTAAGGGAGAACACACGGAGATGTGACCTGCATCACTAGATGTTCAGGTAACCACAACACACACACATCTGTACTTGTTTCACCCGCGAGGACTCTCAGTGCTTCCCACAGCCTGCTGAAGAATTTCTGTCCACAAGACAAAATTAATGTCTATTTAAGTGACTGCAATGAGGATCTCTAAGGTTGCTGTTCGATGCCATGCATCCAAAGCAGTACTTCATATGTTGCTTAGCTTGGCTTTGTATTCCTTAACCACAGTTTTCAAAGTAACCAGTGTTTTCCAAAAACATATCTGTATGATGAACAGCTAAAGTGAGGGAAACAATTCTTTGATCATCTGCTTAAAGTTTGCTCCCTTATAAAGAAATTCTCTAACAATCCTCTAATAATAAGTATTTGATTGGCTATGTGCACATGTGGCACACAGATTACAATCAGTCAGTCAGTTGATCAATTGCACATACTCCAGATCAAAATTCTTTTGTGTATAAAACACACCTGTCCACAGAGCCAACTTCTTCCACTGAAGAATCTCTCCACCACCATTGGCAAGATCAGAGAGCTGTCAAAGGATGTCGGGGACAAGATCGTAGACCTGTACAAGGCTGGCATGAGCTACGAGACCATCAGCAAGAAGCTTGATGAGAAAGTGACAACTGTCAGTGGGATTATCGGAAATGGAAGAAATGTAAAATGACCATCAATGCAAGATCTTGGCCCATGGGGTGAGGATGATCATGAGAAAGGTGGTGGTACCACAGTCACCAAGAACACCACCGGTAACACTCTCATTAATGGCACCATCAACTACTAAGTCATGTTTTGCTTGGGAATCAAGCAAACATGTAAATCAATTTATATTTTTTATGTAATGAGTTCTTTATGGATGTTTGGTTGATGTTCTCCATTAAAATGAAACAAGCATAAAAACAGGGGGTTCATTTCTTTCTAAGTGTACAAACTTCAGCAGGGGATCAAATGATGATTTTCCCAACTGTATGATCTATACTTGGTGCAGGGACCGAGCCTCAGGTCCCAGGAAATGTGTAATGACAGTGGGTGGGTTAGTGGATGCGAGGTGTGTTCAAGGAAGTATAAAAGGTGTTAAAGCCTTTACACATGTTCTCACTTTCTTCGTCTTCTTTTGTTTAACAACAACTGGATCAGCTGATCATCGCTTGATGTCAACTTTTTTTCTCAATGTGATTTTTCTGAAAACTATCGTTTTTTGTTGCATAAATGCAATGCTTTTGATTGATATATATATATATAAAAAAAAAAACACCCAGCACGCCCCTGCGGGCGGTTTATCCTTCAAGCTCGGGTCCTCTACCAGAGGCCTGGGAGCTTGAGGGTCCTGCGCAGTATCTTAGCTGTTCCCAGGACTGCGCTCTTCTGGACAGAGATCTCCGATGTTGTTCCTGGGATCTGCTGGAGCCACTCGCCTAGCTTGGGAGTCACCGCACCTAGTGCTCCGATTACCACAGGGACCACCGTTACCTTCACCCTCCACATCCTCTCGAGCTCTTCTCTGAGCCCTTGGTATTTCTCCAGCTTCTCGTGTTCCTTCTTCCTGATATTGCTGTCATTCGGAACCGCTACATCGATCACTACGGCCGTCTTCTTCTGTTTGTCTACCACCACTATGTCCGGTTGGTTAGCCATCACCATTTTGTCCGTCTGTATCTGGAAGTCCCACAGGATCTTAGCTCGGTCATTCTCCACCACCCTTGGGGGCATCTCCCATTTTGACCTCGGGACTTCCAGGTTATACTCGGCACAGATGTTCCTGTACACTATGCCGGCCACTTGGTTATGGCGTTCCATGTATGCCTTGCCTGCTAGCATCTTGCACCCTGCTGTTATGTGCTGGATTGTCTCTGGGGCATCTTTACACAGCCTGCACCTGGGGTCTTGCCTGGTGTGATAGACCCCAGCCTCTATGGATCTTGTGCTCAGAGCTTGTTCTTGTGCTGCCATGATTAGTGCCTCTGTGCTGTCTTTCAGTCCAGCTTTGTCCAGCCACTGGTAGGATTTCTGGATATCAGCCACCTCCTCTATCTGCCGGTGGTACATACCGTGCAGGGGCCTGTCCTTCCATGATGGTTCCTCGTCTCCCTCCTCTTTCTTGGGTTTCTGCTGCCTGAGGTATTCACTGAGCACTCGGTCAGTTGGGGCCATCTTCCTAATGTATTCTTGGATGTTCGTTGTCTCATCCTGGACTGTGGTGCTGACACTCACCAGTCCCCGGCCCCCTTCCTTCCGCTTAGCGTACAGCCTCAGGGTGCTGGATTTGGGGTGAAACCCTCCATGCATGGTAAGGAGCTTTCTTGTCTTTATGTCAGTGGCTTCTATCTCCTCCTTTGGCCAGCCTATTACCCCAGCAGGGTACCTGATCACGGGCAGGGCGTACGTGTTGATGGCCCGGATCTTGTTCTTACCATTCAGCTGACTCCTCAGGACTTGCCTGACCCTCTGCAGGTACTTGGTGGTTGCAGCTTTTCTAGCGGCCTCTTCATGGTTCCCATTCGCCTGTGGGATCCCCAAGTACTTGTAACTGTCCTCTATGTCTGCAATGTTGCCTTCTGGTAGTTCAATCCCCTCAGTTCTGACTACCTTCCCTCTCTTTGTTACCATCCGACTACACTTCTCCAGTCCGAACGACATTCCAATGTCATTGCTGTATAGCCTGGTAGTGTGGATCAGTGAATCGATGTCTCGTTCACTCTTGGCATACAGCTTGATGTCATCCATGTACAGGAGGTGGCTGACAACTGCTCCGTTCTGTAGTCGGTATCCGTAGCCAGTCTTGTTAATGATCTCACTGAGGGGGTTCAGGCCTATGCAGAACAGCAGTGGGGACAGAGCATCTCCTTGGTAGATCCCGCACTTGATGGTGACTTGTGCTATGGGCTTGGAGTTTGCCTCTAGTGTTGTACGCCACATCCCCATTGAGTTCCTGATGAAGGCTCTTAGGGTCCCATTGATCTTGTACAATTCTAGGCATTCCAGTATCCAGCTGTGGGGCATTGAGTCATAGGCCTTCTTGTAATCAATCCAGGCAGTGCACAGGTTGGTCAGTCTGGTCTTGCAGTCTCGGCTGATTGTTCTGTCTACCAGTAGCTGGTGTTTTGCACCTCTGGTATTCTTGCCAATTCCTTTCTGTGTCCCGCTCATGTATTGACCCATGTGCCTGTTCATCTTAGCCGATATGATGCCTGACAGGAGCTTCCATGTAGTACTGAGGCAGGTTATTGGTCGGTAGTTGGAGGGGACCGGTCCCTTCTTGGGGTCCTTGGGGATCAGGACCGTCCGGCCTTCAGTTAGCCATTCCGGATGTCTCTCGTTAACTAGCAGCTGGTTCATTTGTGCTGCCAGACGCTCGTGGAGTGCAGTCAGCTTCTTCAGCCAGTAGGCGTGAACCATGTCGGGCCCTGGTGCTGTCCAACTCTTCATACTGGAGACCCTTTCTTGGATATCTGCCACTGTGATGGTTACTGGACCCTGTTCAGGGAGGTCGCTGTGGTCAGCCCTCAGATCCTCTAGCCACTGAGCATTGCCGTTATGGGTTGCATCCTTCTCCCATATGCTCTTCCAGTATTGCTCCGTCTCCAGCCTTGGTGGTGCTGTTCTCTTATTGTTCCCTTGCCACTGAGAGTACACCTTTGCTGGTTCTGTGGAGAACAGCTGGTTTATTCTCCTGCCTTCTATCTCTCTGGTGTACCTCCTCAAGCGGCTGGCCAAGGCTGTGAGTCTTTGCTTGGCAGTTTCCAAGGCCTCAGGTATGGACAGCTTGCTGTATTTCTTAGGCACCTTATTTGTCGCACCTTTCTGCAACTCCGTTAGTTGGCTAACCTCCCTCCGTGCTACTTTGATCTTGCCCTCTAGCCTCCTTCTCCATGGAGGGTACTGCCCCTTGTCGCTGTTCAACTTGTAGCCAAGCATCTCACTGATCACTGCTGCCGTATTGTAGATCAGCTTGTTAGTGTCGGTAATCGTGGTTGTAGGTATTGCCCGTAGTGCTGCATTAACATCATCTAGCAGACCTTCTGAGGGAACTTCACGTAATCTTGGTAACCGGCTACGCGGGATCCAGGTTTCAAGCTTGGCCATGATCCTATTTTTCAGGTCAGTTCCTCTCGCACTCAACGATCCTTCTCCTATCGCACTTGGGGCTATGTACCCAATCTCGGGTGGGGGTGATGATATCTCCCCCCTGTCCTGGCGTCCTGACTCCTCCTTGCCGTAGCATTTGTGTTGTACCTCGTCAATCTCTAGCTGTGAGAGCAGTCCCTTCTTTCGAATGTTATATATATATATATATATATATATATATATATATATATATATATATATATATATATATATATATATATATATATATATGTGTGTGTGTGTGTGTGTGTGTGTGTGTGTGTGTGTGTGTGTGTGTGTGTGTGTGTGTGTGTAGATATAGATATATGACAAGTTTCCATCAGAAAAATATGGAATTTCGTGACATTTTTTTTGTAAAGGCCTTTAAGCTAAAAACCTATGATAGCTAATCTGTTTTGTTTTTTTTGCTAATTCTTGTCTACAAATGTCACTTGCCAAGGACTGTAGCCATTGTGCATTTAATGATTAATTGTCTGTCTGCCTGTCCATGAATATAACCAACAATCAGTCCAATGTTTTTGTATGAACAGCAACAAGAACAAAATAACACAATCACCAGATTCATGGCGAGCCAGCAAGCAAACTGCTGTTATGTCTCTGTTACACAAGACGCAGATGCATTTTTGACATAATCTTTAATATGTCGACCGTTAATTTGGTTTATATTTGGTTTATTATCTTTAAAGAAAGACAGTCTATTGTTCTGTAAAATCTGCAAGGAGCTTGCACTTCATACCTCATAGACACAATTTTTAAGCTATTTTATCCAACTCGTTGTTTCCCCAAATCTTTAGAATTAGTTGGAAATTGCAAAGCTAGCGAATAATCCACATAACAGACCTTATAGAATAAGTTGCAATCAGCTGGAATTGTCTTTCAAAACCAATTCCCCAACAGTTTGGCAGCTCATGAAACCTCTTCTGCCTGGCTTGTCACTGGTTTGTTGAAGGCGTTCAATAAAAAAAACAACAAAAAAAAAACATCTCATTAAGGATTTAAGTAGAAAACAGTGGATCTACCCTTTAACCTTGGTAAAAGCACACTGACAATCAGAGGCCTGCTGAAAGCGTCGATGTGGCCAAACGAGCGTCTGAACAACCAGGTCACTGGGAACACTGGGGCCCTGCCAGCTTTTGTGTAGCGGCTCGATAAATGTCGAGGGGGGGTACTGTGTATGTGTGCGTGTCAAAGCCATGCACTCTCCACTCATGTTGGGAGAGCAGAGGCCCGGTCCTTCCTCCTCTGTGACCGTTGTCCACATTCCCCCTCCTCCTCCTCTCTTTTTCTTTCCTCGTCCTCTTTTCCTCCTTAAACTGTCTTTTGTTTTCATTTTCGTTGGCATTTCTGCTCCGTCGTTGTTCAGTCCACTAAATGAGTCTTGACTGGCTCGCAGGCCACTGGAGAAGCACAAAGGACTTCGTTCTACTCGCTACAGTTGATCCATTGTGGGCGTCCTACAATGCACTAATTGGCGATGACAATTAAGCACGGTCGACACTCAGCTTCAATTTGCCCACTGCTCGACATACATCAGAGGCAAATGAGTCAGCCTCTGAGCTCCCAGCTCTCTCACACAATATCCATGTTCACTCTAGCAGGTTTACATGCACCTTTATTCACATGGATCTTGTTTTCTCTCAGCTCAGCTTGAGGCTGAGCTCATAATCTGATCATCGGCTGCAAACTGACACGTTATCGTTTTTCACCTCAGCAAACTGTGAATTAATTTGGAAATTGTTTACGTCACACGGCGCTTTTCGGCACATGGAGATGATCCACGTGTCACAATCTGTGAATCTTGTGCTCTCATTAAACTATTGCTCTGTAAAAGGAGTTTTATCTCCTGAGACTTTGGATGAAATACTCAAATGTGGTACTAAACTCAGCTGCCAATGCAGTGCGCAGTGTGAGAATACAGGCATCTAACATCTGGTTTAAGTTAAAGTTCAACAAATTAAATAATCCCAGTTTTAGGTTGCATTGTTTTCTACCTTATATGGAGTACAATAAGTCAGCTCAGTGAATCCTCCCTTAGTTATGCTGCAATAGACGTAGGCTGCCGGGGGATTCCCATGATGCATTGAGTTTTTCCTTTCCAGTCACCTTTCTCACTCACTATGTATTAACAGACCTCTCTGCATTGAATCATATCTGTTATTAACCCCTGTCTCTCTTCCACAGCATGTCTTTATCCTGTCTTCCTTCTCTCACCCCAATCGGTCGCAGCAGATGGCCCCGCCCCTCCCTGAGCCTGGTTCTGCCGGAGGTTTCTTCCTGTTAAAAGGGAGTTTTTCCTTCCCACTGTCGCCGAAGTGCTTGCTCATAGGGGGTCATATGATTGTTGGGTTTTTCCTCTGTATCTATGAAGCGCCTTGGGGCGACTTTTGTTGTGATTTGGCGCTATATAAATAAAATTGAAATAAATTGAATTGAATTTCCAGTTTAAATGTTCTGCCCCACAAGATCTCTTTTCCACAAAGTACTGGTTTCCAATCTCTATCCCATCATGTTACCCCTCACACACCCCACACAAAAACAGATTATTGCAGGTTCGCAAAAGCTTTCAGTATCATGGCACCAGAAAAAATTCCTGGCCCAAATTTGGAATCATTCGTCGACAGGGTCTACTGCATGAAATTTGCAATTTCACAGGGAAAAATGTGCAATTATTTCATGATTTTCATTCCGGTAGAAGTTATCCTAACATCTCCTGTGTAACATTTTGTTGTGGGGTATTTCTGAGAAGACAGAACGTAGTCAAGGACTACGTTGGTGCAAAAGACATAGGATAGTCACAAGGTTAATTTGAAGGGTCGTGAGATGGTTATGATATAGAAGTTATGCTATAGACATTCACAGGTCACTTCATCAGTTAGACCCTACTAGTACTGGGTAGGACCAGTTTTACTTTCAAAGCAGTCTTAATTCTTTGTTGCATAAATTCAAAATGCTGGGAAGGTTCCTCTGAGAATTTCTGTCCATGTTGACATGATGATATCACACAGTTGCTGCAGATCTATGATGTAAATCTCCTGTTCGACCACAGTGAAGTCACTGTCATTCTCAAACTGTGACATAGTCATGTCATGTATTTACTCCAAAGTTCATTTTCACTGAAGATATACTAATGCACAGCTTCATTATCCATGGATGTATCTTAACACATTCTGAGAACAACCATATCTTTGTAAAAAATACTGTTAGCAGTTATCTTCAAGTATGACCCTTGAAGCCACACATTGATATTAAAGCCATATTAATGTCTACTGGAGGCAGGTGATGACAGGCATGACTTATGAACACATGATTTCAATCTTGCTGCATAAATACTTAAGGCATATTTGCATTTCATGTAATTTACATATTAGCAAATGTGTTCAGCATGTTTGCACACTGTATATTTATTCAGATGACTAGTAGGATACCTCTCTTTGTTTTAACAAAAAGTGTTTGCCCTCGAATTGTTTCAAGTTCCACTTTTTGTCAGTTTCCAATATTAACATCTTCTCAGACTTGTCTTTCTCCTTTCTAAAGAAAAAAAAAATCAGATTGATGTCAGTAAATCAAAACTTTGCCTTCTTGCAATGAGATGACTGATTAATAAATTACCAAGTAAAAAATCAAGTCTAATGCTGCATATACACATATCTTTCACTTGAATCAGTTGCAGTACGCATGCATCTGACAGGGCAGATATGTTGACATGACAGCATCACACAGCTGCTGCAGATTTGTCAGCTGCACATTCATGATGCGAATCACCTGTTCCAGAAGGTTCTCTTATTGGATTGAAATCTGGAGAGTGTGGAGGCCATTTGAGTGCAGTGAACTCATTGTCGTGTTCAAGAATCCAGTTTATATGATCTGAGCTTTCTGATGTGGCATGTTATCATATGAGGGTACAATGTGGTCATAAAGAGATGGACATGAGCAACATCATGCAGGCTGTGACATTTAAATTGTTCTCAGTTGATAATGAGGTGGCCAAAGTGCCTCAAGAAAATATCCCCTACACCAACAGTGTCAGCAGCATCAGTCTGAACTGTTGATACAAAGCAGGATTGATCCACGCGATCATGCTGTTTATGCTAAATTCTGACTTTACCGTCTGAATGCTTCAACAGAAATCAAGACTTGTCAGACAACAGTTTTTTCCAGTGTTCTGATTTCCGGAGTTATTTTTGTCTTCCTATCAGCAGCAGGGCTGTTACCCCTCTGACCTCAGGTATCCACAAGGCATTTTTCACCCAGAGAACTGCTGATCACTGATTATTTCCTCTTTTTTGAATCACTCTCTGTAACTCTAGTTCTCTGAAGAACCCCAAAGTTCCCCACAATTTTTACTTTTTGTATCATGACTATATTTTAATGCAAAATTAAACTACACATCTGTAGCAAGAGTATTTCTACTACATGGTAATACCAATAAGTTCAATTTAAGCTTAGAGTACTTCTTCCACCCTCAGCTCAGACTCATAATTATCCAGGTTTACAATTAGAAAATACACCTCTTATTCTTGGATGCATCTTAGTACATTTTTTTTTTTTTCTGGGGGAAAGAAGGGGAGAAAGAAAGAGGGAAAGAGAAACAGCTGAGAAGAGGGACGGGGGAGAAGGGCAAAAGACAAAAACCAACAGAACGGGCAGAGAAAAAAAAATGCATATATCAATCACCTGGGTCACCTGCTGAGAAAGAAAAAAGAAAGCAAGCAGAAGAGAACAAGAGTAATAGAATAAACAACATCACAATGATATATGGGAATATGACAGTAAATACTAAATGTTAAACATTATTGTGCAGCACATAAGATCAACAGAACACAGTGTGCTTTGAGGTAGGAGCCAAAAAGGGTGTAGTTTGTGGGTGTGATCACCCGTGTGTACACCTGTGAGCATGGACGCGCTTGTTTTTTGTTTTTTAAAAGGTTCCTTCATGTAATAATCTGCTAGAGGGTGTGGGGGGGCCACAGCCCCGTCCTCCAGGGCGTGAAGCAGGTGTGGAGGAGATCAAAACTCCAGACATCCAGAGGCCCCCAGAACACAAGAGACCAAGGAAGACCAACAGAGGGGCAGCTGCGCCACTGTCCCGGAAAGAGCTGAGGAGAGTCCCAGATGAGGGCTCACTCAGCAGCCGCGGAGCAGAAGCCAGGGGGAGTTGCAGTGACGCGCCCGTGAGCTCCGCCGGCAGCCAGCTGCGCCTGAGTGACCGAGCCCCAGGCCGAGAGGCCGGGGGCACCCCACCTCCGAAGTGGCCCGAGCGAGCCCCAGGCTCCAGGCCCCGATAAGCGGCCGCCAATGAGTGAGCCGGTGTGTACCTGGACGCCCATCCCCGGACACAAAGAACCACCAACGCACCGATGTCTGAGGGGGTCCGCCACTGGCAGGGGAAGTGGTGGTAGGGGGAGATAGGCCTCCAAACCTTGGAGGGCCTGAGATGTAGTACATTCTTACATTTTTACACTGTACTGTACACAAAATATTAGCAATCCTTAATGCAGTGAAACCCAAACAATTTCTCAACATGCACTCAAAACACTTTCACTGTTGAGAAGTTTGTCTTTATTGGCATCAGTGGCTAGCAGACAAATCTGAACAAAATCCAACAGCAGGAAGGGCTGATTAAATAAGACAGAAAAAAAAGTTCAACTCCCTGTATTTGCATCAGAATTTCGATGTGAAAACAAGGATAAACAAGGACAATAAAACAACTTAAAAGTGCAAAAGATTTTCAGTCCAGCTACTGTGCTTAAATACTGTACAATATATTATTCTCTAAGACCATACTGCAATGATCCCCATGTGCCTGAAACATAAGCAACATTTCAAGTCAAGTACCAAAAAAACAAAACAAAACTTCCTTAAAATTTCAACTTAGGCTTGAGCTGGAGGTTACTAGGATAACACTGCAGTCATGTAAAGAAATAAAAAAGCAGCTGGGACAAAAGACATAAGAGATTTGCCGATGTTGCAATATTGCAGTATTATTTAAAAATCAAATAAACATAGACCTGCACTTCCAGGTTGCAGTGAAACAACAGCATAAAATTAGCAAGTAATTTAATACATTTCTCAAAGTACACAATCAAGTAACTTTAGCTACATAGCGGCAAATTGTTGGGCCCAGCAGGTATTTGTCCTATATGGGTTTTCTTTCCATAAATTAGGTTTCTGCTCTTTAAAAATGCATCATTAGACTGGAGCAACAGAACTAAATGTCCCTTTTACCTTTTAAAAAATAGTTATGGTTGTACTTTCTATTATAGATCAGTAAAAATATGGTAAAAGTGAGGTAACAAGTTGGAAATGAGGAGATAAAAATTATTTATTAATTATATTATAATTATAACACATAATTATCTTGTATCAACAACTATAAAGAGCTGAGTAATATTACACTGACATTTATGCAGATGGGTAATAACAGGCCATATGCCTATGGAGCAAAACCAAAAGCTAATCATAGTAATATGTTGATAAAAAAATAATAACCTGCTAGCAACAAAACAGGAATATCTGTATTCAAATTTTTATACACTGACTTGCAGAAACTGGTAGTAACCTCAAAATAAGGTAATGTTGGTTGATGTTTTATATTTTAGAATACTATTATCATATTACAATACTAGAATTAATTCTGCATTATGTCAGAAACAACAAACAGAAAAACATCTGGGTCTTAATTGATTTTAATGTCACTTTTATCATTTTGTTTGGGGCAGATGAGGACAGGCATGACTTCTGGACAGATTCTAATGTTACTGTTTATGCAAACATGTCTTTTAAGACCTCATCTGCATTTGCGTCAATTTGCATATTGGCTTATGTCTTCAGGATGTTTGCACACCTCTTGCTGTGTTTTATATATTTATTCAGATGACTTCACTTGTACAAATAGAGAAGCGTGCATCACCCCGAGGCTATACTTGTGCTCTGAGCTATTTAAGATGACAATAACTGATGTTTAGCATGCATAATGTTTACTATGTTTGCAATCTTAGTTCATAGCGTGCATAGTATAGAAATGTTTGATAATTAGGTCTAAACAAGTAACTACACAAATGCATATTCCACCCATATTTCACTCAGATTCACAGATATAGGCTAATGATAGCATTACAGTACCAGTAACATCATAAATATCAGCGTTGATACAAGATAATTACTTTGTAATTAAGTGGTAATAACTTGTAATTGTGCCATTATTAGCTTTTGTTTCTTACTGCCCCACTATTACTACATTGTTACCAACGGTAATATAAAGTACTACGGTAATTAGTATCCAGTTTTTACAGGTAATTGTTTGAATTCAACTTTTACTAATATATTTATTGTCTTTGAAACAATTGTAGCCAATTCACTTAGTAAGTCGGCCAAAAGTAAATGCATGTCTCTTGCTTCACACAGGTTCTAATTTTTCAACCCACTTTACCCACACACAGCTCAGTCGATTATACTTGTATGAAATTGTGGCTGACACAGACACACAAACACTGGTTAGTTAGATGTAGCCTCATTTCTTCAGTCATTTTCTTCTTTGAGTCCTTTTTCTACTGTTGCACTTTTGCTTGTGAAATTAATATTTTGGGGATAACGCCCCACATTTTTTTTTGCATATTGTGCAAAAATCATAATATCGAGTCTGTACTTTGTGTGTATAACTTTGTCTAAGCTGCCTGTTTCCACACACAGAAAACCTGTAACGCCTTTCACTTCTATAATTTATGCATCACTGGTGCTTTGTGTGCTTATTCAGTTGATAGTTTATGGAATTTAAAAGAAAAAAAGGCTTTCAATCTTTTGCAGTGTGAAATGTTTTAGTGGCATGAAATCAGATTTTGTGGGTGATGTGTAGACTTGTAAAAATAGCCATAGTCTGAAAACAAACAAACAAACAAACAAACAAACAAACAAACTACAATCTGGCAATCTGTAACAGGAATATAATCCCTAAATCGACATATTTTGATCCTCTGAGTTGAAGCTCTTTGTTGGGGCCAGGATGAGGATGAGGTTTGATTATGCTCGTTATGCAACTGGAAACAGATGAGCTAACTTTGTGTGGTGGGCTGGATTTGGACTTGATTACATGTGATTTATTCTCCCTGCAAAACTCTGATCTGTGTGATAAACAGTTAAATAATCTTTGACCTCTGCTGGGCTCCAAAGTACAAAAACAGCATGAGTTCACAGTCAAAAAGTGTAATAATAATAATAAAAAACTTCATTAAACAAAACAAAAACAAAAGGTTTTTATGCAGCAGGCACGATCAATTGACAACTTAAACACTGTTTTTAATATCACCCGACATGACTTCAGTTATGACCATTAAAACAAACAAAAATAAATAAGTAAAATAAATAAAAATGATTTAATTTCAGCTCAAACACCTATTTAGTTTCAACGCGCAGCATCCTGAGTGCTTCACAAACACGTAGAACTGTCACTGATCTCACAAAAACACATATTCCTGAATCAAACCAGAGCTGAAGTTTGTCACATTTCAACATTGATGTAATTTTATGGCTCAAACAAGCTGATGAAGAGGAGGTTAAGAAAGGACAGATGGGAAAAAGTCTGCACTGAGATTTCAGCTTGTTAGGAAGAAAAACAAAAGACAAAAAACAAAACATATTACACATTTTGGCATATTGAACTTTAAAGCTGCAGTCCTTGAGTCTTAAGACATTGAGAAATCCAATATTTTCTGGTTTGCAATATATTTGAAATCTGATTTTATAGCAGTGCCTAAAAACAAAGAGAGTGCAGCTTTCATCGATCACTACAGGCAGACTTTACTATCTTTTACTGATTGGAGCAGTTTCATATTTTATGTAGAAAAAATAAAAGCTTACTGTATCTAACATTTCACTCTACACCAAACCAGAAAAAAATAGCAGGATTTAATTATTTACTCTTAAACCAGCAAAGAAGACAGAAAATTAATTAGATTAATTTCCTTTCATTATTATATTCTTAAAACTTGATGTAAACACAGCTCGTTCAGCGCTGTAAAGAACATGTTCCCAGACCTTTACACATCAGAGCTGTGGATTATAAAGGCCATCTAGGTTGCATAGAGATACTAAAACGCTAAAGCTGCTATCATGCTTGATAGATTCTGCATGAATAAAGCACAACAGGAAGTAGAATGACACAGGAGGGGGAAAAGGCAACAATAAACAATTAAGTTACAGTTTATATTATTGCCCCTTTTGTTATTTTACAGTCAGAGAGATGGAGGGAAGAAAACGTGCCCAAACACACTGACAGAGTCTGCACTAAAGAAACAGCGATCAAGTGAGTGAGTGAAAATCCACACGTTAAATAACTTATAAGTAGAAGAGAGGGGAAGGATTTTTATACTTTCATACACATTATTTTTTTTGTTTCTTCAGAACAGCAGCAGCTGTGGTCAGTTTGGATTTAGTCAGACTGTAAATGTCACTGCAGACACGTTGCCACAGTTTAAAAAAAACAAACTAAATCACTGCTCATTAAAACAGCCCTGCAGCAGAATCCACTCTGCTGGGTTTATCCACGTGCTCCAAATGCTGTCAGAGTTATCACACACTACAGTAAAAATATTATAAATAATACAAATATTAGCTGATTTAGTAAATTAATACTGTCATTACGAGACAAGCTGAGAACATTTGAGTCCCGCTGAAAAAATAATCTGTCACTTACAGTAACTCTGTTCAGGGACTTTGAGCATCTCGACAACAATTTGTGGCACTATTGTGAAATCTGGTCTTATGATTTTTATGAGCCACTCTGCATCAGCGCACCTGTGCTTTCAGAGAAGATGTGATTTTAGTAATATTATAGGAAATCTGCTCTTATGTGGGTAAAGCAGCTGATTGTGCTGCAGGACTGTTTTGAGAAGTTTTCCTCCTGGCACTATTTTCATGTAAAAACAGCTTATTTGAATCACGCCTTCCTGTCCTGCACTCGTCATTAAAACACACTTTTCTAAATCCTATTACAAAGGACACCGTTTGTATACTTCATTCACTCTAGCATGTTCTGAAAGTGATCTCAGGTTCAGTCTTGATTGCAGACTGAGGACTGTGGAGTTTTAGACCAAATAGCTTCTGTTAAAATGTTTTTTTTTTCTTATCAGTGGTCAATAAGAACATGGAAAAAAAATACAGCTTATAAAATGTGTTTCACTTTTGACTACCATTATAAAATTAATAAACTGATACCTTACCCTTTAATATTTGACTGCTGACATAAATACATGTCTCTTTCTCTCTGAAAGGAAAAATGGTGAAAAAAGGGTTTGAAGTTTTGAGAGCTCTATCACTTTAACATGAGTTGATGCATTTCCATTACACACAGATCTGTTTTCAGTTATTCTCTATTTTAGTCTGTAAACAAAGACAAAAACATTGCATGGTCTCGGAGGAGGGGGATTTCAAAATTTGCTTATTTCACCCAAAAGAGAGCAGCAAATTTAATGTTTTTTTACACATCCATTGCCGAGATTGTATACTAGTTTTCTGCCTACTGACTACTCATTTTATTGTTAAACTTAAGCTGGACTTTGAGAGCAGGTGGCTACAATCCACAACATTGTTTTTAAGCTTGAATTCCTCCAGTTGATCAGCTTCGATTATGCAGGTCTAACTCCTGCAGTTGGAAAAATGTAAAAGGTAGGAATGAGGAGTGAGGAGGAGATGGGATAGAGGATAATCAGAGGATAATCGGTTTGTGCTGGACTACAAAATGCAAGTAGTTTGATCTGTAGAGCCTGACTCAGCAGTTCTTCAGTTGGTTTTCTTCTTGCTCTTTACAGCAAACCAAAGGGTGCTCGGCTCAGGCGTGTGCGTTGGCAAGTCCACACACAAAAACACAAACCTGACGCTGCAACAAAGTGCTCCAAGTCCACTCCCTGGTCACTGCTCCCACAAGGTCCATCCTGCAGACACACACAAATCAGAGAAACAGGCCCTTGTTGTCCAGGGTGATGGCTGGGCGGCGGTGCCCTGTTTGTTATGGCTCCTGCGGGTATTTGTCTCAGGTGTCTTGGTAGGGCACGTGGAAACAGCCTGGGCTGTCGTCATCAGGTGACCAGAAGGACGATGGCCTCTTGTGGTGGAGTTCCCGGCGAACGCAGCGAGGACACGGCTGTGCTTTCTGTCGACACTCGGCGTGGAAAACGGCGCCGCAGCTGTCACACCTACAAACACACACATCGGTCAAGTTTCACCAGCTGTACAAGGACACTATCAGAGAGTCAGATTCAGACTCCATACCAACTGCCATGCATCAGGCGTCATTTGGCCCTGCAGGACTGAGTGGCGAATTATGTGAGGAAGGAGTGGATGGTGACTGTGTGGTGAGATTATGAGATTAGGTCTTTATGGTGCATATATGTGGCATGACCTTATGCTTTGGCAGTTCAGGGTAAGGCTAAGTAAACATATTTGAGAATGTATCATTTATATCTACTAAAGCATTGCATGAATCTGACTTCTAAATATATTTATTGTACTCAGATTACTGGTGCAATCCAATTTCATTCCCTTTCTTAAATAAGCCACCTGAGCTGCTGCTCCTACCTTGAAACCAGCTTTCTTCTGATTTGCTAACCCTTGAAAACAGAAGGTTTGAACTGCAGGTGGGTGTGGCTTTTGTGCTCAATGACATCATGCAGAGCTAGGAGTTGAAATTTTTTTTAAATTGAGTGTTTAAGGTAGTCTGAATTTGAAACTTTAACCAAGTTTACTAAGTGTCCAAAACTATAACAGAATTTTTGTAATTAAAAATAATCTTTTTAAAATTAAGCAAATCAGCCGCAAGTGTTTGTTATACCAGTGAAAGTGGCATCAGGGCTCCCACCTAAATTTTGGTTAGAAAGGAAACAACCAAACTTCCAAAGAAGTCTAACACTTTTACTACTAGTGATTAATAAGTGATACTGAGAAGCGCATATAGATTTGATAATGGGTCTTAAGTTACCTGCTGATTACACTGATCTGGTGAGTCAAGAAATACGAGTGTCTGGTTAACCAAAGTGTCCAGGCCAACAAGCTCTTTCCTGTTTCCTTTGGCATTTTAGATGATTTCCCAATGACTTTAAGCTCCAAATAAATCGATAACTATCCATGAAGTAGGATAGGCAATTAACGCCCAGTTATTGCTCATTTCCTGCATCTTCTGAGTATGTGTAACTAAGTCAACAGCTCAGTAAATCTTTACAGCTCTGTTCCAGTAAGGACAGCAGATATGACTGTTATCAGTTAACACTTCTCAAGTCATAAAACACAGCTCAACAAGTAGGGTGTGTGTACGTCCAGAGCTCACAGTCTTTCAACTATTGGTCCTGATCAGCTCTTATCTCTGTGATATCTGTCACTCTGAATTTCGGTGATGGGGACGAGGTTCTGGACACTGTCGTGACAATCCCTGCACCCAAGACACACACACACACACACACACACACACACAGCTCTCATGCCAACCAGTGTTAGTAACAAACAGCAGACTCAGTCTTGGTGCTCAAAAACTCACGTACACGTTAGCACCTCATTTCCAGATAGCAAAGTGTCAGCTCACCCGGCTTTCTCCCATGCAAACTGTTTTTAATCAATTTCTGGATTCAAAACAATTACTGAGTCAATAAAGTCTCCTGACTCCACTGAGTCAACTTTAAATACATTTATCTGGAAACTATCAGTTATGTGCGCTGATCTTCCATCTGATCTTCCAAATGTAAAACCAGTCATGTTTAACTTGTAGAAAGGTTATCGAAGGATGTGTACCTCCGGGTGGCGTTCTCCTGGAAGGGATAGATGACCTGCCCGTTTTGGCAGAGTTCACAGATGAAGCCTTTCTCTCGACACAAGCTGCAGCTGAAAACATGTGAGCTGGCAAACTTGATCACCTTGGACAGGAAAGGAGCGAGTTTTCCATCAATCACCTAGAGAATGATAAGAAAGCATGGACGGGTGTGAGGGATAAAAAAGATGAGCAGCAGGAGACATAAGAAATACATGAAATGAAACAATAAGTGTGACAGTTGCTATGTTTCTTCTTCTGATTTCTTTCATTATCTTTTTTAAGCCCACTAACTCCTCCTTTGTCTGTTTTTATCTTTTCCTTTTTAAGTTTTTTCTTACAAGTTGAAAATCTTTAGGGTGGCCAATAAAGTATTAGTCACACGCACCGAGGTAAAAACTAAATTAAAAGTACTAAAGCATGCATCATAGCTCAACATATACATTTAATGTTTAAACAAAATTCCTAATGAGTGTGTTTGATAACATTTAACTTAATATAACTAATTCAGAAAGCAATTTTATAATAAGCAGCTTAAACTATAATATTTTGACAATCAAGTCAAGTCAGCTTTATTTGTATAGCACATTTAAGAGACATCAAGTGTCAGCCAAAGTGCTGAACAGAGGGACAATGTAATCAAATAAAACAGGGGTGTCAAACTCAAATACACAGTGGGCCAAAATTCAAAACTGGAACAAAGTCGCGGACTAACATTAATATTTATTGAAAAATATTTATTCCTCCAGATATAAGAATGAATCTTTTCTTATGGACTCAAACACGTTTTGCTGAAAAACTGAATATGGAACAAGCAAAGCTTAATACTAAACAATATATATATTAGCTGTATAATACCAGTAGGCCAGCTCTAATAATAATTTGGTATGGCTTCGCGAGCCAAATGTAATTAGGCTGCGGGCCAAATTTGGCCCGCGGGCCAGAGTTTGACACCTATGAAATAAAACATGACATTGAAGGCTTTATTATTATTATTATTATTATTATTATTATTATTATTATTATTATTATTATTATTATTATTATTATTATTATTATTATAGCAGTTTTATTAGGTCAGTCTACCAACAGAGAAGCATCATCCTCTTTACTGGAATGTTTGAAGGTTGCCAATATATGTGTCTTTACATGTCTGACTGACAAAGACATTTCATATCCTTGCTATGCAGATGACAAACAGCTGTACTTCTCTGCTAATGTGCCAGGAGCTAGCACTGTAGCTCATGCAGATTTGGTTGCTGAAAGGCAGGGGCATTTCTATGATCTAACCTTTAGGGGGCTCAGGCCCCCATCATAATATCATGCGTGCAGATGAATAATCACAGATTTCAGTATAATACACCAGTTTTATACTAGTGAACTCTTTAGTTATTAAACCAGAGGCAAAGGATCAGCTATGTTGACCAGACACTGTTTCAGTCTCCTAATCACATGCAGTAGAGACAATAGTAGAGCAGGGCGATATGACCAAAAATATTTATCACGATATACATTTGAAAATTTGCGATAACGATATAACTGACGATATAATCGTAAGACAAAACACTTTACAACTCCTCAACTTTATTAGTGCAAAAAACCAAAACATCAATGTATTTTCACTTAAACAAGCAGCTGTTTTTTATGTGCATTAAAGTTATATAAAAATTTAACAGTGCAAATGCAAATTACTTGCTGACAGTTTAACTAAAAGGCATTTCCAGTGGAAACTGGCCGACATATCCTCAGCATAACCATGTATAATATCCACAAAACTTAAAAAGAGGTTATACACACACAATACGGTAATATTATGTTGAAGCACAGTACGTATCACTCCGCGAGGCTCCTGCCTACAATAGCCCTAATGCTCCATCAAGCGGTGCGGGTTCGTAGCTTAGCAAAGTCGTACTGAAACATTTGACAGATTTTCGAGCGCCGTGCACATAAAATCGTTTCAAGGTCAGTAAACACAACCAGAATTCATACATAAGGCACACGGGATTATAAGGGGCTCTGTCGACTTTCAGAAAAATCAAAGGATTGATTTTAAGTGTGCCGTATTTTCCAAACAACACGGTAATAACGACGGCCCGCTAGCATGCGCTACCAAAAATAGTGCTTTGTTGTGTATCTGAGGGACAAAAGCTAAACCAGTTCCACACCACTGAAGTTGCAGCATTTTTACAAACCAGTTCTGGTTCATCTGTTTCATTCAACGATCCGCTTTTGCTCTTCTCATTCTGCGTCGCCGCCATGTGCGTATGTACCTAGCAGTACTTTCTTAAAATGGTCCCTTCAAATGTTTCAAGATCATCTTGGGGCAAGGATGTGTTGGCTTCCCCCAAGATTGTTTAGCAAATTCAGCTGAGTTTTAGAAAGTGCAGTTGATCTGGGGCAAAGACATGTCTGAAAGTAATATGGGGGAATGGAGGGAAATGACAAATGAGGAAACTAATGCGACGCCACATTCAAAAAGGACCAAAACAAAGTTGAATGCTTGGTGAAAAGGTAGCAAAACAAGACAGGAAACTAAAGGAAGTAAGGCAAACAGTGTATGAGGTGAACAACTTTTGATGGCAACGCTTGGCAAGTTCCTTAAAGAACTGAGGGATGGGGGGCTTAGCAGTGGGGGGCTCGAGTTGTGGAGTCGTGAATAGACGATGAGAGACTGCACAGAAAGGGTGTACAGACTCTTAACAGATATAACAACTCAACATGGCTTCAAGCTTTGCTGTACCTTGTTAACAGTGCAGACAGTGCTATAAGCTTAATAACCCAGGATATGTAAGACAGAGGGAGAAATTTAATCGAAAAAAACAGAGTAGAAAGTAAGAGAAAGAGTAGCAGATTCAATATACAAGAGAGATCTTGAGAGAGGGCGAGAGCCTGTATTCAGATACAAGTGGTTCCACCTGGCAGAGCTCTGGACCTGCCAATTATAACCTCCTTCATGCTGTTTGTTAGACGATGAGGACGAGAGGATGAGAGACGTAGAGAGGAGGAAGAAACCACACTTACACAGAGGAAACCCAGCACACTGAGGTACAGTGATTCCCTCTGCACTGAGTCACAGGACCAAAGCAAAGACTGCTACACTTTCATTAAGTTGAATGGATTTAAAAACCTATAGGGTACCTTTACAAACATAAAGAAAATACAAAATGATTAGTCTTTGGATGAAATCGAGCCTGATGCCTTGGACCAATATTTAACTAACAACAGGATTCATTCTAGTAATTTTACCATCTTAAAAAAAGGTCGAGAGGTAACCTCCAGGCCTGAAAAATGCCACCAAAAACTTTACTGGCCACTTCAAGTTATGACCAGTTGAAGAAAACTTCAAAACTTTAGAGCAGAAATAAACATCTTTATGCATGCCTTTTTCTCTTGTTGAATGTTTGACTGTATTAAAGAACAATATATGATTACAAAGCTCTAAAGGGTTTGAAGCTCCAGCAACACTTCTGGTATGAAAAACAGTTTTACTTGATCAACATGGTACTTAAAAAAAAAACAAGACAAAACAAAAAACCCACCAAAAATCATGTTGATCAAATAATACACTATTATTTGTGGAGCTTCAGCCTATTTAGACCCTTGTTCATCTCTGCCACACCAGAAGTAGCTGAAGTAGTGCAAGAAGTCTCCATTTTGTTTCCACCAGCTGATAACCACCCAGCTCTACCATCCAAATATGTTCACATCTGGTTTTAAAAAACACAGAAATGCTAATTGTGAGGCTTGAAAATTGTAGCTTACAAAACCTGTGGGTGAGTTCACTGTGGCTTTGTCCATCGTTTAAATACAGTCCATGGGAAAGAGAACAAAATGTGGGTTATATGCAGGTGCTCGGCTTTTTGAAGCCATCTTAGAAAAACAAGTACGAGACTGGTGATATAATTTTTTGTGACCAGTAGACTCAACGGGGAGAACTTTAGATGTGGAAAAGGGAAAGAAAGAATTTAAGCTAAGCAGCACGAGAGGAGTCAAAGAATATTACATCCAAGTAAAAAAAAAAATGTAAACATTAGGAAAATTAATAACTAATTTAAATACACTTTACATTATGACGATATCGACATGATTTTTAAAAAATGTTAAGAGTACCAAAACGGTGGAACCAAAATGCAGCCTAAGTTAATTTTAGGGAGAACGTAACAACAGTCAGAAAATAAAAATGTTTCCAGACGGACAGACGAGCGGACAGGTACCGAGAGTGGCACACAGATTTGTGTGTCCCTCTCCCCCCACACCAAACCTAAGTAGGCCTGCTCAGTCCGGTCCAGCCCAGTCCACATGACAAATGGCTCTCCTGATGGAGGCTGACAAGCTCAGTAATTAAGGCCCACTATAATTGCACTGGGCAGAATCAAACGACTGGCAGCACAGCTCTGGTGACTGGCTGGTTCTCTTGGGGGATGATGGGAAAAGAGGAAGGCACAGAAAGATGGATGGATGTAGAGTGAGAAATACATATGCAAGAAGAAGAATATAAAGGCAACGTAAAGAAAACGAGGAAATCCATTTCTATTTCTTGCCCATAGTTTCTTCATTTAAAACGATTACTGTTTCAAATGAATTACAGCAAACTGGTTTCTCAGTGACTTTAATCACATTTAGGTCCCTGCTGTCAAAGCCTTCCAGAAATATACAGCGACACTTCTATTAGTTATACCGGAAGCCCTGAGACCAGCAAGGTCACTGTGGGGTAATTATTTAGACTAGAACTTCCAACTTGGGCAGAACAACAATGAAGCCAAATATTGACGACCGTCCAGAGTGTGTGGGTGAACCAGTAGAGCTGTCTTTAATGGTCGCTTAGGGACCGACCAACTTCTGTCTCAATATACAAAAAATATACTGCAGAGCAAAACAAACTGGGAAATTATTGGGATTATTAAAAAGAACATAAAGTACAGTACATTCAGTTATCTTCAAATCAAAATTCTCTAGTTTCCCTTTTCACCTCCTTACAAAAGAAACTAGTTCCTGAGTTTAGTTTCAATAAATAAACCTGGAACCATTCAGTTAAAAGTGCTGTCTAAAAATTGGAATTTGAGCATAATTCATACTTAAGGTAAGTGACATTAATAGCTTGAACTGCCAACTAGAACAATGAGACTGAATGGCAGCTCACAAGCTGCTAGTCCATCCCCCAGCAAGCCAGTCACCATGAACGTCTACACCAGTGAATGTGCAAAGGTCCTCATGATTATAGTTAACAAAAAAAACAACATGAAGCACTATCAGAATTCATTTCAGCATACAGAGCAATGCTGTAGAAGTATTCACCTATTTAACCCTCATTCCCTCCAAAAAACCCTCCCAGAAAACACACACACTTTTCACCTCCTCTCCCTCCATCCCTCTTCTTAAACTCCTCCCCCTCCAGTTGAACCTCTTTCTCTGCTCCATGCAGAGTCTTTGTGCTCCAAAACCTCCTAATCCCCTAAAACTGCTGTTAAACAGCCGTTCGCCTGCCCTCCTCTCTCACTCGCCCTCACACACACACACACACACACACACACACACACACACACACACACACACACACACACACACACACACACACACACACACACACACACACACACACACACACACACACACACACACACACACAACCGCAGCTCCATTGAGACACTAGAAAGCCAGCTGGGATTACATGGCTGGAAAGACCAGAGTGAGATCTGTTTGGATAGCACCCTCTCTCCTCTCTCTGTGTCACACACACAGAAAACCTGACGTATGTTGGATGTCAGTGTATGGATGGTAGAGTCTGTCTTCTCAGGAGATTCCCCTAAAATCCCCAGACTTCCAAGTAATCTTCTGGCTGAGCAGATGTAAGAAACGTGTTTCTCTGATGCTTTTATTTCTTTTTAGTTTAAAAATCCAACCTTAATGGCACAATAGAATACTTTACTCTTTAGTGACATCATTCTATTTATTTTCTACTAAGGCACACAGCGATAGTAGAAAAAAGATGATTTAGCCTCTTAAAGGATTAAAAATTAACCAAGCTACTTGATTTGCTCGTAGGAAACACACCTTGGCTTGCTGCGGGGACAAAGCCTCGAGCCCTTGACGTCATGAGAGGCACTAGACTGATCTTGCTGCCTTTGACAGCTTCGAAGACAAAAACAAGATCTGTGATCCCTCACAATCATCTGCTGTCTTGAAAGCAACTTTGGTGCATCAAGGCGACAATAAGACAGAATGAGTCTGCAACCAGTTTGTGACTGAATGTCTCAATCTGTTTGTGATTCATATGAATTACTTAGATTAAGAATCCAGCTACAAATTCATAGAACTGAAACAGAAATTCAGAAATTCCTCCAGCAATAGTCAGGTAGTTGGTGCGGGACAGCCATTTAACTGCAAAATGGCACAGGTGCTTCACAACTTTGCTTTTAAATAGGAATATGACCACAATACAAACAGTGGACAACCAAGTGAGATTGGACCTCATTGCTCCAAAGAGACCTCATGAGTGCAGACTCACACAGATTGCCAACATGTTGCACTCAATCTGTCTGCGTTTATAAGCTAGATGACAATTACTCACAAATCTAAAACTAAGCGTGACTGCAGTCAGCCAAGCAAGACCATTATTGTTTGTGACAGGTTGCCTCCTAACTGTGAACTGCCTTGCAATCTGGGCAACCAGTTGGTTGAGCAGGCAGCACCCTCAGCTACTTGCTGTCGGTCTGTCCCCCCCGTGATTGCATTGATAGTTGTGATCATGTGGCAGCTACCAATTCTAGTTGCAAGGAGGTTGCTGTCCTAATTTTACTCTAGTGTGGCTCTAGAGTGCCACTCGCACCGAGACAGACACCCCCTTACTTGACATGACTGACAGTAACCATGGACTATACGAAAAAAATAAATACAAAGACTTCCCCAATGTTGATGTGCAGGCCAGCATTAGCTACAGGTTATATTTCTGCTACACAACACACAGACGTCTAATGAAGTAACAAACATCATGGCAATCAATCATGGCTTAAAAACCAACAGTTTTACATACTGCATCTTCAAACGTATGCACACCATAAGTGATGATTGTTAAAGGGAAATCGCAACAGAGACAACAGAAGCCTTTAAAAATCTACATTTGTAGAAATTGTAATGGATCACAGTTTCTAAATTACCGCTAACCTTTTTTATTAGGAGTGTTTGGGACAACAAAAGCCAGATTTACCATGACAAGGGATTAATACAACTGCAGGTCTCTATGAAATAGGCTTTGATTGACATTTTAATCTCACAAGGAACAGCTAGATAGCAGCCGTGTTTTAATTACATACATTTTATCAACCTGCCCCATGGCATTGCCACTCAAAAACCTCCACAGACATCATAAATCGTCACATATAGTCTAAGAAACTGTATAGCGACCAGTATTAGCATTGTGCAATCTCTTAACAAAAATAGCTCTTATTATGTGGATTGCTTGAATATTTGAGGTTAAAGCTCCCCTTACAATTAAAGGCATGAGGAGAAATCTTCCGGAGAACATATAGCACTTCCTCAAGAGGCCTCTGTGTGCCTGGACAAGTGTGAGTGGAGAGGCATGCCTGGCATACAGGGAATGCCAGGGTGTCACTGTGGGAAGCCTGCTGTCTGCGTACACACAAGCATTTTTCTTTCCTAGAAACCATCCTTAAAGCAAGCAGAGGGATGGTGCAGAGCATCCTTAGACAAACACATATGGCTTCTACAAAACCAATGGGCCTCTAATAGGGGATATGGGTGGAGGCTATTTGTTGGGAGGTTTAAAAAAAAAAAAAGACTGGTGTGTCCCGGGCTTTAGCCAGGGGAGTTGAGCCTTCACTGACCTCTGGGGTGGAACAAAAAAAGCCACGTTGATTAAGAGTGTCATTTTATTCAGGAGGCGAATCAAAAGAAACAAGCTTGTTAATATGGAAAACCAATTAAGAGGCAGAGTGCTCAAGAATCTGTGGGAGGAAGGGTGAGAGAGGGGGAGAGGGAGCAGTGCACTCTCTCCCAAAGACACACATTGTTGAAATTAATTCAAAATCCCCAGTTTAGAGTTTATGACAGAAAATCAGAGTTTAAGCAGGAAAAAGACACACAGACACACACACACACTCAACACATGTGTGCTGAGCGTGTGTGAGGCCAAGGCGATGTTTAGAAGAATGGAAGGATGTCACGCTTTGTTTTTCTGCCTGTTGATTCTGAATGTGACCAATTAGTGAAGCAGAGAGACACAGAGTGTGGGAGTGGAGGAGGAGGTGGTGGAGATGGAGGTGGAGGCGGAGGGGGGGCTCCAATCTCTTTCACCGTGAGAGTCTGTGGCCAAGCTCTGAGTAGAGCAGGATGAAAGAAAAAAAATGGGGCAGGGTACAACATAATGAACATAATGACAAACAAAAGAACTTTTCAGTCATTTGTGGTCGCTTTCGTCTGACCCCCCCCCCCCAACTCAGTCCGGCAACTCTGTGCTAAAAAAGGCCGCAATAAAGAAAAAAATAAGAATCTATGCAAATCTCTTTAAAATCTCCTCATTGATAATTTCAAAAAGACATGACGACTTTTAAACTCATTCACAGATATAAGCGTTTGTAATTTAATGAGAAAATCTGGTGATTCACTAAAATGCCAAAGTCTCTTTGTTACTGCAGAGTAATAATGCAGAGTCATGAGGATAAGATGCCAGACCATTGTTTTCTCAATCTGGATACTTAAAGTCTCCAAATGAGGCTGCTGGAGGATATCACCCTTTCTTATCACTGTTATGACACGGACACTCGCCAAAGAAACAAAGGAAAGGTTGTGTTTACTTAAACGCAACACAACCTTTTGGCAAATCAGACGAAAAGAGGAAAACACCAATGTGTTAGTCACGTCCCTGTTTGCTGCTCTCAGCTGCAGTTCATCGACTCTTGCTGAGGTCTATTTTTAGTAGTGGATTAATACATATTTGCTGCTCTAGTAAATAGCTCCTGCGTTGGGAATTCAGTGTATGACTTTGGTAATGAATGAAACCCATCTCTGAGCCGAGTCGTATGAGCGGTGAACATGTGCAGACTTGATCGCTAAATGAGCTCCTTTTCACAGCTTCTATCTGCTATGACATTAAAATTTGCAAATGTTTGTGTGCTCTTGATAATAAAGGAACATACCTTCCAATGACTAATGAAACAATGAATGAAGCATAAAAAAATAGTTTTTTCAAACACTGGTCACCATATTACGATTGACACAGACTGAAAATGTCATTTTTAGCATCATAATCTGTTTCTCTAACAGACACTGACAAACCAAATGCTGCTTTACTTGTTTATTTAAGTTTATTCAAGCCTATAATCTATGCTTTATGCCTTATTCTACGTTAAACCTTCAATTTGTATTCAAACACGAAAATACATAATTTAAAAACGTGGCAAGCAGCTCAGTTCAGCGCTGACATTTTAGGTGGCCTGTTGATGGACTGTATGCTTTCTTCTACTCAATTTTAAGTCTATTACAAACATTGTGGTTTAGTCAAATATACCACTATTGAACACAATCCAGAGTTTTAACAAAATATTAATGGGTGCTGAAATGATTTTGTAGCTTCCAGCTTCAAGAACACATTCTGAGTTTATCATATATCTGCAGCAGCAGAATCTATCGGCGAGCAGGAGAGCTGCGTGCATTTCCACAGATGGCACATGAGTGGTAGCTTTTTTTGATTATTATTAGAGATACTTGACACAGAAACAGGACTGATCCAAGTCAAAGAGCAATGCTGTCACACAGAGTCACAGTTTATGCATCCTATTCTGTGTGCATGTAGCTCTGGATGTGTGCATGTACCTGCTGCAGGTCAGCCAGGGAGTACAGGTGGATGTGCTGTAGGAGGTATTCCCGGGGGAAAATCCTGTTGAAAGAACAACAACAAAAAACCATTTGTCCGTCACTTTCTATACAAACAGTTTATCAGGTTTAAACAGTCAGTGATGCTGATACTCCAACTCTTCTCTTTTGACCACGGAAAAAAGAGAAAATCTGGATTTAAAAAATGTTTGCTTTGTGATGAATCTCACAAAGATCATCCCACAGCAAGGTAGAGCCTGATGTTGTTTACACCGTGCATGAGAGATTTATGCTACAATATACAAAACTGAGACGGGGTACCGGCGATTATACTGCTGACCCTTCAAAGTATTTAATATTAGTCATGTAGCATTTTGATGAATTATAAGATGCATGAATAAAACACACAGTATGCTTTGCACTGGAGACACTTAGAATCCTGCAGCATCATAAAAAAGCCACTGCCATGACATTAACCAACTATTGTTTATGTCATGGCAACAATTACTAGCATTACTGCACACAAACTGAATTCAAGTTAAATCTTAAACTGGCTTCTAATAAAACCATGCGAGGGAGTTTTACTGCAATACACTCAGTCATCTAAGTGTATAAATAAGAACAGAATGATCAAGC
Source organism: Rhamphochromis sp. 'chilingali' (assembly GCF_963969265.1). NCBI lineage: Eukaryota > Metazoa > Chordata > Actinopteri > Cichliformes > Cichlidae > Rhamphochromis > Rhamphochromis sp. 'chilingali'. Next base: position 33,750,394 of record NC_137941.1, read on the forward strand.
TCTGTGGGCCCATTATGAGCACATTTAATGTTTAACCACCAGCCATTCAGTGCAGTGATTGCTAAACAAAGTAATAATATTAATCTAGAGGCAAAAGCTTTCTCATTTCCTTCAGTAGTGTTTGACGAAACAGACGGCAGAGGTGTGGTGTGTGTGTGTGTGTTTGGTCCAACAATTTATTTTGGTTTGTTTTAGTTTAAAGTTGCTGGATGAGGAAATGTGAAATCTTTAAGATTAGAATTAGGTTGTGTTTAGTGAGAACATAAGACATTTAGCTGCAATGTTCAAGGTTACTGTGGGGGGCTACAGAGGGATTATGCCAACAAATGTCCTCACGAATCAGGAAAAACACACGAGTGTGCTATGAGGCCTCCTCTCAGACCTCTAAGAAGGATGGCACCACCTTAAATCATGTCTAAAGCTGTGCTGAGTGTCATTAAAACATAAGGTTGAGTGCATGGGTGAAGTAGACGCCTCATGGTGATAGGCACCACTGATAAACTGCTCTGTTTGGAACATTACCAATGGTTACCACATCAGCATTCATAGAAACTCTCTCTCTCTCACACACACACACACACACACACACACTCTGATTGTGTCGTCCATGTGCGGATGAACACACCCTCAAAGTGTGTGCTGATCTTGATAAAAAGACTTGAGAACTAATATGTTTTAGATTAGCAAGAGCACACACCAATTCATGTACACATATGTACACACATGCCAACAACTGACAGTATTTGTGCAAGACCGGATAGGATCTAATTCTATATTTTATTTCGATATCCTCTGGGCTATTTCCACTCCGACTGACACACCTTTTATTAAATTCTGTTATCCCTCAGTGATTATTATTGTGTACTGAAGGTGGGTCTGACCTGAGTAGGTCTGTGTACAGATGTAGGAAGAAGTTGTGCAAACGAGTATGTTCCTATGTGTAAGTAGTGGACAAACCAACAAATTACAACATGGAGCAAACAAAGCAGCATCTCGAGGCAAAAACAAGCTTATCTTTTAAACCTCTGGATGTCTTTTTATGTTGACAAAGTGTCAGGGAAGTGCTGATACAACTTACGTGAAGCTTTACATTTTTGTCCATCACACAGCCTCCTGAGTTACTAACGCAAGAACAGCAACCTGCACGTAACTCCATGACATCCCCACTGAAGTCAGGAAGGACATCACAATGTTGTATGTACAGACGGGAATTAAAGCACTTCTCAGACAAGCGTACTATCGATATGTTGATACGATAATGCCAGGCATTAGGATACAGAGATTCTATGTTACTTGATACAATGAAGGAAAATTATCTGTGTAACCAAAGATAAGCATAAGCTTTCACCTGTGGTCTGCATTTTACCCCTGTGAGTTTCTTCTTCTTCACCACAACTTGTTTAACTTTACATCACTCTTCACTGATAAGTGGCAGCACAAGGAATCATGAAATAGTGACTGGAACATCAAATCTATACGTGTTCTGCCATTTTGAGTTTATTTCAATGATTAACATATTTTAAGAGCAAACAATACCATTAGTTTTCCTAATCGTGTACAGACATTGGAAAAAGAACACACTGTCCTGTCCACATGCAGTCCTGTGGAAAAAGTAAGCACACCCTTACTGCTTGCATACTTTATACTTTTATGACTGTTTATGTCTAAATTTTATCTACCATGTTTGCTATATATACATTTTTCTTATGTTTTTTATGGTATTGTTTACATGTTACTGTAAGGTGACCTTGAGGGTCTGAAAGGCGCCTATAAATAAAATGTATTATTATCAAAAGAATACGTAGCAGCCAAGTGGTGCTAATCAAATGCATTTCATTAACTGATCATCAGAAAGTGTGATGATCTCTATAAAAGTAGTTTTGGCAGTTTGCCGGTCTGGAGCATTCAAGTGTGTTCAATCCCACAATCTTCTCAGGAGTGGACGTCCTAACAAATTCACCCCAGGGTAAGATCAGGCAACGCTCAGAGAAAATACAAAAGCAAGCTACATCTCAGAATTAATAAAATTAATTCTATTCAGTTTTATTAATATACTGTGCCAAATCATAACAGCAGTCGGAAGTCACTTTATGTTAGTAAACCACAGACCCTATAACAATACAGCAAAACCCAACAATCAGATCCCCCCCATGAGCAAGTACATGGTGACAGTGGTAAGGAAAAAAAACCCTTTTAATAGGAAGAAACTTCTGGCAGAGCAAGAAGGGAGGGGCAGACATGACCAACAATTTTAAAAAAAAGACTGTTTGGAAGGGTTGCCAGAAGAGAGCTGCTCTCGGAAAGCTTTGCTTTGGATCGCAAACTTGCATCTGAAGAGATGAAAGCAAAGTGGAGATGTTTTCTCATAATGCACAGCACCACATTTAGTGAAAATCAAACACAGCATATGAGCACAAACAACTCATACCAACTGTCAAGTACTGTGGTGAAGGGGTGATGATTTGGGCTTGTTTTGAAGCCACAGGACCTGGGCACCTTGCAGTCATGGATTCCACCATGAATACCTCTGTATACCAACGTAGTCTAGAGCAGCGGTCCCCAACCCCCGGGCCTCAGACCGGTACCGGTCCGTGAGTCGTTTGGTAAGTAGTTGAGGCTCAGGTGTGAAATGTATGGTTTTCAGGGTTTTTATCGGTTTTCAGCGTTATTTTGTTATCGTTTTTATCGTTAACTCTGTTTTCCTGGGTCTTTTCACGTGTGTTATTAATAAATCTTCTTTTTTCGGTACCGGTACTAGTTGTATTTTGTTGTATTTATCCGCGACACCTTAATTAAAGGCCGGTCCGTAAAATTATTGTCGGGCATAAACCGGTCGGTGGCACAAAAAAGGTTGGGGACCGCTGGTCTAGAGTCAAATGTGAGGCCATCTGTCTGACAGTTAAAGCTTGGCCAAACTGGGTCCTACAACAAGACAATAATCCAAAGCACAGACGCAAATCTTCAACAGAATCTCAGAAATAAAAAAATTTAAAAAAAATACAAATTGAAGAGTCCCAGTGGTCCAGTCAAAGTCCTTAGTTAGATCTTTACCTGACTTAAATGCTGTGTTGGGCTCTTAAGAGGATTGTGCATAAACAAATGCACCGGCAACTCAATATACTCAAGGCAACGCTATAAAGAGGAAATTAAGTGGGCCAAAGATTCTGGACTTCTTTAAGTTGCTTGAAGACGTTTCACCTCTCATCCGAGAAGCTTCTTCAGTTCTAAGGTCAAATGGTGGAGAGTCCCAGATTTAAACCTAGTGGGAGTATCCCCCCACAGAGGGACAAAAGGACCCCCTGATGATCCTCTAATCGCCTGAGCCAAGGTGTGAAACTGGGTGTGGGTCCCAATCAGCCAGAGTTTCGGGTGTGTTCATTGTGAAACCTGGCCCCACCTTATCATGCGAATTCCTGAGGTCAGATGGCCCAGGATGTGAGTGGGCGTTAAGGCGTCTGGGGAGGGAACTCAAAACTGGATTATAGATGGCAGAGAGTTGGGGTCGTAAACCATCGCCTCTGTTCAAAGATGGTCGCTCACAGTGGACATAGATGGCTTTTCTTTCCAAGCTCCTTTGACTACAATGACCTGGATGACTGAGAACCTTAACAGACATGGGCCAAAGATTCCTGTGCAAACCTCTCATAGTGTCCGAGAACCACTGCACAGGGCCACAAACACAGCTTTGAGGGCCCCGTGTGGTTCCTTGTGTGATTGTGTTTCCATAGCATATCTCTTCAGATCCCCTGAAATAAACTAATGACTACGGAAAGGTTTTAGCGCCATGGCCCTCATCAATCCTGCAGTGTTTGGAAGTGACGGGGCACTGGCCGGCACAAGCTAATGGGACAGAAGTAAACACAGAGCGCCACGATGCTGCTCGGCTTGACTACTACGGCATGACTGAAATGCTTTTTTTTTTTTTTTTTTTCTGGAAGTTGAGTTTGTGATCCCGATTTCCTATTTTAAAATGTTAGAAACAGATTTATATGAATGTTAGGCTTACATTGCATTATGGTGACTGTAGCATCCATCAAATCTAGTTTCTGCTCTCAGCTAGGAAACTATAAGAAAACGCAGACTTGGGTTGATCACTATTTAAATTGCCCTATTAAAATATAAGTCATATTACAATTTCCTCTTGATTTTAAATGCAAAACTATTTATAGCTCACTTAATCAATGATCCGAATGCATATTTCAGTGTTTTTCTGCCCACTAACCAACTGATGAATCATGCATTTCATCTCCACATGTAAATATTTTTATAGACTTTCATCTTATTTGTTGCCAACATTAAAGTATGACAAATCTATGTGCTGCTTCTCCATTAGGAATGCTCTGTTAGTGAACCAGACCGGGGCAAGGAGCATCCATCACTGCACAGACAAGGCTTTCAGTGTGTGATCCCACTCACATAAACAGTCGTCCCCCCTGACCATCACACACATCGACATATACACACACAGACACATGTCTTTAATGTATAAACAGTCTATACACACACAAAGGAATGCATGCAGATAAAAGTTATGATAATATATACATATGGACTCAGACACACACATATGAGCATGTGCATGTCACGCAAGGAGAAAATAACAGTCAGTCATAAAGCATTATTAAGGTTTCTGATGTGGAACATTTATTTTTAAATAATCTCTGCATATTCATCTGAGCAGAGCTTCCTTAAAGGATCGTGTTTTGTCTCATGTTTTCCTCCTTCCTTTACATTTAGCCATATAACTTGATAAGCTTCTCGGTTAGTTCAAACAACTTAGCTCTTTCCTCCATAAACATGACATTTGACCACCTCCCCAGTTCTCATAATGATGAGTTTTGACAACTCAGGATATATTACATTAGAGTAGTTTCCAGGCTTTTCCGGGGAGAGACCACCCTCACTAACTTCTGATTCACAGCCAGTCATTTTTTTCTATAAGCTGGCCTTAAAAATGACAGAAACCACTCAGTTCAGAAAAAGGCTTCAAGGCTTTCTCTTAGTCGGCTTTCAAGGGGTGAAGAGTTAAGGCTGGGTCGGGGTATCGGCTTGTACTTGCATTTAAGAGACATTACATGAATTTAATTTTCTTGCAAAATTCTTCAGGTCAATCAGCACGAGACATTTCAATTTGTAAAATATTTGCGTACCTCCTCATTACTGCTCACATAAAGTAAATAACTGCTGGGCTACAGAAATGCATCTCAGTCCCACAGTGTTCATACCTTCGTCTGAGGTCCTCAGCAACGGTTGCTCGGCAGCTGAACAGGTAGGCCCGCAGTGACTGGAGCTGCTGACGGAGACGCAGGACTGTGCTCAGAGGCTCACAGTGTTCATACAGACAGGGGTTAAGCTGCTGGATGTCCAGCAGTGGCTCTTCATACACAAACTCCAGGAACTCCTTGGCCTGTTTGGACACCTGGAAAAGTTTACATTAAAATGACTGCATCAAAGACCACTGACATATGAGGGATAATCCTGAGCTCAGACTTTAATGCTTGACAAGATAGAACAAGATAAAACCTGGGTGGCTAATTTTATTTACCCCCCGCCCAGAGCTACAGTAGCCATTTTCTGCTTTTTCTATTAATTGCTAATAATGTGGGGGGCTGGAGTCAGTAAAAGAAGTATGGTTGGCTAGTTGAAAAATAATCCCATATTGAACACAAATCTAAGACCACGCTTTCTGGCAGTAGCTTAATATTTAGCGTACAGATGTGATAGGATCAATTTTTCTCCAGTACTTACTGGAAACCTGCAGATCTTTAACAGTAGTCTTACAGTATACTATAAGCTAAAACATGACAAGGCTTTTTAAGCCCCAAAGCCCCTCCTCTAATGATTCTGCATTAAAAATTTGTTTTTTCTTTCATATTTCTGTGTGTATGCTTTCATACCTTGTGCTTGCTGGTGTCCCAGTTGTGCAGCAGGCGTGCTGGGATGAGGAAAGAATTGTCCTGATGGCAGCTTTGGCAGTAGTACCAGCCACTATAGTAACAAACCTTCGCCTTTCCTCTGGACAGACCAATGGGACGCTGACAACCTGAGGAGGAAGTCATTGATGAGTATATGTGTGCCTTCAAATTTGGTACTTTAGTGTGTCTGAATGCTATCAGGACAACTCAAAGTCACACAATTTGCTTTTCAGTCCCAAAACATTTTAATCCAAAAGTGTTTTTTTATTGTCTCTGACTCACATATCATCAAATTGCAGCTTCACTAAAGAGATCCATATCTGTAGCTGTATTTGTTATCATGGGCTAATTAGTATTGCACACACTTGGTGTTAAAAGTGCACTGAAGCAGACAAAGACGAGCCCTGAGAGAGAGCACAAAGGCTGTAATGCAAATTGGTTGGTGTTAATATGTATCGGTTTATTGCCCCACACTAAATGCCATGCTAATCCAGCCAAGTAAACCTGTAGATAATAAACAAGATAGCCTCTATTTGACAAGATGCTCTGACCCCGATAAGGTAATCCATTGGATCAGGAAACACAGATAATCAAACTTAAATTATCACCTTGCAGGTTTTATACCTCTGACAACCAGGCAGGCTTATATCCATGCCTGTTCACTCATAGTATATGTAGTGAATACCTTGAAAGCAATTAATGGGTGAGGACCAAAGATCAGTGTCACTCGGTTTAACCAAATGTGAAATATGGTCACAATCTCTTATCCATCCCTGAATTATGGTTACATAATGGTCAAATGTTTTTCTTGCAAAATAATAAATAATATGATGTCACAGTGAAGTGGACCTTAGACACAGTTCATGAACTTGTCGTTCCTTTTTTATGTTTTTTATTCTGACATTTTGATGTTGTGATGTTTTGAGGTTGTGTTATCTTGACAAACCAAAGCCACTCTGAAGACAACAGCTGCCTGCGAGTGATCGCAGACCTGGCCCTCGGCTTCAAACCAATCGTTCAAAAGGCATCCAGATCAGAAGCTGATTGCACACCGTCATTATAACTTGGGTCGTGCTGTGGTCCACAACCACCGTTTTCTTTAGTGTGACTAGGGCATAACAAAGTGGGTGTGTGTGTGTAGCTGTGTGTGTGGACAGACATTGTAGGGTGGGGCTAGCAAAACTGAAATAGTTGTTCATGCAAAGTTCATGCAGTGCCTGTGTTTGGAGGTACGCAAATAAACAAGCTCTTGAGCCAGACTTTCACTCTTTCACTCATTACACAACCGTTTGTCACATTTTGAATAAACACTGCGAGCAGCTTCCAGAGAGACTGCCTCCATATTTATGCCACAGTGGGTATAATGGGTGCTTTTTATCATGCTTTCCAGTGACTTTTCAAAACAAGTATAAAGCCACTGATGGTGTTCACAAATGTGTGTGGAATGATGATGAAAACTTCTTCTCTGTATGTTTGCTCAGCTTTGTAAAAACTTCATACACACTAGTTTGGTTCCTGTGCCTTTTACTGCTTTTAATAGAAGAATTTCATCTTGAAACGTTTAATACATTTGGTATTTTAAACTATATTTATGTTGTAGTGAAATATCTTTAAGCGTATCCACAGAGCCTAATGTAGTATGCACTACAGCAACAATATCCCTCTTGTTTTTGGCTGAGGGAGCCTGTGCTGATCTCCACTGCAACACAGAAACTCCTGAAACCACACATGCATTCTTCAGAAAGATGATCCTGATAGTTCCCATTTAGTGCATCTTCTATCCAAAATCTTCACCTCACTGATTTGAGGTAATCCCTAGATAACAGAATCCTGGTTCTCCCAGTAGCCACAACACAGCAGACTCCATTTACAAGGAGCTCTGCAGACCTAAAAGACCAACAGATTCTCTGCTCTATTCAGCCTGATAGCTTCCACACTCTGCTTTGTCTTCCAGGCTCTTTAAAGTTCATTCTTCACCCAAACACCCGGCCCTGCTCTCTGATCACGCGCACCCAAACAGTTGAGCGCTGAAGCAGTTCAACAGGTGTCTCTTATCGCACCATCTTAGCGGACACAGAGCCTGGAGGAAAACAGCAAATGAGGAGAGGCACAGAAGAAAAGATCCTGAAGATTGTTATCTAGGAAAACACAGGCTTAGGAAGCTACGGAAAAAAGAAAAGGAAAAACAGTGGAAGAGGGACATGTGTCAGCGTGTTTGTCAGCTCTGCTTTAACACAAGAAGCGCAGGCTGAATGAGAGGAAAACAGGAAAACAAAGACATAATAAGTAAAAAGCTATTGAGAGATGAGAGGAAAGAAGGGACTGCGTGAAAGAGAAGAGTAAGATCAAACAAGCGCAGATGATGGCAGACAATAAAGACAACTATCACAGACAATAATCTGAAAAAAGGCAGACAATGGTTCAATCAGCATTCAGAGCTGAGCTCCTTCTTTACCTAACCAAAATAAAAAACATATTAATTTGGGAGCTTCACTCACAAAAAGAATGGAAAACCAGGCCCAGCTAGTACTCCACTAGAAGCTTTGATTCTGAGATCAAAATAATCTTTTTTTTTAAATATATTTTACTATTCAGTTCATTTATTGCTTAAGTTTTCTTCTCCCTACCTTTAAGCCAGCTTTCTTCTGATTGGCTATTATTTAAAGAGCAAGTCAGAGAAGAGGATATCCACTCTCTCTGACATCACACAGAGCCAAACATAAAAAAACAAAACCGTCTGAAACCCAGTGTTTAGAGCAAGTCTGAGACCTGGGTTATTGCTCAGTGGGATTAATTACACATATGCCGACCTCAATATTTAAAAATTCTTGCCATATGTAATATGTAAGTGTATATATGACAGATAAGAAGAATAATGCGGCCTGACGGTAGGTGGAAAGTTCTAACATTTTCAAATTCTTAATTTTTTTATGCTTTGAATGTGATGAAATGCTAAACTTTGTCACTGTGAATCAAAGAGATTAGTAACGGATAAAAGAGAATCGTGAACAACTCTGTACAACGCTGTATCCTGTGGGACGATGTACCAAAGCTCACAAAGATCTGAACTACGGAAGAAAAGCTTCCTATAAGTGAGCCTATAAGCGAGTGGCCAGTGCAGTCCCTGGATGTCAATCCTTTTGCCTTTAATTAAAAATGTGAGTAAACCTTACAAAGTGATTTTCCATCTGTCACATGTATGACCTCAACATGAGTCAAAGCACCGTCAGACGTGATTTGCCTGTCTTACTTCCTGTCCGCTGTGTCTCTAATTCATATCTCTAATTCTAAATCAGCATCCATTTTTAAGAATTTATAAAGTTTAAACAATGTGCATTTGTTTTTCTTTAATCAAAACCACTGTGCAAGGATACAATCCTCGACAAAAGACAACGATAAAGTCTTATCTTACTGAAGGGCCAACAATTGAATACATATGTGTAACTCACTTCTAGTTAGGCTTATTACAGCAATGAGCTCATGCTGCTGTTTTGGTCAATGCTCTTTCCAAAAAACCACAATCCGCTGGTTGGGAGCCAGCAGGCTGAGGGGATGGTTAACAATCAGAGAAACACTATGTCACTTCGAGGAAACGGCTGACCACCAGATCAGCTTTCTGGCCAACTGTGGTCTCAAATTTGGTGTGCTGCTGTTGGGACCAGAGGAACAAAGACAGATATGTATGTAGCCTGAAAACATTTGCAAACCGAGTAACAACCTTTAACCTAACCTCAAATTCTATATCATGAGTAAAAGAAGAGAACACACCCACGCTGACTGGTCACACGGTGGCGAAAGGACCTCTACAGCAGCGGGGGCACTCTGTAGTGTCCTTTGCTCAATAAAACAAAAAGCAAAGTCAACAGCAAAGGCAATGTGGACTACAGAAGATGACAAATATCAAATAACACCATCCGTATAAATCTGATGCTGATCTGTGCCTCTTCCAAACCTCAAAACTGCAGCAAGACAACTGCAAAACATACACACTGCAGGAATTCTTACCAAAGAGCAGAGAGATCAAAGTAAGGACAGGTGGCACTTCTGTGTTCTGGGAGCAATGAGAAATATGTATGCTTTACGTCACATTACTCACTCAAACTAAGGTTGGACTTTTAGGAAGTTGTGTTTTTAAGAATATTTACTGTCATAAAAAGTAAATCAAGTCTAAGCAAGTATTTATATATAGATATACCTGCGATTCTTATCCAAGCCAATACAAAGTGGACACTTAGTGAATGTAAAGTATAGACACTGTGGGTTTAGAAGTATATATCATGTAAATAAACTGTAATAACACACTAGTGACTATACATAAATATGTAAGGACTTTATAAAAGTAATTATATAAATTACAATTTCAATACATAGAAATAGCAGCACTATTTCATCCTTGACAGTCAACTCATTCTCCCATGAGGCACTTTTGTCAGCAGTTTCAGTGGGCGGATTGGAGCATGATTGTGGTCAATATCTTTAACAAGGATGCATATTTTCATCACTGTGAAGCATCTAAATCCAGGCCGAATGAATACCACCCAGCGGCACAACTGCAGCTTCTTTTTATAGCTACTGTTTGTGTGTGTTTGAAGTGTTTGTACATTACAAAGCTGCAAAATCTCAGCTAATTTCCACCCAAACTACAAAGTACATTTGTACTTTTTGGTTATTATGAAGAAGAAAGAAGGGTGATCCCAAACAAACTGTCCACCTAGGATGGTTATGTGGAAGAGTTTCATGTAGACCAGAGCGATAACAGTTTGAAAGACTTTACAACCATCCAACCGGTGTAGGTAAGTGTGTTTCTATTTCACTTAGAAATAGAAATTTGTTAAAATACCTGCAGCGAGTGTATGTGTTAAAAACCTGCAACTTTTGTTGCCTGCAGGACACAAGAAAAAGTTCAACCCCACCACACCCAAACCATTTTATCCATCCTTAATGGAAAAAAGCATTTAGTGAAATAAAGGTCCGCATGACTCCATCTGCAAACTTGTTTGTTTACTTTCTCTACATTAATAGCGTTCATCCAGCTTAGTTTCACTCTATATTTTTCCTCTGGCAGTGGCTCTATGCCCACCAGCCGGGTCCGGCTCACAGTTTGAGAACCAGGTGGTGTAGCTAGCAGGTGGCAGATGAAAAGACACTAATTATGCTTATTTTAACTGAAGTATTAAAAAACAAAATCTCTAGTGGAATAACTGATTACTTAGTAAAAAATAAAATTCATATTGATTTGAGGTTTTAATTAGCCTCTCTAGCATGGGGATTTGCATCTTTCCTCTCTTGTATTATTACAAATTTAATCCATTTATAGGTGCTGTTGAACAAAATAGGCAATAGGCGAAACAACAGTCTGGGCTCATAGCAGGGGTGTAGCCAATTAGTGGCCCCCTCCGACCCACCCCGCACAACCTATACTCACAGAAACAGAGTTGCATCCACTAACTTTTATAAGTTCAACAAATACCGTTGTTTCAGATGCATTTAACATCACAACCACCCATTTATACTGAATTTATCTTATAGGTCTATTAAAAATAAACAAAAAAAATGACATTGGCAAATATTCTATATTTTATTATTTGAAGGTACAAGAAAAAAATCATAATCATGTGAAAAAAAGTGAAATCATGTGAAAAAGGCTGTTGCTGATGATTTACATTTACTTACCAACTTAATTCCTATGGAAGTAGAAATTGTGCACACCTCTAATAAAAGCAGAGGTTTTATTAGTTTGCTGATTTGGCATTCAGGCATACAAGTGTGTGTTAACCCACAATTTTCCCAGGAGTAGAAGCAAATTCACCCCATGTTCAGACCGTGCAATGCTCAGAGAAACTGGAAAAAACCCCCAACAGATACTAACTGAGGCCTGTAGAGTCTAAGATGTATGTTAAAGTTCATGACAGCATAATAAGACCAAAAGACCAAACAAGTATGGCTTGTTTGGAAGAGTTGCCAGGAGGAAGCCTCTTCTCTCTAAAAAAAAAAAAAAAAAGAAAAAAAAAAAAGAAAGGAAGAGCATGGCAGCACCGCTTAGGCTTGCAAAGTTACATCTGAACAAACCACTTCTGGAACAATGCCCTTTGGAAAGATGAGACCAAAGTTTGACCATAATGCACAGCACAATATCTGGTAAAAACCAAACAAAGCATAGCATCACAAAAACCTCATTGGACAGATGTGAGGTAATCTGCCTGACAGCTACAGCCTGGCCCAAACTGGGTCATCAAAGAGGCCAATGATCCCATGCGCATTACCAAATCTAAAAGCAATTCAAAAGTCCCTCCACAATAATGTGAGAGACTGATAAGATCATACAAAAAACTATTAAGCATATTATGCTAGACGTTACATTTCTCAGCTGTTTAGCCTATTTCTTTTCCACAATAGCAGAAATACTGTAATCCTCTCAAAGGCTACTTTTAAAAAAATGTCCAGAGTAACTATTAATAGTTTCAGCTGCTAACTACTTCCTTCATTATCAGCAGAGCAACAACCTCGTTTTATTCGCGTCTCTGATCTTTTATGCGTCTTTTTGGGATGCAGAGAATGAGAGACAGAGGGAAAGATGAATGGGAATTCAAACATAGCTCAAAGGTCTACCGATTGTACTGCGGCTCTCTGTAGTGAGAGAGGGTCACTTTGACCTGCTAGCAGTGAGAGAGAGAGAGAGGAAGAGACACAGAGCTACAGAGAGAGCGAGCGAGAGAGAGAGCGATGACATCAGGGAAAAAAGGGGGCTCATGCTTTCATCTGCCCGCCAGTGGTTCAAACAACCACACCTCTGACAGGACACCCGTGTGTGTGTGTGTGTGTGTGTGTGTGTGTGTGTGTGTGTGTGTGTGTGTGTGTGTGTGTGTGTTATGTACATGTGTGAATTAAAACTCAAAAGACGAGAGAAGCCTGAGCTTTGATGTGTCCCATTCACACCAACCAAACACTCCAATGAAAATGTGGACAAATGGAGAGTACTATGAGTAAGATGGCGTGTGTGTGTGCGTGTATGAGAGAGAGAGAGAGCGCAAGAGAGAGAAACTGTTTGTCTTTTGATGTGAACCCACCTCCTACTTCCTCACTTCTCTCATATCTACTGATTCCCACTTCACCCAAAGCCCCCCTGTCCCACAGATTCACATGGTCTGTGGGGGCCTGAGAATGTGCTCCAGCGCAAAAACAGGGGTCATCTAACCTGAGAGCACACTCTGCACAATGTGTGTGTGCGTCTGCACACTCATGCGTGTGCGGCGAGGGGTTATGGGGTGATGGAGAGTCACAGCCTTCAAACGAACACTAACCATTTCCTTCAAAAGGAATCTAAAATGCAGCAGTTCCCATATGTAATTAGCTGAATATATTTTACATTTTAAACAACGATTCACTCGATATGTTTATAAGGAAGCAGCCTGCATATGCAAAGAGAAGACTTGAAACAAGTTCAAAGGGAAAACGGTGAAAGCTGAGGTAGCATACCGAACATGAGGTACTTATTACCGTCTTGTAGTCGCACGCTAAACGATTCTCCAAACCTACTTTCAGCTAAAAATGTAAAGGTCAATGTCTTTTGAAAAGATGGAGGTTTGATGCACATTTGCACAGCGGATGGCTGGATTCATTAATAAATAAATTTTCTATTTGCACCTAAAGTGCAAATGCATGCATCCAATTGTTGTCTGCTTTTGATCCATATATACAAGTATCATCTGAAGATACTATGAGCAAGTGCTTAGCCACAGTGAAAAGGAAGAACTTGCTAACAGGGTGTTTGACAGAAGATGGATGGACGAATGAATGGACAAATACTGTTTTGAGTGAAAGAGTGACGCTGCCAGGAAGAAGCTTGATAATGAGGACCCACACTTGAAACCACCAGCTGATGAACTGTGTTCCTTGTTATTGTCTTATCGCTTTCCTTGTTTTCCCTTGACAGCGTCATATCTAATAAAACAAGTCAAACTTAAAATGTAAACAAAAGAGGCCCAGAGTATAAGATCTTTGGTGACGTCTGATCATGTGCCAGGGGAACAACTTCGCTGGATGTCTGCTGGAGCAGTGAGCAGCTTTCTTCTCAAAGCTATACCACTATTTGGAGTTTGATGGTGATGGAGAGTGTTGGAAATCTATCCAGCTCACGCCAACGTTTGTTGATTTGTAACTTTCTATCCTCTGCTGCTTCTCTTCAATGTGGCGTCCACAGGGTTCAGTTTTACGCCCCCCTTGGATCTATCTTCAGGAAACATGGGATTTCTTTCCATTGTTATGCCAATGAGTCCCAGATTTATTTTCCTCTTAAAAAGATAAATGGTTTAACAGCAGACTCCCTGTTCAGATGTCTTGGTGAAATAAAGGTCTGGGTGGCTTTGATGAGCAAAAAATAGAAGTGAGGATTTTCGGTGACACTTCTGAGACACTACTATGGATCTTGGTTCTTTGGCGCAGTACGTTCAACTGAACATTACTAATCTGGGAGTTAAAATTGATGCAGATCTTAAACTTGAAAGCCAGGTCAGGGCTGTTGTAAGATGTAGCCTTTTTCATTTGAGGCAGTTAGCCAAAATAAAACCTATTTTATCAAGGCTGCTTTTTGACACGGTAATCCATGCCTTTGTTACATCTAGGCTGGATTACTGTAACGCACTTTATTGGGGTGTTAGTGATGTGTCCATTAGGCATCTGCAGGTTGTGCAAAATGCTGCAGAGCGTCTTTTAACTGGCACAAAAAAGTCTGAGCACATTATCCCCATTTTATTTCACTCCACCGGCTACCTGTACATTTTAGGATAATTTTGAAGTTATTTTATTTGTTTTTAAATCTCTTAATGACTCTACTTTTTCCTAATTCTCTATTTTTAACATGTTTGATTTTATTTTCTGTTTATGGTATTTGTATATGTACAGCACTGTGTGAACTAGGGCTGGGCCATATCACACCATTCACAGTAATACCGGTATAATGTTGGGCAACGATAAGAAAATGAAATATTGCGATAGAATATGGGTAAAACGCGCACGCGCAGTGCCTTTGTTTACATACGCACATGGCGGAAAAAGCATGGCGGCGACGGAGAATAAGAAGGGCGAAAGTGGATCGTTGAATGAAACGGATGAACCAGAACTGGTTTGCTGCAACTTCAGTGGTGTGGAACTGGTTTAGCTTTCGTCCCTCAGATACACAACAAAGCACATTTTTGGTAGAGCATGCTAGCGGGCCGTCGTTATTACCGTGTTGTTTGGAAAATACGGCACACTTAAAATCAATCCTTTGATTTTTCTGAAAATCAACAGTGCCCCTTATAATCCCGTGTGCCTTATGTATGAATTCTGGTTGTGTTTACTGACCTCGAAACGATTTTATGTACACGGCGCTCGAAAATCTGTCAAATGTTTCAGTATGACTTTGCTAAGCTACGAAGCCGCACCGCTTGATGGATTGTCGGAGCATTACAGCTATCGTAGGCGGAGCCTCGTGGAGTGATACGTACTGTGCTTCAACATAATATTACCGTATTGTGTGTGTAACCTCTTTTGAGTTTTGTGGATATTCTACATGGTCATGCTGAGAATATGTCGGGCAATTTCCACTGGAAATGCCTTTTGGTTAAACTGTCAGCAAGGAATTTGCATTTGCACTGTTAAATTTTTATATAACTTTAATGCAAAAAACAGCCGCTTGTTTAAGTAAAAATACATTGATTTTTTTTTTTTTTGCACTAATAAAGTTGTGGAGTTGTAAAGTATTTTGTCTCGTGTCAATTATATCGTTATCGCAAATTTTCAAATGTATATCGTGATAAATACTTTTGGTCATATTGCCCTGCTCTAGCGTGAACCCTGGTTTATTTTAAAGTGCCTTATAAATAAAGGTGGTATGGTATTAACAGAGAAAATGTCAAACTGAAACCTGTATAACATCCCAAAACCTACTTCGATAATTGACTGTATAGGGAAGAAGACGAAGAAGAAGTGAAGACTGAAAACATTTACATCCATAGAAATCAGGATTCCCACTTTAAGGGAAGGGAGGGAAATTTTAAGACCAATTTCCACAAAAGAAAATCTTGAAAATGAAAGCTAAAAACCTGTGAGAAGACATAAGACCTCTATAACAAGGCCTTGAATTCAATGGTTGTAAAAGACTTCAGGGCTTCTAACACTGTAGGAGACCAAGAAGGGATACAGTCAAATAAATGAGGCGGTGACAGCAGGAGAAAAGGGAGACAAAAAGAGGGAAAGGCTACGAGTGTGAAAGAACTGGTGAGCGGAAAAGTAAAGAAAGGGAGGACAGGAGGGAAGTGAATGGATCGAGAGAGCAGAGGTGTGCTCTGTATAGAAAAATGGACGTATCCAGCTGTCCCGTCCTACCCAAAAACCCTTCAAACAAACAACTACAATCAGGGCTGACCACTGTAGCATCCCCAGGCTGCTTTTATTCCCTCTCATTCATTCATTCATTCATCCATTTTTCCTCTCCTCCGGTGCTTTAAGCCTACCAATTATCATCAGTTGCCCCCAGACGGCCTCTGTCCTTGTTCCTGTTTCAGCTGGCTTTTCAAACAGCTCTGCATTAATAAGCCAGTTGTTACAAATAAAAAGGGAGGTGAGCGGTGATTATTCAAAGCCCTGCTAAGAGACAGAAAGAAAGAGAGAGAGCGAAAGCCCATGTTTTACACCTAGGGTGAGTAAATGCAATTTATATGAATTGGTATGAAGAGTGATAAAAAAAATAACAATAAAGGAGAAGAAGGCTGCGATAGACCTGGAAAATCATTCCTGCTAAATACTGAAAAACATCCGGTGATCCTGACAGAAGAGTTAGAATCATCACAGAAGACATCATCTACAGTGCAGCTAAAGAAAATAAACTACTATGAACACCAGCTTGGGAAAAAATAAGAATGAATGATGAACATGTAGCTATATGAAGGTCACAGCAGATAGCTACAAGCAAACAGTTAATCCGAGCCGGACATCTGCAGCTCACAGCCTACATGATGAACATGGAGTTTTAAGCCACTTAAAAAAAAATAATAATAAAAATAAAATAAAAAATCGCATTTTGTAGTTTTGAAACCATCAGCTAATACCAGCTGGCATAATAAGGTGCATTTATAGGCATCCATACAGATACCTAGAAGATAGTGCTAACATACATCTGCAACAGTGTTAAACTATTTATACAAAACAATCAAAAACAAGACCAAAAAGTTTTTCGAGCCATCCTAATGGATCTTTTTTATATGACTGTCCTGCAAATAACGTAACAACAAGCCCTTTTCTACCTGACCCACTGTTCATATTTTATTCAGTAATAAGTGCGCCATTTAAAATTATTTACGTCCCTGTATTATATCATTTTATTCTCTAATGAGCATATATTGGGTCAGTGGGCATCATATGCATTTTCAACTTCAAGAGCCCCAGCTGACCGTGTACCTTTCTTGCCTCTTCTGTTTACATTAAAGCCGGGTCCAGTCGAGTTTCCTGAGAACTGCAATAATCAGTCACACTTTGTTGATGAGAAGACTAAACAAGCAGGCCGTGAATAAGAACAAGGCTGAAAGCAGGCCAATGGGGGTGAAAGGGTGAAGGGAAGATATTTCTGTATACCTACAATAATGTCTTGGGAGCCAATTAGGCAAAGTTACTTGTAATTGTAGAGATTGTTGTTGGGACTGAAGAGGAAAATGTGCAAAAAGCCTAATGAAACAAGAAATGAAAAATAAAGAAAATCACAAAATCCCAACTAACAGTTGTGATTAACTAACAGTGTATATTAATCACCAAATTAATATACACTTTCCTGTGCTTTGCATCATCACAGGAAAGTGTATATTAATTTGGTGATTTCACCTCTAATTACGATACAGGAAATAAAAATTTAATGATCCAGCTTAAGAGCTAGCTCATATGTTCCCCAGAAAATAATTTATACTTAAAACACATGCCGTAAATACAAAAATGGTCAAAATGTGGCACTTGCAGATGACTTAACACTATAACTCTGCACATAACCTGCTCCAGACCAGGTTATGTGTTTAGCCTAAGATGCCACAGTGATTTAACCAGGTAAAATAAAGAGCCACTTTTAAGACACAGAAAACTCAGCCTTCAGGATGGTAATTTTCTTCAACTTGTCTGTGTTTGTAAAAACCACTCACCTGCACACCTGAAGCTCTGAGCAGTGAGCCCCTTCTCCACAGCCAGACAGGTGAGAATACTGAGGAAACTGGTGGTGACCGACTGTCGCTTTGCTCTCTGTGCGTCCCTTTGCCTCCTGTCCCTGGATGGATTTGATCTCAATAGCACCCCTTGGAGACCAGGAGGTCCTACTCCTGGTTCTGTCCCTTCTTGTGCAGGCCTCTGTGTTCTAACTGCCTCCCGCAAGGTCTCCACCCACTCCTGGGCCTTGAGGTGACCATCAGCACGAAGTTTGAGTACCTCTGTTGGGAAAACAGCCTGAAAAAATTCCCCTTTCCCCGTCCATGGCTCTCCTTTCTCTAACTCATGATCATGATGAACAGCAATGCAGGACGCCAGCGAGTACTGGAGAACAGGTTGGGACACAGACCCACGGCCTTCTGTAGGGAAGGCCTGGAGAACAGATCTGGTGAGGACAAAAGTGAAAGCCCGCCAGTTGTTCTGATCCGTCAGCTGGTACAGTAGACCGACTCTGAGAACGTCCTGGCACGACTGCGTGAACAAAGGCAGGGTGGTGGGTCTGCTCAGGACAACAGAATTAGGTGGAAGACAGAGCGATGCCTCTGCTGAAGTCGGGGTGTCGCTTTCGCCATCAGGCCTGGTGTCGAGCCCAGAAGGAGAAGGCGAAGACGAAGGTGACATGGGTGCAGGAAACTTCACGACATGATGATTTTCTACTCCACTTTTATGCTGACGATTCTCCTGCCTCATGGGTCTGGCTGCCTGCACCTTCTCCCAAATCAGCCGTCTCCACTCCATGGCTTCCCATTGGCTGGCCGTCCTCAGCTGAAGACGTGTGCTGTTGAAGAAGACAGCCTGGATCGTGCGTTGGTCTGCGGGCTGGGTGATCTGGCCGGGCTGGCTGCAGGGTGCTGGAGAGATGACGCTCTGGCAGTGTGACAGTGAGTAGGCAGTGCCCAGCTGGCGGTTGGCACTGCTGTCCAGAGCATACAGGCGGAGCTCGCAAGGCGTCAGCTCAACATGGCAGGGTGTCCAGCGGCCTCGCGGCCCCTCACGCTGCTCCATCTCACACTGCTTCACCACACTGCTACTGCTGCTTTTATCAGCTGGACAGGCACAGAAGAAGAGCAGGGGAAAAAGGTAGAAATGAAACAAATGAATAATATATATGTTCAGAACAAGCAGTTGTTTTAACAAGGGCCTTTCCGTTGGCAATTTACAACCATAACCATCCAAGTTTTAAATGGGGATCAAAAATGTATGTTTTTAACAATCCCCTCACCATCTGAGGCATGTGACTTTAAGAAGTAAACATCAACCTAGAGGTTCCTGGCTGTCAAGGAACTCTTGACAGCCAGATGTTAAGTATCTATACTTAACATCTGGCTGTCAAGGAACTCTTGACAGCCAGATGTTAAGTATAGATACTTAACATCTGGCTGTCAAGAGTTCCTTTTGTGGGTGTTGGCAGCAGTATTGTTTGCATGGTTCAAGTTTAGCTTTTCATGCACATAAAAACTTAACATTTTTCATGCCCTACTTCAAGATTAGTAATTTAGTTTCTAATATTTTCTTTTATGTTCACGTTATGTTCCTTAGTTACTTTTTAACTACCCAATTCGACACTGGTTAAAACCAGTCAAGTGAAAATTATTTACATGGGAAACATCTCATGCAATAAGCTACTTAAACTACAATAAAGTTTTGCAAAAAAAATTCTGTAATGTGTGTTTCAATACCATTTGATAATCTTTTGATAATCCACTGACATTTGATCATGTTTAGGACTAATTAATAAAACAGAGCTCAACAATGCTATCTCTAACACAGCATGACAAGGTGATCACAGAAATAGTGTGTTGAGGCGTGCTGTTGAGAAAGTGAGTGGCGGGAACATATGGATCGACGCCAGAGGAGGCAATTGAGTCCACTGTAACTGCTATGAAGTCAGCTACATGCACACTTTAAAGACTAAAGGTTGGGAGAGATACTGAAAGTGGATTCTTTGTGGTTCTCCAAAAAGTTGATTCTGTTCATCTGGACGTAGCGTTTTGTGGGAGAAACATTTCATCACTCATCCAAGTGACTTCTTCAGTCTCAGCTGACTGCAGGTTTCAATCTTATAAACAGTACATTTGCAATGACTGAAACCAGCCCACTAAAGGAACAATGGACTGGGAGGTCAGTTCCTTAATCTTAATTATGCAAATTCTCATGACCATTGATCAACAACCACTGATCAAAACCCACTGATCAAAGACCACTGATCAATGGTCATGAGTACCATTCACAGAGAGTTGGGGAATGGCTGCAATCACAGCATTGTAAGATGGTGACAGATGTACCCCCTTAGGCCCCCTCCTCGATTCAGAGATGGTCTTTCCCTTTTTACGTAAATGGCCTCCTTGACTTCGCGCTCAAACCAGCGTTCCTCCCTGTCCAGGATGTTACATCCTCCACATTGAAAGAGTGTCCACTGGCCTGTAGGTGTAAATAGACTGCAGAGTCCTGGCCTGACGAGGTAGCTCTTCTGTGTTGTGCCATCCGCTTTGCCAGAGGTTGTTTGGTTTCCCCGATGTATAAATCCTGGCAATCCTCCTGCCACTTAACAGCGCACACAACATTACTCTGTTTGTGTCGGGGGACCCGATCCTTGGGGTGGACCAGTTTTTGGCGCAGCGTGTTTTGGGGTTTAAAAGCCACAGAGACCCGGTGTTTAGAAAAAATGTGTCTCAGCTGCTCCGATACTCCTGACACATATGGGATCACTACAGGTTTTCGCTTGGGCAGTGGTTGTCCTTCTCTCCTGGATCGGCTGGAGCTTTCTTTAGGTGCCTTTCCAACTTTGTCAAAAGTCCAGCTGGGATAACCACATTTACTCAGGGCCTTCTTGATGTGCCGTTCTTCTGCCTCCCTTGCCGCTGTGTCAGTGGGGATGGTGAAACGCTACGTCCAGATGAACAGAATCAACTTTTTGGAGATTTACTTTCCTGGATGATTGAGAATGCATCAAGACAATTCTTTGTGGTGTTTTCCTTTTATGGACAGCATCTATAGTGTGAACTCATACTGATAAAAGACCCGGGAGTCTTCAAAGCACTTAAAGAGACGTGAAAACTCCAAGCCTAATTCCAAGCCAATGACCTACCTCCTACCTTGACTTGCTTATGCAGCTTTTTCCTGCCACATTTGTTACAAGTCTAATTGACCACTGGACATATAATCAGGGCCGGTCAGTTTCCTGAAGGAGGTCGCTTATCATAGCCTGACTGCTCAGACCTGAGCTTTTGTATTTTGGTCAGAGATAGCTATCCACGGGTGCTCCTCTGGAAACGTTTCTTGTAACGAAGGCAGGAAGAAACAGTATTGTTAAAGAGGCCAGTGGGCAGTCTGCCCCACTTTCCTAATCTGAAGGCTGGAGCCCACATTTTCTCTCAGATAATCCACTGTCTGTTCCTCAGAAAGTTGGTTTCACACTCGTTTTCCTTTTCTCTTTTTTCTCTTTCAGTCTTGCCCTGTGACTATCGTTAACTTTCTCATTGATTAAGGAGGGTTCAGATTAAGGCAGATTTCAGGGACCACAACATCTGCTTGGAAAATGCACTTGACCACAATTGTAGGGACTTACAGCAGATATATGGAGCGCTGTAGTGACAATAATGTTCTTGTCCAGACTTTGCCCTTATATCCAATTTCATTTCTCTAACTGTTTATAACCCAGTGTTAAAACTAAACTAGACTTTAAGCAAAGTGCTGCAAACTGGCATCTACACTATAAAAACAAACTCCAATCCTTTCACATCATTAAAAGAAGCCAACATCAAGGTGAAAAAAAAAGCATATATATTTAGTTTTTTTAAACCTACACCCACTTGTCCTCCACTAAAAGAGGAACAGAAAGAACCACTTGCTATACCGAAACTGGTGACAAAGAGGTGAACTTTCAATGAGGCAGAAAAGATTGAGGACTGAAAAAACAATGATTTTATACTGCACCTGTGATTATTTGATATATTATTACAAAATCCATACTGGCTGTGCCTCAGGAACTGAAGCAGGTTATCCACTAATTAGAAGGTTCGTGGTTTAATCCCTGGGTGCTCCAGTCTGCGTGTCAAAGTGTGATTGGGCAAGATACTGAACTCCAAGTTGCTCCCAATGCGTTCATTGCAGTATAAATGTAGAAAAAGTGCTTGTGTGAATAAGTCATGTTGTATAAAGTATTTTGAGTGCTCAAGTGGAATACAAAAGTACTATATGAAAACCAGTCCATTTACCTTGGTTACATTTGCATAGAAAGTACTTCTTGTCCTTAGCCATTAAGATGTGGTCGGGACCTGCTTCACATCAAAATTAATTACACTCCTGCAACAATGGTTACTTACACACGTTAAAACTGACTATTTTCCAAGTGGAACATGCTGAAAACTCAATTTAAACATTGATGTACTCATGCTTTTTGACCTGACACACTTTAACTCGGTAAAGTGTGAAAGACAAGTTTTCTAAATAAATCTGACAAATTGATTTAATTGCTAACCCCCGCCACAAGCAGTCTAATTGGTGCATACTGCATTTTGGTTGAAAAAAAAGCTAATTCTCTTAGAGCCCCTGTTAACTTAAGGGTGGCAAGTCCAGTGCCTCATCAATCTTATCAAAACAGCAGCTGACAGTGTCACTCTAGGTCTCTGACTTTGCATGTTAACAAACCTGTTTTGCTAAGGGAACAAATGAATATGCAAATGAAATCAGGTCTGGCTGATTGGCAGTCTTCACGCTTGGGAGGCTCGAGATGAGAATTAGGCATTGTGGTGAGGAAAGCTGCTCTGTTCAATTAGCCTTCATCTCTACCTGGTGGGTTTTGACATCACACACAATAATAGTCTAGCGTACACATTCAAGCCTTCAACCATAATTAACATTTCACTCTGTTGTTAAGTAACACTACTGCCTTTATGTTCATCGAGGTACAAACTCCTGCTTAAAACTACGTGCTGTTTCCAAGTTTCCGGCTATAAGTGAAGACCTATCCTACAAATGTACAAAGGTATACCCTTGACCTATTTTCTAGATCATAGAGCTTATCCTCATTGAGCCAGTACTAGCCTGGAGAGCACTTCAGCTATCGTTAGCCTCTTCCTTTAACCTGGATTTAACGCTTTTCTTGGACGTTCAAGTTCAAACTCCCTAGATTGAGAAAGGGCAGAATTTCACTCGTGTGTCAAAACTAATTGACATTTATAACAGGAACTGAAACACAGAAAGCATGAATGTACACAGTCAGCAGAAGGCCCAACTAAAAGTAAACACAAGTAGGAATCCAAAGGCTGTGGCTCAAATGGCCAATCTTGTAATCTGTAGGGATTGTCATAATTTCTCAGTACTCTAATAGTCCTTAAAGTAGAAAGGATTAAAAAAACAAAAACAAAAATGAGGTCTGCTGCAAACTCTGCAGGGTAAACCTAGCATGTCACAAGTCTGCCATGACTTTGTGCAGACATTTGAGTGTGAATCATTTGTTTGTGCCAATGAGTTACCACTAGAGATGCACCAATCCATAATAATAGATAACGGACAACAGTCCAGGGTTGACTCTAAAAGCTGGATCAGGTATCAGCAACAATCAGCCAGTCTATTTAACTCAGTTCTATGTTGATCTGTTTTTACAATGCCACACGTCAGAAGCACTGCACAGGCTGCTAGGGGGGGGAGAGTCAACATAGCATGGAGGAATCCGTTTCCAAAGAAACTAACACAACCAAAAGGGGCTCCTAAGACAATACAGTCTCTGTTGTTTCAGTGCTTGAGTCCTGTCAGCTCCACTGTTTGTGTGTGTATATAGAAGTGCACTCATAGTAAGCTGCCATAAACAGGGAAAGTTCAGTTTTATTTATTTAGCACCAAATCACAACAACAGTCACCTCACATATGTATCTTATATTCTAAGTTTAAGACCCTGTTAGAGAGAAAACCCCAACAATTAGAAGACCCCATATGAGCAAGCAATTGGCAACAGTGGGAAAGAAAAACTCCCTTTTAATAGGAAGAGGGGAGAAAGTCAGGACAAAGACATGCTGTGCAAGAGAGCCAGGGATGAATAATAACTAATGATTAAATGCAGAGCAACGTATTAACACAGAGTTAGTGAAAAGAGGTGAGTGAAGAAGAAACACTCCCAGCGGCCTAGGCGTGCTGCACCGTAAGCAACCTTAAGTACCCCTGACATGTTAGGTGTACAGGCCGGGGTAACTCAAGGTCTTACCCATTTCTAAAGCTCTTTTGCGTGGTTGTTTTTTTACTATTACTGCTGCATTTCCTGTTAAATATTGGTGACTTAGTATGAATGTGTTTATTATTTTAAAAAGCATACAGCATAAAAAATACACCTGTTGCCAATGTTTGTTTGTTTTTGTTTTTTTTAATCAATGCAGCTTTTCTAGTTAAACACAATATAACTTAAATAGAAGCAAAGCCTATGTGGTTACATATGCATGTATATTGTGTACATAAAAAGGCGATAATCATATCCATTTAGCACCTAAACATCCCCAGCTGTCACTAATGGAAAAGCCAACAGGCTACTTTTCTTTTTTAATGTGAATGAAGACACATAGCAAGGCGAGCTAAATCACTGTGCCTTGTGCTTATTACCGTCCTTTTCCTCCTCCTCTCTTTTCAATACACATCGAGCCAAACTAAATAGCCTGATGTCTTTTCACACATATGCTAATACTAAATAATCCTGCCAGTATCAGGGCCTGGGTAATTGGGTTGCCTCTTCTCTTGCCTCATTTGAGTCCATTTGCTGACAGGATTACAGGCTATTATCCCTCAGGATCCCTTAGGATCTCCTTAGTCCTTTAGATAGCCAAAACACACAAACAAATGCTGTGTGTGTGTGTGTGTGTGTGTGTGTGTGTGTGTGTGTGTGTGTGTGTGTGTGTGTGTGTGTGTGTGTGTGTGTGTGTGTGTGTGTTGGGCTCTCTGCCTGAGTAAGGACTGTCATAGCACAGCTGTGTCATTTCAAGTTATCATCATCTTCTGTCATTATTGCTTTCTCTGAGGATGCTTCAGCCTAAGTACAGCACACGCCCCGATCCGCAGCACAAATAGTGCAGGACTTCTGTCCTCCCAAAGCCTCTCAAAGGCTGAGAAAGCTTTTCAGTGAATGGACGGTCGATAGGAGCAGAGGAGGAGGAGGTGTGCATATTTCTGGCAGGTTCAATGAGTTTGTCACCAGAGGCCATGAC
This sequence comes from Rhamphochromis sp. 'chilingali', assembly GCF_963969265.1. Classification (NCBI taxonomy): domain Eukaryota; kingdom Metazoa; phylum Chordata; class Actinopteri; order Cichliformes; family Cichlidae; genus Rhamphochromis; species Rhamphochromis sp. 'chilingali'. Next base: position 33,775,721 of record NC_137941.1, read on the forward strand.
ATCATCTTCAATGAGTCAAAGCAACTCTCCATGCCACAAACGCCCAATTAGGCAAATTCAATCTGATTAAAGGGTCAGTTAACTCAAATTAGAAAACACACACAGATGAGAAAAACGGTGTAACCACTGACTGAAGTGAATAATATTGATTACCTCGTAACAATTATGGGCAGACGTCTGGGTCAGAGAATCTGACAGCTCGAGTTTCATGGCGAGTGGCACGAGCACAGATAAATAACGAAAGCTGGGTTTTCAGGTACCTGCGACAGTTTCAACTCACAACTTTATCATTTCTGCTAACCTCTCTGACACGAGGTGGTTTAGAAGCTACTCCTCAGCAGGGCGAGGCATGCAAAGGGTCAACACTGTATTAGGCAAGAGTGTTTGTAACGTTTTCACTTGCAGCTACACATCTCCTCACTTACGTCAGCTTGACTCAATAGCATGAAGTTAATTTCTGGATGTAAGTGATGGTATGACTTTTCAGATGATCTCCTCAACACAGTAAAGGCGGATCTATTTATTTATGCTGCTGAAAATCAGTAAAATGTACATTTAGAAATCTGAACTATAGTCTTTCCAGAAAGAATGTCCTTGTTATTCTGCACAACTCGTAATGCTCTTCCAACCTGTGTCCATGTTTACTCTTGATGAATACAGTCTCAAGTCTCAAGTCTGTGTCAAAACGTATTCTTGATTCTAAAGACATGGTTAAGTTATATCCACCATAGGAAAAATGCTTTTGAAAATCTGTGACCTTGGTAACACATGAAGCGAAATAAATAACTTTGCGTATCAAATTTATTAGGTTTCATAAAAACAAGAAAACATGTATTTAGAAATCTGTCAAAAAAGTTGTTTAAAACTAAAAATTATTGAACCATCACAGTGGAATTTCTGTTTAGGAATGCTAGTAAATAACTGTAATTTGGCATCTTAATCCAAAAATAAAAATGTATTTTACTACTTTTTTCTAATTTTTTTTTTAAACAGTACGTTTAAAAATTCATGGATGGATAACACTAATTATATTTTATATTATATTTTAGTTATTTTAGGTCAGCTGTGGCATAAATCTTACATTGGTTGGTGATGTAAAAACTACTGGTGATTTAATAGGAAAGCATATACCTGTTGGCTCCAACACTTCATGTACAAGTACGTCACACTGAACTGTAGAACTACAGTTTAAAGTTTGGGTTCACCTGGAACTTTTCCACTAATCCACCACATAGTTAAAGAAAGCACCAACCCCTGAACAATCATGATATCAGATCATGCATATCAACATGTACCAGATTATGAATAAACTTCATTTGCACGTGAAAGACACATTTAAAAAGTTTACTTGTTATAATATTAACAAGTAAACTTTGCAAATATTTTTGCAAATATTAACAAAAATATTTGCTACATATTTTTACATAAGGCAAAGGTTAAAATATCAATACTACAATCTAAATATCAGGAGAGCAAATCAATATGCTTTCAGATGTGTGGCTACATGTTGGTGACCTTTTCCTGGATTCTTTCCCCGGGCTCTCTGTCCTGGTCGTTGTGTTCTTGGGCAACACACTTTACCCTACTGGTGATGGCCAGAGAGGTCGATGGCGCGTTATGGCAGCCTCGCTTCTGTCAGTCTGCCCCAGGGCAGCTGTGGCTACAACTGTAGCTGCCTCCACCAGTGTGTGAATGTGAGAGTGAATGAATAGTGGCATTGTAAAGCGCTATATAAAATCCAATCCATTATTATTATTTTATGTAATATGTAGCAAATATTTTTTTAAATTGCTGTTCAAAATCCATTCTGTCAATTAACTTATGAGCAGTGACTCACCTTTTCAGCTCTGCCATGGAGCTGGACTAAGCTGTTCACATTAGCATATATATTATATTATCCACAGTGTGAACATGAACTCACCCTCCTGCTGGTGGTTGAGGATCATGTTCTTCAGGGTGTTGCAGTCCACTGTGGGCAGACCATTGTCGGTGCAGGCAGACGGACGGTAGTGGACATCTGACCTGGACCGGCTGTGTCCCTTCTTAAACGCAGAGTTAGATGAGGAGTTGGTGGTGTTGTTGGTACACTCGTTGGTATGGGCAGCCAAGTCATTGGTGGAACGCGCTCGGCTTCTCTTGCCGTGCCTCAAACCCACTCCTAGCCCCAAAACACTGACGTTATCGGCCCAAGCTAGGCCTAGAGGCCCCACCTCCGGCTGCTCTCCAGCTAGCAGGTTCCACACGCCACTGGAGCTCAGCTTGCCCAGCGCTGCATTAGATACCTCCTGCAGCTGCTTCGACTGTCTGGCAGGCTGAAGGTTCCCTGTTTGAGCCTGGCTTGTACCTTGGCCTTGTATCCTATCCATGCAGTGGATGAAATCCTCTGTGGCCTCCAAAGCTGGGCTGATATCACCCACCATGTCCAGCTGCTCAAGACCCTCCATGTCTGTACCAGGACAGGCTTTCCCTGAGCTGGAAATCTTACAACTAGACAGCTATCCAAAAAGGGTTTAAAATCCCTGTTAGCAGAATCTGCATGGCCAATAAACAAAAATCAGCTGTCAGTTGGACAAACGCAGGTGTTTTAGGTATGCTGACAAGCTAGTAACAAAACAAATCCCACGCAGTTCACAAACTTCAAAAACTGCTGCCTTAAGCTGCGATCTGCCCTCTGCATGAAGACAGTACCCTCATCCAGGCTACAGTCTTCTATTTTTTAATGATGCTCCACTAGCTCTGCTAGGTGAGTCAGTATATTCTCCGGGGAGCTACTGCGGTTTCATGCCAGGACTGGCAGGAGCTGGGACTTTCCAATCCAATCTGGGTGGCAAACTACCTTACGCAGCCAGATACACTCACATTTGGGCGCAAAAAGCAGCAAAGTCCTTCTCCTTTGTCTCAATTGCTGAGGGACTAGAGTCAAAATCATACATCAGCTGATTTACACTCTTCCGGCCAATCGGGTGACGGCTGGGGCATCAGCTGGATGGTGTTTGTGGCTTGACTGTAACAGAAGGGAAGAAAGAAAGAGGAACTTGTAAAAGAGGAAGTATGCAAAATAAGCACGAAGACTGGAAAGACAGCTGACAGTAAGAAAACTTGCTGCTCATTCCAGGTGCTTTTGTGAAATTTAAATAGAGTCTCTGTCAAGACTAAAATTATGAAAGAGGGTAATAAAGCATCTAGTTACAGTTTAAACATCAAACCACCTACCCACCTACAGGATCTTCATCACACTTAGGCCAAAAAAAAAAACCCAACTTCAGATTCCGTCTCGGCAAACAGAAACAATCATCATTCCTCGTACTGGAATAATACTTGACTTCCTCCTCAGCAGATTATCTCTGGACAGAGAGGAAACAGACCTGGGTGGGGTTCCCATCCATCTGCTTGACTGCTTGTCTCTTCTGATTGTCTCCACTCCTCTGTCTCTCGCTCCCTCTCTCTCCATATATACACACTTCTTTCTTTCTCGTTTGTGCTCTCTCACTCTCATTGATTTTCCCCTCCTCCACAGCTCAGCCTCTTTTACTTTTGTCCACTTATGAATTATTTAATGGCCATTGCATCATTGAAACTCATTTTCATGGAGCAATTTGCCGGTGATAATTTGTTGAAAATAAAAAAAAACCAGAACATTATCATGGGAGGGAAAATGTCAGGGATTTTCTTAGCTTTGCATTTTTACGTAAGATTTATTATATGTAGCACATGTAAGCGAGACTATACAGTCGACTATCACAAAGTCCTAGAACATTTGCTGCTGGTAAACACTACATTGCACAGAAATGGCTGAGCCCTGGATTTTCTTGATTACTTTTAAAAATTATTATTAACTATCTAATCTGACTTAAAAGTTTTCTCACAAGAAAGAGAAAATGCTTTAAAAAACTACATTAATAAGTTGATGACATTTTGCCTTTAGGTGAGGTAATGTCAAAATCACCATTAATATTCCTTGCGATGCAGTGATAAACACACTGGGATCAAACATTCATATTTGTAATAAAACATGTAGTCGCTCTAAACCAATTCTCCAACACATTTGAAATCATCATAATTTTAAGACTATGGGTGGCAAAGTGAACACAGTTAACCAACTTTCAGTGAACAATTTCACTGGAAGAAAAAGGTGGTCAAAAATCTAATCAGAGAAGCTCGAAATATGAGTCTCACTGATTTATTGGTGGGGCAATATTAGCTATTTGCTGATTTATCAGTGTTGGCATTTATAACTGCAAATAAGTAACAATTTAAAAAGAAATGGGAGAAACATCCTTCCTCCATCCTACAAGTGTTGGCTTTGCCTATTTTGTCCATCAGAGGGCTCTCTGCAACGTTTGAAACGCCACAAACACAACACCCAGTTGATTCAAGCAAACCCAAGCACAGTAAATAAAGAACTACCCATAGCAAATGCTATGACAATCTGTTTAGGTTGTGTTTTTGAAAGAAAAAAAGCTATAAAAAAAAAACAACAACAACAAAAAATGGATAGATAGAATTTAATGATCGAAGTTGGATTGCACCAAGAATTCACTGCTGTGTACATCTAGCGAGCACTGACCACCTTGTAATCCATTTAATTGGCAACACTATGTATCATCTCTTATGAACATATTTACCATGACATCATCTGCTTGCAGATATAGCTGTGAGCTAATACTGCATCGTCATCAAGGTTGATTACTCATCGAGCTTCCCACTGAACTCCTGTTGACTCACACATGCTGACATAGCCCTACAATCAGCTTAGTACAATGCCAAGAAAGCAAAAAGTAAAAACCAACCTTTCTTTAATGGTGGACGGACTTTGGTAGTGACACTGTTGGAGATGTATGATGAATTCTAATCAGCAGAGTAACATAATTCTTCAGTGACCCAACATCCCTTCAGGTTCGAGTTCAGTTGGGGGAACACCATCTGCTTTACGGGAGGATAAAAATCTAAAAAACACACCTCCAGGCTCTGTAAGAGTTGTCTCACCGAGATACAAACTGATGGAGTGCTGCAGGCCTCACATCAACAATCACCTGACCTCAACCCAGCTGAGGCGGTTTGGGATATGTTACACTGCAGAGTGTGGAAAAAGCACTCTCTGTGGCACCTCCTTTAAGACAGCTGGATCGTTTCCAGATGAAAACATCATGAACCTGACGGAGAAACAGCCATGAGTGTGCAAAGCCATTTGCACAGAAACAAAAATGAAAATCGTACTTTTTTAAACTGGCAAGCGGTTACATTTTCATATCTGCCAGAGATGAGGTGCACATCAGGTTCCCCTGGGCTCACTTTTGTCACATCTTTAATGTTATACTGAGCTTTTATTTCGATTGAGGCTGCAGATTTAAACATTCACAACTGTAGAACCAACCTAGGGATCCAATTACACAAAAACATGAGTACTGTGTGAATGACTGCTTTATTGCTGAGTGTCAATCCTTCCTCTCAAGATTTCATATACGAGTTCTAAATTATTTTATATAGAACTCCCATATCCATATTTTAGACCAACGGACTTGAACACACCAGCATATTTAACTTTTTAATTTAAAAAAAAACGCAAAGCATTTCATAGATGCTTGAATGCATCACATCTATAAGGATATTAGCTCCTCGTTTTAAGCAGCTTTCGACAATAATTATGCTGACATTTAACTGGGATAGCAGGTACAGATGAAAAACTATCAGCCTCAGCCCTGTGCACTTCAGTTCACAAACACACAGTCAGCATCACTCAGCTGGAAACACTGACAAAGGTGAAGCCACAGTTAGACATTCCGACACTTACATGAATTTGCTGCCCATGTCAGCTCCCCTAACGCGTCTAGTTCATCGTCTAAATTCTTTCGAAATAAATGTATGCAGAAAGTCGATGGAACACTCCTAAAGCTGACTGAAAAAGGCCCGTGCTCATCCCCAGCTAAAGTGATGTGAGCCGGGGCTAGTTAGCTCCCAGCTAACGCTAGCCTCTCTCCATCCTTGATCAATGTCATTTAAAAACGAGATAAAACGGCTCACTTTTTCAAATGTGCACCATCGCATGGCGCTAGTGCTTTACTGGTGTTTTCAGATGGAGGAACTGGTGCCCTGCACAAGCTATATCACATAATTCTTGACTCACCTTACTGTGTTTACCATTATGTCATCTGACAGTCCGTCAACGAAACACTCCTCTGGGTGCAACTCGGGTTAGCGGGATAAAGGTTCCGTGTAATATTTGACTATTGTACGCAGCATGCGCCACAAATACACACATACAGATACACAATGTAAACATTAGTGAAAATATAATATGAAAAAAAAATTATTGAAAGAATTTGAAGAATTTATTACATAGTGAAATCAGCAACAAATTTAAATCCATCCTCTTACTATTAAGTTATAAGTTATATGCAAAACCAGGTAAGTGTCTCTTTTGATCAACATTTATTTAACCCCTGAAAAACAAGCAAACCAATAAACAGAAACTTCTTCATAGTAAGTAGAATAAAAAAGCAAATACATATTTTAAAAACATTTCCCTGAAAAAATATACACATACACCAAAAACAACTTCAGCAACAACAACAATGATAAGTGCTATGAATTGCAAAAGGCTCTGAGCAGCAATTTCAAACCGAACAATATGAACAATATTTCCAAATGCTTTCCTTTTTACTTTTTCACACCTTGGCTTGCGTGATTGGGTAGAGGATCAATAGGGGGTCCATGTCCCTCTTGGGGGGACACTCCACCTTAGAGTGGAGCTTAGAACTGAAGAAACTTCTCGGACGAGAGGTGAAAAGTCTTCAAGCACCTTAAAGAAGTCCAGACACTTTTCTTTCCAAGCTCCTTAGACTATGACCTGGATGAATGAGAACCTTCACAGACATATTTTTCCTTTTTCCCATTATTTTGACATTTATTTAACCAGATAACACCATCGACAGAACAAAGAAAGAAGAAAAAGCACAGAAATATATTACAAAGATGTGCTAAAAAAAAAGAAAGAAGAAGAAGCCACAAGGCAGTGTACTCCTGTTCGTCCCAAGCCCGGATAAATGAGTAGGGTTGTGTCAGGAAAAGCAAAAGGTATACAATCTTTGCTAAACAGAACATGCAGATAATAAACAGGGGGAAAAAAAATGTGGGCCTACGTTAGTGCCATTGGCTAACGGGTTGCAAGTGGAATCTACGCTACTGTTGGCTGAGGGCAAAGGAAGAGGAAAGGAGAAGAAGAGCGCCCAGAGAGGTGGAGGTATGCTCTGGAGAGAAGAGGAATGAAAGTCAGTAGAAGCAAAACAAAACGTGTTTGAATGAGAGGGACACAGGTGTAACACTGCAAGGAGCAGTGACAGTGAACACAGATGAGTTTAAGTATCTGAGGTCAACCTTCCAAAATTTGGACAGTGCACAAGAGAGGTAAAAAAGAGAACGGAGGCAGGATGGAGTGGGTGGAGATGAGTGGCAGGGGTGAAAGATAGCATATGAAAGATAACATCAAATTGAAGGTTTACAAGATGGTAGTGAGACCTGCTGTGATGTATGATGATGGTGACAAGAAGACAGGAAGTGGAGCTGGAGGTAACAGAGCTGAAGATGTTAAGCTTTTCATTGGGAGTGACCAAGATGCACAAGATCAGAAAGGAGTTCATCAGAGGGACAGCTCTGATTAAGCAGTTTGGAGACAAAGTTTGAGAGGAAAGGCTGAGATGGTTTGGCCATGTGTAGAGGAGGGATGGTGGAAAAGAGGAAGACCTCAGAGAAGATGTAGCGAAGAAGGACATGCAAAGTGCTGGTGTGACAGAGGAGGATGATTGGAAGAAGGTCAGACGGAGGCAGATGATCCTGTATGGTGACCCCTAAAAGGAGCGTCCAGAAGAAGAAGACAATGCTGAAGATTAAAACCATAATAATCACGATCATCGTCATCATCCGGTCGTTAAGTCTGACGTCACTAGCCGTGCCTGGGCCTAAACTCCGCTGCAGGTCCATATATCAAACGATCACTATGGCATTACTGAGAGTTGAAAAACTGTCTAAACTCTTTGATCTTTAATAAAATGATCAGCGTTCTGCTCTACCAGGTGTAACAGTTGAGTTTAACATCCAGGCATCCATGAAAATGGAATTTATGACATTTAACGGCGTTAGAAGTTAGCAGGAAGTTAGCTTGCTAGCTTCTATCTAAATACAATATAGCATGTCCTGACTGCGGGGTTTTGGAAACAAATTAAAACATACAGCTCTGTTATCACTTCCAACATAAATGAAGACAGAAAACTAAACAGCAGTGACGTTTGTAGGGTTACTGAAGTTTGGCTAGCTGGTATATAATGATGTGCTACGTGACCGCTAGTGACACAGCTATGTTAGCATAATATAAACAAGCTAACTTTTTTTCCACTCGATAAAAGTTAACATGAGTGTTGTCGGTGGTCAGGAACAAATGTAATCGCATGGCAGGATGCTGTAAAAGGACCAAACTTCAGCCAGGAGAACTGAGATAATCCATCCACAATATGAGGTTAGTCATTCATATACTGCTGCATGGGCTGGGCTGTAGTTACATGCTAAGGTTTTAAAAACTGAGCTTAAATAAATGATTAGCGGTAATAAAAGCCGAGGGAGGTTAACAGTGATCACTGACTGTTTTAGGAGCTTTTTGAGATTAAATAGAAGAAAATACAAAACATTAAACATGTTAACAACACAAAAGCCATATTAAACGCAGACTACCTGTTGTACAGTGTCCTTGGGTGCTTTGAAAGGCGCTATTTTTAAATAAAATGTATTATTATTATTATTATTATTATTACTACTTTAGGCCCGGAAGTAGGATTCGTCACGTCATCGCTTAACGACCGGATTAAAACACTAGAATTACTTTGCATTTTCTAACATAAAAGTTTCATAACATTTCTTTAAAAAAAAAAAACTCTTTTCCTCATTTCGTTGCTATTTGTAGGTTTTTGAGATTTCCCCAGCAGCCATTCTCCATCTTTCAGTGACGTGTTCTGCATTAAACCAATTCTGTTGCACACAGGGCACTTCCATTATTTTCATTATCATGAAATGGGATAAAAATCCATAATAGGTGTGATCAATACCACACTTAGTAGCAGAAGGTAGTGCATTTACTTAGTCTTACAAAGAAAAGTTCATGACATGCGTCTACACACACAAATCTGACCAAGATGGGGAGAGGACCAACAGGACAAAGAAGAGGTGGAGAATGGTTTCCAGCTAATGGGGTGCTTGAAGCTGACCCAGCACCCAAAGTGTCAGTCCAACAGAGAGAAGCACAGTAATTCTCCTCCAACCCATGTTTCACAGGGGCTGAATTGATGTATGGGGCCAACACAAGATGCTTTATTACAGACACATTGAATTAATATTGTCCCTTTCCAAAACCATTGACATGTAGTTTCATGTATATTGTTTGGGGGAATAACTGACACTCTGGCTATATGAATACTTTGACTAATGGTGTGTAAAACACAAAGATAGGTAAGAGGTTCAAATAAATGCTTATAGAGCGACAGACAGAATCATAACTGTACAAGGATTCAGGGACCTTTGGGTTATGCAGGTAAAAAATTTGTTAATTTTGCCTTTTCAGTGCTGGTTGATGATTTGTTTGTTAACCTAAATTAAATTACCTTGAATAAGTTTGGGCTCTTATTTTGAAATAAAGGCGAACAGTATGAAATATGTGGAGTTAATAAACCATGTTTAGTATCCGTATGACTGGTTTAATACTGGTTGTCATAAGGAAAGAACCCAGCATGCTCTGGGGCAATTGACTCAGCTGAGTGTGTTTCTGCATTTTCATTGGTTACTTTCTTCACAGTGTTACTTTGATATCTGTTGAAAATTTTTTTTTATCACCAATGAATATTACATACAGTGTATCCTAATGCTGGTGCATAATAAGTTTAGCTGCATAAAAAACTGATATCGTGTTTTTATTATGCCATTTTCCTACTTCTGTTTGTTTAGAATGTGGAAGGAACCACCCTCTTCAGATGTTATCAGTCCACTCAATGGACTTTATTACCTCTAATAACATCCACTGGATGATAACATCCGAAGGGAAGGGGAAAACATACATGCTAAAAAGAAATTGTGTTGGGGTTTTTTAAGCATGTTTCAAACATATATTCAGCTGTTAGATGGAAAGCTGTTTCTAATACATTGCAAAACCCAGTCACACTTGGGCAGCACCAATAGTTAAAACCTATAACACATTTATTTAAATTTACATCAGTAATCAAAGGATTCTATCAACCAAATATTTACTTTTATCAGTCATGTTTCTGCTTGTGTAACATCAACATCTCAACAAGTTTACACCAAAACTTTTTGCAGAATTTCTGATTTGCTTCTGGAACATATTCTTGAAATTATGGCCCCATCAGATAAATAAACTACAGGTTCTAGTGTTCAAAATTGTTTTGAATTTCATCATGAATGTTTATAGGTAACTCTGGAACTTAAATAATTATTTTGCAGAAACAGTCACAATCTTTCTAAAATCTTTTTTCACCTTCAAAATAGTCAGTAGACACACTTCTATTAAAAACTCATAAAAGGAAGTTATTTGGTTCTAGATGGGGGAGGGCAGGTTTACTCAGGGTACTCAGGTTTCCTCACACAGTCCAAAGACATGCAGGGTTAAATGGTGATTCTATACTGACCGTGGATGTGAGGTCGATAAAGTGATTGATGTGCATGGAATAAACAACTATTGCTGAAATGAGACTTGCACTCTAAAGTTCTTTGAGTGGTCAGCAGGTTTAGTAAAGTTCTCCTAATGCAAGTACTTTATCTTAGACACTCTACTGAGCTTGTGCAAAATGTAAAATAATGAAAATAGGATGTTAATATTTAATACAGCTGCAGTTGTGTTAAACACTATTATGGACATAAGGCAAGCTTTCAAATTTCCCATTTGAGAAAAAAACCCAGTCAGACTGCTTCTCTTCATTTTTGCTCCAAAATGCTTCCTGTATAAGTTGTGAGGAAGGGGATCAGGACTAGGAATGGTCTATTCTAGAAATTATTGCAAAAACAAAACAAACAAACAAACAAACAAAAAACCTTCATCTCAAGTTTTAATTAAAGTTTTTGACATTCTGGTTTAGAAGCCTCTTCATGGACAGATCGTTTTCTGCCTTAAATGTCAACACTAATAATTCAGATGTGAATATGACACTTCTGCTTTTGCTATATTTCAACTGAGCAGCTGTAATTCCATTTGTAATACCAATAATAGTAATATAATTATAGTAATAAGATAATAGTAATAATTTTGCATTTCCTAAATGGATGATTAGGCATCGTTATTCACACCTAAGTCATCTGTGTTTGCTGCAGTGTATCTGAGCATCAGAAATCCTTTTAGGCTAAGTGTTTGTTGCTGAATATGTGGACTGAAGCAACAATTAAGCATCATCTTTAGGAATAAGACCGTCTCTGTCCATCATTTTCCATCTGAGAGCAATCTCCCGTCTCCCTTCCCTTGACTTATGGACTCTTGTCTCTTGCCGTCCTGTCAGTCTTGCCTATTTTCTTTCTTTCGAGCATACCATCTTGTACTGATGACTAAATTATGATTAGATTTAAGGATGTGCAGCGCTTTCATCTGTCTAGTGTGTTGTTTAATACTGCTCCCCCTAACCCCTCTCGAACCACCACCCTGACCCCCCAAACACACACAACACAATAGACGTCTACCTCGACTCACTCGCGCGCTATTGAAAAGAAGAGTGGCTGATTGGTCCCCATGGAAACACTGTGTGCGTATGTGTTTTGAGGTAATGTTTTTCCCTCGTTGAGAGGAAGCTGAACGTGCACTCTCAACAAACATAGGACAAATTTTCTATGCAAATAATCCATAAGCAGCACACTGCACTGGTCTCATTTTAGTGAGAGGTTTGTTGGTCAGATCACCTGAAAGACTTCAGGCGAGTTGAGCAATATGCTGCACACGTGCTGGTCTGTAAGAAAGAGCAACAAGTGTATGTTTCAGTGGTGAAAAAAAAGGAAGCTCAATCTCAAGAATATGTCTGTGAAGGTTCTCAGTCATCCAGGTCATCGTAGTCAACGGAGCTTGCAAAGAAAAGCGTCTGGACTTCTTTAAGTTGCTTGAAGACGTGTGGGTCCCAATCAGCCAGGGTTTCGGGTGAGCTCATTGTGAAACCTGGCCCCACCTTATCATGCGAATTTCAGGAATTCTGAATATGAATATAGGAATTCCTGAAATTCGCATGATCTCAAGAATAATTCAAGTAGCAAAGTAGAATGACATCAAAGCAGCAAATGTGCAAAGTGTCCTGTGTTTTCGAATAAAACTCACTCACTGTCTTTGCACTGGAAACAGCTTCAACAGCATCCTAATAAAAATGGCTGTGACACAGGACCCTCACACACACGGGTTATGCTTAGTGTCTTTTTATTTTGACAATAATCTGCGGGGGTTTTTTGGGACCCGCCTCAGACGCAGCCACTCTGTCTCTCTCCCAGCATCATCTGCTCCATCTCACTGTGGGAACACAAAAAGACATCTCCCTCATTAACGCAGTCCCGTACACCTGTAAAATATTTTAAAATCAGCTCTTCATTAAATGTGTATTTTTTTGCATGAGAAGCTGGACACTTTGACACTGATGCTTGTTGTCAAACTGAAGAATGTCTGCTTGTGTTTAATTTTTACTTGCCTATATTTTGAGCCAACCACTATTTTTTCAGAAACCAACTGAATAATTTTTTTTATATTAAACTAAGCAAATGGGAAGCTTACAAGTGTTTTTTAAAAAAAAACAAAAAACTTTTTTTCTTTTTTAAGGTAACAATAATTTGTTCTCTTAGTTGCTCAGGAGGTAGAGTGGGTTATCTGTTGGAAGGTTAGTGGTTACTCTGCCTGTGTGCTGAAGTATCCTTGGGCAAGATAGTGAACAACAGGTGTCCTTGATGTGCATCCATGTGTGTGTGTGTGTGTGTGTGTGTGTGTGTGTGTGTGTGTGTGTGTGTGTGTGTGTGTGTGTGTGTGTGTGTGTGTTGTGTGAATGTTTGTGAAAGTGTGTGTAATTGGGTTAATAAGTGCTCTGTTTAGAGCAGAAAAGTGCTATAGAAGTACCAGTCTATTTACCATTCACTTGTCAAAGCCAAACGACCACATTAACCATAATGCAACAGGGTATCAGGGTATGTAGTTATGCACAATACTAGTGCTTTGAGTTGTTAGGCTGAAGCAGAGATTAACTACAGAGGAACCTCTCAGATACATTTATTCTAATTTAGTTTACTAATTACATTTTCCCCATAAGAGGACAAAGACACCCATAAACAGAGCTGTCACAGTGGGTGAGCAACAGGTGAGTGTATATCTCTGTATATCGACTGGTTGTCCTGGTGAAGCTAAGCCTGAAAACTAACCAGGATGTTTTATGTGAATACCTTCTTTGCAGCACAGGAGGGATTTATCTGAGTTTGCTGCCACAAACACTGATTTTCTAGAGTGAGGCCTGTCCTACCTGGTGACCATGAAACATCCCTCTTCTCTGTGTACTGACAGTAATATTATGATGGAAGATGGCAGCAATGTAATATAGAAATGCTGTTCTGCTATTTGTTTTTTATATTTCACTGCTGTGGAGATCTTTTACAAAATGATCTTAAAACACATGAGGGCTGACGATTTCTGACTAATCTGGATTAGCGGGCACGTGTATCACACACATACAATACCAATGTGTGTCTGTGTGTACGCATATTTGCGTGGGGTTGTGTGTTCAGCCCTCGAACCACATGTCTCATTCACACCTAATGATCACAGCCTCTCACTGGTTGCCATCTCTCCTCCCAGACCAAATCCAATTACTGGGGACAATAGAAACCAGCTCTGGGCTCAGGACTCCATCAGCTCCTCTGTGCTGCTGCTCCCTGCTCCAAGACTCCTGCTGGACACCTAATCATGTCAAGGGTCCACAAGGGCCACGAAATACACCTGTCTGCACACACACAGCCTCACAAACACCACACACACAAAAGAAAGTAGAAAAACACAAATACAAATAAAACAGGGTACAAAAAAAGTCTGATCTGATCTGAACAGACAACAAGAACACAATTAAGCAGAGATATTTAAAACAACAAGAAAGCACAAAAAACCTAATGTGACACAAGCAAGATACAGGGTGACATAGGGCACTGCTGATTAAACAAACCTTTCCTATTCTTTGCAATGGACACACAGTTTACAGCATTACAAGTTCCAGTGGCTCCATCTAGTGGTGCTGACTTTTTCCTAGGAGCACTTTTAATGTTGAGGTGTCGTTTTTTTTTATTTTTTATTGTGTATATGTGTTCGTGCCTTGTCATTATATCTATAGAGAAAGAGAGGTTCGAGTTACTGTTGCAAAAACAACAGTTGAACAATTTCAGTATACAAAATGAATGTCTATAAATCATTTTGAGTCAGTAACCTCTAAAATATCCTGACAAATTCTATTAGCATGGATACTTTCGATAAGTGAAAGGTCTCTGACTGAGGTTCAGATCTTTTATGTGATTTCTTTGATTAAGGAAGTTTTTCAGAGAACTATGAACAGAAAGAAAGTTTAAATTCCTTTTGTTTTTCTTTTGAAGATCACAGCTAGTTTCAATGGTTTTGTAACGATATTAATAACATCTGAAACATTTCACTTCCTCTAATGATGAAAAACAAGTGATTGAAACCAGTATTACTTTCACAATTTACATGACCAGTGCGGCAGAGCTGACAGAAACAGTCTGCAGCCTTCGGAACGATGGAGGAGATTTACGCTAATGTGGATTGTGCCAAACTTTCCTACCCAACACATTCAACAAATTACACAGGTAAGAAAGAAGTGGCAGAAAACAAAACAGATGTATTTTATCATTTGTGATGGTCTTTAATCTTTTGTACAGTTCACTGCTTCACTGATCTTTTCTTTTTTTCAGGTCCAAGGAGCTCTAAGAGGGGTTTCAATTTAGTTATTATTCTTTCTCTGGGCCTGCTGAGTTTTTTCCTGCTGATTGGACTCATCATCCTTGGTGTCAACTGTGAGTCTGGTTCTTCATTTGAAGAGACTCAAAACTCTATCAGCCTATCCTGAAACAACTTTAAAAAAGTTTAAATATTTTGACTTTAATTCACATAATTACAGACACAGTAAGTATGAATGAATGATGGAAGGAAGCAATGTTTTGTGTTTCAGAAGCATCCATCTCAATCTTTTTCAGACTGCAACTCCTTACGTGATTCAGCAGCAGCGTTCTCTGCCATCAGTAACAACCTTTCCTTCGTGACTGAGGAGAGAGACCTGCTCCAGGCAAACCTCACTGAGAAAACCAAGGAACTTGAAAGGCTTCAGATGATGTCTAAACAGAGTAAGTCTTTGTATGTGCTGTTAATATTTAGTTATTGAGTCTCTTTCTCTTCTCCTCTTCCCCTCACCTCCACACGTGGTTGTGGTAGATGGCTTCCTCTCTCTTAGACTTCCAAAAAGAGATTTTTTTTCCCCATGAGGCCCTCACACACCCAAGTCTTTGCGTGACAATTTCCCAGGCCTCATGTGCAAACCTTTTGGTTTGGGGGTTGTCGCAACAAAAGAAAATGACCACATTCCTGTCGCAGGTTGGTGCTGCCTGCAAAGGAGTTTCTGAAAATGGTCCTTCGAGCACCCCATCAAGGGACTCCAAGACAGTTGAGGACTCTGATCTGCTGCTTGGTTCATAAGCTTCACCAGTAGCAAGGATCCATTCCCCAGCCTTAAGGTCAAAGTCTACTTTAAAGCTTGGGAAAATCTCAAGCTATAGGTTCTGACTGTCTCTGCCAGAGACTGATTATAACCCGTGCTGTGTATTTGCAGGAAGTATTTGTAAACCTCCTGCAAATGCTCAGACTCCTTCCCTACCAGAGAAGTGATGTTCCAGGTATCTAAAACTAGTGTAGCACAAGCAGTTTATAACGGTGACCAACATTTTGTTGTGTTGTTGTGTGACACAAATTTTGGTTACTTTCATTATTAGTATGAGTAAATTGGTGCTGTATTTTGTGCTCAATCTTTCTTTCAGAGAAAACGTGTCCTTCAAGATGGAGCATGTTCAGCTGCAGCTGTTATCTCCTCTCTGAAAGGTCTGGTTCCTGGGATGAAGGTAGAAAGGACTGCAGAAACAAAGGAGCAGATCTAGTGGTGATAGAGAGCCCTGAAGAACAGGTAAAATGTCTGTGTGCATGTGGGTGTTTTTTCTTTCATATTTATAAATGTGTGTCAGTCTATGCAGAAAGTAGACCCAAATTAAAATTAAATAAATAAATACATTTTTTACGCTGAATGTAAAGGTCCAAGATACAAAAATGTAAAATATGAAGCAAATTTAAAACCAAACCAAAACAAACAGACAGCACACAGGGGAGAAAGCGAGACAGGATCATATATTCTTCAGGGCAAACTAAGGAAGTTGAAATCAAAAGGGAATGAGACACAGCTGAACAACATCAAGACAATCACCAGACAAGAATTAAAAGTAATAAGAAGACACAAGGGACACCAACTAATGAGGTCAAAATACCAACAGAACTAAGCTGAAGGCAAACAAGAAAACTCACACGCATAACATAGAGGTGTACACCGAGTAATCTGAAATATTTAGAATCTTTGTTTGCTGGAATCCCATGATATGTCCATGTGGATATATCAGCAGATTATAACAATTATATGGACTACTATCTGTGTGATTATTTAGATTTCAAAATAACTACGTAGAAAACTGCTGCTTTGAAGATTACTTCCTGCTAAAATAAGTTTAATGTAATGTGGAGCAACAGAGTTAGAATTTGTGAACATTTCATGATGGCAACAGCCTGCCCTTGGGAGGGGAAAGCAAATAAAAATGCAGCCTAGCAATGATGTATAAGTTGTAATAACACCATTGTAAATGATATATTAAAAGCTTAAGTTGCGTCAAGTGAAATCTTTGATCATTTTCTATGTGCTCAGATAAAACTGAAAAACCCCACCCACATACTGAACTATATTGTCATTTAAATAGAATTTCTTATTGTTGAATAGAACTACCTCATTACACTCACTCAGAACCCAGCCTGGATTGGTTTAAATGACAAAGAAGAAGAAGGAAAGTGGAAATGGATAGACGGAACTCCTCTGACTCTAAAGTAAGTCTTCACTCATGCAGCATATTTTCTGCACATGTAGAAATGACCTCATTAACGGACTTAAGATATCACTGAATAATAATAGTAAAAATCATTTTAAAGATTGAGTTGTGGCATTTTTGTATGGCATATTATCACCTAAACATTTTACTCAACACCAGTAGAAACTAAACAAGTAACAAAAATAGACACTACTTTTGGCACTTCCCTGATCTAAAAGGTGTTTTTCTTCCGGGCTTTTGTGCTTGTATACATTTTTCTAATCTAATTCATTTCTTTTCTCAGCAATACTAAATGTGTTGTTTACGGACCTTCCAGATATTGGGAAAGTAATCAACCTGATAATGGTGCTGGAGACACACGGTGGGGTGAAGAGGACTGTGCTCATATCAGAACTCCTGCTAACACTTTGTGGAATGATCGTTCATGTGGAGCTTCTCTGCATTGGGTCTGTGAAAAAATGTCATAAGAAACACGAAGATATGTGTACATATTTTGCAAATTGAGCAACCATTGTTGTTTGTTTTTTTGTGTTTTTGTTTTGTTTTTACATTTTTAGAGTTATTCTACTGAGGATAGGTATCCAGCTTATAGAAATCCAATCAAATCTAAGCTAAATCCACTATGGCTAAAGTTGGTTTATTGTCTGTAGATCCTTTTTTTATGAATAACATTTATCAACTTGTAGTGCTGGTTCAATGGTTAGGCTTAACAAGAGCTTCATTTGCAGAGGGCTGTTGTGTTAAATTTCATTCAACGTTTTTTTATATTAATTTAGTTAATTATTTGTGTTTCAGCACGGTCAGTGGAAATTTAGAACTTTTTACACAAATACTTTTGGAGAGTTTTAATTATAGTTTAAAAACATGGCTGAAAGGTTCTCAGGTATGCAGTTATTAAGCACAATAATGAATGTGTCACCTCCAGTTGCAATTCTACTGCATTAATTAAATGTTTATTATATTCTGGTTGGAAGCTGGTTGGTTTGATTTTCAGTGGGTTTTTTTGTTTTGTTTTTTTGTATACAATAAATGTGTTTGACATTATCCCTGCTAAATGAATAACAGAAATAAATAATAAATAAATAGTTAAATGAATAAATTAAATTCCCTTCTGATGCAGAAAAGGACATGGTCCTGCCAGCCTTATTTTAACTGTTTTATTCATATAATAATCTCATTTATTTTATTTTATTAAAATAACCACATGCATTTTTGAAAAGCATTTTGACTGAAATACAGTTATGACTGCAGGAAACTGGTTCCATAACCCATGCTGTGCATTTCTAGTATCTTTTGATCTCCCCCAACAGCTGGGGGTCCTTCCCGATTAGAGGGACCCCAAGCTATTTAAAGAAAAACCCTAACCCTAACTAACAGTCACAACAATCTTTAGCAGACAATATATTCCCGCTAAGTAGAAAAAAAAAAATCACATCACCGAAAAAGTATGTGATTACTTTTTAAAGATGTTTCAAATTTAAACAGGAACACCACTTGTGTTACCACGATGAGAAGTAAAACTGGAGAAAGATGGTGTTACAGCTCCGAGGTAGCTTTGGGCCATCAGACGCACACACTGGAAAACCAGCACCTGGACTTCATGCAGGAGAGATGGCCTCAGTGATGGACTCTGCATCCTCTACTTTACCTCTAATCTCTTTCGTCTTTAACACACAATTAAAATCACTCCAAAAGAGTGTAAACTTACTGAGGAAGTCTCTAACTTGTACACATTTGTACTTTTACTTGTTTTATGAGTTATTTTTAAGAAGAGTAAAGTTATTCACATAAAGTTTTTATTCTTCTGTATTTATTCTTTTGTATCATGTACCACAGTCATACTGAACTATACAGACCTGGTGAATTGGAGAAAACAAAGATCACACACACACATGCACATATATATATCATTCAGCTTCAGCAGTATTTCTATTCATCTTATGAATTTCAGTCTGATGTCAATTCACTGAGTTCAGTTTTGGTCTTAAACTCCAGAGAATACCACCTGGTTCAACAATCTTTTTATCTGATTATTGGCAAAATGTTTTCTTCTGAAAGAAGAAAACATTTTGTGTCCTTGTCAGAAATCAGATCAATTTCAGCCTCAGGCAAAATTGAGCCCAAAGAAACAACAACAAAGTTTAGTTCCTCTGGATTTTCCATGGAAAATTGTTTTATCACTCATCCAGGTGACTTCTCCAGTGTCACGGATGAGTGATGAATGTATCTCCCACTGGTAACCATTGTGTCCAGTTAAAGTCAATCAACTTTTTTAAGGAGAGTTGTTAGATGCTGTGCTCATGAGGACAATGGGTTTTAACTTGCAGCACAACAAAAAAGCTGCCATACTGATCAACGATCAAAACACTTAATTGAGCAGAATTAAGGCAAAATGTAATATCCTCATATGACACATCACACATGACCAGCATTGTTCTAAGAATACAAACTTTCTTATTGGAAGTTTCCACAGCTGCCAGAAAGGGACAGATTTCTGGCTGGTCTTAATGAGTGGTCGTTGCTCTCTCGTTTTCTCTGGAATTGCTGCACGGAGGATGTAACACCCATGATAAGCGCTGAGGTTTGTGTCCTTGTCAGAAATCAGCAATGCTCAGCTTCCAGGTAAGAAAAAGTGGAACCAGAAGATATTCAAATCCATCTCTCCACAGCTGCTGATTAATTCTGCAAAAAACAAAGTTTGTTAAAAACATTTGCAGGTGAATCACCACTGATTTATCAGTGACATCCATTTACTCAAAAATTACTGACAGTGGATAACTAGGAGATATATATATATATATATATATATATATATATATATATATATATATATATATACGGCAACAGTGATCAGTGAGATGCTTGGCTACAAGTTGAACAGCGACAAGGGGCAGTACCCTCCATGGAGAAGGAGGCTAGAGGGCAAGATCAAAGTAGCACAGAGGGAGGTTAGCCAACTAACGGAGTTGCAGAAAGGTGCGACAAATAAGGTGCCTAAGAAATACAGCAAGCTGTCCATACCTGAGGCCTTGGAAACTGCCAAGCAAAGACTCACAGCCTTGGCCAGCCGCTTGAGGAGGTACACCAGAGAGATAGAAGGCAGGAGAATAAACCAGCTGTTCTCCACAGAACCAGCAAAGGTGTACTCTCAGTGGCAAGGGAACAATAAGAGAACAGCACCACCAAGGCTGGAGACGGAGCAATACTGGAAGAGCATATGGGAGAAGGATGCAACCCATAACGGCAATGCTCAGTGGCTAGAGGATCTGAGGGCAGACCACAGCGACCTCCCTGAACAGGGTCCAGTAACCATCACAGTGGCAGATATCCAAGAAAGGGTCTCCAGTATGAAGAGTTGGACAGCACCAGGGCCCGACATGGTTCACGCCTACTGGCTGAAGAAGCTGACTGCACTCCACGAGCGTCTGGCAGCACAAATGAACCAGCTGCTAGTTAACGAGAGACACCCGGAATGGCTAACTGAAGGCCGGACGGTCCTGATCCCCAAGGACCCCAAGAAGGGACCGGTCCCCTCCAACTACCGACCAATAACCTGCCTCAGTACTACATGGAAGCTCCTGTCAGGCATCATATCGGCTAAGATGAACAGGCACATGGGTCAATACATGAGCGGGACACAGAAAGGAATTGGCAAGAATACCAGAGGCGCAAAACACCAGCTACTGGTAGACAGAACAATCAGCCGAGACTGCAAGACCAGACTGACCAACCTGTGCACTGCCTGGATTGATTACAAGAAGGCCTATGACTCAATGCCCCACAGCTGGATACTGGAATGCCTAGAATTGTACAAGATCAATGGGACCCTAAGAGCCTTCATCAGGAACTCAATGGGGATGTGGCGTACAACACTAGAGGCCAACTCCAAGCCCATAGCACAAGTCACCATCAAGTGCGGGATCTACCAAGGAGATGCTCTGTCCCCACTGCTGTTCTGCATAGGCCTGAACCCCCTCAGTGAGATCATTAACAAGACTGGCTACGGATACCGACTACGGAACGGAGCAGTTGTCAGCCACCTCCTGTACATGGATGACATCAAGCTGTATGCCAAGAGTGAACGAGACATCGATTCACTGATCCACACTACCAGGCTATACAGCAATGACATTGGAATGTCGTTCGGACTGGAGAAGTGTAGTCGGATGGTAACAAAGAGAGGGAAGGTAGTCAGAACTGAGGGGATTGAACTACCAGAAGGCAACATTGCAGACATAGAGGACAGTTACAAGTACTTGGGGATCCCGCAGGCGAATGGGAACCATGAAGAGGCCGCTAGAAAAGCTGCAACCACCAAGTACCTGCAGAGGGTCAGGCAAGTCCTGAGGAGTCAGCTGAATGGTAAGAACAAGATCCGGGCCATCAACACGTACGCCCTGCCCGTGATCAGGTACCCTGCTGGGGTAATAGGCTGGCCAAAGGAGGAGATAGAAGCCACTGACATAAAGACAAGAAAGCTCCTTACCATGCATGGAGGGTTTCACCCCAAATCCAGCACCCTGAGGCTGTACGCTAAGCGGAAGGAAGGGGGCCGGGGACTGGTGAGTGTCAGCACCACAGTCCAGGATGAGACAACGAACATCCAAGAATACATTGGGAAGATGGCCCCAACTGACCGAGTGCTCAGTGAATACCTCAGGCAGCAGAAACCCAAGAAAGAGGAGGGAGACGAGGAACCATCATGGAAGGACAGGCCCCTGCACGGTATGTACCACCGGCAGATAGAGGAGGTGGCTGATATCCAGAAATCCTACCAGTGGCTGGACAAAGCTGGACTGAAAGACAGCACAGAAGCACTAATCATGGCAGCACAAGAACAAGCTCTGAGCACAAGATCCATAGAGGCTGGGGTCTATCACACCAGGCAAGACCCCAGGTGCAGGCTGTGTAAAGATGCCCCAGAGACAATCCAGCACATAACAGCAGGGTGCAAGATGCTAGCAGGCAAGGCATACATGGAACGCCATAACCAAGTGGCCGGCATAGTGTACAGGAACATCTGTGCCGAGTATAACCTGGAAGTCCCGAGGTCAAAATGGGAGATGCCCCCAAGGGTGGTGGAGAATGACCGAGCTAAGATCCTGTGGGACTTCCAGATACAGACGGACAAAATGGTGGTGGCTAACCAACCGGACATAGTGGTGGTAGACAAACAGAAGAAGATGGCCGTAGTGATCGATGTAGCGGTTCCGAATGACAGCAATATCAGGAAGAAGGAACACGAGAAGCTGGAGAAATACCAAGGGCTCAGAGAAGAGCTCGAGAGGATGTGGAGGGTGAAGGTAACGGTGGTCCCCGTGGTAATCGGAGCACTAGGTGCGGTGACTCCCAAGCTAGGCGAGTGGCTCCAGCAGATCCCGGGAACAACATCGGAGATCTCTGTCCAGAAGAGCGCAGTCCTGGGAACAGCTAAGATACTGCGCAGGACCCTCAAGCTCCCAGGCCTCTGGTAGAGGACCCGAGCTTGAAGGATAAACCGCCCGCAGGGGCGTGCTGGGTGTTTTTTTTTTTTATATATATATATATATATATATATATATTTATTTATTTCAAAAATGTACTGTACAAAATGGAACTATATATGACAAATGTGGTGTGGTGCTTGTGGAATTTTTAACAAGGACCCTACAAAACTTTACAGTACTCATGCTGCCAAACTTTTGACAGCTAGGTGTGCAGTTCCTGCTTTAAATGCATTCAAAATCTAAGTGATAAGAGGCCAGAAATGTTTGAACTCGCTTATGAACCTACATCACTGAGGCCATCTCTCCTGCATGAAGTCCAGGTGCTGGTTTTCCAGTGTGTGCGTCTGATGGCCCAAAGCTGACTCAGAGCTGTAACACCATCAATGGCTGCAGTATGGCACAGATGTGGGTGTGTACTCATCTCCCAGAGGAGTCCAAATCATCATCAAATAGCCCTATAGACTCAAAAACATGTGAAAATATAAACAATCAGACTATCAGCAGTGATTTAAGTACTTTAAAACCTCTGAAAATCATTTACAGCATATATCACAGAATTTAAGGCCTTTATAATCACAGAGCATACAGAGAAAAGTACTAAACTGAATCAATTTCAGCTTTCGTTTCTCATGATGTACATTGTATTAATAAGTAAATTTCATTATCTGTATCTTTACCACACATTTGCCACACAGGTGTAGATACTATAGGTTCAGAGAATGCTTACATTGCACTGATTAGAATATACTGGACATTCAAAGCTAAGATTCAGCGCACTGTGTTGGAGGCTGGGATTTGATGACTTCATCATATATACAACCTTTGATCATCGTTTATGTCCAGTTGAGAATGAATCTGTGCACTCACATATTAAATGAACTGAAATCAGTAGTGTGATCTCCAGTCTTGATATAAGGAATGAGAGAACCGACAGCTGTTATTTTAATCAGCCTGTCTCAGTTGTTTTAACTCTAAGTACCATAGAGTAATGTGGTAACATCTGAACTGACGAGTTTACTGTCAGCATTTTAATCACTAGTTTAAAGGCTGTAGGCTGCAGCAATTGCTCTAACACTGTATATATACATACAGATACAGATAGATATAGACCAGACATACTCTTCAGTTATGCAGACATCCAACTTTTAATACAAAGATTAAAGTTGAAACTATAATACAGATACATTCTGATGACATAGAAAATTAAGCTTAGGCCTATGCATAATTTCAATAAGGAAGATCTGTAATAAGTCATTTGTCTGCTTCCTGTTGGCTGCTAGTTTATATCTATTCATTTTCCAGCACAAACTCAGTACTGACATCACTACTTTATTCCAGTCATGCTCTTGCCTGCCTTCACCGAGCATGCCAGCCTCCACTCTGCATGCTTTAAATCTGTTGCTCTTCTGCTTCTGCCATTCTGCATTTCAGATCCTCAGCCATGCAGCCCGCTAGTGATGTGTCGGTCACGAACAAAACGGCTCTTAGAGCCAGATCTTTGACGTGAACGACGCGAGCTGGCTCCTTATCGCGAGCCTTGGGTTTTTATTTCTCTCACCCTCTCTCACACACTTGCCTTGTGCTTTACGCTGAGCAGAGGGGGAAGGGGCGGTAGTTACACTGGCAGTAGAACAGGAACAGAGCGGGAGGGAGAAAGAGAGAAAGAGAGCCAGGGACAACAACATCACATTAGAAAGGTATCCGATCATTCAGTCTGACGTCACTAGCCGTGTCTGGGCCTAAACTCTGCTGCAGGTCCATATATCAAACGATCACTGTGGCATTACTGAGAGTTAAAACACAGTCTTAAGTCTTTCATCTTTAATAAAATGATCAGCGTTCTGCTCTACCAGGTGTAACAATTGAGTTTAATATCCAGGCATCCATGAAAACGGAATTTATGACATTTAACGGAGTTAGAAGTTAGCTCGCTAGCTGCAATCTAAATACAATATAGCATGTCCTGACTGCTGGGTTTTGGAAACAAATTAAAACGTACAGCTCTGTTATCACTTCCAACATAAATGAAGACAGAAAACTAAACAGCAGTGACGTTTGTAGGGTTACTGAAGTTGGGCTAGCTGGTATATAATGATGTGCTACGTGACCGCTAGCGACACAGCTATGTTAGCATAATATAAACAAGCTAACTTTTTTCCACTCGATAAAAGTTAACATGAGTGTTCTCGGTGGTCAGGAACACATGTAATTGCATGGCAGGATGCTGTAAAAGGACCAAACTTCAGCCAGGAGAACAACTGAGATAATCCATCCACAATATGAGGTTAGTCATTCATATACTGCTGCATGGGCTGGGCTGTAGTTACATCCTAAGGTTTTAAAAACTGAGCTTAAATAACGGTAATAAAAGCCGAGGGAGGTCAACGGTGATTACTGACTTTTTTAGGAGCTTTTTGAGATTAAATAGAAGAAAATACAAAGCATTAAACATGTTAACAACACAAAAGCCATATTAAATGCAGACTACTTTAGGCCCGGAAGTAGGATTCGTCACGTCATCACTTAATAATCGGATAGTAATCATCTGATCAACTGAAAGTAGTTGTGGATGATAAAGGATTCAGAAAGTCTATTCATGCAGGCCCATATGACAGAGAATGTGCATCTTCTTTTTGTTTTCATATTTTAATTTATATTTAATTGTGTTGTTTTGTGTTCTTTCACTTTAAATTTGTTTAAAAGGAAAAAGCTGAAAATTTAAATAGTTAAAAGTTGAAATGTGAATAGTTGTTTTTTGTATAATAGGATTTATTTATTACATTTTATGTGGAATGAATAAATAAAAGTATATTTACGATGGTCTCTAGAGACAAAGCACGTACAAACTCCAAAACACGTACGAACTCTGAAGCACGTACAAACTCCAAAACACGTACGAACTCTGAAGCACGTACAAACTCCAAAACACGTACGAACTCTGAAGCACGTACAAACTCCAAAACACGTACGAACTCTGAAGCACGTACAAACCCCGAAGCACGTACAAACCCCGAAGCACGTACAAACTCCGAAGCACTTACAAACTCAGAAGCACGTACACACTCCGAAGCACGTACAAACCCCAAAGCACGTACAAACTCCGAAGCACTTACAAACTCCGAAGCACGTACAAACTCCAAAACATGTACAAAACACAACAGAAGTGCTCCAGGATGCTAAGGGTGTAGTGATGTGCGGATCGATCCTGAAATATCGATTCCTCCGGTACCAATCATTTATGTTCTAGAATCGATTCTCACATTAAAATATCGATATTTTAGTAATTTAGGGTAAATTTGTAGTTTATCATTAACAGGAACACAGTGGAAAGAAACTATAATATTCGGATTGTCTACTTTCAAAGGAACTACTTCTTCTTCCGCCTTTCATAGTCATGTGCGAAATACGGCTCTATAAATGTCTTGCAGCCCCCTGGCTGAGCGTAACTGGAGTCATGTGTAAACGTATTTTACCTCCACAAACAGCTGAGACGTGGTTTGCGATACATGTGGCAAAAAAGTGAGGTGTTGTGGTCATACTTGCTAACCTTGACACCTCAGAATTAGGGAGACATTCAAAAGGGCTGTTGGGGGGGGGTGATAAATACATTTTACAGGGTTTATTTATTGGGTAAAATACATTAAATGTCACCGTTATTATTGGCTGGCTCAGAAACAGCAGGGGTGTCCAAATTCAGAGGCTGCTTCCACCTGAGGACCCGGCCTTCGCGGTCTAAAGAGTAGTACGGGTAGTACGTCACGAGCTCCCTCAGTGGAGTGAAACTGCCGTCTGCTCCTTGCTATCTAAAATATAACCGGGCGCTGACGTAAACTCTTCTGTTTAATCATTTTCTGTTTGATGTTTATTCAGCTGTGTGAAAACCCCGGAGGAACCCTCCCGAGGGATTAATAAAGTTACATTTAATTTAATGTAAACTTTAATCTCAGCCAAACCGATTTACTCACGAACAAATAAACCACTGAACAAGTCAAACAATAACATTTTTAAGTTATCAAAATGACTTATATATCATGTTTAACCCGAGTAGTGAAAGAGCACACAACTTCAGTTTTTTTTATTTCTATATGATGAATCCTGCATTATTAAGTGATAAGAACAAGTAATCTGATGTCCTGTAATCATTATGACGCTAATGACGCTTCATATTATAGTGAATAATAAATTAATTAAAGCAACAAAACAACCTGAAAAGCCGGTTGGGAGCCGAAACCGCCTCTTTTTAGTGAGTCTAGCCGAAAGAGCCGGTTCTCTAAAAAGAGCCGGAAATCCCATCACTACAGCCCGCCCCCTCTCCTTTCTCCTCCTCACCGTGGTCACCCTGTCCCAGCCTCCATATTCATCACTACCAGCATGTTGACTTTGGGGTGTGGCTTGTGTAAAATCCTGTCCCTGCTGAGATTTCTTCTGCTATGATGGGTCATTGAAGTCTAACTGCCTAACAGTTACATTTATTTCTGTATCTCAATAAATCATGTTCGGTTTTTCCACATGATCTCTCCTTATTGAACTGCTTTTGTAGATAAGCTTCAAGCCAGAAATGAACTATACCTAAACCAAAAATATTAGTGAGAAAGTGTCTGGACAATCTCCAGCTGTGCTGCATGTATTAACGATAACTTCATACACTGTCTGGTTGTCATGTCTGAAACAGGCTGTACAGTCACACAGATAAAAGACAGCAGTCATGTTTCTAATGATATAAATCAACCAGAAAGATTTTAAAGATAAAAGCTGTGAGGCCTCACTAGAGAAAGGATGGCTTGTTATCATTACATGAAGTGATTTAGAAATAATATGTAAGCTTTCAGGGCAGCACTCACAGCTTCTTAAAACTGATTACCTGATGGTAAGCTTACACAGATATGTAAACATGCAGGTGAATTCTAAGAGGTTATAAAGAAGAGAGTTGTGCTGCTATTTTTATAGAAAACAATTTATTTACATTTTTATATTTACAATCAGTTTTTATTTATATAAACAAAATAAACATTACAAAACTAGAACAAAATCTAAATATCAACAGTTTCTCCCCCATTTCCTTTTTTCTTCCCCCCATCTTTGTCTCTCTGCCTTGTAGAAAGGAGACTCCTGAAACTCCAGGTCATCTCCTTGGCCATGCCCTTGTGCCTGTGCAGAGATTGCACTTTTGAAGGGCAGTAGATATATTTCCCTGCCACTCCAGGGAAGCCCGTGTGAACATGTGGGCTATTTGGGCCCTGTTTCAGGTCCATGTGGCAGAACCTGCAGAGACGGCCTGTTTGTTGGGTTTCTGGCCTTTTCCTCTTTTTCTCCATCCTTTCCTCTGACCTCTTCCTGGTAGCATCCAGTTCCCTTTGGAAAAAGTCTCTCTGGACAAATTCCTCAAAGGGCATTTTAGGGTTAGTGATTCCCTCAGCAGCATAAGTTTGATGCACCTTGTTGGAACAATAGAAATAGCGCACAGGCCCTCTCTGGTAAAAATAATGGACGGTGGACCCATCTGTCTCATATTGAGACTTGGGCTGTCCACAGGCAAGACAAGGCTTTGTCTGCCTTTTTTCCCCTCAGGCTGCTGCTGCTGTTGCATTTCTAAGATGCCCTCCACAATCTTCTCTATTGAGACTTGTGTCAGTGGTGTAGACAGGGCGAGGGAAAGTGTTCCGGTCCCCGAAGGGACGCGGAGGTGCACGGTCCTTCCCTTGGGCCCTCCCGCTACTCCACTGCCTGTTACGGCCACCAGGCACTAGGCGCCGTCCCCAGTACCGTACAGGGATCCAATCCTGGTCCTCATCCAGGTAGACCATTTTGTGTTGTGGCGTTGTGTTGTTTTGTTTTGTCTTGTCTGTGATGTAGCCTTTGTTATCTAATAATAAAGTTGTGTGTGGATGATGCAGCCTTTGGTATTATAGTTTAATAAAATTTGTTTGTTTGTTATTTATGAATGTAGGTATGAATGATAATGCATCTAATTGATAGTGCAAAAAAAAGAAAAATGGAAAAAAGTTCTTTTTTTAAATGAAAATAAAAAAACTAATTAATTTTTAATAAAGTCAAAATAGGCCAAATGGTAGTGTGCCCGGGACAACGTTTCGACCCCACAGGGTCTTCTTCAGGCCAGGGCACACGCGATACAAACAGAAAAAGTGGCTGCTGTTGATAATCTGGAGATGTTGTTCCTTTGGCTGTCAGGGCATGACAGGACAGGAGGAGGCGGGTTAAAAGACGGCAGGCCCTATGGTGACTACAGGGACACTAGTTGTTTCACTGCCTTCCGTTAAGGAGTGCCACAGCTGATGAGTCTCCAGCAGTTTTTCTGGGCTTATGTTCAAAGATGAATTGGTGTTGAGAATAGAGCAGGGCGATATGGCCAAAAATATTTATCACGATATATATTTGAAAATTTGCGGTAACGATATAACTGACGATATAATTGATGCGAGACAAAATACAACTCCACAAAATTACTAGCGCAAAAAGACAACCTTCTATTTATTTTCACTTAAGCAAGAAGCTGGTTTTTATGTACATTAAAGCTTTATAAAAATGTAACAGTGCAAATGCAAATTCCTTGCTGAGAGTTTAACCAAAAGGCATTTCCAGTAGAAATGGGCTGACATATCCTGAGCATAACTATGTATAATATCCACTGAAGTTAAAAAGAGGTGCTTTGCAACATTAAACAGCAGTGTGCAGTACGTATTTTTCGGACCATAAGGTGCACGGGATTATAAGGCACATTAAGCAAAACAAAGCAGTCAGATAAATCAAACTTTATTAAACTCATTCTTCTTGCTTCCTCCACTTCTGTACCATTGATTCATTAATGTTGAATTCTCTGGCAGCTGCTCTATTCCCATGTTGTTGCAGTATATTAATGACTAACCTCGTATTGTGGATGGATTATCTCAGTTGTTCTCCTAACTGAAGTTTGGTCCGTTTACAGCATCCTGCCATGCGATTGCATTTGTCTCTAACCATGAGGAACCTTCACGTTAACTTTTATAAGTGGAAAAGTGTTAGTGTTTGTCCTCCAGCTTCACTGTTTATGTTATGCTAACATAGCTGTGTCGCTAGTGATCACGTAGCACATCATTATATACCAGCTAGCCCAACTTCAGTAACCCTACAAACGTCACTGCTGTTTAGTTTCCTGTCTTCATTTATGTTGGAAGTGATAGCAGAGCTGTACGTTTGATTTTTTTCAGAAATCTCTCAGTCAGAACATGCAATATCATGCTTAGGTAACTAGCGAAACTAGCGAGCTAACTTCCGCTAGCTTCCTGCTAACTTCTAACTCCGTTAAATATAATAAATTTTGTTTTCATGGATGCCTGGAAGTTAAACTTCATAGTTACACCTGGTAAAGCAGCAATGCTGATCGTTTTATTAAAGATGAAAGAATTTAGACAGTTTTTAACTCTCAGTGATGCTGCAGTGTTGTTTGACCTGAAGAATACGGAGTTTAGGACCCAGATTACGCCCAGATTTAAGAGCATCTTAGTCCGACTAATACGACAATAACGACGGCCGCTTGCATGTTCTGCAAAAAAATGTGCTTTGTCGTGTATCTGACGGACAAACACCAAACCACATCACTGAAGTTGCACCATTTTTACAAACCAATTCTGGTTTATCTGTTTCACTCAACAATCGGCCATGTGCGTATGAAAACAAAGGCACGCGTTTTACTCATATTCTATCGCGATATTTCATTTTCCTATCGTTGCCTAACATTATACCGGTATTACCGTACGGTATAATATGGCCCAGCCCTAGTTGAGAAGTTTAGCCAAGTGCTTCACATACAGGGGATATGTGCACCTTGGATGTGGGATGCAGCAGGCTGTTGGGATCTGTAGCCGAGCGATGGACCATGTCTGCATAATCTTGATCCACAAGCTTCAGGTTGTCCTTCTTCCCATGGTACTTTTCCAACAGATCATCTATTGCCTCTTTCATGGGTCGTGTCCAGCGTGTGTGGTCCAGCACAAAAACCTGTCCACCTGTCTTTATAGGTCCAGTGCGAGCACTCCTTGGTGAGGCCCGCATCGGCAGAGGTAGAGCTTCAGAGATTTCTGGGAAACAATAGTAATAGTTACTCATATATCATGCAATGAACTAATAATAATAACGTATATATTAATAATAATAATACTAGTAATTACAGTTTGACAATATCATTATGTTAACTTACCCATGACTGTTGTAGGTTGCTGGGTGTCTTCTGATGCTAACTCCTGCTTTAAAAGTGCACCAGAGAAAGGGTGGGTGACAGGTGGTGCTGGTGCAGGGGATGCCACACCTAGCGGTGCCAGGCTGGAGGAGGGTCCCGCTGCTGGAACCTGAAGTTGGGCAGCCACAGGTTTTGGAACAGAGGATGGGGGCTAAAGGGCAGCCGGTTCATCTTTTCTCAGGGTTTTGTGTTTGTCCCAGTTCAGAGGGACTGGACGGCAGCCTGGCTCTCTGTGTTCAAGCCCAAATCGCTCTCCAGTGTCTCTGTCAGAGAGGTGAAGTGCAGGGCACTTCTCCTGACCAGTCACTCTTCTGGAGGCTGCATTCAACTCCACCACTAGAGCTGACTCAAAAACAGAAGGGAGACTGACACCTGGCTGCTCAAGGTCCACCAGTCTTTGGTAGTTCCATTGTGCCACCCCTGTCATGCCCTGGGCCTGGAATAGTTCAGTGGATACATGAGTCCTGGTAATCCACTGGGCCTGGTGGAAATGATAACCCTCCTGCTGTGAAGTGCCTCGGACAGGAATCCAGGGTCACTGAGGCAGCCACGCAGAATGTGCACTCTTTGAATGTGCCACACCTTCAGCATGGATGGCTTGAAGAGTGGGACGTTGTTGGGGTCTGTGGCCAGGTGACAATGGTTCAGGACCTTTTCCACTCTGTTCAGCAGCTCAGTGGGTTGTGGTATTTGGATCCTGCAGTGCTCCCGTATGTGTTGCTTTGTGGGATTAGCAGGATGGATGCCACAGAACTTATAAGCTTCCTGGAGCCTCTTCCGGTCCGCCTGATCAACCACTGAGAATGCAGCAGAGAGAAGCTGGCAGAAAGTGCTGAACAGAGGATGATGCTCAGAGGTGCACTCCCGCGAAAATCACCTCAGGCAGTGGAACAGGTCCAGTTTTACAATAACGTTCTTATTTTAGTGGGTTTGAGAGGCACAGCTGTTTGCCACTGGTCCAGATGTGGCCGCAGCAACAACAGCAGAAGTAGTTTTCCAGGCATCCCACAATAGATTTTCCACCCTATCATGTGATTTCCTGAGGTCAGATGGCCCAGGATGTGAGTGGGTGTTAAGGCGTCTGGGAAGGGATCTCAAAACTCGATTATAGATGGCATACAGTTGGTGCCGTAAACCACCGCCTCTATTCAAAGATGGTCACTCACAGTGGACGTAAATGGCTTCCTGGGCCATCTGACCTCAGGAAATCACATGATAGGGTGGGGCCAGGTTTCACAATGAGCTCACCCGAAACCCTGGCTGATTGTGACCCACACCCGCTTTCACACCTTGGCTCATGTGATTAGGTAGAGGATCATCAGGGGGTCCTTTGTCCCTCTTTGGAGGGAAACTCCCACTGGGTTTAAATCTGGGACTCTCCACCATTTGACCTTAGAACTGAAGAAGCTTCTCGGATGAGAGGTGAAACATCTTCAAGCAACTCAAAGAAGTCCAGACGCTTTTCTTTCCAAGCTCCTTAGATATGGCTGGATGTTGACATCGGAATTCATTGAGCAGGCAGTCAGTCAGGTAATGGCTGGACACAGAGACGCCACACCAGGCATGTGGGTCTTCATAAGACCTGAACTCCTGTGGCTTATTTTCCTTCCTCAGGAACTGCCCAATGGTCCTCTGTCCATGTGCTCCTGCCTCAGAATCTCAGACCGAATCTGTGGCATGGAGGTACGCCAGGTGAGCTTGCTCGTACTTGAGGTGCATGAGTTCATTTATTTGGTTTGCCATGTCTGCTGGAGATTTGCCAGTCCTCCTGAGCTCATTCATAACAGTCTTGCAGATGGCCTTTTTGTATGTAAGTAAAGCAGGGAGAATATTGGTAAACCTTTTGGGCAGTTTCTCCAGCCATCGTGGATTGTCAGCAAACCAGTTCCTCTGACAAGCCCTGCAGCAGAGTCGTGAGGACAGGATGTAATACTCACCACTGGTGCAAACAATTACTCGTGGCCTGCCCACACCAGCAGAGACCACTTGTGAATGAAAGCAACCATGGAGACATGGCAAGATATAATTGTTTCTTAACCTGACCATGATAGCACTCTCAGGTTTCCAAATAAAGAAGGGGTGGAGCTGGAAGAAATTTGGCAATGGTAGGTCAGCCACTGTATCTATGATCTCAGGCTGTGGAGGGAGACGCCAGAGTGAAATCGCGTTCCCTGTGTGACGCACTGGTCGAGACCCAGGCCACAGTCCAACGTCCTGAAGCTCAGTCTTCATCCACAGCTTCTGGTGCGGAGAACAATTCCAGCTCCTGAGGTCATACTCATAACCAGCCACTGGGCAGGGATAGCTCAGTAGGTAGAGTGATGTCCCCATGATCGGAAGGTCGGGGGTTCGACTCCACTGAACGGCTACCCTGAGGTACCCCTGAGCAAGGTACCGTCCCTACACACTGCTCCCCGGGCGCTGCACTGGTGGCTGCCCACTGCTTCACTGGGTGAATGGGTTAAATGCAGAGGAACTATTTCCCTATGGGGACTAACACGCACACTTTACACTTTACTTTACACTTTACTTTTACTTTACTGGAACTGGAACAGCTGGCTGAGCTGAAGGAGCTGGGATTGAAACATAAATATTTGACAAAACAGTGTTACTCTTATATTGTTACTGTTGGAATACACCGAAAAAAAAAGACATGCTGTATACGCTCACCATCTTCGCTGCTGTCTTCAAAAGTCAGCACTTTGCGCACAGATGTGGAAGCAGCATCTGTACTCGGTCCTGAAACAAATTAA
Organism: Rhamphochromis sp. 'chilingali'; assembly: GCF_963969265.1. NCBI lineage: Eukaryota > Metazoa > Chordata > Actinopteri > Cichliformes > Cichlidae > Rhamphochromis > Rhamphochromis sp. 'chilingali'. The sequence goes on from NC_137941.1 coordinate 33,809,383, forward strand.
TGCAGTCATTCTGTAATTCATTTGTGCAAATTATGAGCAAGATGACAAAATGTAACGTGAGCGTGAATAATATGCTATCATTAATGATCTATGCTTTAAGCAGATGTTTAACTGAACATCAACTGTAAATGAAAATAGAGAGGGACCAGGATTTGACTCAGGCCTTTCTGTTTGACTGACCTGTGGTCTCCTTTAGTAGAAATGCCAGCTCCTGTGGGAGGGGCACAGGTGACTTCCTCTTCACACCTGAGGCTGCACCTACAGGTATAGTAATAGAAAAAACTTTTTTTTTACTCTAGACACAATAAAAAGAACATTTAATTATGTGAAAAACATTATAGTTGTTTTGTACCATCGGCTGATGAGGCCTAAAGTTCAGCAGTTGTACTGGACGGTGGTATGGACAGCGCCGCAGATGGAACTACAACAAGAAAACTTGTCAGCAACTTCATAATTTACACTGTATGTGAGTGTTGCTGTTAGTAGGAACTCACACATCCATACTCCTGTTTCTCATTGAAAAACAAATGTAATATATTTATATGCAACAGAAATGCCAAACCAAATCATTTTAACCTCTTCACATCAAAGCAGGAGGAGCGGTATAAGTCAGTGAACAACATGCATTCAGGTGTTAGTAACTACTGCTACTTAATTTGTTTTTAACACATTCATAGAGAACAAGAACACATACTCTTTGTGGTTGGTATCAATTCATAGTCCTTTGGACAGTTAGCATAATGCCAGCATACAACCATACTATTAGAGGAACATGGCCAGAACACACAAAACAAGAACAAGACAATATATAAAAGTTCAAGTTCAGGCTCAGTTTGCAGAGCAATTCATGGAAAACTATTGTACTCCAGTTCTGAAACCTTTCATTTGAAAACCTGTGTTTGCTCCTGAAGATCCTCTGGGTGTGGACCCTGCTGCTGCTGGCACAGTGACTAGTTATGCAGAGACAGAAACAGACTTCTGACATTTAGTAATAACGCAGTACTTACAGCTCTGCATTTGTAGTTTTACAGGTGAGATGCTCAGCATTGCGTCCTCCAGGTCTTTATCCTCATCCATCCTTATGATGCAGGCAACAATTAGATAAATATATACTGAACTTATGTCACATCAACAACATTATTAAAATATTCTTAAAACAACTTACCCAGGGGTTTAGTTGGAGCATTTGTGGAAGCAGATGCATAAGCTGCTTCTTCCGCAGGTACTGCTGCAGCTTATGCATCTGTGCCTTGACTGCAGCTCTTCCTCATGATAAAGTCTGCATAGCTGTCACCTCTGCCGTCCCAAATCTCCTTCCAGGTGCTCTTGGCTCGTGAGCCAACGCCAACCAGCTGATCATCCTCAGAGGCTTCTGCAGCAACACTCACTCTGCTGGCCTCGTAGTTCAGAAGAGTCTTTATCTCTGCAAAGCTGAGGGCATACTGTACAAATGAATGCAAGCTCTCCTTGCTATGCCCTTCTTCCACAGAGGTCCCTGCAGCCTCTTGCTTCTGGAGATCTTTGATCAGGCACATGGTGTATCCGACATCATTCCCCAGAAGCCACCAGAAAGATTTTCCTTTATACTTTCCAAACTGCAGGATGTACTGTCCCTGCACTTCCTTCATGTCAGACGCATCCCCTCCTCTCTGATAGACGACAGTCAGAGCATTCTGACGTACAACGTCCTCCCTCACAGGTGCAGACTTGTGCTGACGTTTGGGGTCATTTTTAATCCGTCGAGCTTCTTTTGACGGGTCCTGGAGAAGGTATCCAAGTGGCCCCTTGCGGAACACCACAGAGATTTTCCCTGGATATGGCGCAACTTTCTTGTGCAGTGAAAAAATAAACAATTATATTAAACAAAATTGATTCCAAACAGAAACAAAGACATTTTGATTGAATTGTGAATTGTGACAATTGCGATATAAGTGTTTTTTCTCCAGGCATTACAAACTGTTCTGTCTGTAAATAAAAACCTTTCATGGTTTAATGCAAAATTTGTGCCAACTGCTTAGTAGTCATGGCACATAAGAACTGCAGGCAGATTATTGACATACCTATTTAAGCTATCGTGTTTATTCGTACACTAGAGGGCATTGCTCATGTTAGTGAGATATCAAGACTGTCGTATAGATAACATTACTGACCATTACAACATGAATGCAATACCAATTAAAAAAAATGCAGGTTAAGTCATTTAGCATTAATTATACCACATTATTGTAATGTCAGTGTCACAGCAGTCAGAAACCTACCAAGTTTATTCAACAGTAAAACACGTGAATGGAACACGCGATTTATTTAAGGAGCAGGTTCATTCATGATTTACCGTGCCACTTTACAACACCGGATAAACTCCCACTGTCTTTAACCGAGCGATGGATGCTTCGTAAATGCAATCGCAACACGTCTATTACCTGTAAATGTATTCTGTTGGTTTACTCTTATTGCAAACGACGTTTCTTACCTTTGATCAATGAACGAGGATCGTTGAGATGTGTTGCAAGCGGTGCGTTACTTGTTTTGTCTCCCGGAATTTAAAAGTGGAGATTTTTAAAAATTGCAGCATCTCAAACTCGCAACAGCGCCGGAAGACCGTAGTGGCCAAAAATAGATTACATCCGTAGTTGTTTAGCACTACTATAGAGAATGAATGGGAAACGGTTTAGGGCCGTTTAGGTAAACAATCCCAAGCTCCCGCGCGGGTCATCTGCTAGTTCAGCCAGTGATAGTCAGCCTTATCTCAGAAACATGTGTCTCTTTTACCTTAAACTGCAAGGACAGCTGCTAACTGCTTATACAGACTACTTGGATTTGAAGGGGAAAAGGTCTTCGGGACTGCATGACCACAGTTGGTGTCAGCAAAAGCAAGACGTTCCTTCAGACTGATGCAAGGCTTAAGAGGATACGGGGACCGCAGAGTGGCTGCTCAGATGATGTGAAAGAGGTGGTCCTGCTTCTGTTCAGCTACTTTGAAGAGGAGGAGGAGTTCATGCTTTTCCATGTAGAAGATACATGTCTGGCAGATGAGGTGCAACTGGAGCAAGTGTCTCTGACACCCACTATTATTGTCTTTGGTAAGTCTGTTTTATAGCTCTCTCTCTCTCTTTTTATTGCACTGTTTATAGAATGTCATGTACTGCAGTGCTTATTAATATAACTTGTTAAATAATTTGTTCACAGGACAGTCCTGCTATTCCTTAAGAAGATACATGCTGAGTCTTGATCGGAACCTCATCAGCACAAACATATCCTCATTTATTTCTGCATTGTGCATCATGTTCGGGAGCTACTACAATTTTAACATCCATTATCTGAGTTGGCTTCCACTCTGGAAGTTCTTCAAAGGTGAGCAAATATGTCTTTCTTATTTCTCAGACCTGAGACTCTTGCGTTACAACAATTGTGGTTGAGAGTCTGGGATCTGAATCTGGGTACAAGCCTGGCTAAGACTCGGGGCCAGACCAAGACTCAGCTGACGTCTGACTACCTATAACCTTTGGGCTGGATTTTTAAAATGCTAAAGTGTGATTTATCACTGCAAAAGACACATGTTGTGAAGGGTGCCAATACTTTTGACCATGCAGTGTTCACTTCCCAAAGCATTTTGGTTATATTTTGTCTTGAATTTGGGGAAACCAACTGTTGTTGAAGTTTGGCCATGACTGTGTATGTGTACTTATATGGTTGTAACTATTTTTTAACTGACCAATTAAAATGCTTAATATGCTCCTATATGATTTTATTCTACAGTTGTTTCTTCTCCATAAACCCAGAAAAAGGAACCAAAAAAGAGAACAAAAACTTGAAGCATCTTTCCAACAAGAACCCTCGAGTCCTCACCCTGATTCAGGATCTCTCCGACCACGAGTGGCGTTAAGCCTGAATATTGACTCACTTCGTGGACTGGTAGCTTTTACATTGTTACAATCTGTACTTTGTACTGTCTACAATGTGTACTTTGAAACTTTTTCTGGTCAAGAGTCCGCCACCTGCTTTTTTCATGAAGATGTCCTTGCTTTGAAGGAATGTTCCACAGTTTTTTGTTTGTTTGTTTGTTTGTTTTTCTATAGTTCTGTTACTGCAGTGTTCATAGGTTTGTTTCCCCACAGGTGGTTTCCTGATGTTTTGGTACGGTAACTACACATGTGTTTTCTATGACCAGGGCCATGGTTGTGGTGACAGCAGAGTGCGCGTTGCGCGGGATGGTGATTACAGTAATTTTCGCACAATATGTCATTTTTGTTTTAACAGGTTGCTATGTAACTTTTTCTGGTAGAGGGTCTGCCACATGCTTGTTTAATGAAGATGGTTGTTGCTTTGCGGGAATGTTCCACAGTTTTATAGCATTTTGATTGAATTGTGTGACTGTTGTGCAAGTTGAAAAAAATGCATCCAATTGTTGTCAATTGTTTTATTGATGATGGCTGCAAAATAAATTTCCCAAAAGTGATATTTTCCTCACTTGTCTTTTCTGAAGATGTATTTTTGCATGTTTAGGTGTAGGCATAGCAGTAAGAAGTTTACAGGTTTATGATTTAAACTTTTACATTAAAACATAAAAATACAGCATAGTAATAGATTTTATGTATAATATACAGAGCAGCTCCACTTAAAATGCACAGTTTCACAGTTGTTTTATCAGTTCAAATTAGTTTTTTGTTTGATATTTCCCTGTTAATTTTACAATTTATGGATCCACAATAAGCAATTATTACATGTAAAAAAAATACAGGAAATATTCTATGAATATACAACAATTGTTGTGTGAAATTAACTTCTTTTTTGTAGATTTAACAGTTGTGAGTTTCATTCACTGTAAACCAGTTTACATATTTTGTATGTAAAGCTATCTACTATATTTTTTACAGGAAGTCCCTGGTAACCCCAGCTGCCAGCGTTTTCCTGTAAAAAAGAGTGGACTTTATGTTTAGACTATAATGACACTCCTGGAACATCAGCATCTGTTCGCTGGGAAGCAGGGAAAGCTGTGATGAGAGGTAAAATAATTTCTTTCTCATCAAATAAAAAGATAGAAGAAAACAAAAATATTCAGGAACTAGAAAAAAACATAAAATCCTTATGGACCAAGTCAAAATATGCAAAACAAAATTAGAATGAAATGAATTTATTAATAAAAAAAACCTCAATTCCTTGTACAAAGACTTCACTTGCAGAATTTTGAACACAGTAACAAATCCAGTCGATTTCTAGCTAAACAGTTAAAAATAAGTGAAGAAAAAACAACTATATGTGCTGTCTGGGAACACAATATATGACCCTGAAAGAATTAACATTTTTAAGGATTACTATGAAACTTTATATTCACCACAAATAAACCCGTCTAAAAATGAAATTGATCAGTTTCTTGACAACGTAACTCTTCCAAAATTACTAGACAGTCAGGCAATGTTACTGGATTCGCCACTGACGCCAGGTAAACTACAGGAAACCCTGATAAGTAGCCCAATAATAAGGCTCCAGGTCCAGGTGGCTTTCCTGCAGAATTCTACAAAGAAATCTGGACATTTTTGGCACCAGTATTCCACAGAATGTTTAAGGACATCAAGGAAAATGGCAGATTATGAATGCTGCCAACATTAGTCTCCTGCTAAAACCAGGAAGACCCTGTATTTCCCTCAAGCTATCGTCTAATATCCCTTATAAATGTAGACCGCAAAATAATTAATCTGCAAAGCTCTCTCAAAAAGATTAGAGAAGATACCCCCCCCCCCCCCCATCCTGACCAAACTGGTTTCATAAAAGGTAGGCACTCATCAACAAATACAAGTAGATTACCTAATTTAATAGACTACTCATACAGTAAAAACACTGAAACCACAATATTGTCTCTAGATGCAGAAAAAGTGTTTGACAGAGTTAATTGGAATTTTTTATTTGCAACTTTACACAAATTTGTTTTTGGATCCTCTTTCATAAACTGGCTAAAAATATTATATAATTCCCCAACAGCTTGTGTCAGAAAAAATAACCAGACATCCTCCAGCTTCTGTCTCCTGAGGGGCACCATAGCAGGGACGCCCCCTCTCTTCCCTTCACTGTTTGCAATTTCTTAACGAACCACTAGCAGCAGCAATTAGACAGGCTACAACAATGTAATTACACTGATAAACTCGTTTTCAAGAGGTTTCAGATTATTCAATTAACTGTTCAAAATTTACAGTTCTTCCAATTAATTGCTCCTTCCATAATTCTTCTTCTACCCCACTACAATCTGGAAATATTAAATATTTAGTTATTAATGTGTCTCCTAGGAGGGACGATCTGATATCCTCGTGTTGGCGTTGTTCCCACATCATCATAATTAATGTTGTTCCAGGTTCAACATTGCAAGTGACCAATCACCTTCTTGTGACGTCATACTTCTGCGACTTCGAAATACCCGCCTCAAAACAAATTTTCTTCACTTGCGAGAAACTGTCCGCCGAATTTGAAGTCCTTTTAGGATACTTTTCTTTAATAAACGGTAAGCATTATACATATGTTCCTTACTTGGCTTGCTGTTTGTTTGCTAGTGATAGGCTACTTGACGACAGCATTAGCTAACCAGTGTTCTCTAGACCAGCGTTCCCCAACTTTTTTGGTGTTTCGTGGCCCGGGGGTTGGGTCAGGCCAAATTGCAGTAGCTTCCCTGATCATTTTACAAACATAAGTGAAGAGAATTTGAACTAAAAGTCCTAGGCTAATGGTTGTGTGCTGGATGGGTCCACAAGAGCACAAAGTGCATACTTTTTGAAGGTATGACTTGGACTGTGGTAACTATGTTCTTATCACAAAGGGTTTATAAGTTGCCACTATAAACAAACAGCATTTTCCAAAATTGAAGCCTTGTCAGAAGAATCTGAAAAATACCTTTCTGAAACCTTTTCTGTGTAAAGATTTACTCAAAAGCAATGCACACAGATTAAAACATTTCTGTCTTGGCCATCTGATAAAGAACACCAAAAATTGAGTGGTGCGTTTTGAGTCTGTGGTCTTGATTTGTTTCGTGCACACTATAGACCTTAATTAATGTAAACAAAAAAATGACACTTTCTATATGTTTGTGTATCTGCGGAATTAATTACAAGTCTCACCTGACAAGCTTTCGCAATTTTGCAGTGTCATTCTTGACAGAAAAACATACTTGCCACATTCTTTTTATTTCCAGAAAAACATCTTTCAGATGTATGAGAAATTGATTGGAGCCTGTCTGGAAAACGGCAGCCACTGGACCTTGTTTGTAAGTTGCACAGATTTTGCACTCTCTCTAGTGCATGATACTTTTCAGTGTCCCTCATTAGGAAAGCTCAAGGCACAAGCCTACCATATCCATCTTTTTACAAAACAGTTTTGTGACATACCCAAGAGGACCATAGTCTATATGAATTCATTTGGAGAGTCGGAGGTCAGAAAAAGTGCGTTGTTGAAAAACTGGAGGCAATTAATCAACATATTTAACATATTTAATTTAATTGAAATCATTACCAAACGTGGTTATTGATTTCTCTATATGCTTTTTATTTGTAATAACTGCGATCTCTCAGCTCATTTGCTTCAGCGAGAGGCTGCACTAGAGAGTGGACTTTGTCACATGTGAGCCACCCACATCAACAGGATGGGAACTCATGTGGAGTGCATGTCATAATGGTACTGAAAACTATAGCTTTAACCTATATAAGTAATGTTTACATTTTTGCTGTGTGATACAATCCAACAGGAAAGCAGTTAAACCCTTGGACATTAGCCAAGTTAACGTTCACAAATATATACACACAGAGGAACTCTGAGCCCCAATGTCAGCATTAGCACAAACATGCCACTTCATACCAAATCTCAGTGTGAGGTCAGGTATTAGTCTCATTCCATTACTCTGGCTATATTTTCTTACTCATCATTACTATTAAACTTATACTTAGTCATACTCTAAATTACAATTAAGGATGATTACCTATTAACAAAATCACACCCTGATAACTCTGTTATTACACTTTGTATTTAATCATAAAAAGGCTGGATGTTGAAACCTTTTACTTCTATTTTGTATGAGCCAGGGGTCCTCAAAAGCTGATACTCTATGTCCAAAAAGTGACAGGTACCGTTTTATGGAGCAAAAAACTTAAGAGCGCATATTTTATAAATAATACCAACAATTACAAATGCAGACCTTTAATAGTAATAAATAATCCTTTATTTATAATACATAGCAATATAAAAATAGTAACGTATGAAAATATTACAATGGGCACAGATGAATTTGTATCAAAAATAGCAACCAAGCCAAAGTAATGAATAACACACATAAAAAACAACTGCTTGAGAGAGACCAAACAATTTCTTTTCATCTGTTCCTTGGCAGAAAGTTAAGACAGCTATTCAGCTTTAGGTTTCAATAAACAGAAGTAATGGATGCAGTCCCTTTGAAATGTCTACACAAAAGTCTACTTGTGCATATACTTAACTTTAACTCTTCTCTTTTTTGTTTTGTATCCCAAAAGGTTTTCATTTTCTCCAGAGGATGTCTCTCTTTCAGTGGTTATCGACTGTTCACATTCATTTTCACAGACTGTTGGAATATCGATGCTGGCCGAACGTTTCTTGCAAGAATGCAATGGCCTAATTTTGCGTGCATTATCTGTCGTCTTTATTTCATACTGACATATACCTTTGCCTACTTCTTGTTTTGTTTTTAAGACATTTGTATGCAGTTCATCTATCATTGCAGTAATGCCCTCTGGAATGAATGCCCACTGTTTAACTGTGTCTAAAACAGCATTTAGTTTTCCTACCGCATCTTCTGTGCATTTTTTGTCTGTGCTTTCAACTACAGGAGAGTCGTTCAAAGTTGATAAAGTACGTTTTCATTTGTTTAAAATGGCTACAAGTAGGGATGCACCGATACCGATACTGGTATCGGGGCCGATACTGTAAAATGTGTGTGTACTCATACTCGTAAAAGTTATGAACCGATACTAACTTATTTCATTAATCAGAGGGTGGCTTGTCATTTTTGTAGAAGTTTTTTAGATTGGCCACTAGGGGACATCCCGCGCTAAACAGGTACAGGGTTAGACGAGTCAGACTGGCAGCTCCAGATAAAAAAAAAAGAGAAACTGGAGGCTGCTGTAGCTAGGCTAAACAAAATGTCAGCAGTGGACCGGAACAGCCAACTTTAACTCAGGTTTTAGAAAAGCGATGAAAAATGTCAAGAGAAAATCCACGCGCAGTTAAAATAACAGAGGCTCTGACTCATTTTATCGCTCTGGATGACCAGCCAATGCCAGTCGTGGAAAACATAGAATTCTTCTCAGCATACTCGAGCTGCGATATGAAATTCCAACCCGTTCTCACTCCCAAAGCGTAACGTTTTACGCTAGGTGACAAATCATCACCATATTACGTTTTCGGCTACCCATCACGTTCCTAAATGACGACCTCGGAAAAAAGAGGAAATATGAGAACCGTCTGGACTGAATCTACACATGTTCGCTCTTCTTCTTCAAATCGCTTAGAAACACGCTATTTAACATCATTAAAGTCCTGGTTATGGTCAGGAATAAGGTTATGGTCAGGGCTAGGGATAAGGTTAGGTTTAGGGCTGGAATACAGGGCTGGAACGTCTATTACCGCGGGAGCGTCATTGCACTGGATCCCAGCCATAACCTGCCGCGTACCATAAGAACGCCGAAGGTCTCCTTTCGCGTTCCTCAGGAACGCCGCGGGACGTGACAAAACGTCGACATGTTACGCCTCGGGAGTGAGAACGCTCTGGAAATTCCCAGTCGCCCACACATCAGGGAGATAATGGTGCCAAAACTTTCTAAAGAGGTAAAGACAAGCAGTGTGTGCGTGATGTCAGTCCTTGGTTTAACGGCACAGTGGACTGATGATCCACGGGCAGATGGGGAGTTCGTTCGTCAATGCCAAATACTTTCGTTATTTTGTTTGTTTGTTTACAATATGGACACTCTGCAACTATTTAAAAGTTTATTTTATTCTCAAACCTAATTTGTGTTTATTTTATTCCAAACAGAAGTGTTTATTTATTATTCCGAAAGCTCGAGACCAGTGCCAATAGTTCAGTGATATTTTGTTAAATTACAATGTGGAGACTCTGGAATAATTTAACAGAAGTGCTTATTTTTCACTTGAAAATTTTTTGTGGTCATTTTTATTAAGATATTTATTATCGGCAGAGAATAAAATAAAACCTGTCTTCCAATTCATTGCATTTGTGTGTGTGTGGTAGAAGTATCGGTTTTTGAACTCTGTATCGGCAAGTACTCAGATCCAAGTATCGGTATTGTATCGGTTTGAAAAAATTGGTATCGTTGCATCCTTAGCTACAAGCCACCTTCAGGCAAGCACATGTGTTATAGTGAGAGAACGTACAACAAGTGCACTGAAGTGTTTCAGCCGATGCAAAAAAACACAGATTTCCAAACAAACTTGGCATTTTCAAGTCCTCACAGTGTACAAAGTAATGCCTTTCTTTCACTGCAATTCTTGCCAAGGTAGAAATGTCTGTTTCCATGTTTGGATAGATGTCATTGTCAACCTCTGCTAATTTTGCAAGTAACACTACATGCTTGCAAAGAAGTCCTCGTAAGCCATATGCACAGTTGTAGTAGGACTCAACAGGGCAGACATCATACACTTCTCTTGACTCAAATGGGACTTGATATGCATTAACTCCATGGCTGTTCTTGACTGTAATTTTAAGAGCCCAACCACTTTCCATCAGTCTTGAAGCAGAGTCTGAAATTTGAGACAAGGTGTCAGCAAACCGGTTTTTCATGCGGCCCACATCTTGCAGGGTTTTTATGACTGAGAAGCAGTCGTCGGCCTTCCCTAGGAGCACTTCAATTAGATCATCCAGACACATATTCTTGTAGCCAGATTAAAAAAATAAATAAAAAAAAAAAAGTATTTCAGGCGGTGGAAAAATCTGAAAAAAAGTTATTTGAAATGATTAGTAACTGTAATTGAAGGAATTTAAAGTTTAAATCAAGACTGTATTATTTAAAAAAAAATTGGAATTGCACACGTCTTTTATAAAGGAATGCTCTGTGCCGGTTTAGCTGGTTTAGGCAAATCCACCTACTCTGTTTTTTGAGTACTGCAAAAAACAAAGTACTTTGAGTACTTTAAATGAAACAAAGGCCTTACAGCCCACTGCCCTGTAGCTGTTTCGACTTTTTTTTCCAGCTCTGATGCAGTTGAATTTGTAATAGTCTCTTTTCCTGTCTTTACCTGAGGCCACATTTAAACATTTATAATGTCCATGAAGGGTTAATGAGTTCAATTTTTCTAACACGACACTGGATGGGTCCTCCTGGCATTGTGACACATGCACACAAAGTTGTGTATCTTTTCCAGTTCTTTTTTTTTCGTCATTCAGAACACTTCTAATTATATCGTGCATTTCTGGTGGTAAAATAACAAAGGTTTAATTAGTCAATATTCATTAATTCATTTTAACTTGTTTTGGGTTGTTTTCCAATACAATGTAAATATTAAATATAATATTAAAACAATATATATATATATATATAATATTAAACAAACAGGGGCTAAAAGAGGCTAAACTTTCATATGGTATGTGTCTGGCAACTTTAACACGATGTCCCAGGGACAACATTTACAAGATGGCCCAGGACAAATTTGTAAATTTCTGGATTACTGTTAATCTCCATAGAATCAAGAACTCATGTCCAGTTTCACAGCTATGGACCAGTTAATTATGTTTCCAGGTGATAGTTTGATTCATAGATTCAGCACACAACCATTAGTCTAGGCCTTTTAGTTCAAATTCTCTTCACTTATGTTTGTAAAGTGATCAGGGAAGCTACTGCAATTTTGCCTGACATTGTTATCACAGCTATATTCACCTGTACATTTATTATATATCATAATATATTGACGGGAGAGCTATATTCACCTGTACTTTCATAATTAATCATAATACATTGACACGCAATTCTCTGTCTGGAGAACACTGGTTCGCAAGTAGCCTATCACTAGCAAACAAACAGCTATCCATTTCAAGGAAAACATATGTATTATGCTTACCGTTTATTAAAGAAAAGTATCTTGAGAGGAATTGAAATTGCTGAATCGGCGGACAAAAGGTGGTTTCTCGAAGAACATTTGTTTTTTTAAGGTGGGTATTTTTCGAAGTCGCAAAAGTATGACGTCACAAGAAGGTGATTGGTTACTTGTAATGTGGACCCTGGAACAACATTAATTATGATGATGTGGGAACAACGCCAACACGAGAATATCAGATCGTCCGTCTCTCCTAAGCTTGCAGATTTAACTAAATTAAACCACACCCCACTTCTAAAGAAAGTACAAGGCGATCTGACTAGATAGAAATCTCTACCCAAATCACTCATGGGAAGGGTCACAGGGGGCCTCTGGTGCATCAGCCTAACTGGGGGTCTCTTCAGCTGGCAGGGAGGTTGTTTCATCCATGCAGGAGTTCACTCTGTAGGTGGGGGAGAGATATAGGAGAGGTGGAGAATGGACTTAACCTGGATATCTATTGTCTTGTGTAGCCTGGGAGATAACTGAATTGATGATTGATTGATTGTGGGTACAGTTTCCTCTGCGGTGGGGTCAGTTGGGCTGCCCTGGGTCCTGTGGGGCTTGGCGGTGCTGCTGCCATGGGCCCCAGTCTGGATGGGCCTGGGCCCCGTTTCCTTGGTGGGGTCCAGAGGGCAGGGGTTCCTACTGGGGTCAGCGGGGGAGACCCCAGAAAGGGCTACTTGCCCTTCCCTTCCCATCCCCAACTCCCTCGCCCTTCCTGCTCCACCACACCCACCCACACATGCAGGGCCTTGGAGTGCAGGTGTGTCACCAGGGTGCAGGGGAGGCATTCCTCCTCTGTTCCCTTCTGGCTACCTGTACCTCAATTTTACTCCACAACTTAGACATCCACATTACTCACACTCTCATACATATAGGGCCTTGGGGATGGGCACATTACACGGCGTCCAGAGGACGGTCTGTGTGTTCCACCTCACCTCTGCCCACCTCTCAATTTTAAATGCATGTAGACACTGAGTGTTCTCGGGAGGGGCCGTACTGACACCTGCTGCTCTCTGGCAGGAAGCACCATGCCCTCCCGTGTTTTAAATGTACTTTAGTACAACACGCAGGACCTAATAGGAGGTAGGTATGGGGTCTTCACACACCCCAGTTCTCTGTTAGTCATTGGGGCGGAGGGGCTGGGTGACGGTGTTGGCCGTCCGATTGGGATCTGGGATGAGGGGCCTCCCTGCTGCTGCAGGGCCGGCAGCTTGTCTCCACCCCAGGGGGAAAGGGTAACATCTCCTGGGTCTAGGTGGGATTCCTTCCTTTGGGGGTGAGGGTACCTGGACCTGGAGGCCTATCTCCCCTCACCATACTCCCTGCGTGTGACTGATGCCCTCAGAAGTTGGTGCGTTGGTGGTTCTTGGTGTCCGGGGCCGGGCACTCAGGTATGTACCGGCTCACTCCTGTTGGCTCTATGGCGGGGGCTGTCGCCTGTGGCTCCGTTGGGCCTCTTCCGGGGTGTGGGGGGCCCTCAGTCCTCCGGCCTCTGGGCCTGCGGTTCAGTTCACTCTGGCACAGCTGGCTGCTGGCAGAGTCCGTGTGCACGCCACTGCACCCCCCTCTGGCTTCTGCTCCATGGCTGGTGGGTGACCCCTCATCTGGGGCTCTCCTCAGCTTTTCCCAGGAGGGTAGCACGGATGCCCCGATGGTCCTCCTTGGGCTCTCGCACTCTGGGCCCTCTGAATGTCTGAGGCCTGGATCTCCTCCATGCCTGCTTCATGCCCTGTAGGATGGGTCTATGGCTCCCTACACCCTCTAGCAGATCGTTACATGGAGAAACCTTTTTAATACAAGCGCGCTGATCCACACAGGTGTGCATGCAGGTGTTCACAGACACAAACTACACCTTTCTTGGTTGCTACCTCAAAGCACATTGTGCACTGTTGGTCCTGCGTGCTGCACAATATCAGTCAATATTTAGTATTTACTGTTCTTTTTGTTACTTAGATTAATGCGATGGTGCTGTGTTTATTATGTTGTTCTCTTTTTTTGCTTGTTTTCTCTTTTTTCCTTCTTTTTTTTCTCTCAACAGGTGTTCCAGGAGATTTTTCTCTTTTTAAGTGCCCTTTCTCACTGTCACTCTTCACCTCTGTTTTTCTTTCCCTTCATCTTTCCTTCTCCCTTTGCTATCCCCGGCCATGTCTGTCCCATCTGTAACAACTGAAAATGAAATAAAATAAAATAAATAATAACAACAAAGGTTGATCAAATGGACCAATACAGCAAGGCCGTGATGATCCATTTGGCAAAGTAAATCCATTGGGTATCTTTGTTGGCTTTCAGACATCAATTCTGACGGCTAAAAAACCAAACAGGACAGGCAAAAAAAAAAAAAAGAGAAGTAAAATGAGCAGTGTTGTGTGTGTGTGTGGTGTGCGTGTGTGCAGCATTTTAGGTTTTTGTCTGTCTGTCTAACCTATACTACTGTACATTATTTCTTTTTAAAAACATTAAAAGTTCTTAACAAAACTATGGAAAAAAAGTTTCACTTCTGTTGTTTGACTTTTGACTTCTACCGTTTATACACAGTTTAAGAAAAGATCCAGTTTCAGTGGTGGCATAGCTACATAAACCACATATGAAATGTGTGACTTCCTCAGAGCTAAACAATGATTAGACTAAAATTGATGATACTTTCGCATTTCATGAGACCTGGCTGCAGAGCTCACTTCTCAGAAATAATCTACATTCTTCCATGCAATGGACGAAATATATGTGAATCTTGAATGTTTCAAACCAGCACCTTCAACAAATCACACAGGTAGGAAATAAGTGACCTGACACCCATAATGTGTCAGGTCAGAAAAATATTATTATACACTGTTTTAAACCTTTTTTTTTTTTAAATTTTGTTAAATATATGCATATTTTGCTTTGTAACAGATTTTAACCTGAATTTCATAGTATTCCAGGGCAAGAGATTGGCTTTCACTATCTGCTTATTGTTTTGCTTTTGTAATCCAACTTGCTGTATTTGCTCAATCCAACATGAGAGTAGAATGAATTCTTAATTTCTGTGAAAGACAATTTCTTGTTGAAAAATATTATATATGCTTAATTTGTTACATTATTGTGAAATATAACTAAAGGCCATTCAGAAATTGTCACTCTTTTGCAATGTGAAGTATTTTATTACTGTGTGCTCAAATATGGGATTAAATATTAATTTTTAATATTTTAACTAGCCAGCAGTTAGACATTTTTTTAAATGTCTCTGTTCCAAATTAGAGGTCCTTATTTATTTTGATGGCCTGGGTTCGAGTATGACCTGCTGCCCTTTTTTAAAAATAAGATGGTCACAGGCAGAGACGCCACTGCTGTCATGACACAAAAACTCTTCGCAATTCAAGTCTCTACCTGAAGTCAAGTTTTAGCACTCTCAGGCCTAAAACTGTACGAGATCAACAGGACCCTAAGAGCCTTCATCAGGAACTCATTGTGTTTGTGTGTGTTTGTTTGTGTGTGTATAAGGTCTTTGTCTGTAACCTATACTTGACTATTTTCCTTCTCTTGAAATGTTATTTTAAAAGTTATTAATAAAACTATTAAAAGAAGTTTGACTTCTGTAGCCTTTCACACAACTAAAGTTTATACAAAGCTTGAGAACAGGTCCAGTTTCAGTGGTGGCTGAGCTGCATAAACCACATATGAACTACATATGAAATGGGTGACTCCCTCAGAACTAAAAAGAATAGACTGAAACCAGTAATACTTTAACACTTCAGACAACCTGTGCTGCAGAGCTGAGCTCTTAGTGTTATGTGAAGGCCGTGTGCACGCAGGGGTAGGGATGGGTATCGAAAACCGGTTCTTGTTGAGAACCGGTTCCCACTGTTTCAATTCCTTGGAATCGTTTGCCACTTTTAAAAACGATTTCCTTATCGATTCCAGTCGCCCCGAATGACGTCATCACGTTGAGTAGCGTCTTTTACCCAGTAGGAAACACGGCGCCTGAGCGGCACAAACGCTCAAAAGTTTGGTTACACTTTATGAGAAAGGATGACAACAGGGCAACGTGCAATACTTGCAAAGTAGAGATTTCATCAAAGGGAGGAAACACTACGAATATGCAAAAGCATTTGCTCAAAAAACACGCGATTGCGTTCAACGAATGTCGTGTTTTTGATCCGCTCCGGACTAGTGAAGCTCAACCCAGCAGCAGCGGTAGCGTTTCCACGTCCTCTCCCGTTAATACTGCAGGTAACTAATCAATTAGCATTGCATATTATGTTAGCGCGATTTACCTTATTACAAAACCTGCTATTACTGTGCGTTGCATTTAGATAACCATGATGAGAGAGACAGAGTCTGGCTCAGATGCTGGCAGTTCTCGCTGCAGTCTACCGGTAGCGTCTCCTTTCAGGCCAGGATAGACGAATGTCACCGAGCAGTGTCTAAGTTTGTGGTCAAAGGCTTGCACCCATTTGCCACAGCAGATGCCCCGATTTCACTTTGGTAAGTGAATGTGTTTAATTGTAGGCAGGACATTACTGGATATTCGTGTGTAATTGCTACAGAATAATTTATGTTAAACTTTGTTATTGCTACAGGAGAATATTTATTTTATTATTTTACATATACATTTTTTTTCCTGGGGACCCTGTGACACCCCATTGAAGAGCTGTAGGCTGTGGCTCTCTTAAGATCTCACTGTTGGGTTTGTAAGGCCACGTTACTCCTAAATTTCTATCTTGTTCAAAGAGAAGATATAAAACACAGTTCTAAGCTAATCGACTTTAGTGTTCTCCTTTAAAAAAAAAAAAAAAGAATCGATAAGAGAATCGATAAGGAATCGAATCGTTAAACAGAATCGAAAATGGAATCGGAATCGTTAAAATCTTATCAATACCCATCCCTACGCAGGGGTGGTGATATGAAGGACCCAAAATGCAGACTCACGGAAATCAAAGGTGAATTTAAATACAGCTTTAATGCTGAACTCCAAAAAAGTAACAAAACTGAGACTCCAAGGTAAACTTTACACAGACAGAACACACAGCAAAATAAATGGTAGATCGCGACACTGACAAACTGAAACACAGGGCTTAAATACACAGAGGGAGCAATCAGGGAATGGGCAACAGGAGGGAGACACAGCTGGGGCAAATCAGGCCTAACGAGACAAAGGAGAAGCAAAACCAAACACATTAACATGAGACATGGACTTTCAAAGTAAAACAGGAAACCCAAAACACAGACTGAACAAAAGACACAGACTCACATGCAAGCACTACTACAGAGGGAACAGAGACGTGGGACCAGGACAGACACAGACACTGACTGGATGTGGGGATACAGCAGACAGGGGAGACAGCAACTAAGGAACACAGACAGAAAACCAGAACACTAAAACTCTAACCAACCCCACCCAGAGAACCTAAACTAAGAATGATCCTAAAACCCATAAAGCAAAGCTAGAATATAATGAAATAACAAAATCAAAGAACCAAAAACACAAAACACTGGGTCAACGACCCAGGGACCCTAACAGTTAGAAATAATCCATCCATCCTTGCATGCAATGTACTAAATATACATCAAGGTCAAATGTTTTAAGCAACAAATCAACACAGGAAAGGAAGAAGTAACACACATAGGAAAATAGGTATTTTAACGTCTGTTATTACTGTGTACATTTTATTGGATTCCCTGTTTTCCTTTCTTTGTTTTTTCAGGTCCAAGGAGCTCTAAGAGAAGTTTTTATCTGGGCGTTATTCTCTCTCTGAGCTTGCTGAGTGTTTTCCTTCTGGCTGGACTGATCACTCTCGGTTTCTTCTGTGAGTTGCATGTTTTTCATCAATACTTGCTCTACTGACCAGCAGCCACCATCAGCCACAGTAAAAAGGCAAATATTCAATTCAGTTCAATACAATTCAATTCAGTTGTCACTTCTACTAAAAGTTGACAAACAAGAGTAACTACACCAAGATGATGAGAGCATAGCAACAGTGGCTCCTTATTCTCATACACTAGCATAAAACTGATGTACATATTTAACATGTTGTTAGAGTTGATTCTTTTGAGATTGTCATTTGTGCAAAGTCACATGACCATTGCTTCTATGTGTCCTAATATGGTTGTCATTGTGCAGAAGGAGCTAGATGATTAGAAGATTTATTTTCAGCTTTGGTAATTTTTTATGGCAAGCATAGCCAGCTACAAGTTCCTGTTTTAGCAGGACTTCTGCTTTTTACAGTTTTTTGTACATGTTGGCACACACACAAACACACACACACACACGCACGCACGCACGCACGCAGACACACACACGCGCGCGACCGTGGTTCAGGGGGATTGGGAAGCTCATCTGTAATCGGAAGGTTGCCGGTTCGATCCCCAGCTCTCTCTGTCCTGGTTGTTGTGTCCTTGGGCAAGACACTTTACCCTACCGCCTACTGGTGTTGGCCAGAGGGGCGATATGGCAGCCTCGCTTCTGTCAGTCTGCCCCAGGGCAGCTGTGGCTACAACTGTAGCTGCCTCCACCAGTGTGTGAATGTGAGAGTGAATGAATAGTGGAATTGTAAAACGCTTTGATGAGATGAGATAGCCTTTATTTGTCAGTTGCAGTTGGCCACAATCGAGATGACAGACCTTGCTGACCGTACATACAATACACAAACATCACATTGGGGAGACAGGTCAGGTTAGGTAGCAAGGGAAAAAAACATTGAAATGTGTAACACAGAAGGATAATCCAGGAATGCACAGATATCAATACACCATAACACAATAAAACACAGACAAGCAACATGGGAGAGTATTCCAGTGTGTACAGCTGATCTGGGTCCGCTGCAATCTTCGATTGTACCTCCAGCTGATCCGGTGTCCACATCGGATGTGAGGTAAGCATGGGAGGAGGCGTTGGATTCGGCGGAGGGAGGATGATAGTGAGGGCGTATTAGTATCAGTGTACATGTTTCGTGCATGTGCATGTTTGTGTGTGTATCCCGTGTTCAGCTGAGAGAAAGTGTCACCACGCCTGGTTAAGCGAAGGTCAACAGTCTCCAATGGACCCAGGTGGCCTTGAAGGAGGTACAAAGAGTTCTGACAACAATCCTGTTATCATGGGAAGAATTTGTTGTTGCAGTCAACTTCGACCTTGGCAGGCCTTCAGCTGGCGCCAGTGGGATAGCCGCACGAGTGAAGATGGTGAATTTTTATGTTTAGTGTGAACAACTGCATCCAACTTTTACAGTTTGTCTAATGTCCATCACTGGTCACCAGTGTTGGTCAAGTTACTTGAAAAAAGTAATCTTCCCCAAAAAAGTAATCCCGTTACTTTACTGATTACTTATTTTCAAAAGTAATTAATTACTTAATTACTTAGTTACTTTTTAAAAACACGATTTACAACCTGAATAGGTGATAAAGTGATAGAGCTTTCAGCCCAATTCTACTTTTTCTGCATAAATCATCATACAAAATGTAATCAAATGGAAAAATCTCTTTTTTTTTACTTGTTTTATCAGTTTTAATCTTTTAACTTTATGCATCAAGCAAAAATGTAATTATATGCAACATTCTCTGACTTGAATAAATTAGTATAACATTTAAACCTATTTTCTGCCCATTCCAGCACATAAAATAAAATATTTTTTTTGTTTACACTCACTCTTTCAAATAGATGCAAGTAAAACACAGCAGAAAATAAATAAAGTCAAAGACTCAGCGGTCCTGTTGCTCTATTTTCACCTGTAAAGCAGGACTACGGTAGGCGGAGGTTTACCCTGGTGCAGGTGTGCTGCGGTCAGTTAAAGAATCCGCGAGTTTCTCTGTGAGTTTCCCATTACGTCGTTGCGCACTCGGTACTTGCTTGGAAGTTTAGGGGGTTTTTTTCGCTGTAAAAAGAAGTTTTCTTCCCACGCACAACGGACGCTAATGTTTTTGTCACTTTTTATGGAATCAAACTCAAAGTAAGGTCAGTACTTCCACGCTTTAAACGCTGCACGCTCATACTCTCTCCCACAATCGATATGTGATCCATTGTTGATCTGCACACAGCTGTTGTCACTAACGGCGCACTCGCTTACATCACTGTCATGAGACATTCTCGCAAAAAAATCACGGTTTTAGTAACGCAATTCAAAGTATTATTTACAAAAATGCAACAGAAATATCTACACGTGGAAAGCTGATACTCCCACAGCGTTCCTACGGGAAAGTAACGGTAATCTAATTACCGATTTTGCAATAGCAATCCCTTACTTTACTCGTTACTTGAAAAAAGTAATCAGATTACAGTAACGCGTTACTTGTAACGCGTTACTGCCCATCTCTGCTGGTCACCAATTATCTCAATTCCCGTTGTTCTTCTACAATATGTTATCCATATTGCAGAGCCATGAGCTTCTCCAAGATCCTATCCATATTGCGTTCAAAACACAGTCTGAGTACTCACAGCCCTGCCAATCGTCTATCATGTCGGCCAGCCTTATGGGATTTTGTTCTTGTTCTTCGATAAGCCAGGTCCAAGCCAGCTCCAATCAGCCTGAACTCTGTTATTGTGGTTCCAAATTGGTACATGTCGTTCAATGTCCTCCGTCGAGAGTGTTACCAGACACACAACGCAACCGACCATCGAGTATCCAGCAGCAAACGTCTCTGCAGGACAATCGGGTTCTCCCAAGCCTACAGTAGCGTTTTTTGATACAGGCGACACGGGCGGTTGCCCGGGGCGGCATCACGGGCATCGGCAAAAAAAATAAAAAATTGCTCGTACTCATGCTGCCCCAACATCAGCCAGCGCATATTGGGAATGGCATAGGCACCGATCGGTTTTCTATCGCCCATTTGCTGGGAGTAAGGGCGCCCTCCGTTTGCGAGGTGCGCCTGCTGCTTGCTGGACAGGGAGGAGAGGGCGGGGCGGCGGGGGATTCTCTGACCAGCTGGAGCAGCATCTAATAACCAACTCGCAAAATAAAACAAAATAAAAAACAAAACAACAAACACAAAAACACTAGACATCATGATACAGACTTATAATTTGCACCGGTGTTTTTTAGAAATTCTATACGCGAAAAGTGAGCGCGAGAGCCCTCGGTGAGCCTGCTCGCTGCTGAAGTCAAAGTAAACTTTATTGTCATCTCCGCTACAGTCCAGTATATAGAGAGACGAGACGACGAGGCTCCAGTTACAGCAGTGCAAGTAAACAAACAATATATATAAGAAGAGTAAGAAAATAAATATACAGATTAGAACTCGGGGTAAAGCGATCAATAACAATTTAAAATTTATAATTTACACTTTGATGATTTAAAGTCTCACACATACAGGGGAGGGGCCGGCTGCTTCCAAATAGAGCACATTTCATTCATAATGTTGTAAATCCAAGCCCATTATGTATTCATGATTTGAATCCTGGGTTGTGTGAAATCCCAGAAATGCACCTTAGACAAAGTGAGTCTGTGAACTAAGGTGTAGGTCTGTTAGGTTATGTTGTGGTGATCCTCGAGTTGGGGGATTTGTGTTCATACTGGAATGCAAAATTAAAACCAGGCGCCAAACAGGCTAGGACCGCCACTGGCGCTATATAAATGCAATCCATTATTGTTGTCAATAAAAAGAGGCAAAGAGGGAAGTCAGGTTTGTGCTCTACTGGACACTGCCCTTGCTGGCAAGTAAAACCGATTGAGCTCTGAGTTATCATATTATATTACATAAAGCGCCTTGAGGCAACTTTTGTTGTGATTTGGTGGTTTATAAATAAAGTTGAATTGAATTGAACTGAATTGAGTGTCTTGCTTGGTTCACAGTAACAGTTCTCTAAGACAGCGAGGTCTGTGAGTTTAGACCTTACACATGTTTCATTACCAACTGGCAAATTTTAAATATATTTTTAAAATAAAATGAATCTAAATCTCAAAATGAAACTTAAATTTTTGTGTGTCAAAAAAATGAATGTTATTTCTCTTCATTTCAGACCAAAACTGCGTATATGATTCCGCTAAACAGCTGTCGGAAATGAATAACCAACTTTCCTCCATGGGTGAGGAGAGAGACTTTCTGAATGCAAATCTCTCTACTGTGAGTAACAATCTTTCTTCGATCACTGTGGAGAGACACCTTCTGAATACGAAACTCTCAGCTATGAGTAGTCAACTTTCTTCGATGATCAAGGAGAGAGACCTGCTGACTGAAAAGACCAAAGAGCTGAAAAGGCTGCTCTGTTTGTCCAATCAGAGTGAGTCCTTGTGTGAGCTGTTGCGTGTTTTACTCAGAAATTCAATAATTCAGTTTTAAAAAAAACGTTATCATAGGAATAATGATTTATGTTTTCAGTATTCTTTAATCTTTGCTATTCAATATAAAGCTGCATTGTAGAAGTGCTCATCACAAATTCACATTTACAAGAAAAATCCGATTGATACAATAAGGATAAAATATATTCCTTCCACAAACACATGAAGATGTTAGATCCAGTTATCCTATAGTTTCTGATTCTAGCTAGCTCTAGCAGGCCTACATTAGGATAACAATCCCGCTGTCCTCTGCACTGAAAAAAAGGGATTGGCCAACTCTTGGATTTACGTAAGCATCTTGCGTGTATTTAACATAAGTGCCTCATGCTTTAAAGTTAAGTGTAACTATATAGTGTAGAACAGGGGTGCCCAATCCCGGTCCTCGAGAGCTACCGTCCTGCAGCTTTTAGATGCATCCCTACTCCAACACAGCTGAATCAAATGAATGGCTTGTTATCAGGCCTTTGCCAAACACGATGGCATGCTGAAGAGGTAATCAAACCATTTGATTCAGCTGTGTTGGAGTAGGGATGCATCTAAAAGCTGCAGGACGGTAGCTCTCGAGGACCGGGATTGGGCACCCCTGGTGTAGAAACTACATGATATGCAGAGAGGCTAGATTAAATTGTTCATATCATGTTCGAGTGAAGTAAGTCAATAACTTTCAGTCCCGTATGCTTTGGATCGTGGTTTCAGGAAGGCATCCATCTCAGTCAAATCGAGTTGCCTCCACTACTTTTTTTGGTATACTGAAAAAAGTAAATTGGGTGTTTGTTACCTTAAAAAAGTCTAACTTGTAATTTAAACACAATCATTTCATGCTTCTATGAACGTAATTAAATCATGAAGGATCTGTACGAAATTCAACAACTTAATTTGTCCTTGTTGAGATGACATGATACAATCTAGTAAGAGTGGTTAGTTGCTAAACTCATGAAATTCACAAGATTGCACGAGATATCAAACTGTAGGAAAATCACAAAACGTACAAAAAAATTCTGCATCAAGCCTTGAAATCATAGCTTTCCTACTTTTGTTAAGGCTGGATTGGTGGCATGGTGGTTGGTGCTGTTGCTTCACAGTAAGAAGATCTGGGGTTCAAATCCACAATCTGGCTAGTTTGCACTGGGTTCTCTCTGGGTATTCTGGTTTCTTCCCACAGTTAAAAGTCGTGCAGTTGTGTGCAACCAATGTCCACTATTGAATCAAGTAAATCCAACATGGCCTTTTTTCAGTGTGATGATGCAACTAACTAACAACCCTGATAATTAAGTACAGTTAAAAGCTACACTCATTAACGGCAGCTCTCCTCTGTCAGGTCCTTTGTCTTGATAAAATGGCTATTTTATTACTTAGGTGGCCAGGAAAATGGGCCCCAGGAATTTGTTAATGTAAAATTTTTGTTTTTGTAATTTCTTCCAGATAAAACATGCCCTGCAGGATGGAGCAGATTCAGTTGTAGCTGCTATCTCCTCTCTGAAAGGTCTGCTTCCTGGGATGCAGCCAGAAAGGACTGCAGAGACAGAGGAGCAGATCTGGTGGTTATTGACAGCCCAGAGGATCAGGTACAGTGTTTATGTATGTGTGTGTTATTGTGTTTGTAAATGAATATGGAAATTTAAACTCATAATTTTGTATGTAAATGACTCTTCCCATGCTGAACAAAAATATGAAAAAAATGAAGCTAAGAATTGGATTAAAACCTCAAAGGACTGTTAGAATCGTAAAGTTTCCAGATGACATGACATCAGACTCATCAAGGATGGTGATGAGCCTGCATGCAGATATGTGGTTAAATACATGCAAGCGTGTTCAACCACATGCCTGTATGCATAGGTTGTTCTTACTGTGCTGCAGTCAGAAAAAATATGCACAAAACTGTAAAGAAGACAGTGGACTTCAAGAGGAGCCCTTCCCCATTATTTCCCTCACCTTACTCAACAGCACTAGCTGTGTCCAAATTCAGAGGCTGCATCCTCCTGAGGCTGCATTTGTAGGCAGCGACGAAGGCTGTCTAAATTCGTAGACTCCTCCAAATGCGTCCTTCATATCCCCAGATTTGAAGGATTGGTCGGGTGCATCCTTCGTGGCCCAACCTATCCCACAATTCATAGTGCAGCCCAGCCAATTCCACTTTCCAACAATGACGGCAGCTACTTAGTTTTAATATTACTCTCATTGTTAGGTCTGCACTCGCAGGCCCCCGCTGGTTCAGAGACATATCCACGGTGAACAAAGCAAGACAGAGCTCGATCCATTTTAACTTGCAAGGGGAGCCCGGTCGGAATCTCAGAGCAGCAAGCTCTGCAACCGCACTCAGTTGACTCCAAAAAAACAGTGTCCCCTTGCCACCTTTTATTCAGTGACAAACAGTTACCCAAACACCCATTGTACAACCTTGTGGTGTGTCATGAAAGTTAAATGCACTGTGTGTGTGTGTGTTCCTTCTTTTTTTTTTTGGACCCTACACCACCGGGCAGAACGTGTTCCCTCTAAGCCTGAAGGAAAAAAGAAGGAACACACACATGTAAAGGAAGCACTCAAAATGTGCGGCTATCCTAAATGGGCGTTCTTAAAGTCAGCAAAGAGGCACAGAAAAGAAGACCAGACACCAGCGAGGGAGGATAAGAAGGACAGACGCAACAACATTGTCATCCCCTATGTAGCTGGTGTATCAGAAAAACTCAGGAGAGTTTTCTCCAAGCATGACATCCCGGTGCATTTCAGACCCAGCAACACGCTCAGACAAAAACTGGTTCACCCGAAAGACAAAACTCCAAAACACAAACTTAACAATGTGATGTATGCTGTACAGTGCAGCGAGGAATGCCCAGACCTCTACATTGAAGAGACCAAACAGCCACTTCACAAGTGCATGGCACAACACAGAAGAGCCACCTCCACAGGACAAGACTCAGCAGTCCATCTGCATCTTAAGGATAAAGCACACTCTTTCGAGGATGCCAATGTTCACATTTTGGACAGAGAGATGGTTTGAAAGAGGAGTAAAAGAAGCCATCTATGTCCACTGTGAGCGACCATCTTTGAACAGAGGCGGGGGTTTACGACACCAACTGTCTGCCATCTATAATCCAGTTTTGAGATCTCTTCCCAGACGCCTTAACGCCCACTCACATCCTGGGCCATCTGACCTCAGGAATTCGCATGATAAGGTGGGGCCAGGTTTCACAATGAACACACCCGAAACTCTGGCTGATTGGGACCCACACACAGTTTCACACCTTGGCTCAGGCGATTAGAGGATCATCAGGGGGTCCTTTTGTCCCTCTGTGGGGGGATACTCCCACTAGGTTTAAATCTGGGACTCCCCACCATTTGACCTTAGAACTGAAGAAGCTTCTCGGATGAGAGTTGAAACGTCTTCAAGTAACTTAAAGAAGTCCAGATGCTTTTCTTTGCAAGCTCCTTTGACTAAAGGGCAGGAAGTAAACATTCCTTACCAAATAAGGAAACCCAGGACCTTACACGCAGTGTGCCTGCAGTTAAACACTATAGCAAATAGCATCCCTCACCATCCTAGATGTGTAGGGGAACATGCAGTTCAAGACAATGTTTACAAATTTAAGTACAACAATGACAACTTTTTATAAAACTCCTCCTAACACTCATTACTTTTTCTAGGTCATAAAATAAACTTTTAAGACTCCCGGCACATCGTTTTTAAACTCCCCGTGGTCTTTTGCTACTCAGGTTGAACAAGATATATAAGTCACTTAGATAACTTGAAAATGTTATTGTTTGGCTTCTTCAGTGTTTTATTTGTTCAATAGTTGACCTTAATTTTACAGAGAATGTGATGATTTCATGGATATTTAAAGTAAGCACTGAGAGAAATTTAGTAATGCCAACATATTAAAAGAACAATATTTGTCTCTTACATAATACATTTATATATACAGTGTCAAAAGAACCTGTCTTTGAGGGAAGATTTAAGGTGACAGGAAATATAAATAAATGCAGCTTGAATCTTTACTGAAGCTCAGTATTTGAAACAGAGTTCATTCACTGCTGTGATAACTAATAATGATTGAAATAATAACTTTAATATTGGCCATATTATATTTACATTACCAAAGTAAGATGACTTTAGTCTCATGAACAACATTAGGTGATTGTTATTTACTAGAGCACATTTCATTTATAATGATGTAAATCCAAGCCCATTATGTATTCATGATCTGAATCCTGGGTTGTGTGAAATCCCAGAAATACACCTTAGACAAAGTGAATCTCTGAACTAAGGTGTCGGTCTATTAGGTTATGTTGTGGTGATCCTCGAGTTGGGGGATTTGTGTTCATACTGGAGTGCAAAATTAAAACCAGTGGAAGATGGACAAGAAAAATTCAAAGCCATCAGGTCCTCAGTTTAGAAAAAAGAGAAAAGAAGAGGAAGAGAAATGAGCAAAAGATACAGGTAAGCAGATGTGTCACTGGATAATGGCAGGTCATCCTGAAACAATCAGAATCAGAATACTTTATTAATCCCTAAGGAAATAATGTGGATTACAGTTGCTCCAAAAAGAAATGGTAAAAAATAGTAACAGTAACAGACTAAACTCCAAACAATACATTATGTTACAGATTTTAATATTAATTAGTCATTGTCAATTGTTGATTTGTCCTGTTCTATGACGAATTATGATGGCTGTTTGGTAGCGGTTTGCATACTATGTATACTCTCTCTCTCTCTTCATGTGTGTGTGTGTGTGTGTGTGTGTGTGTGTGTGTGTGTGTGTGTGTGTGTGTGTGTGTGTGTGTGTGTGTGTGTGTGTGTGTGTGTGTGTTTCTCTGGTGAAATTCAGTATGGTTCCGACAACAGTTTTATGTTAATGTACAATCCTTAATATGTTTTATGTGTGTGTGTGTGTGTGTGTGTTCCTCAGAACAGAGGAACTGAAACACTGGAACATGACAAATACACAGCAAGTAGAAAGTACGACATGACAGACAGCAAAGAAAAACACAGGGCGTATACACAGGGGAGTAATCAGGGAATGGGAAACAGGAGGGAGACACAGCTGGGAGAGATTAGGGCTAACGAGACATGAGGAGGTAAAACTGAATACACTGACATAGGACTGGGACTGTCAAAATAAAATCGGAAACAAGAAACAAATCACAAAGACGCAAACTTGTCATTGAACTAAACCTACAATATTAATAAAAACAGCACAACTAAAGAATCGGAACATAAATCATAATATAGAAAAATACCAAAACACAAGAAACTGAAAATGCTGGGTCAAAAAGACCCAGAACTGTGACATTTATAAAAGTGGGATAAACTGCATAGACTAAAATTGTCATTTTAAACTATAATAAAATAGGTTTTTTTGTGTGTTAAACAGACTGCCGTCTCAAATATTGCCACAGCAGCAGCTTGGATTGGTTTGAATGATAAAGAACAGGAGGGAACATGGAAATGGGTAGATGGAACTCCACTGACTCTGATGTAAGTTTTCAGCTTGGTTCATTTTTTACTTAACTTTCCAAAAGATATTTGTTAAATCTATAGATCATGCAGCTGTATCCACAGTGGTTAGCTTACATGCCAGTGGGTTAAGCCAAACTGCAAGGCCAAAAGCTTAAAGATGTGTGATGTAAGATGACTTGTTTTGGCCACATTGGGGGAAAACAAGATACTCAAGACATGATATCCATGCAGGTTTGACTGTGTTTGACTAACTGTATACGTTGTGTAGGCTTCTTTAACAACCACCATGCCATGACTATCTAAAATATTCCAATCATAATTTACAGTGTGCTTATAAAAGCTGCTGATGGAAAAGTTAGCTTACTTAGGAGCTTTGACACACCCACAACAAATGTCAAAACGTTTTCTTACTAATAATAGTATAATGTCATCACAGACCTGCTGGGAACTGGGCAGAAGATCAACCTGATAATGGTGGCGGAAGTTCATATTGGGGTGAAGAGGACTGTGTTCATGTCAGAACTGATACGAAGAAGACTTGGAATGATCGCTCGTGTTCAACTTCTTATAAGTGGATCTGTGAAAAAAACCCGTAAAACCTCTGTGCAGTTTCTTAAAGATGATCTAATTATAATTGCTTTGCAGTTTTAGCTTTAAATTGTAACATGGTAGTTTGTTCTATCAGGATGAGGTAATTTTTTTATGTCCATGAAGACTGAGGAAAAGTATTATCAAATGCCTGGAAAGCAAAAAATATGAGTGCTTAAAGTGGTTATTATTATTTTAATGTTTAAGTCATAACTTAGGAAAAGAGAAGTGTGGTGGTCAGAGAATCTGATTACACTTACAGTGTGATGTCTGCCATATTGAAGCAACAGTTTCCAGAAGATAAACTCCTACTGCAGGTCATGTAAATGAGAACCATCAATGATTAACGTAACTTCAATACTATAGTTGAAGGGTTGTTTAGAATTTATGTAAGCAAAGCAAAATTCCATAAAATTCCAAAAATCCATAACTTATAGATGACCCAAAGTAAAAGTTAACTTGTGATAACTCTAAAAGATGGTAATACAACAACAGACTTAATAAAACAAACTGAGCTACTGTAAACCTTGAAGACACTTTGATCTATTAATATAGCTTATAAGCTTAGCTAAGAGAGCGTTCAAGATTTTCTTGTTCTCAAGAAAATGTAACCTATGACAGGTGTCACGGCGAGTGAGAAGAGCCGTGCGGAAAAGGTAAAGGAGGATCCAAACGCAGGCAGTCGTGAAGGTGTGAAGGTGATTTATTGAACACGAAATATAGATAGGCAAACGGCAAAACGGAGAACTAAACTATACTGGGACAACTAAACTACTGAGCATGAACAAGAACACAAACCTGGACATAAAGGAAGGAAGATGATGGTACATGATGATGACGGCAGGGGACACACGAATGAAACATGGTGGATACACAGACGGACCAGCAACTACAATGACAGAAGACACAACTTAAATACACACAGAGAAACACAGGGGGATTACACACAGGTGGTGGACACAGCTGGGAGTAATTAACGAGACGAGACAACAAACAAAAAAAAAAAGAAGCACAAGAGTCCAGAACACAGGAAAAGAGATTAACAAAAAAACCAAACTAGAGCTCAACAAGAGTCCATGAAAAGTTCAGGGGGTCAACCCGGAGGTCGACAGCACAGGGCAAAAAACAGTTCAGGGGGCCGGCTGTGCGGACAGCAACGGCGGCGACGGGCAAACAGTTCTGGGGGCCGACCGTGCACACAGCAACGGCGCAGACAAAACCTATCAGGAGGCCGGCCACTTGGAAGGCAGTGGTGGCCACTGAGCAGGTGCGGAGGCCGGCAGCGAAGCCAGCGGTGGCGACGAACTCTCTCCGGAGGCCGGCCTTGATGGCCATAATGCCCAACTAGAGGCCTGGAAAGCGGCTGGCAGAGGCGAAGTGGAACAGGACGACCTGGGTCCAATGACGGTGTGGCAACCGCAGGAGCAGATGAGGCAGGACCAGACAAGGCAGGGCCAGACGAGGCTGAAGCAGACGAGGCTGAAGCAGACGAGGCTGAAGCAGATGAGGTTGAAGCAGACGAGGCAGGACCAGACGAGGCTGAAGCAACCGAGGCAGGACCAGGCGTGGATAAAGACACAGAGGCTGGGCCAGGCGTGGATGAAGCTGACAAGGCAGGACCAGGTGTGGATGAGGCTGACGCTGCAGGCATAGATGAAGACACTGCTGCGAAACCTGACGGCAGCGTGGCGGCTGCGGAACCTGACAGTGGCCATGCTGCAGGCGATGATGCTGCAGGCGACGATGTGGATGCTGCAGGCAATGATGCTGCAGGCAACGATGTGGATGCAGCAGGCGGTGATGTGAATGCTGCAGGTGACGGTGTAGAAGTCGCGGGGGATGATTCAGCAGGTGACGGCTGAACAGACTTCCCCGGACCGTCAGTTGACATGAGGATGTGCTGGCTGGGTCCTCCAGGACCCCCAGCAGATGAGGCGTGGTGCTGGGTGGGCTCCTCGGACCCACCAGCTAACTTGGCTTGAAGCTGGACGGGCGACTCTTAAGTGTGATTTCTCGCCACACATTCTTTCTCTCTCTCCTTCTCTTTATTTATGAACAAGTGATGTATTTTCTCCACCTGTCTAAGCGACGCACACAGCATACACCCCTAGTTATACACAGACATCTATGGGTGCACTAAGGTTCGTTACATGGAATATAAATGGAGCTGGCTCCAGAGAAAAGAGGTTAAAAATATTTAACCAACTCAAAAAACTACAGGCAGATGTTGTCCTTTTACAAGAGACCCACAGACCTCTTACGGTGTGTTCACACCGAACGCGATAGACGCGAGCGAAAACGCCCCAAACGCCTCTAATTTGACGCGTGCATATTCGCACCTCGACGCGTGTCCAAGAAAAATCCATCGCGCCTCAAAATTGCATATTTTGACGCGCGTGAACCGGAAATGTGGAGGGATGTGGGAGGAAGTTGTGCCAGACCGGTATCTTTGCTAGATGGCAGCTGTCGAGCTAGCGTTTGAAGAGAGAGTGTCCCTGCTCTATTTACTGTGGAGAGCAGAGCAGCGGCGTTAAGGACGTCCTCGCCATACCTGGATCCATCAGGTCCTCCTGAAGTGTGAGCAGTTTGGTGAGTTTCACCATGTCAAAGTATTTTTTTTTTATATAATTTGATCAGCTTCATGAAATGTGCTTTTTCTGTTTACTAAGTAATCTACATATCTATGTGACTTTTCACCTAATAACTTTTGTGATGAACTTATTCAGCTAC
The DNA here is from genome assembly GCF_963969265.1 of Rhamphochromis sp. 'chilingali'. Lineage (NCBI taxonomy): Eukaryota > Metazoa > Chordata > Actinopteri > Cichliformes > Cichlidae > Rhamphochromis > Rhamphochromis sp. 'chilingali'. The sequence continues at coordinate 33,840,496 of NC_137941.1, forward strand.
TAAACCACTTCCTGTTTTCAGAGAACAGTTAGCTGTAGAGAAGAAAAACCGCAGCTCTTTCCGAGAACATGCAGATGTAGAAAAGGGGAAGAACCTGTTGCTCTGAGTGACGTTGTTATTTTTGTACACACACACACAGACATACAGACATGTATAAATAAAGTACACAGGCAGACGCAGACGCAGAGTGTGCGTCACTGCCCACGCGTGTAAAGACGACTGCAGTGTTTGTGTTTTCTAACTCGGGTGTCTTAGCTGAAGAATTACAGGGTGATTTTAAGAAATCCCTTGTCACACCACTTGCTCCAGGAGCTGCGCCTGGATGACGTTCATTTCAGCGATATCGCTGTCCCGCGTTGATCCAAGCATCGCCCGGCTAGACACCAACTACAGGCGCTCAATCCCACCTGCAGAGCGCCTGTCCATCTGCCTGAGGTTAGTAAAAGTGTTTAATACGGTAGTCCTTTATTGATACCTGTGCTAATATATGCTAAACTATCGTTTATAGACTGCTAACATGGATGTGGTATGCTATCAATGAATGCCGTTGGTGTTTACTGATAGCAAACTGTGGTATGGAGACGACTGTTTATAATATTTCTAGTGATACTCGAAAGGTCTCATCAAGTCCCAATTTAATTCAATTTATGCTGTTATCAGTGTTTGCAATGATAGCATGGCTGTGGTGTCATATCAATATATGCTCTCAGTGTTTGCTGATATCAAACTGGTACGAGGACCACTGTGGGTTAATCTTTGTAGTGATACTCACTCCTTTTTATTTAGACCTGATTTAATTCTGGTATAGTTGAATATTTGTATATAATCCCTGCAGCTGTCAGACTCTATAACAGGGGTCACCAGCCTTTCTTTAAACTGAGAGTTTGATAAAACTGTGAACAGTTTGGTTCATCTTTAGTTATATGGTTCTATCTAGCATATTCTATCTTGATATGCTGTCTTATCACAGGTTAATTTTTCAAAAATATTAACAATGATATAAGCAAGGAAAGGGCTACATGTCAACATACAACTCTTTATTTCTATTAATGTCTTACTTCATCCCTACCTGATTGACATGTTTAGGAATTATGAGTGATTGGCTCACTGTAGGGGTGAAAGTCAAATCACATTATGATATGTTAAAGTTAAAACAAAACACAACTGACTGTTTTATATCTAATATATATTATGTAATTATCCTTATAATTGCAAAATGTTTTTTTTATAAATTTGATGATTTGTAATTTAAATCTGACATCACAAAAGTATTTTGGAATTTGAATAATGTATTTTGTAACTGCAGTACACATAATACTAATTTTAAACAATTTTGTCCAGGTTCCTTGCCACCAGGGACTCCTTCAGGACCATCGCGTTCAGTTTCAGAGTCGGTGTGTCCACGGTGAGCCAGATCACCCCACAGGTAGCGGCGGCCATCTGGGACTGTCTAGTGGACGACTTCATGGCTGTGCCTTCACCTGGAGACTGGCGGTCCATCACAGAGGGATTCCAGGAGCGCTGGAACTTTCCTCTGTGCTGTGCAGCTCTGGATGGGAAGCACGTCCAGACAAAGGCACCCCATATATCATATAGGAGACACACACATTGATATACACTAAATGTTTATTTCAATTCTTTTTTTGTGGTGCCCAAATTTATACACCTGCTTGATTTTGTTTAAAAAATTATTGCACACTTTTTGTAAATCCAGTAAACTTCTTTTCACTTCTCAAATATCACTGTGTGTGTCTCCTGTATGATATTTAACTGACATTTTTTATTGTAACAACCAACAATAATAGCCATTATAAAGGAAAATAATGGCTATTAACAAGGTTGCCCAAACTTTTGCATCCCACTGTATTAGTGTATTTTGTCATTAGTATAATAAGAAATAAATTGTACATGTGTCAAGTCGTGTGCCAACATTTGCTGTGTAGTAGAACTGAGACATTAGTCATTATAAAAATTTATTTGAAATAATATTAAAATTCTCAAACAGAAAAACATTAAACATAAATATATAAAATATAAGTATTTACAGAGAGACAGGAATAAAAAGGACCCAGCTGCTCTCCAGAGCAGGAACAAGGCTGAGGAGGAAATGCCCCATTGGAGACTGGTGTGGCCTCTTCACCAGGATGGCCAGCTCCACCGCCGATGGACCGTCCTGGGACCCGTCCCTCATCTGTCTCAGAGCCGTCCTCCTCTATGGGCCTGTAAAACACAGCACAAAACACAAAGAAATGAGAAGGCTGCTACTAGATTTTAATTTCAACATCAAAAAACAAAAAAAAAAAACAGGATATAATCAGTTTTGTTGTAGATATTTAGTAAAGGTGATCACAAGGGAATCCCACCGAGTACAAAGCTATCAGTGCGTGCTGTACATCTGATGCTACAATTGACTACCTGTGGGTGCAGCAGCAGGAGCTCAGAGACTGGGGAGCCATGAGAAACAACAGGGGATGCTCTGCTGCAGAATCAGTTGGTTCTATCAATACAGTATTAAATGTTAACAGGTTGAATATAATTAGAGAAAGTATATACAGTGGTCCCTCATTTACTGCATCAGGGGTTCTCAGAATAACTAGCCCCTCGCCACACACTTCACTTTATACACTTTTTTCCACACACACACGAACATTAGTCACAGTTCTCACAACTGATTCTCAAAGTGCAAACCTTTGTAGATTGCAAAACGTAAAAGTATTATTATGCCGCGTTTTGTCTTCATCTGCCTGCCACTTTCGTGCGCCGGTGCAGGTGTCTATTTCCGAATGAGGGTCATAGTTATGGGTGTTTTTGTGCTGTTTTTTCTATTGGACATGATGGTTATTAAAACCAAACATGATAAATTGGGCAAGCGCAGGAGACACGACACAGAGGAGATTTGTCAATTAGGCTGCAGAATGCAATGCTGTACGGTGCAATAAAAAATCAGCAAAACAGCGAAGCAGTGGCGGATGAGCGGGACTACTGTGCGCTGTTTATTAATGAACAAAATATATTCCTATATGACAACATGCATAAAAGCAGAACGGTATTTGTACGTCAGTGGGAAAATAGTGGTGGCTTGCTAGCTTTTGTGCGGCTTCCCCGGGTCAGTCAAAAATGTAAAAAAGACAAATGAATGAACTTACCAGGTTGCCCGATCTCTTCACATATCTTCCTCCAAGCTCGGTCCTTTATATTCCTGTCTCGGTACAGAAAGCAGCTGGTGTCGTACAGCTCCGGGTTGTTTGCTACAGCTTTGATTAGCCTTCCCTCCATTGAAGAATGAAGGGCTTTGGCTGGATCTGCCTCTTTGACCTAGGTCACAACCACGTCACCAGGCTGCTGATTGGTTGTCGCGGCGCGATTTGACGCTGGAGTTCAGATTTTTCCAACTCGAGTGGTACTTGCGAAACGCGCGTATGCACAAAATGCAACACAAAAACTAATGCGCGTGGTTTTTTTCGCGAGTCAAACGTGCCAGACGCGCTAGACTGACGCGCGTTTCACGCGTTTTGATGATGCAAACTATGGCAAGCCATTAGTGCCAAAAATCGCCACTTTTCTAACCCGTTTGGTTAAGAAATGGCGTAAAAAAACGCCGTTCAATCATTCAAAACGCCGAAAAAACCGGCGTTCAGTTCCAACAAACGCCGCTTTTTCCGCAACTCGGATGGTGCGTTCAGGGTGCCATCCGAGTGGCGGAAAGGTGACTGGAAAGGAAAAACTCAATGCATCATGGGAATCCCCCGGCAGCCTACGTCTATTGCAGCATAACTAAGGGAGGATTCAGGGTCACCTGGTCCAGCCCTAACTATATGCTTTAGCAAAAAGGAAAGTTTTAAGCCTAATCTTAAAAGTAGAGATAGTGTCTGTCTCCTGAATCCAAACTGGAAGCTGGTTCCACAGAAGAGAGGCCTGAAAACTGAAGGCTCTCCCTCCCATTCTACTTTTAAATACTCTAGGAACAACAAGTAGGCCTGCAGAGCGAGAGCGAAGTGCTCTAATAGGGTGATATGGTACTACAAGGTCATTAAGATAAGATGGGGCCTGATTATTTAAGACCTTGTATGTGAGGAGCAGGATTTTGAATTCAATTCTGGATTTAACAGGAAGCCAATGAAGGGAAGCCAAAACAGGAGAAATATGCTCTCTTTCTAGTCCCTGTCAGTACTCTTGCTGCAGCATTTTGGATTAGCTGAAGGCTTTTCAGTGAGTTTTTTGGACATCCTGATAATAATGAATTACAGTCGTCCAGCCTGGAAGTAATAAATTCATGAACTAGTTTTTCAGCGTCACTCTGAGACAGGATATTTCTAATTTTAGAGATGTTGCGCAAATGGAAGAACGCAGTCTTACATATTTGTTTAATATGTGCATTGAAGGACATGTCCTGGTCAAAAATGACTCCAAGGTTCCTCACAGCGTTACTGGAGGCCAAGGTAATGCCATCCAGAGTAAGAATCTGGTTAGATACCATATTTCTAGGCTTTTCAGGGCCGAGTACAATAACCTCAGTTTTAGCTGAATTAAGAAGCAGAAAGTTAGCGGCCATCCAGGTCTTTATGTCTTTAAGACATTCCTGCAGTTTAACTCATTGGTGTGTGTTATCTGGCTTCATGGACAGATAGAGCTGGGTGTCATCTGCATAGCAGTGAAAATGTATGCTATGTCTTCTAATGATGCTGCCTAAGGGAAGCATGTATAATGTAAACAGAATTGGTCCTAGCACTGAACCCTGTGGAACTCCATAATTAACCTCAGTGTGTGAAGAGGACTCTCCATTTACATGAACAAATTGGAGTCTATTAGATAGATATGATACAAACCACTGCAGTGCACTACCTGTAATACCTACAGCATGTTCTAATCGCTCTAATAGGATATTATGGTCGACAGTATCGAATGCTGCACTAAGGTCTAGCAGGACAAGCACAGAGATGAGTCCACTGTCAGAGGCCACAAGAAGATCATTTGTAACCTTCACTAAAGCTGTTTCTGTGCTGTGATGAGCTCTGAAACCTGACTGAAACTCTTCAAATAAGCCATTCCTCTGCAGATGATCTGTTAGCTGTTTGACAACTACTCTTTCAAGGATTTTTGATATGAAAGGAAGGTTGGAGATTTGGCCTATAATTAGCTAAGACTGCTGGGTCTAGAGATGGCTTTTTGAGTAAAGGTTTAACTACAGCTAGCTTGAAGGCCTGTGGTACATAGCCGATCATTAGAGATAGGTTGATCATATTTAAGATCGAAGAATTAATTAATGCCAGGACTTCTTTGAGCAGTTTTGTAGGAATGGGGTCTAAAAGACACGTTGATGGTTTGGAGGAAGTAATTATTGAAGTTAACTCAGAAAGATCAATTAGAGAAAAAGAGTCTAACTTAACATCAATGGTACTAAGAGTAGCTGTAGATAATATTACATCTGTGGGATGATTACTGGTAATTTTTTCTCTAATGATAAAAATTTTATTTGTGAAGAAGTTCATGTAGTCATTACTAGTTAATGTTAAAGGGATTGTTGGCTCAAAAGAGCTCTGACTTTTTGTCAGCCTGGCTACAGTGCTGAAGAGAAACCTGGGGTTGTTCTTATTTTCTTCAATCAGTGATGAATAGTAAGATGTTCTGGCTTTGCGGAGGGCTTTCTTATAAAGCAGCAAACTATTTCTCCAGGCTAAATGATGATCCTCTAAATTTGTGACACGCCTGTCTCAGTGATATGTGGAGTCCAGAAAGTATATTAAGCCAGATATGAGTTCAATACCATGACTCCCTCTGGTGCCACTTAGTGGATTAAATAGTTCTACCACTTGCTCCATCACCGTTCTGTCCAGAGTAAATTCAATGTCTGGCGCAGTAATCCTCTCAGGCCAGTCAACCAGCAATCCCAGCTCATCTGTACCATGAGCACCACCACCACCACCACCAGAATCTGCACCTGAGCCCTGAGCAGCAGTCGTCTCACTCTCAGTGGCTGTCACACTACCATCAGCTGTCCCACCAATAGTCCCATCAGCAGCAGCTGCTCTGGTCTGAAAGATGTCCTGCATGGCAGTTGAGGCTCGGCCCTGTTGCTGGAGGCTGCCTCGGACAAAAATCTGTAATGGGCTCAAGTGTCTCTCTGTCCGCAAGCCATGATTGTTCCACTGTTGAGTGAAGTCTTTCAAATCTCTGTTGATCCTTGGGAGATAGATGTAATGGAGAGCCCAAAGGTGCATTTCATTGTCAATGTCAATGATGCCTTCCTCCTCCAGGTGGTGAAATAAATCACAGTACACATTGGTCATTCCTCGCCACAGATCACCCCAGAGCCTCTCAATTCTCTGATTATGGGTACTCCTTCCTCTTAGGGCACTTCCACGATCAAAGCCTCTGAAAATGTTCATCATCAGGCAGACAGCATTGTTTTCCCCTCCTCTGTCTGTCCGGACCCTCGAGGGTACACCATAGGATACCACGGCTCTGATGAAACTTGATAAAACAGTGCTGCTACGGTTGTTGTTTGAGGCATGAAGGAAGACCACAAGACGACTGTATCCATCAATAGCCCCATGAATGACTATCCTCCACCTAAAACCGTGGTCCATAAGAAGAAAAATATTATTTCTGCTTTGTTATTGAAACAATGGAAAACACAGTCTTAATTGATTTACATGGCACTATTGCATGTCAAGTTTGAATTTTTCTCTGTACGTTGCTTGCGCTCTCTGTGTTCTCTGATCTTCCCCTTTAAACATAACCAGTTGTGTTAGAGGACTGCCCATCCCAGGGCCTGGCTCTATTGGACGTGTCTTACTGTTCAACAATTATATTTGATGTAATGCTGAATTTCACTTTGGTCAAAATAGGTGTTCAACAAATCAGTGTGGTTGGTTACCTTATCAGCTTGTGATTTTCATCAATGTGCCACAATAAGTTTGGACCTGCAACCTGATATGTTCTTCGTTCTGGTCTCCGCAAAACTGCTCTTATGGCAGCTGCTCCAGGATTTATCCGTAGCATGCTTGCTCGAACCCTCCTTCGCTGTAGTCCACGTACTCGCAGGGAGGCTCTGACAGCCTCAGGACCAATTTGTTCATTGCCAGCGACAATGTCCTGCACATGTTCATCCAGCGCACTGTCAGTCAGTTCCGCATACATTGATGCACGGGTGAAATGATACTGTCTGAAATCAGACAAAAAAAACATGAGTATTTTATCACTGCCATAACAACATACATCATAACTTGACTAGTTAGTGCACATTCAAATATACTAATTTTTACAATTTCACAATACCATTTAATTTGAATAAACAGTGGGTGTGTGTCACAAAAGAACTGAAAGTCACACTGGTTTCAAAAGTCACTGACCGCAGACGTCTTCGAATTGTACGAAGTGAAACATTCGAAATATCAGCCATCTGAGGTGCAGTGAATCCACATGACTTCAGGAATGAAAGCTGTTCCCGAGTGATAAGGTAAAGGGATCTGCCTCTACCTCTGTTGAAAACCACTGGTGCCTGGTATCCAAAAGAGCCTGAAAATATATAAGCGTTTGGTGTATTTGGAAAATAGGTTAAGACAGAGTCATAATTTATTTCACACTTTTGATGAGTCAAGGAATCGACACAATATGTGCTTACCTTGTTGGCCATGCTGAGTAGACAGTTCGACCTCCTGAATCAATTCAGCCAAGTCACGCAGAAGTTGATCTGCTGCAGTTACACTGATCAGTCTTCCTCTTGCCCACCGAAGGCTTCTCTGCATTGTCTCCAACCTCAAAGATATCAAAAAATTACTTCTTAATTCATGTTATATTTTCAGGCCATATTCCCCTTAAACATTTTATGCAAGTTAAAATGTTAAATGTTTTCCATCATGCTTTGATCATACCTCCTTAACGCTAACTGTAGCACATCTGGCCCAACATCGTCCATCAGCAGCCGCCGTGTACAGTCATTAAGAATGTTCTTGCACCTTGAGATGAAAATCCTCCAGGCCATACTTTGTACTGTGATCCCACAAAGACAAAAAATTAAATTATTACCTTCAACAGGTTTATATATTTAAATAAATCAAAAAATTTCATGTTAGTCTTCTGAAAATTGTGACTGAGCACTTTTGGAAACACTCTGTCATCACTAAGTATTGGGACTGTGAACAGTTACAGAATGCATCTGAAATAAATGTCAGATTCTAACAGGTTATAGTTCTGTTAATAGAGCTTTTGAATCTACGTTTCATACATATTCCTATCTTTAATAACAGTATGTCAATGATGTCAACCAATATTTTCATATTTCAAACACACACCCAAGTTAAAAATTTGAATCTCCGCATCTTCTACTCTGCATATCTGAAAAATCATTTTTGATAATGTTCCAATTCCATTGTCAAATGTTCCCATCTATGTTATTTATCTTTGTTTATTTTAAATGCTGTCATTAGTTTTTTTTTCCAACTTATTAACAAAATGAACATGGTCTACATTGTTTTGTTCACTTAAATAAAACGACATTTTTGTATTGTACCCTGGGTTCATGAAGACCATGCTGTCTTTTAACTTTATTATTTATTTTCTGCATATACTGTTCTTTATTCATTTCTTTACTCGTTGTGGATTTAAGAGTGTAATAACGGACTGAAACAGAAGATGGCAGCACTGCATGTACAAGGATGCCAGCTGCCGTTAAACCCCGAAGAAGTAGTAGCTCTGTCCCAGAATTCATAGCGCAGCCCTGCTCAGTTTCCAACAATGGCGGCAGCTAGTTAGTTTTAATATTACTCTGATTATTCTTTCTGGGTCACAAAATAAACATTTAACATATTTTCAGGATGAAATGTAGCTGTATAAACCTCAAATATCACTGCAACAGATACACATGTGGTAAATGCAGACTACAGATACCATGGCAGTGCCAGGATTGTGAGTGATTGCTGAAAATGTTGAAATGTACTCACTCACTTTTTATTATTATTTGTAAATATGTGTAAAAATGGTTGGTGTTTTGTACTGTTTTTATCAATAAATCTCAGCAACAAAGGACATACACCCATGTGTGTTGATTTCTCCCTAAGATGGCAAACTGAAACACTCCAAGTTGGTGACTTTTGGAGATTTATTTCCCTGGATGATTGAGAATGCATCAAGATGAAACACAAAAGGAAGTGCACAGCTTTTAGCAGCTCCCCCACCCCCTCAATCACACACCCCCACTCCCCTCCCTCCAGAATTCCCAGGTAACAACCTAATATACATATGAATGACAAGCCAATTAAGCTTCCACTTGGCTGAAGCTAAAGTTTAGCTAAAAGCCTACCAGCCATTTGGCTGCTCTCCGGGTTTTATAGGTAGAAAGGTAGAAGCCTGGGGATGCGAGTGCTAGAGCCGTGAGAACACCGGACTCCCGGCAAATTGTTTTCAAACCCACCGCCGTCTTTCGCTACTCAGGTTAAATATATATAAGTCACTTAGATAACTTAAAAATGTTATTGTTTGGCTTTTTAAACTATTGTATTTGTTCCTGAGTAAATGGGTTTGGCTGAGATTAAAGTTATAGTTTTTACCTCACATAATTGCGCATTGATTTTTCCGGTGAGCTTGCGAAGTAAAGTCACGTGGGCATGCCGCGTGAGCAATCGAACTGAGTCTAAAGTTTTCGTGTGCGAACTGAAGCGGGTGCTTTCCAATCATCAAAAGTAACAAAGTCATTGAACACATTTATACAGTTACCTTTACGTTTACCTACCATTTATCACAGATTTACATTTTTTTAGTACTATGCAAAAAAAGCAACCACAGAGCTACAGTCTGGGTCAATGGTGGCCGAGGCGACGACAAGGCTAACAAAGGAACCCTCGAAGCCTTAGCTTAGTGGAAAAGTATGAAACGAAAATGTTTTCTTTGTTGATGGACTGCGTTCGCAGTGCAATTTATTTGTTGCCGGACTATAAGATGAAAGTAGACACAATTTCGGGCTTACACATTTTGTCCGAAACTGTATATTAACGAGTTTTTTTTTTTACTGTACTGTAAACAACCTATAAATAAAGAATAGAATATAATTCATTCATTCTTACCTTATACTAATCGTGGTGCAGGCCAGTGAAGTGCATGAACTAATATGCTTTCTCCTCTCTTCTTCTTCAGTCAAGTTTAACGGTAGCTTGCATCCACTTTCTCCTCTCAATTCCGCTGAGAGTAATTCCTGCTCTACTGTACAAGACTTGTGAATGGTTACCTGGAGGGATGTACCACTGTAAGAGGGGTGATACGGAACAGTCCAAGTGATCGCTGCTTTAATTTCCCGGTCAGATATACATAAATTGCACGTCGACATAGCTGGTGAACTGTAACTAGACCATAAATCAGTGATAACAAAAGAACATTCAATCTACTTTCTCCGGTACTTTATAGAATCAACATCAATTCAATGTCGTCTTGCTATCTGGGATGGCAGTGCAGTACCGTTTAGCCTAATCCGGCTAATGTAACAAGTGTTATAAAACCGTCCATCCATCCATTCGCTTCCGCTTATCCTTTTCAGGGTCGCGGGGGGCGCTGGAGCCTATCCCAGCTGTCATAGGGCGAAAGGCGGGGTACACCCTGGACAGGTCGCCAGTCTGTCGCAGGGCCAACACACAGGGACAGACAACCATTCACACTCACATTCACTCACACATTCACACCTAGTGACAATTTGGATTAATCAATTAACCTATCCCCACAAGCTGCATGTCTTTGGACGGTGGGAGGAAGCCGGAGTACCCGGAGAGAACCCACGCAAACACGGGGAGAACATGCAAACTCCACACAGAAAGACCCCGGCCTGATGGTGGAATTGAACTCAGGACCTTCTTGTTGTGCGGCAACAGTGCTAACCACTGTGCCACCGTGCTGCCCCGTTATAAAACCGTATTTTAAATAATATAAAGTGGCTAAACGGAGTACCATATTAAAGACCTTATTAACATGCCTCACCTAAAATGGCATGTTGGCAACATTCCTAACGGACCAAGGTTAGCATGACTTTTTTTTTTTCGCTTACTACAAAGCTAACATGTAACATGCGCTTAAAAGGACAAAGCAATGTTTCTGAATCATCGCTTAGCTTTTAGTTAGCAAAGTCGAACAGTAATTGAGATTAACTAGGGTACTTACGGTGTTTTTTGTTGGTGCAGAGATTTCGTATCCATTCACCTGTATGTAGGTTGTTGCACATAGCTTGATTGAGACAACATAAAAATGAGGTTGACTGTGATTGGTTACCACAAATTCTGATCACAGGTTGTGGTAAGGGGTGGATTAAAAAAAACCCACAACTTTCAGTCTTGCTGATCCAATCACAAACAATGTACCTTCTCCCGCCGTACTTTGAATTTTCGGGATGCTATATATATGCCCAGCCTTTTGGCGGACTTTTTGTGGACAGTCATGTCTGAACGGAGCGCTGCATTTCGACGGAGACTCACTGATATCAGAGACAGAATGAATGCCCAATTTAACCGGCTACTGAATCAAGATGACAGTGAAGAGGGGACATCTCTTCTACAAAGGTGAAATGCTTTGGTGGTGGTTACTCTATTGGCAAGCTTTTAGCTTTGCGCCTTCTTTGTTCTTGCAAAACGAAATAACTTTAACATTTTTAAATAATAAATGGCTCGTTTACTAATTATCTGTTACAATTCAATCGACAGCATTTAACAACAAATTCTGTAATCATAAATATCTATCCTAGATCGACGACTTCAAATGACAGTCATTTTAATCCCTGTTATGTGCATTTATGCATAAAGATTTTAGTTTATAAATGTAGCATATCCCATAGTTTCAGGGAGCATTTAATTTGCGAGACAATCGAAAAATGCATGCAATAAACACCGATGTGTTGAACACTCATTCCTTACTCTAAGTGTGTTGGGTGGTTTTTTTTTTCTTTTCGTTTTTTTTCTTGGGGGGGGTCTCTGTGTCATTAGTTTGACTTAAATTATCTCATGGTCTAATGATAGCTTTGGAGTTTTCCGCCAACAGCACGGAGGTGGACCAGTGCGCAGACCAAGAGGCGGGAGAACCAGACATCGCCAGTTAACGTTTAAGGTGTCAGAACTAAGGAATCCGACACTGACACACTACCGATCCCATAGGGGTAATCAATATTTATATTAATATTAATTATTTGGAGTGATGGGTTTGAAAAAAGAGAATTACATCATGGTGTCAGTTGTTTACAAATTGTAGAATTTGGCATTAGATTTTTAGCACCTTTGTAATCTTTATTTCCTTGCATAAGTTGATGTTGAGACACTACAATGTGACAATTTACCCTTTTCCGTTTTTAGGGAAAGCTAATTTGGTTTAAATTTGATTACAGATGCCACTCCTGCTACTCGAGTGGTCGTTCCTGTAAACCTAAATGCAACTGAATTCAGGCAGGCACTACGGGACAATATTGCAGACATACCTTTGCAGTTCGATCTATGCAAAGTGAATGGACAGCGGCTCATTCTTCCTCTTGAAGAGGAGACGCCCCAAGAAATTAGAGCAAGAAACCTACTGGGTCGCTCCAATCTTTATGTCCGTCCAAAGGTATTCAAATGTTCCACTCGGGTGGCTGATATGGCATAATTGTCACTATTACTGTAACTCAGTGGCGCTCCAGTCAACCTAGTATTGTATAAGACATCTTTAACATGTTACTGCTCAGAATAATAAATGCTGTGATTTTCCCAAAAGGATTTGAGACATTCATCTGATCACTATGCCAGATGGCTATGCTTAAATAATTCCCCCTCAGTTGATTCACTGTTAATAACAGAAATGCAGTAGAGCAAGCTTGAACTGTGGTCTAACAGTATTTTAGGGTTAGGGTCATTTTGTTCTTGTAATCCCAGTTTCCTGGGTTTTGGCTTTTTCATTGTCTTTTGTTAATGTCCTTAACCTTTGCTTTATTTATTTATTTATTTTCCCCCCTCAGTTATCCTAAGTTATACCTACCCAAAGACTGATCTTCTGTGGTTATGCTTTCATTCATTTTAGGTGTGGCTGTTTTGGTTCTTGTCTTTGACTTGTCCTCTGTTCTTGTTTGTCATTTGTTGTTCCATTTCTTTTATATTTTAATACTCTGGTGTTTTAGATTACAGAAGCCAATGAGGACTCAACTGGTGGAGAAGTTGTGCAGTCTGAAATGACAATGTAAGTGTTTGACAACTGCCTTTGGACTGTAGCACTGTAAATGCATTACACCCTCTCATCATCAATATTTACCATATTGCAGTGTGCTGCATGACACCGAGACACCTGACCATGGCAGGCACAATGTACAGGAGCCAGAGGTTATCAGGTAAATGGCACTCTGTTTGTTTATGAGTTGGAATTTTAATCTTAAACTATTGCACAATTTTATTTTATTTTTTGGTAAAACAACTGTTGTACAAACGAATTCTATCATTATTATAACTTGGATCATTTTGTGTAGTCTAGATCAATAAATATCTGCATTGGGGTCCTCTTCCTGCTATGAAATATTTCTGCTATTCCTTTGCAGTGGTCTGCATGAAAACCATACAGCTCATTCTAGTAGGCATGGTCTCCAGGAACCAGAGGTTAACAGGCAAGTGGTAGTTGTTGAATAACATGCCAAAACTTAAGTGTAAACTGGAACTTATAAAGCACACACCATAGGTAAATAGACACTCAATTAGTACAATATACGGGGTGAGACCAGCGAATATTAAAATTTTAAAGGTTGCATGTATTGAACTGATAACATTTATGTGCCCTGAATATAGACCAATGGTTTAATTGCCTCATTCGGTTTCTGTTTTGCTTTTTCATGTTTTTCTGATTTGTTGATGTCATGATATTGGTATTTTTAATTGCTGAAAATGCATCGATAACACTTTAGTCAGCCTGACCATTCAGACACTTGGAACTACAAATCACCCAAACTATTCCCAGTAAATGGGCCCTGTAGTGGCAGTTCCTTATGTTTCACAAAAAAAGGAAAAGAAGACACTGCTGCCCTGTGATAATCTTTTGTGCGCAGGGAAAACTGCACTGTCAAAACTTGAAAGTTGCATTGTATAGTTTATTGATCCATTTTGGCAACCAATAACAAGATCCATTTTTGTTGCTTCATGCTGCTTGTCTCTCGAATTAAAAACAAAACAAAACAAAAGGCCCATCTCAGTGCATGCTGGTCTTATACCAGTCTCTTAAGTTATCAAAAATAGCCCTGAAATTCTTCCTGGCTGACTTGATAAGATAAACAACAAAACAATGGAATGAGCATTAACCTACAAATAAAAAATGATTAGCCCAAAAATAGAAGTAAACTAACAACAAACTTTATATTTTAATATTTTGAAATTTGTTAAAAGACAAAGGGCTCCAACAGATGCAATCAAGGACCACATGGCCATTTTAAGTGCCTGTATCTATACAGTAAAAGAATGTGAAATCAGATTCTTTTATCATATGAGTCATTCCATGTCAGTATGTACACATGATATTAAAAAAATCAAATGCATTTGTTCTGTTTAGGGAAGAGTTTTACATCGACTCTGCAGAGTCAGAAGTATCAGACCTGGATGAGGCTGTCCTGGCTTCCCCTGAACGAAATGATTCACATGTATGTCTCATGAACAACACTGCCAGAACTGCTGTGTATGTGTTTCATGTAGTCATGACCTTTCTCTCCCCCCCCCCCCCCCCCCCCCCTTTTTCTTCAGGACGAGATGGACCTTGCGACTGTGTTGAAAGATTTCCAGGAAACACATCTTGACACCAGCAATTATTGTACAATAATAGCCAGACGAAGGAAAATCCTACATAGTGCCTGCATGGCACTTTCTAAGTCATATTTTGCCTGGCATAAATTGCCAAATATTGAATTTGTTGGTGAAATGGCCGATGATTATGGAGGCCCAAGGCAGGAATTTTTTCGGTAACCCATTCCCATCTCTCCCACACAATAATAGAATGTGTGAATGTGTTTTTTGTTGTTGCAAAGATGAAATCACAATTTGACTCAATTTTTTTTATTTTTTACTATCTTTTCCTGCAGCTTACTTATGGTCGAAACTCAGAATTCCCTAGGGATTTTTGAGGGGAAGCCTGGCAGTCTGTTGTTCAGCTATAGCCAGCAGTTGCTGTCAAGCAACAAGTTTTATACGGCTGGTAAACTGATTGCTTGGTCGATAGCACACAATGGGCCAGGGCCACGGTGTATCAACAGACACCTGTTCTGTATGATGTGTGGCCAGAAGACATCTCTTGATGACTTCGATGTAGAGGTCTTCATGGACGAAGACATCAAACAGAACATAGAAAAGGTAAAGCTGTGTGCATGCTGAGGTGTAATTAAATTCAATGAAACGATGCATAGCTTAACTCATAAGTGGAACGTCTCAAAATGTAAGTGCACTTAGTGAATGCTTTAAACGTATGTATTTATGGAGGTGCCTGATTTTCAAGGTTTCCAACTTCAGCACCCTAGAAGACCTGGCAGACTTGAAAAGTCACCTTGGGGACTGGATTGCAGGCTGTGGTATCCCTGACATCTACACTGCCACACTACTTGATGTTAAGAGGATAAGGGGCAAGATTGTATCTCATTTTGCATTTCACAGGTGAGAATTTGCTAGAAAATTCCAAAGTAGTTTCCTGGTCAGGGCTCGTCTTCCCATTGTGTTCCCCCCTAATAGTTAACACTTAAACAAATCATCAATCTGCTGAGTTGATATCTGTATTGCAGTTAAGGTGGTGTTTAAATTGACAAAACAAAACTTTTTGTTTTGACAAAACTTTTTGTTTTGTTTCACAATTTTGCTATGTTGTATGAATTGAGAGTACAATCTGTGGTCAACAGGGTTGCCAGCATGATTCAGCAGTTTGTTGCCGGTATGGACTCGTGTGGTCGGTTCTGGCAAATGGTGAAGAGATGCTGGAAGCAGTTCCTTCCTGTATTTACAATTGCAGGAAATAAACTTACAAGAAACAGCTTCCAGGATCTCTTCACCATTGGATGGAGTCCAGCTGGAAGTGACAGACGTGAAAAAGCCACCATCTTTCAGTGGGAATGGTGGCTTATGGCCATTCAGGGTGAGTACATAGAATACAACACATGTCTTGTTTCTGTTTGAATTGCTTCAGGCATTTCATGTTAAATACAGTGTCCACAATACAAAATACAGACAACTAAATCGAAACAACACTTGGGTGCAATAAAACCTTAGAACTTTGCAAAATCCACCCCTTCTTAGAGCATATGAGGAAGTTTTTGACTATTTTACCTTTTAGGTGAGGTATTTGAAAGGAAACCACCTACAACAAATATTTTTTGAAGATTATTTCTTTTATCCTCTGTCATCTCTACCAGATCTTGTTTAGACTGATAGGATGTAATTTGATTTTCATTGTGATTTCTGGTAAAACATTATTTTTATTACATGACCGAAAACATCTCCTAACACTAAAATATTAAATAGTTATATTACATACTTGTATTTAAAATATGGTAAAATTTAAGATTCAATTGTATTAGCACATCTGAGAATTAAGTAAATGGTAAATGGCCTGTATTTGTATAGCGCTTTACTAGTCCCTAAGGACTAGAGTCAGTCGTTCTCCCATTCACACAATGGTGATGGCAGCTACATTGTAGCCACAGACACCCTGGGGCGCACTGACAGAGGCGAGGCTGCCGGACACTGGCGCCACCGGGCCCTCTGACCACCACCAGTAGGCAACGGGTGAAGTGTCTTGCCTAAGGACACAACAACCGGGACTGTCCGAGCCGGGGTTCGAACCGGCAACCTTCCGAATACAAGACGAACTCCCAACTCTTGAGCCACGATCGCCCCCAGTATTTTTGCAGTGTTTAAGACAGGTTTCAAATTGTGTTATTTGTGTCATTTGTTAATTAGATGCACTGCCTAACTAGAAGAACCTTCAGGTATTCCATTGACTATAACGAAACCTCCTGTATATTAGTGTCCTAGGGTAATCGAGTGGTGCAATGACAACACCCGCGCAAATGTGACATCACTAGAAAGCCAATGTACTCTTGCAAGGACAGAATGAATAACTTTAAAAAAAAAATACACATTGCATAAACAGTCCTTGACATATAGGTCTGACTTGGAGGACCAAAATTAATTTCCTGTCTTAGGAGGGCAGGATTGCTTTGAGTATTTTTTTTTTTTTAATACAATGCTTTGCAATAATGGTTTTGCCTAAAAACCTGTTTTTGACTCCAAAATAGTCATTAACGCAACTGCTCTACTATGCAGTCAGTGTAACTGATTATAAATCTACACATTGCACCTTATTTAACACTTGTATGTATTTTAACAGAGCAAGAGGTGGACCACACATTTGAAGAGCTGCTGGTCTTTATAACTGGGGCTGACTTACTTCCACCACTGGGGTTCCCACAGTCCTGCAACATAGACTTTTACGATCAGGAGTCAGGGATGCGGCGCTTCCCATACAAATCAATGTGCAGCTTATCCCTGTATCTCCCAAGAGGTGTTGCAGATGAAGATCAATTCAAAGATCTTATGAACGATGCATTAAAAGGATCCCTGGGATTTGGAAAGGTGTAGCTGCATACATGAACTGATGCTGGGAAGCTGTGGTTAAAACCTGTGGCCTTTTGGGATGAAGTTGTTATTGTAAGTGTTCTTAAAGGGGATTGCTCCTGGCACTCAGGCTTCTTAAAGATTTTACATTTTAAAAGTGTTTTTACAAATGACTGTTCATTGTGTATATAGTTATATTTATAGTCCAGTTAAGACAACTAGGGTATGCATGCATCAAGCCATGCAAAATAAGTGGTGTTCAGAAAGTTTCCAGGAAATAGTTCAAATGACAATTCATCTAGAAATATTCTTTTGGAAAATTGTTGTTTATGTTCAATTATAGTACACTGCATAGAGTGTGGGTTTTTTTATTTATTTATTTATTTATTTATTTATTTATTTTCAAGATGTACAAGAGATGCCAGACAAACTTTGAACTAAAAGACACTGACTTTTGTAAAATAAAATATTGTAATGTCAGTTCTCATGGTGTCTTGTCTATTTAAAAATTAAATTTGAGGCTTACCTGTTACTGTCAAATACTGGTATTGGGTTCCATTGACGAGGGCTATGAAGTACAATTATGTGCTTAAGTCAAGGTAAAAGGTTAAATGAATTTACCCTCATCTGTTCTCAAACCAAGAACTGAAGAATCCATCTCAACTCAGAATTAAAAGTTATGAATTAATTTTACTGCTTTCGAGAACAAAGCAGTTTTAACAAACTGACTTTAAACTCCGGCGTTAACTCTGAGATTGGCACCTGGCCTTTTACTATAACCTGGTTAAAAATCAATTATGTAAATGTGGTAGAATTTGGTAGTATTGTGGTAGAATTATGTAAGAGATGATGGCTGTAAAGCTAGTGTTTTTTGTAAAAAAATAATGTCAAGATAATGAACACTGGTATTAAAATTATATTTTATACATAAGGCAATAACTGTAATTACCAAAGTAAAGAAAATGATTTGTTAGACTCAGTTTGTTGGTGAACGATGCTTAAAAAGTGTGTAGCAATTTGGACAGTCAATCCAGTGATTGCTTTGCTTTTTCTATGGTCACGGCTTACCTTCTTTATTACTGTCATTTGGCTGTACGTGACAATATATTTAGCTAAAGTTCCTTATGCTTGTTTAGGTTTCTTCCTGTGTTCTAGGTTCATTCAGCCCAACCTCAGGAAACTTGTCTGCTTGCCTACTGTCATCTCTACAAGCCTCATCATATTCATGCTGTCTGACTCCGCTGATAAGGAACCAAAATCCCTGAAATGAACAGTCGCTTTCTAGCCTATATTTTTAAGCCTCAGTTCATCCAAAAACAGGATTACACAGTGGTACATGTTTATAGATCAAACACTCTATAAATGAATGTTTTTCATTTTCCCTAATGTGTGTTCACAAAGGACACAGCCACAAGTGCTTCTACAGTGTTTGTTTTTACTTTTAGCTACATGGTGGTTTAAATAAATGTCACACATGAACTTGTAATCTCTGAAAAATAAGGGGAAAAGGTGAGATTTGAAAAATATTCCTGAGATACTGTTAACATTATTAAATTTGAAGGCTATTATACAGTGGTATTACTTTAAACTGAGTAAAGCGGTATTTTCATAAAAGTTAAGGTCTCCTTTTGTTTGTTTCAGAAAGAGCATACTGTCATTTACTTGCTTTTATTATTTATTTATATGCCCTCCGCGGACCATCTCTGCACTGCGTGGGTGATTAGTGGCTCCCTGCACAGTAAGGGCTGCACACAGGGACAAGACGCACTCGGTTACGATCGGATCTTCCCTGGGCAGGGGGAGGTGATGAACTGTATGCCACTTTTTCATTGGCATACATTAAGTACAATGTTTTATTGCCTACGGTGGGGCAGGTCACATACTGGGTGAAGGTGGGCAGTGTGGAGTCCAGCGAGACATGATTAAAGTCCCCTAATATTAGAGACAGTGTACAAGACAGTGTACATCACTGTCACAACGACGTTTGTTTTCATTCAAAGGCTTTATGGTTTTTCTTATAATACCTGGTGGACCAGTCTCTAGTCAAAATGCCCAGGCTGATTTTTTGTCCCAGTCCAGCCCTGGGTCTGGGCATTCCTCGCTGCACTGTACATCATACACTACGTTGTTAAGTTTGTGTTTAGGAGTTTTGTCTTTGGGATGAACCAGTTTTTGTCTGAGTTTGTGGATGGGTCTGAAGTAAGCTGGGATGTCGTGCTTGGAGAAAACTCCTGAGTTTCTCTGATAAACCTGCTACATAGGGGATGACAATTTTGTTCCAATTGTTCTTCTTATCCTTAGTTGGTGTCTGATCTTCTTTTCTGTGCATCTTTGCTGACTTGATAAAAGCCCAGTTAAGATAACCACGTTTTAAGAGCTTTCTTTACAGGTGTGCGTTACCTCTTTTCCCCTTCAGGCTTAGAGGGAATATTTTTGCCTGGTGTTGTAGGGTCCGGATTACTCCACGTTTGTGTTCCAGAGGGTGGTGGGAGTAAAAGAGGAGGTACTAGTCCGTATGTGTGGGCTTCTAGTAAACTTTAATGTTGAGGTTTCCATTCCCTTCAATGTGCACGGCACAGTCCAGGATTGGCAAACAGTTATTCTTTATGTCTTCCCTGGTGAACTTTGTTTTTATCCACAGCGTTTATGTTTGCAGTGAAGGATACTTCTTGAGTTTTGATTTTGACCCAGGTGTCGTCCGCATATCTGTAGCAGTGGCTGGGCCAATTTGTTTCCCCTCTCTGATATGTTTTTATATACATATTAAGCTGACTTTTTAACTCTCTCATGCCCTTCTTCATATTTTAATGTGAATGGAAGAGTGAAACTTGAAAATGACTGAATTTTAAACAAAGAGGGGCACAAGAAGTCAGCTTCAAAGACTGCAGCTCCTGCAAAGTTAAGTTTGCAAGGGTCCCAAAATTTATCCACTTAAATTGGGTAAATTGCCGACAAATGCTAAACTACGTACAGGCAAATATTCATTCTGTGGTCTCTGGTCACCAGGTCGCTTCCAGTTTTAAAAGCAACCACAGTACAGTGAGTCTGTTGAACCAGTTTGTCTGAATTCAGATGACATCACTAAAGCAGTCAGACACAGTTTAAGTGATTTTATTAAAAAAAAAAAACCCAAAACAAAACAAAACCAAGCTGCTTTGATTTTTAATGTTGAATTAGAAGAACTACAACAGTCACCCACTGCCAACTAATCCCAACAGTCCTGTGAAGGTGTGCTGCGTCTCACTTGGTAGAACTCTGACTGCAGCAGCAGACATACCAGTGCGCGCTTTTCAAAACGCAGTGACTCCAAAACATAAAGCTGGACTCAGATTACAAGACCTGTAGGTCAACTCTTTTCTGTCATTTTCTCCACAAAGTCAGTTTGGTTTAACAGTCTCATGTACTTAACAGTAATCACATAGGAGCTGTAAGTGAAAGAGGTGGTGCTGGTGTAGTCTTTTATGGTCGCAGGGGTTTCAACCTGCTAAAATCGGAGCCTAATTAAGTGTCAGAATCATGTCAAAATTAACACAAAGCACTGAGATTAAGCCCAAAGGAGGCTCTGTGGATTATTATAACCGAGCTACCCATGTTGCAGAGCATAGGGCTGGAACACAGTAAGAGAAAACGAAAAATAGATCAGGTCTACGTGCAGCAGAAATCTGGAACTGGTCAGACTGAACTAATTCACAGCAACAGAGTGAGAGGAAGGAGAAGCTGCTGTTACTGAATGTACTACATCTGCTGGGTGGAGTTTCCATTCCAAGTGTTGTTGTCATCCTCACTGTCCTCCTGAGTCCTGAGCCTACAGACTTTACCATCTTTCTTGAATTCCTTGGGACGGTTCTCCAACGTGTGTTTGGAGAGATTTCCCCTGAAATGGAAAATAACAGGACAGTAAGCCAGTTACCACATTCAGAACATAAACTCTCCAAATCAAGAAAAAGAAACAATACATCTGATTTCTAAAAATGTCATTATATTAAGGCCATCACACGTTGTGAAAAAACAACAACATTTAGAATTTTCCCGATCCAAACTTGAAAATGAAGAAAGAAAAAGGAAGTCGACATCAAGCGATAATGAGTTGGTCTTGATGTTTTTAGACAAGAAAAGAAAAAACTGAGATTCTGGGTCATCCGATTCCCAACAGGAGGCTTCAGCAGGAACATCATGGAAGCTTTTGTACATATTTCAGTGCACATCTGAGGAGGCAGAGAAGTAATTTCACGAAGCTGAGTGACCCGGAGCAGCATGTAACTGTGTGTCTGACTTAAAACTATTTGTATATTCAGTGGCAGCGCATGTTTTGTGCTACCTGCACACTTGTTGTCAAATGCAGTGGTCTGATTGGTCAGATCAGAAATACTGTGGAAAAAAGCTTGGGTCAAAAAAAAGAAATGCTGCAAATATGTCTAATGACACTAAGCGCTGGATATGAAAGACTGCGTTAAGAACAATTAAGTACAAAAAATATTTTTAAAAATAGGAAATATCTGCACAAATGTTACACACAGGTGTAAAGGCCTTTAATGTGAATTTCTGCAAGAAAAAAATACAGAAAATCAGGGATTCAATGTTAGCCCTAAGAAGAACCTCATTAAAGTCGCATTATATGCGCATTAATGATGTGTGCTTCTACATGTGTGGAGACTGCAAAATGGCCCTCACCTCTTTGCCTTGTTTGAGGCTGATGAGCTGTTGTAAGAGCTGGACTGTTGAGCGGGACCCCTGGGCTGGACAGATGCTGCAGAGGGGGGTGGTGTTGCAAACACAAAGGAACTGAGAAATCTCCATACAGCCAGCAGAGGGTAGAGGAGTGTACCCAGAACTGCCCAAATGCCACCACCAGAGGACTGGACCACTGTGTTTGCAGGCCTGCCTGATTGCTGAGAAGAAGAGTTCATACACTGTCACAGGAGGCGCATTTAAAAAGGATTCACCTTTTCAAACATGCACACGTGTGTGTGTGTGTGTGTGTGTGTGTGTGTGTGTGTGTGTGTGTGTGTGTGTGTGTGTGTGTGTGTGTCCACACTTTTCTATGTTAAACTGAGTTTGTGCATAAGTCAAAGAAAATTTCAGAGAATTTCATGGCTCCCTCTACATGTTAATCTGCGTTTCTCTTCACCAGCATGTCTTTATCCTGTCTTTCTTCTCTCATCCCAACCGTCACAGCAGATGGCCCCGCCCCTCCCTGAGCCTGGTTCTGCTGGAGGTTATTTTCTGTTAGAAGCGAGTTTTTCCTTCCCACTGATGCCAAAGTGCTTGCTCATAGGGGGTCATGATTGTTTGCTTTTTCTCTGTGCGTATTATTTAGGGTCTACCTTGCAACATAAAGTGCCTTGAGGCGAGAGTGGTTCAGGGTCAGCTTACCTGCCCAGATCCACTCACTGTACTGGAAAGCCCCCCGTATAATAGAATACTTAACATAAAAATACCACCACAGCAAACCCTGAAAAAACGGGACTTTGATATCTTTTTGATTCTGTCTATTTGGTCTCTTATCTTATTGGATGGTGTTGTATGTGTATATACGTTATGTTCACATATGTGTGCTTGTGTGTGAATGTGTACAGTTTTGTATATGTATGTGCATATATGCATGTACATTATATGCTATATACTCTTACATGTCTTACAATTATTTTTTTAAAATGTTTTCTTTCTATTTTAATTATTTTATTATATTATCCCTCTGTTCAGCACTTTGGCCGACACTTGATGTCTTTTAAATGTGCTATATAAATAAAGATGACTTGACTTGAAAGTAATTTCTTAAGCCTGGAGAACTACTGTTCAAGACCACTTTAAAAATACTGGCAATGGTCCCATTGTTCTCAAGTTATGACATTTACAAGACTTTCAGAAAATTTGAGCTCTAACCTTGGCCTGAGATTTAAACTTATCTGAGATTTTTCACCTATAGTATCAATTCGAAACTACTAAATCACTTTGTTCTTAGTTATCACATTCACAAACTTGGACGTCCAAGTTTGTGTCCATCCAGGATGACAATACAAGCCTTTTATGGCTGAGGGGTAAAAAGTTACAAGGTAATACAGTACATTCCTTCAGAAAAGCAATGACAAGTGACTTAAGACATTTGAGTATCGTAAATGTTTGCCAACCATAAAAGAAATCTGCAGTTTTTAATTTAGTCAAGGTTTGTAGAAAGAAACTTTTTTTTTTAGGTTTCGCAGGGATTTCCACGTTCTGCTAAACCCGCTGAGGTGAAACTTCAATTGTTGCCAAGGAAACCTGTTAAGGCCAAGGCCTGGGCTGAATATGAAACTCTCTGAGTAACTTAGTAACTAACTACTAAAAAGTAGACTACTCACTGGCAAAAGAACAACAGAAGCACTTGGAGCCAGGTCCAGTTCTAGCAGAGTCTTGTTTAGGTCTTCACTGGTGAACTCGCGCCGAGGGAACATGGTTGCGAGGGAAAAGTTTCCATAGCGGTTGCCAACTTCCTGAGGACACCAGGACAAACATTTTACAGTGACTTAGCATGAAGTGATACAGTGCTGGGTGACATGCTTTAACATACTCTGAATAATGAAGAGCTTTGTTTAACACACAGGCTACAAAAATCAGCAAGCAGAAAATCATCCTGATGCTTGAATTAGCAAAAATGCAGCGCACCCACACATACATTACACACTACAGCTGAAAGCGATACATTTAGTACCACAGTGTACATTCACCAGAAGGCCTGCCTCTGTCTCTAGTTGTTAACACTGTGCAAACACTATCCCTGGTGCCCCGAATTTTTATTTTGGATGATTATAATCATGTATGTCTTAAAAAACACCCAAAAACATTAACCTTTATCAGCATGTCTTTCTTAAATCCCTCAGATTCCCACCTCTGGGATCGACACATCATAACTGTGTACATCTGCCTAGCTATAAAACTGTTGTCAGGAGGGAAAAAGTCCAAATCATGTACATTAAGAACTGGAATGAGGAAGCAGTGCTCTGCCTGTGGGGCTGTTTCCAATGCACTGAATGGGATGTCTTCAAGCAATCTGGGCAGTTTTGTCCACAATTTAAAGAATGAGGCATCAGAGCTGCAGACAGCTACCAAAGAGCTGAAAGGAGAAATCCTAAAGGCTAAACAAGCCGACAAGCCTTTCATCGATCCGCAGAAATTTGAGGAGGAGAAATCCAGCTGGCTGTGAACAAAGACTTTTTTTTTCCTCTTCGAAAATAAAATGTCTGCAATAACCTGGACTTGGCTTGGTATTGCAAAAGAAAAGAAAAAAAAAAACACTGTAGGAATCCAGGATGCAAAGACCAGTGCTCAGGATATTTTAGAGGGTATTAATTCACACAGAATTTGTCAATGCTCTAAACTGCTTTTATAACAGTTGTGAGAAATTTCTTCACATTCAGGTAAAAAGTGCCGTGGACCAGACAATATAAGTGGACAGCTCCTTAAACAGTGTGCGAAGGAGCCGAGTCCAGTGTTTCACAACATCTTTAATCAGTCCTTAAAATGACAACATCTCCTTAGTGTCTGGGAGGATGCTGTAATTGTCCCACAGTCATCCAGGCAAGAGACTTTATGTTGGATCCTCTACGGTTTGCTTACAAGCCCCACAGAGGAGTGGAAGATGCTACATATCTTAACTTGCTCCTTAAACACTTGGAAAGAGAGAGGTGTCCTGCCAGACCTATTGATTTGTCTTCTGCTTTTAGTAGTTCAACCGCATGTTTTAAGTCTCAGGAGCTGACCCAATTACAGATGCAGCACACCAGAGAAATCCAGTCATGGTGCATTATAAAGCCACTTTGACTGAACCTCTGTCTCTCCCCGTCTGTGGCTCATTATGCTCCCTTGGTTATGTTCTGTTATGGCCTTTGTAACATTTAAACTGTGTTTGAGTTTCTTTACTTTATTTCATTAATATATCTTACAGCCTTTAAAAGCCTGTGTGTGGTCTCCCAGTTGTCATATCCTTTGAGCCAATTGTGACAAAGATAACCTGATCCCAATATCTATATATTAGGATATCTGGACTGCTCAACAAGAGCAGAGAGGATGTGAAATTCAAGAATCAAGACAGACCTGAGCAGCGAAGTTTCGAGCCTCCTGCAGTCTACTCTGTGAGGGGAACTGGTTGGTGAAGGAGGAGCCGTCTGGGAGGCGGAACTGGATCCTTGCTATGGTACTGAAGAAGAGCGAGGAGAGGATAAAATTTGAGCAGCATATGCATATACACATGCACATCAGACTGTTCACAGAACTGCTGGAAGCTACAGTCAAGCAAAGGTTAGTCCTGCTGAAGGGGAAACCACTTTTTAGGGCCAGAGCCTGGGAACTTTGTATTGTACACGTATAAATTAGTCATGTTTTCGATATGCATTATATTGACTTTTAACAATTCAAGTTAGCAAATTGCTATAATAGTAGTTTATCTATTGAAATAATGCAAGCTGTGGAAACTCCACGTGGTTACCTAAAGTAAACTCAACTTGATACATTTTCATACTAATTTATAGTTGCACTAAAAACAAAAACACATAATTTCTCCACTTTCACATTAGTTTTTTGGATTCAGTCTTAACATTTTTTTTAAATCTTCTGTAATTGCCTCGTGTCTCATTCACTTTTGTTGTGTAATACGTGCAACATCCATCCATTGGTGACATCACTTATAGAAGGCTTTCAGCGGTGGCGGTGGTGTGACGAGGCGAGACCTTCACATTTACACAAACTGAAATGCGTGAGTTGTTATCTAACTACTCCTCACATTTTCAGACACATAAAGTACACTCTCCCTCCCTCACAGTGATTAAAAAGCAGCAATTATTCCTAACACAATCAGGTAATGTTTACAGTTTCAAATTCACATCATTTAGTCCCAACAGGATACAAATGTCATGAGCACCAAACTCTGTTTTACATGAAGAGGGTGATCATCCTCGCTTTCATTGTGGCCAAACTTAGCCAAGTCAAAGATTTCCAAACCAAGTCATCTAAAGAATCAGTGGATATTTTAGATTTTGTTTCACTGCACACTACTGCATGACATTTGTGCTGTTTCACAGTGCATTTTACAGGAGAAAGCGGCATCAACAGAAAAGAATTAGATAAAATATTAAAAGAATGACAACTCAAGTGGGAAACACCACTGGGTTTCAGCCATCACACTTATTAGTGGAAAATTTCCTTTTCAACTAATTTCCTACAGAAGGCTATAAGAAAAGAGCTTTCATCATTATTTTAACATTTATGTGTCAGCTATTCTGCAGCTTTAATTTTTCTCAAAACATACTTGTATCAGACACAAGCCCATTTAGATTAGCAACTTTTCGGCTTGTAACAGTGGATTTTTTTTTGTTAAACACCAAATCACAGTTTATACTCCTAAAATACAAAAGTAGGAGAAGCAGAGTACGTGTGGATATATAATGATGATATTAACATATTTAATCCCTATTGAATTTTTTCTCTTTTATTTTGTTGGTGAAACTACAGTTTCTACTGACAGCTCATAACGTGCTTTTGTCATGACTTATATTTAAGGTATCACTTAATTTTAATATATACATACATTACATACATTTGATGTATTTGGTAATTAGATTTATTTACAATATAAAAACAAGTGTGTTCAGTATAAGAACTAGACACGTAGAATGATTTGCCCATGTCGTCTCTGTGTGCTGCTGGGCTCTGAATCGGAGGGCAGCTCCTGAAATCACAAAGAGAAAACAATGATCACAAATAGTTAACTGTTCAGTTTGTCCCTCAAAGCTGAAATAAAGTCCATCCCTGTCCTGAAACAGGTCCTGATTTTCTCAGCTCTTAGATTTTTACTAATGCAGACTATTTTACCTATTTTGAGCAAAGATCAGGCCAGTCAAGCATTGTCAACATTAAAAAAAAATAAAAAAAACAGAGCAAAACATACAGAGGTATTAACACAATTATATTAATCTGCTGCCCTAGAAGTTGACAACATGCACTACCAGTCAGAAGTTTGGACATACTTTCTCATTTATCCATTTTTCTTTATTTTCGTGACTATTTACATTGTAGATTCTCACTGAAGACATTAAAACTATGAATGGACACAGTAGTAAACAAAAAAAGTAAGAAATACCTCAAAACGTTTTATATTTTAGACTCTTCAAACAGCCACCCTCTGCTTTGCACACTCTTGGCATTCTCTCAATGAGCTTTATAAAGTAGTTACCTGAAATGGTTTTCCAACAGTCTTGAAGGAGTTCCCAGAGATTTTTAATTTCAAACCCCTCCTCTACATTAACCCATTCACTCAGCAAAGCAGTGGGCAGCTACCAGTCCAGCGCCAGGGGGAGCAATGTGTAGAGACAAAACCTTGCACAAGGATGCCTCAGGGTAGCCTTGCATTCAGTGCATTAGAACCCACGACCTTCCAATCATGGGGCGACCACTCTACCTACTGAGCTATCCCTGCTCGATGCTAAGCACTTGTTGGCCTTCTTGCCTACACTGTGCAGTCCGCCTCATCAAAAAACCATCTCGATTGGGTTTACGTCACTGTGGAGGCCAGGCTGTATGGCACAGCACTCCATCACTCTTCTTTTTTGTCAAATAGCCCTTACACAGCTTGGTCACAAAAGGTTGATTCTGTTCTTCGGGACGTAGTGTTTTCAGGGGGAGAAACGTTTGGTCACTCATCCAAGTCACTTCTTCAGTCCCAGCTCAGGCCAGTGGACACTCTTTCAACGATGAGGAAGTACACATCCTGGACAGGAGAGAATACTGGTTTGTGCGGGGAGTCAAGGAGCCATTTACGTGAAAAGGGAAATACCCTCTCTGAATCAATTAGGGGGCCTAAGGGTACATCTTTAACCATCTTACAATGCTGTGATTGCAGCCATTCCCCAACTCTCTGTGAATGGTACTCATGGCCATTGATCAGTGGTCTGTGATCAGTAGTTGTTAATCAATGGTCATGACAATTTGCATATTTATGATGAAGGAACTGACCTCACAGCCCGTTGTTCATTAAGTGGTGCTAGTTTCAGTCATTGTGGTAATGTTCTGTTTATAAAGTTGGAAACCTGCAGTCATCTGAGACTGAAGAAGTCACTTGGATGAGTGACGAAACGTTTCTCCCACTGAAAACGTCCAGATGAACAGAATCAACTTTTGGAAAGTAAAGGGTGGTTACTTTCAGGAATCTAAAATATCAGACTTTTTTTTTTTAAATCAATTTCTTCTTTAATACATAATTCCATATATCTTGCTTCATATATTTGATGTGTTCAGTATGTATCTACATTTTTGTAATAAAAATATTAAAATGTGGTGCTGAAAAATTTCTCAAAATTTTGTCCTTTTAAAAGACTGATTAAGCACTGTACCGATTAACTTTTTTTGAGCAGAGTAAAGACCCTTTCACACCGGATGTGTAAAATTCATGTGAATATTTCAAGGGTAAAAATATTTTGGGATCCGAATAAACGGATCCGACAATCAGATCACTGCATTTGGCAACAATTGCACTCATGGCTCAAATTGCGCAATTGTACTGAATATGCAATGATATAAAAATAATAAAATAAATACAGTTTTACCTCAGACACACAGCTGAACAATACTCCAGCTCACTTGGCTCTCTGAAATGATTTCTCTACCTCCTCATATGTGGTTCGAACTCTGCTAAGAAGAGTTCAAAGTGCCTCACTAACATCCTAAATCATGCAGCCTACACAATGGCACCCTGACTGCCATTAGGTACCAGAATGAAATTCTTAGACCCATCGTCAGACCCCTGCACTGCTACAGTGGGTCCTGGGTTCCTCCTGGTGCCTCGTGTGGTGAGAGTATACAGGCAGTTCCTGAAGAATTAAGGAATTGATGCCATTGAGTGGCCACCAAGCTCGCTTGATTTAAATCTAATTGAAGAGCTCTGGGAAATGATGCTTTGCTGACACTGCCAGGTTGCACCTGACTGTCCAGGAGCTCAGTGATGCCCTGTCCAGGAGCTCAGTGATGCCCTGGTCCAGAATTAGGAGGAGATCCCCAGGACACAATCTCTTATACTCTGATCTAATACAATGACAAATTACTGAACTTGGTTACACGGTAATGCTTGCTGTGCTTCCACAGAACACAGCTTTCCACAGAAATGATCTCAGACCAGCAAAAGTCTCTGATCAGTTTACTGTCAAAGGCCAAAAATGTATCCACAATGTGTAAACCATGAGAAAATAGCTGCTGGCTTCTCAGCTTGCCTATCTCAAGTTATTATAAATGGGAGACAGAAACACCTGTAAAACGGAGACAGCATCAATCTCCTATAAGTGCGAAACAAGCGCAGCTTGTGGTGAAAATAGCCTCACTGCGGTAAGTAATGTAAATGATCAATGCAAACGGATGAGGAGCTTTATGATAGTGCTCTATGAAATGAAAGGAGAGGTCAATTTGCTTTGTTAAAGTTTAATTTTGTATATAGTTTTAGATGTGATAAGGCCTTGATGTAACGCCAGTAGTCACAGATTGAGTTTACCAGGCTCTAACTAGTTTTAATGTGAATTACAAACTGAGCTGTAACAGCTCAGCCACACATAGACAGCTTTAGTTAAACCCTGTTTCTTTTATTTTATGGTTATCAGCTGTGTTTTCAGTATTTAATCCATATTTCAATTAATATCACCAACAGTGTGTGAATTCAGCCCAAAATACTGTGGGAAAGTGTTCAGATTTCTCAGTAATTTATCTTTGGTTAATACTGTGTTTTCCCTGTCATTAGTAGCAAATTCATAATTACATTTAATAGCAAGTTCCGCTTGCTATCACTTACAATAAACGCACAGTAATGGTTACTGACTGGGGCAAGCTTAATAACTTCTCAGTTTTTCATGTCAACAGTTTCAACACCTGCTGCAGATCTTCACATCCTTCAGTCGACTACAGTATGACCAGCAAAGCTAATAGCTAAACAACAGCACTGACATTTAATTAACATTTAAGCACAACAGAGTGATTTCCTTAGTTGGGGTAAGGAACTTCATTTTTGTGCATGCATTATCTACCCTGGCTTTCCTCTGATAGCTGACTGTGCGCTAGCTAGCTGAGACTCATTACTGAACAGATAACAAATTACACATTAAACTTACCAAAATCGATGATGATGCCTCGGGTCCCTTTTGTCATAAGTCCAGTTTGAAACAAACAGGAAATCAAATGTAAATGTGGGGTGGCTGTCGCTCAGGAAGATGAGCAGGTCATCCACCAATCAGAAGGCTGGTACTCCAGTCTGCATGCCTAATCCCAAGTTGCTCTCTGATGCATCCATTAGAGTATAAACCACTATGAATGTGTGTGACTGTTAGAGAACACTTACACAGAAAAGTATAGAAAAAAAGTGCTTATTTGAATGGGTGAACAAGGCGCTTTGAGTGCTCAGGTAGAGCAGAAAAAGTGCTATATAAGAAGTCAATTTACCATATAATGCTGGATCTCCTCTCAGTGCCCTAACTTAACCTGCAATTCTCAAACTGGCAGTGGATCTTTTGGGTTCTGTGTGGGTTTTGTGGATGCTCATTCAGATTGTGATTAGAGCTCAAGGCCAATATTGGCTATTTGAAAATATATTGGTATGAGAAAATTAAAGTAAAAAAAGGACTGGATAAACACCCTTCAACCATATTATACTGTATAGTTTGTCAACCAGAGGGCACTTTGCAACTTCCATGTTGGTTTTGAACGCCACAATCGCAAAAAGCAGCTGATCCAAGCACAGTCAGTCAAGTAACTTGTGACAATAAAAGAAACGTATTTTTAAATACCATTGTCATCTTATTAAGGACTCATATGTAACTACACAACAAATGTTGAGGAGATATTTAGGTTTTATTAGTTTGAAAGGAAAAATATTGGCTCACATATCAAATTTTAACTAACCAAATATCTACATCAGTCTTAAAAATCAGTCGGACTCTAAATGTGAAGAGATTGTTCGCTTCACCTATCAGTTGACTCAATAATGCATGTGATTGCTGTACATTACTTCTTAAATTTAAATGGTCCACTCACCTCCTCTCCCTAACTAATGCCTCCTTCCTGGCCTCCTCTTCTGCCTGCCTGGCCTGCAGCAGCGCCAGCTTAGCAGCCTTTTCGTCCTCTCGTGTTTTGGTGTAGCGCGCTGCTCTGTCAGCTCGGTCCTGCAAAACACAAAGACAGGAAGCAGATACAGCCAGAGTTGGGCACAACACATTCCAAAGTAATGCAATACTGTAGTAACAATTACTTTTTGCAATAAATAAAAAACAGGATAAAATAAAAATGCTATTTTCTCTCCAAACTGGGAAATCACTCTGTTACAGCCACCAATTAAATAAAACCAATAGTACAAAAATACAGGCAGTCACCAGTCCTACCCCTCAGCCCCTAGTACACACACCTATGGTATTAATTTCAAAATCCTATGTAACCTTGTTCTCAAGTTATCAAATTCACAAGATCTTTGGAAAACTTACTCTGACGTTGAGGTCAAAATTCAAACTCGTCCAAGATTTTTAGTAGATGTACCTATTGTATTCATTTGAAGTTCCTAGATCGCATCATTCTCGACTTACTGCATCTAAAAACTTGGGTGTCTACATTGCTCACTCAGCAGGGTGACAACAACACCCCACCAGGTTTTTACAGCTGAGGGGTAGAAAGTGAAGAACGCAAAACAGAATGTCTGTGAATGTCCTCAGTGATCCAGGTCATCGTAGTCTAAGAAGCTTGGAAAGAAAAGCGTCTGGAATTTCTTTAAGTTTCCTTGAAGACGATTCACCTCACATTCGAGAAGCTTCTTTGGTTCTAAGAGCAACTGGTGGAGAGTCCCAGATTTTAAGCCCTATGGGAGCGTCCCAAGAGGGTCATGGACCTGGCGGTCCATCTGCATCTAAAGGACAAAGGTCACTCTTTCGAGGATGCCAGTGTTCACATTTTGGACAGAGAAGATGGAAAGAGGAGTGAAAGAAGCCATCTATGTCCACTGTGAACGACCATCTTTGAACGGAGGGCGGGGCTTACGACACCAACTGTCTGCCATCTATAATCCAGTTTTTAGATCCTTTCCCAGACGCCTTTACACCCAGGATGTGAGTGGGGCAAATTTCAAATATCAGATTATAAGATGTTTACAACAACTGAAATAAAATTTACTGTCAAAACCTTTGGTCTTTCACAGTAAACTCTACAACTGTCCTTAGCATGGGAATTCAAACAGACGTTAGAAAATCTGTTAAGATGTCTGTAATCCAGTAATCTAACACATGACTACACTTAATCACCTCTACCAGGTTATGTTTTTGGTTGCATCTACGCTTGTGTCATTCTGTCTGTAAACAAGACAGCTGAAAAAGTTTTGAATGAATTTGAAAAAAATTCTGTAGGGGTGAACAATGGGGTCATGTAAACGATCCATTAAAATGTGCCTTACATCCACCGAAGTCTTCACGCTCAACTTACTGATACATTTTTTTCAGCAGTGACACAAACTGCTATAACTGAAGAGACTAGGATTCCTACAAGTGTGCTTTGTGTGTAGTCAACATGTTGAAAATACTGTATAAAGACTTTAAATATGTCACATTTGAGCTCTGATGCCTTTCTTTCAAGTTTCACCCAAAACAAAATGAAAACACATCCATCCATTTTCTTTCCTGTCACAGAGCTGACACAGCAGGGGTGTTTCAGGACTTTCTGTGTTAGCCCTTCCACAGACTTCCAGCCTGTACAAGTGTGTACTGACCTCTCGCTCCATTACAGCTGGGACCACAATGGGATAAACAGATATATACTGCAAGTAGTGTAGAAATGTTTAGCTGATTTAGAGTTTAGAAATGTGTAAACATAGAATCTAGAATTATTGTAGAGACACTGACACTGCCCTCAATGTAATAAAGGCCTGACTGTGTCATGAACTTAGGAGTATAGTATAGGAGACCCTCCCCAGTTGAACTGTGAAAGTAAAACAGAGAGGAGTTAATGCTGAGTGGAAATTCCCCAGAGAATGTTTGGGTGGGGGTCTCAACATTTGTAACTGGATAACTGTGGTCTGGAAGGGAGATGGGTTTTATGACCTCTAGGGAGTCACCTACACCCACAGTGTTTTAACTGTCACGCACACACATCCACACGCACACTCACTCACAAGCACTCACATAGACATGCGGGAACGCGCACATGTAGGCATTCATGTGCTCGTGCACATAGACACACAGACAGCCCACCGTGGGGGTTTTATGATAGGGTCGCCCCTACAAAACTGTGTTTCACAGACAAAGGGGGGAAGATTTTGCAGGGGGGCACCGGCCTGGCAAGGCTTCCCTTCTAGAAGATGCATGCTTAAATGAAGATGAATAAAGATGAATAAAGGTTTTGTGAAATAACTACTGAGTTCCGGTGCTGTCTCTGGATGCCTCGACGAATAAAAGAACCGGGGTAAAACTGATTTCGCAACAGTAGCTCAACACATGCTAAATAGAGCATAAGTTAATATATAACTTAACAACTATCTAAAGGTCTGATGATGTAAAACACAAAGGACAGATTTCTCTGAGGGGGACATGATTGTTTTTGGTATTCCTTCCAAACAGAGCAGATAAGGTTACCATAGCAATTTGCTGTTTGACCCGTTCCCTGGCAGCCTTCTCCTCTGCCTTCTCTCTATTCCTTTCCTCTAAGAGTCGCTTGGTTTTCTCCTCTTCTTGTTTCCTCTTGAAGTCCTGCATGTCTTTCCCCACTTTCCGTCTCTCCATTTCCTTTCTGATTTCATTCTGAATCAGAGACAAAACACAGGTAGGTTAAGCGTGGAGTGGCTCATATTCTAAAAAGACATCATCCAACACACTACTAACAGGTCAGAGCTGTAACAACATGTTTAAGAGGAACACTACAAAACAAATTAGTCACCAAATGAAAACAAAGCACTACTGACAATACCCATGATATGAAAAGTGCCGCTGTCTATAAAAACAAGGATTAAACACAGTTTAAAGCTGTTCTGCACCAATGGGGGTTGATCGAGCTTTGAAAGCTTGTGTTACTAATTCCTACAGGTGTTCAAACTTTTCCGGGTCACTTACAGCCCCCTCTGTCTGCAGTGTTTGAACACACTGTGGTACCAAACGCTCGTGAGCATCAGTTAGAACATGTAAAATGTCAGGTTTGAGTTTGATATTTTGGTCTCATCCGTCTCATAGGCACTTATTTACATTGGAAGACGAGTAAATTTCCTTTTTCAGGTTGCACAAAAAGTGTTCTACTGATGGACATTGCAGGGCTGTACTTTATTGTAATAGCACATATTGTTTGTCAGTATTTACTTGGTTAATTTTTCAGGCAGTTTATATTCGTGTATCTTAAAGTAACATAAAAGTGCTTTGTTTTGATGTTGCTGAGAGCATTTTTTGGGTTAGTATTTTAAAATCAAAGTACTTAATAAGAAAGACCTCAATGTTACCTTGTTCACATATTTTTTCATGTTATTCAAAAGAGTTGATATTTGATGAAAGTAGTTGTGTTTGTGTTGCTACTGTTACGGCCCTATCGGGGCCTCCTCCTGAAGTTGCCTGTGTGGTCCTACCAGCTCTCCTGCCTTAGGTGCCACCTTTTTCTTTTGTACAGCTGCCTTCCATCAGCAAGTAAAAGTATTTCAGCCAAGAGAAAGGTGAGCTCCAGTGCCAGAGTGCCATGTGAGTGGCTGCAGCTGGTTGTTTGGTCCTGCTTGGTGGCTTGGCTTAGTTACTAACCCTTTTCTGACTTACTTTTCAGTTTACTGACCGACGCTTCAGTTTTGTTTTGTTTCTTTAAATGGTGATAGCGGCTTGTCAGTCTCTGTTAGTTGAGTTATTAATAGAACCTTTAATAAAACTCTTTAATTTAACCATTTTGCTTCTCTGTCTCCTTTTTTTGTTACTTTCTCTCATCGCCTGGACCCTTTTAGGGGAACGTAACACTACAGTGACTGCCTTTTTTATTTATTTGAAATGACTTTGATAAAGATGTTAATTTCTCCATTTCTTTTGAACTTAAAGAGCAAGTGTTTTTGTTTCCTCTAGTGAAATTTATTTTGGTTGAGATGTTAAGCATTTAACAGTTTGGACTGTTTACTGTTAGTTCCTACAATTAAATTCAGTCTTAAAATATCACAAATATAGTCTGGTTTTTAGTATCACAATATATCGTATCGTCTCCCCTGTACTGTGATATATATCACATCGCCAGATTCTTGCCCCTAGTAATAAGTAATCCATTTCCTGTATTGGAGTCGGGGGGTGGGCAGGTAACTCTTTCACTGTTTGTCAGTGACAGAAAAAGCTGTTCAGGTTGTTGGTGATCTGTTGGTGGACTGGGTGGCATTAGGTTTGTAATTGGTTAACTTCTCGAGCCCTTTCCAGACAGAAGGAGAGTCATAAGCTGACGGCCACTGTATTTTCTTCTGTCTGTTTAGCCTCTCATACTGCCTTGCTAAACCTTTACTTTGATGACTTGAAACAGTCGCTGTCTCAACTCTGAAACACTTCCTCTTTTCTTGCTTTGGCCTCCTTAGCTGGGAACCAGGACTTATCATTATAACTCACCCTGGTGCATGATGGTATACAGCTGTAGGCATTGTTTACTATGACGTAACAAAATGTTGTCTTCTCTGGTCAGACATTTAATAACTTGTCTGTATTTGGGGAGTTCCTGTCTGAGGTTTGCTTTGTTAAAATCACCAAGAACAATACCTGAGGATTCTGGGTTTGTTCACTCCACACACTGGGCCTCCTGTACGCTGGCCTTTGGAAGAATAATCACGCTGAGCAAAATAATTGAAGTATACTCAAAACGGGGAAAAAGGTTTGCAGTGGATGAAACAAGTTTCTAGGTAAGGATAGCGATGTTATTAAATAACAGTCACATGGTTAAACCAACCACTGCCTATATAAACACAGATTCCTCCAGCTTTTGTCTTGCTGCAGATCTCCGTGTGCCAATCTGCTCTGAAGAAGTGGAATCCTGCCAGCTGCATCGCAGAGCCCAATATTGATCCGCACAGCTACATTTCCACAAAACAGCCGATGAAGAGGGGTCTCTGTTTTTCCCTCTCAATCGCTGGAGTTCATCTGTTTTATTGTGAGGACCAGAGATGGGCAGTAACGCGTTACTGTAATCCGATTACTTTTTTCAAGTAACGAGTAAAGTAAGGGATTACTATTGCAAAAACGGTAATAAGATTACCGTTACTTTCCCGTAGGAACGCTGCGTTACTGCGCTACTAAAACCGTGATTTTTTGGCGAGACTGTCTCATGACAGTGACGTAAGTGAGTGCGAGGTTCGTGACAACAGCTGTGTGCAGATCAACAATGGATCATATATCGAGTGCGGGAGAGAGTATGAGCGTGCAGCGTTTAAAGTGTGGAAGTACTGATCTTACTTTGAGTTTGATTACATAAAAAGTGACAAAAACATTAGCGTCCATTGCGCGTGGGAAGAAAACTTCTTTTTACAGCGAAAAAAACCCCTAAACTTCCAAGCAAGCACCGAGTGCGCTACGACGTAATGGGAAATTCACAGAGAAACTCGCGGATTCTTCCACTGCCCGCTGCGGCACACCTGCACCAGGGTAAACCTCCGCCTTCCCTACTCCTGCTTTACAGGTGAAAATAGAGCAAAAGGACCGCTAGTCTTTGATTTTATTTATTTTCTGCTGTGTTTTACTTGCATCTAGTGAGTGTAAACACACCAAAAAAATTTTTATTTTATGTGCTGGAATGTGCAGAAAATAGGTTTAAATATTAAACAAATTTCTTCCAGTCAGAGAATGTTGCATGTAATTAAATTTTTGCTTGATGCATAAAGTTAAAAGATTAAAACTAATAAAACAAGTTTTAAAAAGGGACTTTTCCATTTGATTACATTTTGTATGATGGATTATGTAGAAAAAGTAGAATTGGGCTGAAAGATCTATCACTTTATCACCTATTCAGGTTGTAAATCGTGTTTTAAAAAAGTAACTAAGTAATTAATTACTTTTGAAAATAAGTAATCAGTAAAGTAATGGGATTACTTTTTGGGGGAAGTAATCAGTAATTAGTTACTGATTACTTTTTTCAAGTAACTTGACCAACACTGGTGAGGACACACTGGAGAGGAAAGAGACACACGAGCACACTGTCTGGCTTTCCTCTCCTACGGTGTCTCACGTTGTGAATAAGAACGGTCCAAATGTTGGCAGTTGAGGTGATGAATGATAGAAATAAGTCTTAATGGGTTGCAGCCCTTATGTTTATCAGCTTATCTCTGGTGTAAGAAGTTCTGGTTGAATGCAAAGCAGAGTTTACGAATAAACAGAGCGCATCAAAACACCACGCCACCTTCACAGAAGAGCCCACTTTGCCCTCGTGTGACCTCAGCTCAAAAGTAATTAACTCATATCTGTTGAAACAACACATTGCTGTTGTAGATGCCCCAGTGAATCACATGGTGAAAATCCTTCAAGTGTGGTCTGACTGTTCCCTTAGCGTAAACAAAGATAAATGGGCTATGCTATGGCCAGGCATCGGATTTGTTATGTTTCTCTGATATTACACTTTTCACTTTATGTAAGCATCATTGCAAAAAACCAGGGCCTACAAACACTGTGCTCTTTCTGGTTAAACAGTTTTCAGTGTTCAAAATGTCTTACCTCTTCTTCTCCTTTCTTTCTTTGCTCTCGTCTCTCCTCCAGCTTCTTGGTCAATCTGACAAAGTAAGAAAATGATCCAATCACACATCGAGCTGGTATTTTATCTTTCCAGTCTCATGTCAATCGTAACCCAGTCCCGAAATGCCAAAATTAATTATGATTAAACTTGGCAGTCTGAGTCTTTGTTGTTCTTTGCTGGTTACGTGTAATGTTTTAATCGAGCTATGGCACAGAAGGTTTGGTTGACATCCATCACGCCACACCTTAATACGCTGCCAATATTTCTCCAGGGTTCTAAGCTTGTGTCTTAGAACCCTGGAGAATACTGGCAGCCACCAGTGCTACCCCTGGGCCTCCCAATAGACCCATCTATGATGAAAATGTGAACATTTACAGAAAAGTCGACCTGACTTTGAGGTTAAGGTCACTGGAAGGCAAACTCATCAGAGATTTTTAGTAGCTCCACCTTTGCTATCAATTTAATAAAAAAAAAAAAATAAAAAAATAAAAAAAAAAATCACATGTTGCCTTGTTCACGAGTTATCGTATTTCCAAACTGTCCACGTTGCCCACCCGCCCAGTAGGGTTTTGGCAATATCAGCCTTTTATAGCTGAGGGGTCAAAAAAGCAGCGTCTCAGACGTTAAGCTTACAAACACAAAGATCAAAGCACAGCTTCACAAAGCTACTCTCACATTTTTATTAATACTGCAGTGAAACATTAGACTTGATTGTTATTCTGCTGTAAAAGTTGCCATTTTTTGCAATTTAACACAAAGAACATCCTCTGTTTAGATCACACTCAGCCTGACATGCATTTGTGTACCCACCGTTCCACCTTAGCATCCAAGTTTTCTTCACCCTGAGTCGGATGATCTAAAGATGCATTCTCTGGACTTGAGGGAGACACTATGTAGAACAGGGACGCAGAAGAAAAGCACAGAGTTAAGACCTTGTCAGCATGAACACAGTCTGAGCATAATCTTTTCCCTACATCCACACAACCTCGTTAAATTCCTGATCCATCAAAAAATGGAAATGGATCAAAATCTCCACAGCTAGTGGTCTGAACAAGTGACCGTTTCAGATCTTCAGTTAACAACGATTGTTTGCTGTATAGCTTCATTAACAGCAGGTATTGCTATCTGAACAGCGATCACACATGATCCCCAAATCTAGGGTGGACTTTTTTTTCTGACATGTTTTTTTTTTTTTTTTTTTTTAAGTATGTGGCGCAGGCTCAATCACCTCCTGCTGCTTCTGCTACAGGCTCTGTGGTTTCTGTAGATGATAGAGGCACTGCTGAAGCTGAGGCAGGTTCTGTGGCTGAGCTGGTCGCTACAGGATCATCTGCCTCTGATGACACTGTCCCACTTCCACTCTCCTGAGTGTGCATCTACCAGAAAGCAGGGAGAAAAATCATAACACAAAAAAATAATTTGAATTAAATATCTCGTGTTAACCAAGAAACATTACATGTATTTGGTTATTACCAATACTGATAATTTAGAGCAGCTGTGGCATTCTTCAGGAAATTCATGTCCCAGCTTACATAGTAACTGGTATCCTTACAGCACAACCTTCCAAGTCGTTGTGCTATCTGTCAACGCTACGTGTAGTTACATTTCTCAGGAGGTACACACCAGGTTATGTACAAGGCTGCTGCGTTTGGTGGGGCTCTCCTTGTGGTGTAAATTACGACGTAGATCTGACACAGAAGTATAATTCATGTGTAACATTGGGTGGTGGTCTAATACATTTGATGAGCACTGTATATTATGAAACTCACTACTGGAAGGGCTATAAAATCATACGTGCTCAACCTCACAACATATGGAACTTTAACGTCATGAGCAGATAAAAGAACCTCAATTCCACTGCAAAAGCAGCAAGTTTTAACTAACATCAATATAATGTTGCACTGATACAGTGTGCAGCATGACTGTGCAAACAAAAATGACCTGTCACCTCATTACAAAGGCCAGAGTGTGAGTCTTTAAAGGGTCTCTGGCACAATCTCTCTACCAACGGGATACCAAGTACTGACAAAGTATGGTTGATTTCTGCTGCCATCTTCATTTAAAAGAATTTGTCATGTGCACACAGACACACACAAACATCACATTGCTGAGCTGCAAAATAGAATCACGACTCCAGGAACAGTTATTTCAAAAAAATAATTAACAGTAGGGTTGCCCGTAGCTGTAAAAGTAACTGTACATAATTCACACATTGCATCAGTACCTGATCAACTCTGTTGATTCTCTTTATCAGTTCTTCAGCAGACACACTTCCAGCGATGACCTCCAAAGGAATCCCGTTCTCTCCAATGAAGAAGCTCGATGGTACGCACACCACTGGATCTTAAGGGTGGTTTTGTTAAGGCCCAAGTTTCAAGCAACTCACATGAGTGATGTGAACTGACTGAGTCTTTAAATAGCACACATCATTTACATTAAAAGGGTTTCTAGTGGATTCTAGTCCACAGGCATACAGAGCAGAAAGGGTTGCCAATAAACACAATACACCAAAACAACACCAAACATTTGAGTACGCCTGCTGACCTACGAGACTTTGTGAGGGTAGCATGAATGTGCACAATCTTTACTGCATTTCCTTCTAAAAATGACAATACGATAACTGACATTAAGAACTGCAAAAAAAATGTGCTCATTCATTCAAGCCCGACGTTACTTATTCCAGTCATTAGTTACAAGCAGATGGATCTTGGTAGCAGGTTCTCATCATTACTCTCATTATTTTCTTTGAAGGCTTTAAACCTTACCATCTCAGTTCATATCACACACGTCATTAACACTTCAATTGTCTGACTGATTCTTGAGTGTATCTGAGGAGGAGGATAATCACGGCTTCAGTCTTGTTGGAGTTTAAAATGAGGGAATTATCGGTGAGCCGGTCACTAATGCGGGATTAACAGTCAACTAGGGTGGACAGCCAATCCAGCTGGTGAGGCTTAAAAGACACTTACAATTAGGGCTGGGCCATATCATACCGTTCACGGTAATACCGGTGTAATTTTGGGCAACGATAGGAAAATGAAATATCGCGATAAAATATGGGTAAAACGCGCATGCGCAGTGCCTATATTTACATACGCACATGGCGGCGACGCAGAATGAGAAGAGCGAAAGCAGATCGTTAAATGAAACGGATGAACCAGAACTGGTTTGTAAAAATGCTGCAGCTTCAGTGGTGTGGAAGTGGTTTAGCTTTCGTCCCTCAGATACACAACAAAGCACTATTTTTGGTAGCGCATGCTAGCGGGCCGTCGTTATTACCGTGTTGCTTGGAAAATACGGCACACTTAAAATCAATCCTTTGATTTTTCTGAAAGTCGACAGTGCCTCTTATAATCCCGTGTGCCTTATGTATGAACTCTGGTTGTGTTTACTGACCTCGAAACGAGTTTATGTACACGGCGCTCGAAAATCTCTCAAATGTTTCAGTACGACTTTGCTAAGCTACGAACCCGCACCGCTTGATGGATTGTCGGAGCATTAAGGCTATCGTAGGCAGGAGCCTCGCGGAGTGATACGTAATGTGCTTCAACATCTTGTGTGTGTATAAGCTCTTTTTAAGTTTTGTGGATATTATACATGGTTATGCTGAGGATATGTCGGCCAATTTCCACTGGAAATGCCTTTTGGTTAAACTGTCAGCAAGGAATTTGCCTTTGCACTGTTACATTTTTATATAACTTTAATGCACTTAAAAGACAGCTGCTTGTTTAAGTGAAAATACATTAATGGGGTTTTTTGCACTAATAAAGTTGTGGAGTTGTAAAGTATTTTGTCTAGTGTCAATTATATCGTCAGTTATATCGTTATCCCAAATTTTCAAATGTATATCGTGATAAATATTTTTGATCATATCGCCCTGCTCTACTTACAATCGAATGTCATTGGCTTAAAAATGGTAAAAAACAAAACACCAGAGAAAGATTGAATGATACCGGCTAAAGCAAGCATGTAAAAGGAGAATAACAACAGACCCAGGATGGAACCCTGAGAGACACCGCAGGTCAAACAAGCAGTGTAGAAGGAGAAGCTGCCCTAAAGGAGAACGTCCTTCCAGATAAACAGGGGGAAAATCAGTCAAGTGCTGAGACAGAAACACCAGCCAAAGCCTTCAGCCTATTAGGTAAAATTAAAGCAATTACTTTATATATTTGTAAGGAGCAACCTGATCATAATGGCAAGGCAATGTTCATTAAAAGAGTTTACTAGGTGCCCAACATTATCATCAGCAGAGGCTGAGAAATTAAAAAGAGACGAGAACTTAGAAATAATAGTATAAATATAACAATGCTAAGAGTTAAAAGTTAAGAAAAATATCTAAACAGAGGCAACATGTACTGTGACCTCAGTTTCAAGCTAAGAAATATGGGCTAACATCAGCATCTGTTGTCTCAATTTACAGTACTTTGCAAGCATCTCAAGCCTGCCTTCATTTCCTTGGATTTTGCTTCTATGAAGGCAGACTTCTGTGTAAAGTTTTTAAGTTGTCTTGAGCAACAATTCTAAAAACTCCTTTGTTGAACTGTGAGGATAAGCCACAGCAGCCTGGAGAAAAGCCACACAAGCAAAACGTGCTCACAGAAAGCTCTAAAATCAGATCAAGTCAGAACTTTCTTACTGTGAGGCTCCGGCAAGACACCCAGTTCCCAAAGACAAGTCAGTAATAAGTTTAGTTAATAAGTTCAAACCTCGCACAAC
The DNA here is from genome assembly GCF_963969265.1 of Rhamphochromis sp. 'chilingali'. Lineage (NCBI taxonomy): Eukaryota > Metazoa > Chordata > Actinopteri > Cichliformes > Cichlidae > Rhamphochromis > Rhamphochromis sp. 'chilingali'. Next base: position 33,883,464 of record NC_137941.1, read on the forward strand.
AGAAGGATACAAATCTGGGAGAACTGTGCACACGTGTCACTGTGGGGAAAGAAGAAAAAATTGAAACATTTCATGGTTTAACTCCATGTACATTAACATCTGTTTAGAGGTATTACATCAAATGCTTGTTAGACTGACAGAGTGATCGAGATCTACATCAAAAGGCAAAAACCCACAATGATCAATACTTTTCTAAATTCTTCATTCTCCATTTAGTGGTGACTCACACAAAATTCCACAGCACATACAATTTTTGGTGACTGTTAAGCTACGAACAGGTAACAGAAGACTTTATAACACATCTTTTTAAAAACAATAAGTTTATGCATAAGTTTAATAAGGTCTGGTTTTCTGTTCTTCTACTTTCTCACACTGTCAAGCTCAATACTTGCATCATTACTCTAGTCCAATCATCTTCCTGTCCACCTTCTTTGAGCCAATTAGCCTCTGGTTTAAAAAGACTCTCGTCCATGCAACCAACCTCCTCCCCATCTCCACCTCAGACACCTCAGTCATAGCTCCATCCAAGCCTCAGTCTTCATCTTCATCGCCACCAGAGTCTAGACTCCAGGGCGTCCTGTCTCAAATCCCATCACTGCTGTGATTCATCCTGCTATGATGGATCATCGGGGTCTAATCGCCAAATACAATAACTTTTTTATGTCAATAAATCATGCTGTGACATGCGATGTCAATCAATATTCATAATCGCCGTACCTATGACAATGTTTATGCAGAGTTTCATTCAGATTGGCCGACACGGTGAGTAGGAGACAGGGTACACACAGACTTAGGTCATGTTCAACTGATTCAATATTGAGAAGCTGAAACAAAATGATGTGTAACAGATCATATCTACAAACATCCATGAAGCACCCTGTCATATGATTTTAAAGTCGCCACAGCAAGTTTTGCTAGTACACCTCAATCTATTGTTGATTTTATGTACAGTTAATTCCACACAGGTAACTTTAAATCCTGGTTCATCATTTAGCAGTTTACTTTCAACTAAAATGACTCTTTACCTCTTGGCCTCCACTTTGATGGCCACGCAACATTTCTGGGCTGCCTCTGAGACCCTGTCATCCTCCCAGCTGGACATCAGCTGTGCTGACTGTTCATCTTCTCCTAAGGACAGAGTGACAGAAAACTGATGAGACATGTGGTCAAAACTATGGGTCCAGCTTCACAGATGGAACTGCAGAAGAGTGCAAGTCTCATCTTTTCCAACTCTTACAGTAACGTCCCTCTGCGTAATCTGGGATCCACTTTTCTCTCTTCTGTTCTCAGTGTTTCTGTGATGCACTGATGTATTACAGAAACACAACTGTGCCAGGACGGAGACACAAAACCTTTTTTTACCCCACAGAAAACAGAAGCTGCTTTTCACTTTGTGTCAGCTTTGTGCTTGACAACATCTGTTCAGATCAAAAGTCACATTAAAATCAATAAACTGTTGTATACTACTAACACAGGCTGTTTATATACCTGGTCCAGTGTGATGCTGAGACTTATTGTAGAGAGCTGTTTAAAGGAGACCATGCCATGGGTCTAGTTCTTTATAATTCGTTATTTATTATACATATGATCGTAGGCCTTTCCATAAATGTGTTTCTTTTTACATTTCGCTTTCTGATTAATTACAAAACACAGAGATATATGCGGCATATCGTGAACCATGCTGACTATGTGGAGCTCCTTTTGCTCCAGAGTGCCCTGTCATACTGTGATGTAACGACGAAGGCGCCGCGGCTGGCCACACGAGTGTACTCGGCTACTGTTCTGGAAGTGGACGGACGGTCCGTCATTTATGAAATCCTCGGACTGGCCTGCGGAATGCAAACAACTAACGCTAGCGTTACGTCAGCCCGGTTCAGCTGTGAGGACAGCAGGTGCTGTTGCACAGGACGTTACACCGACACACCGTGTACACCATAGATACGTTACTAGACTTCTGTATTCTTGCTGTCGATGGGTATTCATCAAATACATATGACGACTTCTTTCATACCACACTGACTATGCTAATTAGCTAATGGCTACAATGGCTTCCAACGCTAACTGGCTAGCACCATGTAGAGTTTTCGCATGTTTTCCACTGTTACCTGTGATGACAACGACAAAGACCAAACTCCGTTGTTTAGCCGATTTAATGGCATCGGGAATTGAACCCTGAAACCAAAGCATCATTGCAAGCTGAGTTCTGTGTTTCTGCTTTGGAGACACGGATGAGCAGCTAGGCTTACCAAACCTAAAGCCCAGTCAGCCTGTCACTTTCTACTTCCGCTCACAGCGCACATCAGCTGGCTGCAGCGTGAGCTTCTCTTCTTCTCTCCAGTTTAACGACAATCAGCATCCTAAGTGTTGCATTACTGCCTCCTTCAGGTTCACTAGTTAATTACAATCGGTTCAACTCTATGCTAATTAATTATTCTCGAAAAGAGTCTCCTTCTGTTCTTCCCTGGCCCTAAACTTTACAGATCTCTAATCACCTCTCCTCTTGTTCATTGCATCCATGTGTCAAATCAACACAGTTACATTCTAAAGAATTATGGGGAGTAATGAAGCGCCCATGACTGTAGAAAAGAGTGTTTATTTAATAAGAAATGGGATAATGGGCAGATCCACTGCGGAGTCCAGGCCCACCCACTGCCATAGTGACGGGCAAACTTAGCACGGCTTCGTGAGTAACATGATTAAAAGAGACATAAATACTAACAGCATTTTATGTAGGGATCATCCATAAACTGTGACACATCTTTTTTGGTACTGTTCTTCTCAGTGGCGGTCCTAGCCTGTTTGGCGCCCTGGGCGAACACTCCCTCCCTGTATCTTTTGCTCGTTTCTCTTCCTCTTCTTTTCTCTTTTTTCTAAACTGAGGACCTGATGGCTTTGAACTTTTCTTGTCCATCTTCCATTGGTTTTAATTTTGCACTCCAGTATGAACACCCATCCCTCAACCCAACATGATCTAACACACCTACATCTTAGTTCACAGATTCACTTTGTCTAGGGTGCATTTCTGAGATTTGAGATTTTCTCCCTGTGAGGCTTGGATTTACAACATTATAAATGAAATGCGCTCTATTTGGAAACCCCCCTCCCCTTTCGACGGCTTGTGTGTGAGACTTTAAATCATCAAACTGTAAATTTTAAATTGTTATTGATCCCTTTATCCCTAGTCCTAAAGTGTATTTTTATTTTCTTACTCTTCTTATATATATTGTTTGTTTACTTGCACTGCTGTAACTGGAGCCTCGTCGTCTCGTCTCTCTATATACTGGACTGTAGCGGAGATGACAATAAAGTTTACTTTGACTTCAGCAGCAAGCAGGTGCACCGAGGGCTCTCGCGCTCACTTTTCATGTATAGAATTTCGAAAAAACACCGGTGCAAATTATAAGTCTGTATTATAATGTCTGGTGTTTTCGTGTTTGTTGTTTTGTTTTTATTTTGTTTTATTTTGCGAGTTGGTTATTAGATGCTGCTCCAGCCGGTCAGAGAATCCCCCGCCGCCCCGCCCTCTCCTCTCTGCGCCGCAAGCAGCAGGCGCACCTCGCAAACGAAGGGCGCCCTATACTCCCAGGAAATGGGCGATAGAAAACCGATCGGTGCCTATGCCATTCCCAATATGCGCTGGCTGACGTCAGGGCAGCACGAGTACGAGCATTTTTTTAAAAAATTTTTTTGCCGATGCCCGTGATGCCGCCCCCCACCACGATGCCGCCCCGGGCAACCGCCAGTGTCGCCCGTATCTATAACCGCTACTGTGTATTGTAATTGGTCCAGCCCAGAGTTGATCATGACAAATTGGCTAATCCACCTCCTTTCATTGTTTATACCATTACAAAAACAAACAAACATAAAAATGCGGTAAGCTGGTGGGTAACAGGCAACGACAGTGCGTTTCTCACTGTAACATGCATTTGAATGGACTTCTCGCCAGACACAAAGTGTAGGTTTTCATCTTGTGAATAACTTGAAAATCTTAGCTCAAACAGCTGCAAAACCTGTTTGCCCAACACCATGATGCTGAATTCTATAAGATAAAGCCATAAATATGTGTCTTCTATCAAAAGTTACAGCTATCTCTATGAAATTGATGAAAAACGCTTTATTTCGCCAAGATAGTGCGTTTCTCACTGTTACATGCATTTGAATGGAGTTCTCGCCAGACACAAAGTATAGGTTTTCATCTTGGGGCCAGTGTTGTTGGCTGAGGACATTCACATTACACCAGGGCCTGTGATTCCTGTGAGGCCATCTTCACCACACCAGGGCCTGTGCTGTTGGCTGAGGCCATCCGCATTACACCAGGTTCTATGGTTCTGGCTAATACCATCCACATTACAACAGGGCCTGTGATGCCGGCTTCTACCATCCGCACTACACCAGGGACAGTGCTTCCTGTGAGGCCATCTTCACCCCACCGGGGCCTCTGCTGCTTGTTGATGCCATCCAAATTAGGGCCTGTGGTGCTGACCGATATCATGCACATTTCACCAGGGCCAGTGGTGTTAGCTAAGGCCATCCACATTACACCAGGGTGCGTGGTGCTGACCAATACCATCCATATTTCACCAGGGCCAGTGTTGTTAGATGAGACATTACAACAGGGCCTGTGCTACTGGCTGAGGCCAACTACATTTCACAAGGGCCTGTGTTGGTGGCTGTTGCCATCCACAATACACAAGGGCCAGTGTTGCTGGCTGAGGACATTCACATTGCACCAGGGCCACTGGTCTCTGTGAGGCCATATTCACCACACCAGGGCCTGTGCTGCTCGCTGATACCATTCACATTTCACCAGGGCCTGTGTTGCTGGCTGATTCCATCAACATTACACCGTGGCCAGTGCTTTTCTCGCACAAAAAAAAGTTTTTCATTATGTGAATAACTTTAACATCTTAGCTCAAACAGCTGCAAAACCTGTTTGCTCAGCACGGGGATATCAGAATCAGAATCAGAATCAGAATCAGAATCAGAATGGGTTTATTGCCAGATGTTGAGGTTTACAACATTAGGAATTTGCTGCGGTGCTTCAGTGCAAACAATAAGAGTTAAAGTGCTATGTAGAAAGAAAGATATGTGCATGAGATATACATGAGATATATACATGAGAATAAGAATTAAGAGTGCTACGTAGAAGGATATATACATGAGTGCAGGTGGTGATCAGTGCCAGACATGAAATGATGCAGTGACACAGCGTAGGGTCATGTGTGAGTGGCGGGGGCAGTCATGTGGTTATTGTTCATGTGTCCAACAGCAGAGGGGAAGAAACTGTTCTTGTGGCGAGAGGTTCTGGTGCGAATGGACCGGAGCCTCCTGCCTGAGGGGAGCAGGTCAAACAGACTGTGTCCAGGGTGAGAAGGGTCAGCTGAGATCCGGGCTGCACGCCGCAGTGTCCTGGAGGTGTACAGGTCCTGCAGAGATGGGAGTCTGCAGCCAATCACCTTCTCAGCAGAGCGCACAACACGCTGCAGTCTCTGTTTGTCCCTGATAGTGGCTCCAGCGTACCACACGGTGATGGAGGAGGTGAGGATGGACTCGATGATTGCAGTGTAGAATTGCATCATCGTCCGTGTTGGCAGGTTGAATTTCTTCAGCTGCCTCAGGAAGTACATCCTCTGCTGGGCTTTCTTGATGACGGAGGTGATGGTGGGCTCCCACTTCAGGTCCTGGGTGATGGTGGTACCCAGGAAGCGGAATGAGTCCACAGAGGTGATGGGGGTGTCAGTCAGGATGATGGGGGGGAGTGGGGCTGTGTGCTTCCTGAAGTCCACAATAATCTCCACTGTCTTCTGGGCATTCAGCACCAGGTTGTTGTGGCTGCACCAGGTCACCAATATTGAAGTCTATAAGATAAAACCATGAATGCGTATATCTGAGTCTTTTGATCAAAAGGTACAGTTAACTTCATGAAGTTGTACAAAAAGGCTTTATTTCGCCAAGACAGTGCGTTTCTGACTATTACATGCATTTGAATGGAGTTCTCGACCGAAACAAAGTATAGGTTTTCATCTTGTGAATAACTTGAAAATCTTAGCTCAAACAGCTGCAAAACCTGTTTTCCCAACACGTGGATTTTGAATTATTTAAGATAAAGCCATAAATATGTGTGTCTGAGTCTTCTATCAAAAGTTACAGCTATTTATATGAAGTTGTAGAAAAACGCTTTATTGCATGTAATGCTTACTGTTACATGCATTTGGCATTCTCAAACAAAACAAATTATAGTTTTTTATTTTGTGAGTAACTTGAAAATCTTAAATCAAACAGCTGCAAAAAACATTTGCACAACATGGGGATGTTGAATTCTATAAGATTCAGCCATAAATATTGTTAAGTATCAACACTTTGTGTTTCGTTTAATTCCTCATAGGCATCTGATGGAAGACAGCACATGGTCTACTGAGCCACTCAGTAGACCATTTTACACTTTTATTTTACACTTTTATTTCTTACAAAAGGGAGATGTGTCCTGCATGGCACTCTGCTGCCAATCTCGAAATGACGGTGTGTGCTTAACAGTTTTCCCACTCTAGTCTAAACAACAGTGTTACACAAGCATTCGGTAGGCACGTTGCATAGCGTACTCATAGGTTGTTGTCTATTAGCTGCTAAACGTCTTTACTCAGCTCCAGCAAGGCTACGACCTTGCCCTACTTCTCCTCTGGTTGTTTAAGTTATCTCTACCTTTTGCAGTCAAGCGTGGGTGAGAGTCTCCTACATTTTTATCTTGTACTTGTTTTTACACCTTTTAATGTCAAAGTTGGTCTCTGTGATTTTTCAGTGTTGGAAAGACTCTTTCTTGCACTGAGGTCTGCTTGTTAAATAAAAAAGTGTAAAATTAAATTTCAATAAACTAACCATAATGCCAGCTCATATGCTCTTAACGCTGCATCTTTAACTCTTTTACAGGATTTGCAGTCTTCTGATTCCTGATGAGTTCCGTAAGTGACAAGCTTACTGACTGTGTTTACTCTTCTGTGTATTAGGTATTAGGAGTAGGTACGGGTGCAGGGGAAGGCTGTGTCCTGGCTGACTCTATTCATGAAAAATATAATCTGTGTTACAACAAGATTGAAATTGAAACTCAGCATTGTTTCCCAATTTTCCAAACCCATATGAACTGTAGCCTCAGCTTTCTGTGCTTAGCTGACAGGAGGGATAGCAGAACAGATGTGTTATAAAATTTTGAGCAATGTCCTTGTACAATATTTAAGCTGCTTGTAAAGTGAAGAAAGTAGACACTTTAATCAGCCCACTCCTACAACCTGAAATGTGTGAAAGTCTAAATATTTATCAGAGGGGCTCACTAAAGATGATTTCAACAGGACAAAACTGCTTAAACTACTTCAATCTCCCACTGTGACCACTGGTGCAGGGCAGGATGAGGGTTTGAAGGTCAGTTCCTGCTATTGCAGCATCACTGAGTGTCTATCTTAAGATAAACATCATTTATTTTTGAGGTCGGTTTTGATCAAGAACATAAGTATAGCCTGCATGAAACAACCAGAGCAGGAGGTTCAATCAAGAACACATATGACATATGACACATATCTACTTGACACGAAAGCAGTGCACACTGAACTCAGGTAACATTTGTTATTAGAGGAGGTCAAAAAGTGTGTCAGTGAGAAATATCCATCAAAAGCATGATTTACACTAGCTGCAGCTCACAGTCAGCAACTCATCAGTTTTGTTGTTCAAACCAAACAAGAATTTTTCACATCATGTTGTCCTGCAGGAACTCACCGGATCACCTCTCCAGCACTTTGATCCCAAGACAGGAATACAATATGCAGAGTTAGTTTAATTGATTGGAATTCAGCTGTCATCTTCAGAGTGTTTCATTTGATAAAGTTAATAACGAGAAATCAAGTGGTCAGAGCTATCATGGTGATATTCAGGGTCAGATTCTGTGCTAGTGCAAAACCTTCTTTTGGCCTGAAAAAGCTACTGTGGGGTTTACAACAGAGGAGCAATTGAAAGCCTGCAGGTCAAATTAGCGTCAGGATGCATTTGCAAAAATGTTTCGTGTGAGTAGAAAGTTCTCTGGGTGATCCAACCGTGCGTTAGTTGATATACAAACATGCAATGAGAACATTTCAGTAATTAGCTGTTAAGTGTCACCCAAACATGAGGAGGCCAGTGAAGGAGCCAGTGACGGTTTACCAAAAAGAATACAGTGTGAGTGCAGGTTTACATGTTTCTCTCTGAGAAAAAGAGACGTCGATGTGTTTCTATTAGTGTGAAATCCTTTTTAGAAATTAGGCACTGTGTGAGGTCATTTAGTAAGAGTCAGTGAATCTTTCACAGTTGTAAAACACATAAAAAGAAACAACATAAGTAACGTATGTTTTTTCCCGAGGGTGGTGGGGTAGGACTTCATGTGTGGGTGACTGAGAATGTCCATTTTATTAGATATGTTGTTGTAACTGTTTCAAAGTGAGTAATGCATGAATCTGCAATGATTTTTCTTCCTTAAAAGAGGACTGTGTACAGTGTCCATTTGTGTCTGTCTCCACGTTGGGTGATTGTGGAGTATTTGAATATGTGTGCATGAGGGTGGGAATGCCCGTTGGTGGCTGCGTGCGCCTGTTCGACTGTGTCTGTATGTCAGGTCGGTTACACTCCACGTCTCTGGGAACATCTCAGGCCCTCCAAGGTATGGAGGCCTATCTCGATTCACCACACTCCTTGCCGTTAGTTGATGCCCTCAGGCGTCGGTGTGTTGGTGGTTCTGGTGTCCGGGGCTGGGCGCTCAGGTATGTACCGGCTCACTCCCAGTGACTGCTTGGCGAGGTCTGGCACCCGTGGCTCCGTCAGGCCACTTCCGGGGGGTGGGGGGCTCTCAGTCCTCTGGCCTCTGGGCCTGTGGCTCAGGTCACTCTGCCACAGCTGTCTGCCGGCAGAGCCCAAAGCCACATCACGGGCCCCCTGTGGCTTCTGCTCCGTGGCTGCTGGGTGACCTCTAATCTGGGGCTCTCCTCAGCGCTTCCCAGGAGGGTGGCATGGCTGCAACTCCGATGGTCCTCCTTGGGCTCTCACATTCTGGGGGCCTCTGGGTGTCTGGGGCCTGGATTTCCTCCATGCCTGCTACATGCACTGGGGGACAGACTATGGCTCCCTGTTAAAAGTAGAATGGGAGGCAGAGCCTTCAGTTTTATCTTTTGTCCTGTCTTCCTCTGCTCATCCCAACAGGTTGTGGCAGATGGCTGTCCCTTCCTCAGCCTGGTGCTACTGGAGGATTCTTTCTTTTAAAATGGAGTTTTTCCTTCCCACTGTTGTCAAAGCGCATGCTCATCAGAAATCATATGATTATTGGGTTTTTTCTGTATTTTTCAAAGATCCACATCAAAAGGAGCAGGTTAAAGTGGTTCTGGCATCTGACAAGGATTCCTCCTGGACGTCTCCCAGGTGAGGTGTACTGGACGAGCTCCCACCAGGAGGAGGCCCTGAATCAGACCCAAGACATGATGGAGTTCCCCTAGATAAGCTGGAGGAGGTGGGTGTGGAAAAGGAGGTCTGGAGTTCTCTGCTTAGGCTGCTGCCCCCACAACCCGGCCACAGATAAGTGAAATAAGTAGATCAAATATAACTTGGTGTTCTAAAGAATATTGTTGTTTCCTTGCAGGACACCAGGAGAGATGAGCCCTCCATCACAGATGGTGTGGTCACCTGCAGGTTCAAGGTCATTGCATCTCCAGCCCACATCTACTGCCACTGTACTTAAGGGAAGTTGGGACAATGTTAAAGACTTTCTTCAGACAATTGCATTTGGATGAGCTAAATTCATGACAGGCACTCAAGCAGTAATGCCTCGACTGACAAACGAACATACCAAGCTTCTGTGTTGTTTGAGCCAGAGACTGCACTTGTGGATGAACAATAAAAACATTTTATATTTATTATATTAGTAATGTAACTTGCAATAAAAAGTTATGGGAAGCTTAAACTTAGTTTCAGAATAATTAAATCTGAGACTTTGTTTCATTGAAAAGTTATTAAAGTTTTAAAGTGTGTGACAAATAAAATAATAAATTATTAAGTAACACCAGCTACAATATTGGAAATATGTGTGTTGTTCAGCAGAACAGTGTCCAGTATGTTGGCTGAAATGCTTTAAATTTGAAAATAAAAGTTGGGCTGATTTTAACGCATTACAAGGAGTGTTTTAATTATTATTTTCTAAATAAGCAGTGTTTATATTACGTGTAATGAAATAAGTTCAAGGATAATAAAAGGTAATGAGATTTAATTGCATTCAACTTATGTGCAGCAAAACTAAAAATAAGTTACGGAAGTGTTCAAATAATATGTGTGCTTTTAAAAATGCTCGTCTATTTAAAGACTACACAATCTGTGTTAATTCTAATTATACCACAATCCCTTGCCTGTTGTGTTAAATATACATAAACAGTATGTGTTATCAGATGAAAGTACAAAACTCTCAAGAACCCCCCTCCTAAATTTCAGGTGGCATTTTAAAAACATGCCATGACATAACACACAGCTGCTATAATCATACAGTGAGGTCAAATGTCAATTATCGTTATAGGTTCTTGCTATATGTTATAACATAAACACAGCACAGTTGTAAGAATAATAGTTTCTAGGTTCTAAGGCTTTTTGTCAGTTTAATAGTGAGCTTTACGAGACTCATTTTCGTGCCAAAGGCTCGCACAGGCCTAAGTTCCCTTATGACAACTAGAGCTGGAAACAAGACCTCAAGCGATCCTAAGGCTAATTAGCACGGCTAGCATTTAAAAAACATCTGTTAAATGTTGTCATTGCTAGCATATACCTGTATTACAGCATGGTAAGTAGCGAGAACGCAAAGTTTTTGTTACCTTTGAAAAGAAAAATGTGAAGCTATAATATTAGCATGAGCTATGCTAATGTTATTCACTGAAACAAACATCTCAGGTACTGACTTACTGCTTTCTAATATCTGTGTTTATTTCTGGATATACCTACATGGTTATTAGACATCCCACATAAAGGGTGACAAAGGCAGTAACTATAAATGACCATAACTTTACTGTAAATTACACTGATGGGCTCAGTTCATATAGTTATATCACGTGCACACGCATGTTAGCAACCGTAACCATGCAGGCTGTTGGTATATGAATGCTGCGCAAGGTTCCAGCTGTTCCTTTACACTTGCTCTTGGATTTGTCTTGACCTGCTCCAAGCTCAGCTTGTGGAAAGATAACTTTTGGAGAATATTTCTACAGAAAGCGGATTTTACTACAAAGCGACAACAACTACTGCATCTTTGGATCTTTTGTACTTGTGTTTCATCATAACAGCAAAGCTTGAAGATCGTGGACCCCGACTCGTCGACAGCCACCAGGTACATTTCAAAATTTCTTCAATTATTTCAAGAATCACTAGATGACTATAGTAATTTTACAGGTTCCAGTGTGAATATCACGTTTTAATGTGATCAAAATAAGTGTGTTCTAAGACTTTTCCTGGCAAATCGCTTTTATGCTTTAAATTTTCCAGGAGAGGTGTAGAATTTATTACCGACTGGTGTATGAATGTGAAAAAAGGTTTTACTTTGATTTGAAGCCTTCAAATTTGACACTTTTTTCCAATGAAATGGTTAAAATTAGCTTAAAATTCGTAAAATGCCCCCCTCCCCAAATATACATATGTATATGTGTATATCGGTTTCTATGGTAACAGCATCTCCTCACAATGTTAGGACATATAGGAGTAAACACACCAGGTCCCCTGTAGGTCCTGACATCATTTTCTTCTCAAAGGCTTCATTTGAATAAACTATAACTTTTTCCCAGCTACATATGCGATGATAAATAAAATAAAATGAAATAATATAAAAAAGAATATTAAAACATCAATCATAGTCAAAAATAATCATAAAGTCAAACTGTTACAAAAATGTGTTTTATTTTTAAAATTGTGTGTGGAGTTCTACTGCCTTTTTTGCATTAGCAATATTTAGGACATGGAATTGGTACATGGGGAGATTAAATGTTTCGTTATATTTTACATCGTTAATGAAAGAATTAAAAAAAATATGAGAATGAGCTGCTAAATTATTTATGGATTTTCTGCAGTATGCTATTCATGTCCAGTTCTTTACAAATCAGTACCTATTATCCATGACCTAGTCCAACGTAGTGTTTGCATAAAGGTTTAAAAAGAACAAATAAACAAAATGAATGTATACAAAATACAATACTGTTACCTTAAAAGTGTAGTGTGCACAGAGTGAGCTGCCTTGGCAGAGATTTGGATGCTTCACTTAATGATTGTGGACATAGTTGAAATCTTGTTTTCTTCTCACATGAACAAGTAAAGTGTCATTCAGTCTGATATGAATGTAGCCTGTAGCTTTAGCACTGGGTGCTTACTACATTCCTACTGTTATTTTAAACTTTGTTTCCTTACAGGCTGTCTTGACTACATTGTTGAACGTCCCAAGAACGAGACCTTTCTGAAGTCATCAGGATCCTTGATGACAGTCTCCTGAGCGCCATCTCTTCTGATGAAGCGTGGGACACTGATACCGTGCGTGTCAGTAAAGGTGAGTACATCGCCCTCTCATCCTCCCCCTCTTCTCATGAAGAACTGGATGCTGATGCGTGTCAGTGAAGTGGAAGGTGAGTACCCCCTCCCCACCTTGCTTTCTTGCACTGAGGTCTGCTTATTGTAAATATCTTGTACTTGTTTTTACACCTTTTCATGTCAAAGTTCACCTCTGTGCTTATCAGTGTTTGAAAGACTCTTTCTTGCACTGAGGTCTGCTTATTGTAAATATCTTGTACTTGTTTGAACACCTTTTCATGTCAAAGTTGGCCTTTGTGCTTTTTCAGTTTTGGAAAGACTCTTTCTTGCACTGAGGTCTGCTTATTGTAAATATCTTGTACTTGTTTGAACACCTTTTCATGTCAAAGTTGGCCTTTGTGCTTTTTCAGTTTTGGAAAGACTCTTTCTTGCACTGAGGTCTGCTTATTGCAAATATCTTGTACTTGTTTTTACACCTTTTAATTTCAAAGTTGGCCTTTGTGCTTATCAGTGTTAGAAAGACTCTTTCTTGCACTGAGGTCTGCTTATTGCAAATATCTTGTACTTGTTTTTACACCTTTTAATGTCAAAGTTGGTCTCTGTGATTTTTCAGTGTTGGAAAGACTCTTTCTTGCAATGAGGTCTGCTTATTGTAAATATCTTGTACTTGTTTGAACACCTTTTAATGTCAAAGTTGGCCTCTGTGCTTTTTCATTGTTGGAAAGACTCTTTCTTGCAATGAGGTTTGCTTATTGTTAATATCTTGTACTTGTTTGAACACCTTTTCATGTCAAAGTTGGCCTCTGTGCTTTTTCAGTGTTGGAAAGACTCTTTCTTGCACTGAGGCCTGCTTATTGTAAATATCTTGTACTTGTTTGAACACCTTTTAATGTCAAAGTTGGCCTCTGTGCTTATCAGTGTTGGAAAGACTCTTTCTTGCACTGAGGCCTGCTTATTGTAAATATCTTGTACTTGTTTGAACACCTTTTCATGTCAAAGTTGGCCTCTGTGCTTATCAGTGTTGGAAAGACTCTTTCTTGCACTGAGGTCTGCTTATTGTAAATATCTTGTACTTGTTTTTACACCTTTTCATGTCAAAGTTGGCCTCTGTGCTTTTCATTGTTGGAAAGACTCTTTCTTGCACTGAGGTCTGCTTATTGTAAATATCTTGTACTTGTTTGAACACCTTTTCATGTCAAAGTTGGCCTCTGTGATTGTCAGTGTTGGAAAGACACGTTTTTGCACTGAGGTCTGCTTATTGTAAATATCTTGTACTTGATTTTACACCTTTTCATGTCAAAGTTGGCCTCTGTGCTTTTTCAGTGTTGAAAAGACTCTTTCTTGCACTGAGGTCTGCTTATTGTAAATATCTTGTACTTGATTTTACACCTTTTCATGTCAAAGTTGGCCTCTGTGCTTTTTCAGTGTTGGAAAGACTCTTTCTTGCACTGAGGTCTGCTTATTGTAAATATCTTGTACTTGTTTGAACACCTTTTAATGTCAAAGTTGGCCTCTGTGCTTTTTCAGTGTTGAAAAGACTCTTTCTTGCACTGAGGTCTGCTTATTGTAAATATCTTGTACTTGTTTGAACACCTTTTAATGTCAAAGTTGGCCTCTGTGCTTATCAGTGTTGGAAAGACTCTTTCTTGCACTGAGGTCTGCTTATTGTAAATATCTTGTACTTGTTTGAACACCTTTTCATGTCAAAGTTGGCCTCTGTGCTTTTTCAGTGTTGGAAAGACTCTTTCTTGCACTGAGGTCTGCTTATTGTAAATATCTTGTACTTGATTTTACACCTTTTAATGTCAAAGTTGGCCTCTGCGCTTCTGCAGTGTTAGAAAGACTCTTTCTTGCACTGAGGTCTGCTTATTGTAAATATCTTGTACTTGTTTTTACACCTTTTAATGTCAAAGTTGGCCTCTGCGCTTTTCAGTGTTGGAAAGACTCTTTCTTGCACTGAGGTCTGCTTATTGTAAATATCTTGTACTTGTTTGAACACCTTTTAATGTCAAAGTTGGCCTCTGCGCTTTTCAGTGTTGGAAAGACTCTTTCTTGCACTGAGGTCTGCTTATTGTAAATATCTTGTACTTGTTTTTACACCTTTTAATGTCAAAGTTGGCCTCTGTGCTTTTTCAGTGTTGGAAAGACTCTTTCTTGCACTGAGGTCTGCTTATTGTAAATATCTTGTACTTGTTTTTACACCTTTTAATGTCAAAGTTGGCCTCTGTGCTTGTCAGTGTTGGAAAGACTCTTTCTTGCACTGAGGTCTGCTTATTGTAAATATCTTGTACTTGTTTTTACACCTTTTAATGTCAAAGTTGGCCTCTGTGCTTTTTCAGTGTTGAAAAGACTCTTTCTTGCACTGAGGTCTGCTTATTGTAAATATCTTGTACTTGTTTGAACACCTTTTAATGTCAAAGTTGGCCTCTGTGCTTTTTCAGTGTTGAAAAGACTCTTTCTTGCACTGAGGTCTGCTTATTGTAAATATCTTGTACTTGTTTGAACACCTTTTAATGTCAAAGTTGGCCTCTGTGCTTATCAGTGTTGGAAAGACTCTTTCTTGCACTGAGGTCTGCTTATTGTAAATATCTTGTACTTGTTTTTACACCTTTTCATGTCAAAGTTGGCCTCTGTGCTTGTCAGTGTTGGAAAGACTCTTTCTTGCACTGAGGTCTGCTTATTGTAAATATCTTGTACTTGTTTGAACACCTTTTCATGTCAAAGTTGGCCTCTGTGCTTGTCAGTGTTGGAAAGACACGTTTTTGCACTGAGGTCTGCTTATTGTAAATACCTTGTACTTGTTTTTACACCTTTTAATGTCAAAGTTGGCCTCTGTGCTTGTCAGTGTTGGAAAGACTCTTTCTTGCACTGAGGTCTGCTTATTGTAAATATCTTGTACTTGTTTGAACACCTTTTAATGTCAAAGTTGGCCTCTGTGCTTTTTCAGTGTTGAAAAGACTCTTTCTTGCACTGAGGTCTGCTTATTGTAAATATCTTGTACTTGTTTGAACACCTTTTCATGTCAAAGTTGGCCTCTGTGCTTTTTCAGTGTTGAAAAGACTCTTTCTTGCACTGAGGTCTGCTTATTGTTAATATCTTGTACTTGATTTTACACCTTTTCATGTCAAAGTTGGCCTCTGTGCTTTTTCCGTGTTGGAAAGACTCTTTCTTGCACCGAGGTCTGCTTATTGTTAATATCTTGTACTTGTTTTTACACCTTTTCATGTCAAAGTTGGCCTCTGTGCTTTTTCAGTGTTGGAAAGACTCTTTCTTGCACTGAGGTCTGCTTATTGTAAATATCTTGTACTTGTTTTTACACCTTTTAATGTCAAAGTTGGCCTCTGTGCTTATCAGTGTTGGAAAGACTCTTTCTTGCACTGAGGTCTGCTTATTGTAAATATCTTGTACTTGTTTGAACACCTTTTCATGTCAAAGTTGGCCTCTGTGCTTTTTCAGTGTTGGAAAGACTCTTTCTTGCACTGAGGTCTGCTTATTGTAAATATCTTGTACTTGATTTTACACCTTTTAATGTCAAAGTTGGCCTCTGCGCTTCTGCAGTGTTAGAAAGACTCTTTCTTGCACTGAGGTCTGCTTATTGTAAATATCTTGTACTTGTTTTTACACCTTTTAATGTCAAAGTTGGCCTTTGTGCTTATCAGTGTTAGAAAGACTCTTTCTTGCACTGAGGTCTGCTTATTGCAAATATCTTGTACTTGTTTTTACACCTTTTAATGTCAAAGTTGGTCTCTGTGATTTTTCAGTGTTGGAAAGACTCTTTCTTGCAATGAGGTCTGCTTATTGTAAATATCTTGTACTTGTTTGAACACCTTTTAATGTCAAAGTTGGCCTCTGTGCTTTTTCATTGTTGGAAAGACTCTTTCTTGCAATGAGGTTTGCTTATTGTTAATATCTTGTACTTGTTTGAACACCTTTTCATGTCAAAGTTGGCCTCTGTGCTTTTTCAGTGTTGGAAAGACTCTTTCTTGCACTGAGGCCTGCTTATTGTAAATATCTTGTACTTGTTTGAACACCTTTTAATGTCAAAGTTGGCCTCTGTGCTTATCAGTGTTGGAAAGACTCTTTCTTGCACTGAGGCCTGCTTATTGTAAATATCTTGTACTTGTTTGAACACCTTTTCATGTCAAAGTTGGCCTCTGTGCTTATCAGTGTTGGAAAGACTCTTTCTTGCACTGAGGTCTGCTTATTGTAAATATCTTGTACTTGTTTTTACACCTTTTCATGTCAAAGTTGGCCTCTGTGCTTTTCATTGTTGGAAAGACTCTTTCTTGCACTGAGGTCTGCTTATTGTAAATATCTTGTACTTGTTTGAACACCTTTTCATGTCAAAGTTGGCCTCTGTGATTGTCAGTGTTGGAAAGACACGTTTTTGCACTGAGGTCTGCTTATTGTAAATATCTTGTACTTGATTTTACACCTTTTCATGTCAAAGTTGGCCTCTGTGCTTTTTCAGTGTTGAAAAGACTCTTTCTTGCACTGAGGTCTGCTTATTGTAAATATCTTGTACTTGATTTTACACCTTTTCATGTCAAAGTTGGCCTCTGTGCTTTTTCAGTGTTGGAAAGACTCTTTCTTGCACTGAGGTCTGCTTATTGTAAATATCTTGTACTTGTTTGAACACCTTTTAATGTCAAAGTTGGCCTCTGTGCTTTTTCAGTGTTGAAAAGACTCTTTCTTGCACTGAGGTCTGCTTATTGTAAATATCTTGTACTTGTTTGAACACCTTTTAATGTCAAAGTTGGCCTCTGTGCTTATCAGTGTTGGAAAGACTCTTTCTTGCACTGAGGTCTGCTTATTGTAAATATCTTGTACTTGTTTGAACACCTTTTCATGTCAAAGTTGGCCTCTGTGCTTTTTCAGTGTTGGAAAGACTCTTTCTTGCACTGAGGTCTGCTTATTGTAAATATCTTGTACTTGATTTTACACCTTTTAATGTCAAAGTTGGCCTCTGCGCTTCTGCAGTGTTAGAAAGACTCTTTCTTGCACTGAGGTCTGCTTATTGTAAATATCTTGTACTTGTTTTTACACCTTTTAATGTCAAAGTTGGCCTCTGCGCTTTTCAGTGTTGGAAAGACTCTTTCTTGCACTGAGGTCTGCTTATTGTAAATATCTTGTACTTGTTTGAACACCTTTTAATGTCAAAGTTGGCCTCTGCGCTTTTCAGTGTTGGAAAGACTCTTTCTTGCACTGAGGTCTGCTTATTGTAAATATCTTGTACTTGTTTTTACACCTTTTAATGTCAAAGTTGGCCTCTGTGCTTTTTCAGTGTTGGAAAGACTCTTTCTTGCACTGAGGTCTGCTTATTGTAAATATCTTGTACTTGTTTTTACACCTTTTAATGTCAAAGTTGGCCTCTGTGCTTGTCAGTGTTGGAAAGACACGTTTTTGCACTGAGGTCTGCTTATTGTAAATACCTTGTACTTGTTTTTACACCTTTTAATGTCAAAGTTGGCCTCTGTGCTTGTCAGTGTTGGAAAGACTCTTTCTTGCACTGAGGTCTGCTTATTGTAAATATCTTGTACTTGTTTTTACACCTTTTAATGTCAAAGTTGGCCTCTGTGCTTTTTCAGTGTTGAAAAGACTCTTTCTTGCACTGAGGTCTGCTTATTGTAAATATCTTGTTCTTGTTTGAACACCTTTTAATGTCAAAGTTGGCCTCTGTGCTTTTTCAGTGTTGAAAAGACTCTTTCTTGCACTGAGGTCTGCTTATTGTAAATATCTTGTACTTGTTTGAACACCTTTTAATGTCAAAGTTGGCCTCTGTGCTTATCAGTGTTGGAAAGACTCTTTCTTGCACTGAGGTCTGCTTATTGTAAATATCTTGTACTTGTTTGAACACCTTTTAATGTCAAAGTTGGCCTCTGTGCTTATCAGTGTTGGAAAGACTCTTTCTTGCACTGAGGTCTGCTTATTGTAAATATCTTGTACTTGTTTTTACACCTTTTCATGTCAAAGTTGGCCTCTGTGCTTGTCAGTGTTGGAAAGACTCTTTCTTGCACTGAGGTCTGCTTATTGTAAATATCTTGTACTTGTTTGAACACCTTTTCATGTCAAAGTTGGCCTCTGTGCTTGTCAGTGTTGGAAAGACACGTTTTTGCACTGAGGTCTGCTTATTGTAAATACCTTGTACTTGTTTTTACACCTTTTAATGTCAAAGTTGGCCTCTGTGCTTGTCAGTGTTGGAAAGACTCTTTCTTGCACTGAGGTCTGCTTATTGTAAATATCTTGTACTTGTTTGAACACCTTTTAATGTCAAAGTTGGCCTCTGTGCTTTTTCAGTGTTGAAAAGACTCTTTCTTGCACTGAGGTCTGCTTATTGTAAATATCTTGTACTTGTTTGAACACCTTTTCATGTCAAAGTTGGCCTCTGTGCTTTTTCAGTGTTGAAAAGACTCTTTCTTGCACTGAGGTCTGCTTATTGTTAATATCTTGTACTTGATTTTACACCTTTTCATGTCAAAGTTGGCCTCTGTGCTTTTTCCGTGTTGGAAAGACTCTTTCTTGCACCGAGGTCTGCTTATTGTTAATATCTTGTACTTGTTTTTACACCTTTTCATGTCAAAGTTGGCCTCTGTGCTTTTTCAGTGTTGGAAAGACTCTTTCTTGCACTGAGGTCTGCTTATTGTAAATATCTTGTACTTGTTTTTACACCTTTTAATGTCAAAGTTGGCCTCTGTGCTTATCAGTGTTGGAAAGACTCTTTCTTGCACTGAGGTCTGCTTATTGTAAATATCTTGTACTTGTTTGAACACCTTTTCATGTCAAAGTTGGCCTCTGTGCTTTTTCAGTGTTGGAAAGACTCTTTCTTGCACTGAGGTCTGCTTATTGTAAATATCTTGTACTTGATTTTACACCTTTTAATGTCAAAGTTGGCCTCTGCGCTTCTGCAGTGTTAGAAAGACTCTTTCTTGCACTGAGGTCTGCTTATTGTAAATATCTTGTACTTGTTTTTACACCTTTTAATGTCAAAGTTGGCCTCTGCGCTTTTCAGTGTTGGAAAGACTCTTTCTTGCACTGAGGTCTGCTTATTGTAAATATCTTGTACTTGTTTGAACACCTTTTAATGTCAAAGTTGGCCTCTGTGCTTTTTCAGTGTTGGAAAGACTCTTTCTTGCACTGAGGTCTGCTTATTGTAAATATCTTGTACTTGTTTTTACACCTTTTAATGTCAAAGTTGGCCTCTGTGCTTTTTCAGTGTTGGAAAGACTCTTTCTTGCACTGAGGTCTGCTTATTGTAAATATCTTGTACTTGTTTTTACACCTTTTAATGTCAAAGTTGGCCTCTGTGCTTGTCAGTGTTGGAAAGACACGTTTTTGCACTGAGGTCTGCTTATTGTAAATACCTTGTACTTGTTTTTACACCTTTTAATGTCAAAGTTGGCCTCTGTGCTTGTCAGTGTTGGAAAGACTCTTTCTTGCACTGAGGTCTGCTTATTGTAAATATCTTGTACTTGTTTTTACACCTTTTAATGTCAAAGTTGGCCTCTGTGCTTTTTCAGTGTTGAAAAGACTCTTTCTTGCACTGAGGTCTGCTTATTGTAAATATCTTGTACTTGTTTGAACACCTTTTAATGTCAAAGTTGGCCTCTGTGCTTTTTCAGTGTTGAAAAGACTCTTTCTTGCACTGAGGTCTGCTTATTGTAAATATCTTGTACTTGTTTGAACACCTTTTAATGTCAAAGTTGGCCTCTGTGCTTATCAGTGTTGGAAAGACTCTTTCTTGCACTGAGGTCTGCTTATTGTAAATATCTTGTACTTGTTTGAACACCTTTTAATGTCAAAGTTGGCCTCTGTGCTTTTTCAGTGTTGGAAAGACTCTTTCTTGCACTGAGGTCTGCTTATTGTAAATATCTTGTACTTGTTTTTACACCTTTTCATGTCAAAGTTGGCCTCTGTGCTTTTCAGTGTTGGAAAGACTCTTTCTTGCACTGAGGTCTGCTTATTGTAAATATCTTGTACTTGTTTGAACACCTTTTCATGTCAAAGTTGGCCTCTGTGCTTGTCAGTGTTGGAAAGACACGTTTTTGCACTGAGGTCTGCTTATTGTAAATATCTTGTACTTGTTTGAACACCTTTTAATGTCAAAGTTGGCCTCTGTGCTTGTCAGTGTTGGAAAGACTCTTTCTTGCACTGAGGTCTGCTTATTGTAAATATCTTGTACTTGTTTGAACACCTTTTAATGTCAAAGTTGGCCTCTGTGCTTTTTCAGTGTTGAAAAGACTCTTTCTTGCACTGAGGTCTGCTTATTGTAAATATCTTGTACTTGTTTGAACACCTTTTCATGTCAAAGTTGGCCTCTGTGCTTTTTCAGTGTTGAAAAGACTCTTTCTTGCACTGAGGTCTGCTTATTGTAAATATCTTGTACTTGATTTTACACCTTTTCATGTCAAAGTTGGCCTCTGTGCTTTTTCCGTGTTGGAAAGACTCTTTCTTGCACCGAGGTCTGCTTATTGTTAATATCTTGTACTTGTTTTTACACCTTTTCATGTCAAAGTTGGCCTCTGTGCTTTTTCAGTGTTGGAAAGACTCTTTCTTGCACTGAGGTCTGCTTATTGTAAATATCTTGTACTTGTTTTTACACCTTTTATGTCAAAGTTGGCCTCTGACCTTATCAGTGTTGGAAAGACTCTTTCTTGCACTGAGGTCTGCTTATTGTAAATATCTTGTACTTGTTTGAACACCTTTTCATGTCAAAGTTGGCCTCTGAGCTTATCAGTGATGGAAAGACTCTTTCTTGCACTGAGGTCTGCTTATTGTAAATATCTTGTACTTGTTTGAACACCTTTTCATGTCAAAGTTGGCCTCTGTGCTTTTTCAGTGTTGAAAAGACTCTTTCTTGCACTGAGGTCTGCTTATTGTAAATATCTTGTACTTGTTTTTACACCTTTTAATGTCAAAGTTGGCCTCTGCGCTTTTCAGTGTTGGAAAGACTCTTTCTTGCACTGAGGTCTGCTTATTGTAAATATCTTGTACTTGTTTGAACACCTTTTAATGTCAAAGTTGGCCTCTGTGCTTTTTCAGTGTTGGAAAGACTCTTTCTTGCACTGAGGTCTGCTTATTGTAAATATCTTGTACTTGTTTGAACACCTTTTCATGTCAAAGTTGGCCTCTGTGCTTTTTCAGTGTTGGAAAGACTCTTTCTTGCACTGAGGCCTGCTTATTGTAAATATCTTGTACTTGTTTGAACACCTTTTAATGTCAAAGTTGGCCTCTGTGCTTATCAGTGTTGGAAAGACTCTTTCTTGCACTGAGGTCTGCTTATTGTAAATATCTTGTACTTGTTTTTACACCTTTTCATGTCAAAGTTGGCCTCTGTGCTTTTCAGTGTTGGAAAGACTCTTTCTTGCACTGAGGTCTGCTTATTGTAAATATCTTGTACTTGTTTGAACACCTTTTCATGTCAAAGTTGGCCTCTGTGCTTGTCAGTGTTGGAAAGACACGTTTTTGCACTGAGGTCTGCTTATTGTAAATACCTTGTACTTGTTTTTACACCTTTTAATGTCAAAGTTGGCCTCTGTGCTTTTTCAGTGTTGAAAAGACTCTTTCTTGCACTGAGGTCTGCTTATTGTAAATATCTTGTACTTGTTTGAACACCTTTTAATGTCAAAGTTGGCCTCTGTGCTTTTTCAGTGTTGAAAAGACTCTTTCTTGCACTGAGGTCTGCTTATTGTAAATATCTTGTACTTGTTTGAACACCTTTTAATGTCAAAGTTGGCCTCTGTGCTTATCAGTGTTGGAAAGACTCTTTCTTGCACTGAGGCCTGCTTATTGTAAATATCTTGTACTTGTTTGAACACCTTTTAATGTCAAAGTTGGCCTCTGTGCTTATCAGTGTTGGAAAGACTCTTTCTTGCACTGAGGTCTGCTTATTGTAAATATCTTGTACTTGTTTTTACACCTTTTCATGTCAAAGTTGGCCTCTGTGCTTTTCAGTGTTGGAAAGACTCTTTCTTGCACTGAGGTCTGCTTATTGTAAATATCTTGTACTTGTTTGAACACCTTTTCATGTCAAAGTTGGCCTCTGTGCTTGTCAGTGTTGGAAAGACACGTTTTTGCACTGAGGTCTGCTTATTGTAAATATCTTGTACTTGTTTGAACACCTTTTAATGTCAAAGTTGGCCTCTGTGCTTTTTCAGTGTTGAAAAGACTCTTTCTTGCACTGAGGTCTGCTTATTGTAAATATCTTGTACTTGTTTGAACACCTTTTAATGTCAAAGTTGGCCTCTGTGCTTTTTCAGTGTTGGAAAGACTCTTTCTTGCACTGAGGTCTGCTTATTGTAAATATCTTGTACTTGTTTTTACACCTTTTATGTCAAAGTTGGCCTCTGACCTTATCAGTGTTGGAAAGACTCTTTCTTGCACTGAGTTCTGCTTATTGTAAATATCTTGTACTTGTTTGAACACCTTTTCATGTCAAAGTTGGCCTCTGAGCTTATCAGTGATGGAAAGACTCTTTCTTGCACTGAGGTCTGCTTATTGTAAATATCTTGTACTTGTTTGAACACCTTTTAATGTCAAAGTTGGCCTCTGTGCTTTTTCAGTGTTGAAAAGACTCTTTCTTGCACTGAGGTCTGCTTATTGTAAATATCTTGTACTTGTTTGAACACCTTTTAATGTCAAAGTTGGCCTCTGTGCTTATCAGTGTTGGAAAGACTCTTTCTTGCACTGAGGTCTGCTTATTGTAAATATCTTGTACTTGTTTGAACACCTTTTAATGTCAAAGTTGGCCTCTGTGCTTTTTCAGTGTTGAAAAGACTCTTTCTTGCACTGAGGTCTGCTTATTGTAAATATCTTGTACTTGTTTGAACACCTTTTCATGTCAAAGTTGGCCTCTGAGCTTATCAGTGATGGAAAGACTCTTTCTTGCACTGAGGTCTGCTTATTGTAAATATCTTGTACTTGTTTGAACACCTTTTAATGTCAAAGTTGGCCTCTGTGCTTATCAGTGTTGGAAAGACTCTTTCTTGCACTGAGGTCTGCTTATTGTAAATATCTTGTACTTGTTTTTACACCTTTTCATGTCAAAGTTGGCCTCTGTGCTTTTCAGTGTTGGAAAGACTCTTTCTTGCACTGAGGTCTGCTTATTGTAAATATCTTGTACTTGTTTTTACACCTTTTCATGTCAAAGTTGGCCTCTGTGCTTTTCAGTGTTGGAAAGACTCTTTCTTGCACTGAGGTCTGCTTATTGTAAATATCTTGTACTTGTTTGAACACCTTTTAATGTCAAAGTTGGCCTCTGTGCTTATCAGTGATGGAAAGACTCTTTCTTGCACTGAGGTCTGCTTATTGTAAATATCTTGTACTTGTTTTTACACCTTTTAATGTCAAAGTTGGCCTCTGCGCTTTTCAGTGTTGGAAAGACTCTTTCTTGCACTGAGGTCTGCTTATTGTAAATATCTTGTACTTGTTTGAACACCTTTTAATGTCAAAGTTGGCCTCTGTGCTTTTTCAGTGTTGGAAAGACTCTTTCTTGCACTGAGGTCTGCTTATTGTAAATATCTTGTACTTGTTTGAACACCTTTTCATGTCAAAGTTGGCCTCTGTGCTTTTTCAGTGTTGGAAAGACTCTTTCTTGCACTGAGGCCTGCTTATTGTAAATATCTTGTACTTGTTTGAACACCTTTTAATGTCAAAGTTGGCCTCTGTGCTTATCAGTGTTGGAAAGACTCTTTCTTGCACTGAGGTCTGCTTATTGTAAATATCTTGTACTTGTTTTTACACCTTTTCATGTCAAAGTTGGCCTCTGTGCTTTTCAGTGTTGGAAAGACTCTTTCTTGCACTGAGGTCTGCTTATTGTAAATATCTTGTACTTGTTTGAACACCTTTTCATGTCAAAGTTGGCCTCTGTGCTTGTCAGTGTTGGAAAGACACGTTTTTGCACTGAGGTCTGCTTATTGTAAATACCTTGTACTTGTTTTTACACCTTTTAATGTCAAAGTTGGCCTCTGTGCTTGTCAGTGTTGGAAAGACTCTTTCTTGCACTGAGGTCTGCTTATTGTAAATATCTTGTACTTGTTTGAACACCTTTTAATGTCAAAGTTGGCCTCTGTGCTTTTTCAGTGTTGAAAAGACTCTTTCTTGCACTGAGGTCTGCTTATTGTAAATATCTTGTACTTGTTTGAACACCTTTTAATGTCAAAGTTGGCCTCTGTGCTTTTTCAGTGTTGAAAAGACTCTTTCTTGCACTGAGGTCTGCTTATTGTAAATATCTTGTACTTGTTTGAACACCTTTTAATGTCAAAGTTGGCCTCTGTGCTTATCAGTGTTGGAAAGACTCTTTCTTGCACTGAGGCCTGCTTATTGTAAATATCTTGTACTTGTTTGAACACCTTTTAATGTCAAAGTTGGCCTCTGCGCTTCTGCAGTGTTAGAAAGACTCTTTCTTGCACTGAGGTCTGCTTATTGTAAATATCTTGTACTTGTTTTTACACCTTTTAATGTCAAAGTTGGCCTCTGTGCTTTTTCAGTGTTGGAAAGACTCTTTCTTGCACTGAGGTCTGCTTATTGTAAATATCTTGTACTTGTTTGAACACCTTTTCATGTCAAAGTTGGCCTCTGTGCTTTTTCAGTGTTGGAAAGACTCTTTCTTGCACTGAGGCCTGCTTATTGTAAATATCTTGTACTTGTTTGAACACCTTTTAATGTCAAAGTTGGCCTCTGTGCTTATCAGTGTTGGAAAGACTCTTTCTTGCACTGAGGTCTGCTTATTGTAAATATCTTGTACTTGTTTTTACACCTTTTCATGTCAAAGTTGGCCTCTGTGCTTTTCAGTGTTGGAAAGACTCTTTCTTGCACTGAGGTCTGCTTATTGTAAATATCTTGTACTTGTTTGAACACCTTTTCATGTCAAAGTTGGCCTCTGTGCTTGTCAGTGTTGGAAAGACACGTTTTTGCACTGAGGTCTGCTTATTGTAAATATCTTGTACTTGTTTGAACACCTTTTAATGTCAAAGTTGGCCTCTGTGCTTGTCAGTGTTGGAAAGACTCTTTCTTGCACTGAGGTCTGCTTATTGTAAATATCTTGTACTTGTTTGAACACCTTTTAATGTCAAAGTTGGCCTCTGTGCTTGTCAGTGTTGGAAAGACTCTTTCTTGCACTGAGGTCTGCTTATTGTAAATATCTTGTACTTGTTTGAACACCTTTTCATGTCAAAGTTGGCCTCTGTGCTTTTTCAGTGTTGAAAAGACTCTTTCTTGCACTGAGGTCTGCTTATTGTAAATATCTTGTACTTGTTTGAACACCTTTTCATGTCAAAGTTGGCCTCTGTGCTTTTTCAGTGTTGAAAAGACTCTTTCTTGCACTGAGGTCTGCTTATTGTAAATATCTTGTACTTTATTTTACACCTTTTCATGTCAAAGTTGGCCTCTGTGCTTTTTCAGTGTTGGAAAGACTCTTTCTTGCACTGAGGTCTGCTTATTGTAAATATCTTGTACTTGTTTGAACACCTTTTAATGTCAAAGTTGGCCTCTGTGCTTTTTCAGTGTTGAAAAGACTCTTTCTTGCACTGAGGTCTGCTTATTGTAAATATCTTGTACTTGTTTGAACACCTTTTAATGTCAAAGTTGGCCTCTGTGCTTTTTCAGTGTTGAAAAGACTCTTTCTTGCACTGAGGTCTGCTTATTGTAAATATCTTGTACTTGTTTGAACACCTTTTCATGTCAAAGTTGGCCTCTGCGCTTCTGCAGTGTTAGAAAGACTCTTTCTTGCACTGAGGTCTGCTTATTGTAAATATCTTGTACTTGTTTTTACACCTTTTCATGTCAAAGTTGGCCTCTGAGCTTATCAGTGATGGAAAGACTCTTTCTTGCACTGAGGTCTGCTTATTGTAAATATCTTGTACTTGTTTGAACACCTTTTCATGTCAAAGTTGGCCTCTGTGCTTATCAGTGTTAGAAAGACTCTTTCTTGCACTGAGGTCTGCTTATTGTAAATATCTTGTACTTGTTTGAAGACCTTTTAATGTCAAAGTTGGCCTCTGTGCTTATCAGTGTTGGACAGACTCTTTCTCGCACTGAGGTCTGCTTATTGTAAATATCTTGTACTTGTTTGAACACCTTTTCATGTCAAAGTTGGCCTCTGTGCTTGTCAGTGTTGGAAAGACACGTTTTTGCACTGAGGTCTGCTTATTGTAAATATCTTGTACTTGTTTGAACACCTTTTAATGTCAAAGTTGGCCTCTGTGCTTGTCAGTGTTGGAAAGACTCTTTCTTGCACTGAGGTCTGCTTATTGTAAATATCTTGTACTTGTTTGAACACCTTTTAATGTCAAAGTTGGCCTCTGTGCTTGTCAGTGTTGGAAAGACTCTTTCTTGCACTGAGGTCTGCTTATTGTAAATATCTTGTACTTGTTTGAACACCTTTTCATGTCAAAGTTGGCCTCTGTGCTTTTTCAGTGTTGAAAAGACTCTTTCTTGCACTGAGGTCTGCTTATTGTAAATATCTTGTACTTGTTTGAACACCTTTTCATGTCAAAGTTGGCCTCTGTGCTTTTTCAGTGTTGAAAAGACTCTTTCTTGCACTGAGGTCTGCTTATTGTAAATATCTTGTACTTTATTTTACACCTTTTCATGTCAAAGTTGGCCTCTGTGCTTTTTCCGTGTTGGAAAGACTCTTTCTTGCACCGAGGTCTGCTTATTGTTAATATCTTGTACTTGTTTTTACACCTTTTCATGTCAAAGTTGGCCTCTGTGCTTTTTCAGTGTTGGAAAGACTCTTTCTTGCACTGAGGTCTGCTTATTGTAAATATCTTGTACTTGTTTGAACACCTTTTAATGTCAAAGTTGGCCTCTGTGCTTTTTCAGTGTTGAAAAGACTCTTTCTTGCACTGAGGTCTGCTTATTGTAAATATCTTGTACTTGTTTGAACACCTTTTAATGTCAAAGTTGGCCTCTGTGCTTTTTCAGTGTTGAAAAGACTCTTTCTTGCACTGAGGTCTGCTTATTGTAAATATCTTGTACTTGTTTGAACACCTTTTCATGTCAAAGTTGGCCTCTGCGCTTCTGCAGTGTTAGAAAGACTCTTTCTTGCACTGAGGTCTGCTTATTGTAAATATCTTGTACTTGTTTTTACACCTTTTCATGTCAAAGTTGGCCTCTGAGCTTATCAGTGATGGAAAGACTCTTTCTTGCACTGAGGTCTGCTTATTGTAAATATCTTGTACTTGTTTGAACACCTTTTCATGTCAAAGTTGGCCTCTGTGCTTATCAGTGTTAGAAAGACTCTTTCTTGCACTGAGGTCTGCTTATTGTAAATATCTTGTACTTGTTTGAAGACCTTTTAATGTCAAAGTTGGCCTCTGTGCTTATCAGTGTTGGACAGACTCTTTCTCGCACTGAGGTCTGCTTATTGTAAATATCTTGTACTTGTTTGAACACCTTTTAATGTCAAAGTTGGCCTCTGTGCTTGTCAGTGTTGGAAAGACACGATTTTGCACTGAGGTCTGCTTATTGTAAATATCTTGTACTTGTTTGAACACCTTTTAATGTCAAAGTTGGCCTCTGTGCTTTTTCAGTGTTGGAAAGACTCTTTCTTGCACTGAGGTCTGCTTATTGTAAATATCTTGTACTTGTTTGAACACCTTTTAATGTCAAAGTTGGCCTCTGTGCTTTTCAGTGTTGGAAAGACTCTTTCTTGCACTGAGGTCTGCTTATTGTAAATATCTTGTACTTGTTTGAACACCTTTTCATGTCAAAGTTGGCCTCTGAGCTTATCAGTGATGGAAAGACTCTTTCTTGCACTGAGGTCTGCTTATTGTAAATATCTTGTACTTGTTTGAACACCTTTTAATGTCAAAGTTGGCCTCTGTGCTTATCAGTGTTGGAAAGACTCTTTCTTGCACTGAGGTCTGCTTATTGTAAATATCTTGTACTTGTTTTTACACCTTTTCATGTCAAAGTTGGCCTCTGTGCTTTTCAGTGTTGGAAAGACTCTTTCTTGCACTGAGGTCTGCTTATTGTAAATATCTTGTACTTGATTTTACACCTTTTAATGTCAAAGTTGGCCTCTGTGCTTTTTCAGTGTTGGAAAGACTCTTTCTTGCACTGAGGTCTGCTTATTGTAAATATCTTGTACTTGTTTGAAGACCTTTTAATGTTAAAGTTGGCCTCTTTGCTTTTTCCGTGTTGGAAAGACTCTTTCTTGCACTGAGGTCTGCTTATTGTAAATATCTTGTACTTGTTTTTACACCTTTTCATGTCAAAGTTGGCCTCTGTGCTTTTCAGTGTTGGAAAGACTCTTTCTTGCACTGAGGTCTGCTTATTGTAAATATCTTGTACTTGTTTGAACACCTTTTCATGTCAAAGTTGGCCTCTGTGCTTGTCAGTGTTGGAAAGACACGTTTTTGCACTGAGGTCTGCTTATTGTAAATATCTTGTACTTGTTTGAACACCTTTTAATGTCAAAGTTGGCCTCTGTGCTTGTCAGTGATGGAAAGACTCTTTCTTGCACTGAGGTCTGCTTATTGTAAATATCTTGTACTTGTTTGAACACCTTTTAATGTCAAAGTTGGCCTCTGTGCTTTTTCAGTGTTGAAAAGACTCTTTCTTGCACTGAGGTCTGCTTATTGTAAATATCTTGTACTTGTTTTTACACCTTTTCATGTCAAAGTTGGCCTCTGCGCTTTTCAGTGTTGGAAAGACTCTTTCTTGCACTGAGGTCTGCTTATTGTAAATATCTTGTACTTGTTTGAACACCTTTTCATGTCAAAGTTGGCCTCTGTGCTTGTCAGTGTTGGAAAGACACGTTTTTGCACTGAGGTCTGCTTATTGTAAATACCTTGTACTTGTTTTTACACCTTTTAATGTCAAAGTTGGCCTCTGTGCTTGTCAGTGTTGGAAAGACTCTTTCTTGCACTGAGGTCTGCTTATTGTAAATATCTTGTACTTGTTTGAACACCTTTTAATGTCAAAGTTGGCCTCTGTGCTTTTTCAGTGTTGAAAAGACTCTTTCTTGCACTGAGGTCTGCTTATTGTAAATATCTTGTACTTGTTTGAACACCTTTTAATGTCAAAGTTGGCCTCTGTGCTTTTTCAGTGTTGAAAAGACTCTTTCTTGCACTGAGGTCTGCTTATTGTAAATATCTTGTACTTGTTTGAACACCTTTTAATGTCAAAGTTGGCCTCTGTGCTTATCAGTGTTGGAAAGACTCTTTCTTGCACTGAGGCCTGCTTATTGTAAATATCTTGTACTTGTTTTTACACCTTTTAATGTCAAAGTTGGCCTCTGTGCTTATCAGTGTTGGAAAGACTCTTTCTTGCACCGAGGTCTGCTTATTGTTAATATCTTGTACTTGTTTTTACACCTTTTCATGTCAAAGTTGGCCTCTGTGCTTTTTCAGTGTTGGAAAGACTCTTTCTTGCACTGAGGTCTGCTTATTGTAAATATCTTGTACTTGTTTGAACACCTTTTAATGTCAAAGTTGGCCTCTGTGCTTTTTCAGTGTTGAAAAGACTCTTTCTTGCACTGAGGTCTGCTTATTGTAAATATCTTGTACTTGTTTGAACACCTTTTAATGTCAAAGTTGGCCTCTGTGCTTTTTCAGTGTTGAAAAGACTCTTTCTTGCACTGAGGTCTGCTTATTGTAAATATCTTGTACTTGTTTGAACACCTTTTCATGTCAAAGTTGGCCTCTGCGCTTCTGCAGTGTTAGAAAGACTCTTTCTTGCACTGAGGTCTGCTTATTGTAAATATCTTGTACTTGTTTTTACACCTTTTCATGTCAAAGTTGGCCTCTGAGCTTATCAGTGATGGAAAGACTCTTTCTTGCACTGAGGTCTGCTTATTGTAAATATCTTGTACTTGTTTGAACACCTTTTCATGTCAAAGTTGGCCTCTGTGCTTATCAGTGTTAGAAAGACTCTTTCTTGCACTGAGGTCTGCTTATTGTAAATATCTTGTACTTGTTTGAAGACCTTTTAATGTCAAAGTTGGCCTCTGTGCTTATCAGTGTTGGACAGACTCTTTCTCGCACTGAGGTCTGCTTATTGTAAATATCTTGTACTTGTTTGAACACCTTTTAATGTCAAAGTTGGCCTCTGTGCTTGTCAGTGTTGGAAAGACACGTTTTTGCACTGAGGTCTGCTTATTGTAAATATCTTGTACTTGTTTGAACACCTTTTAATGTCAAAGTTGGCCTCTGTGCTTTTTCAGTGTTGGAAAGACTCTTTCTTGCACTGAGGTCTGCTTATTGTAAATATCTTGTACTTGTTTGAACACCTTTTAATGTCAAAGTTGGCCTCTGTGCTTTTCAGTGTTGGAAAGACTCTTTCTTGCACTGAGGTCTGCTTATTGTAAATATCTTGTACTTGTTTGAACACCTTTTCATGTCAAAGTTGGCCTCTGAGCTTATCAGTGATGGAAAGACTCTTTCTTGCACTGAGGTCTGCTTATTGTAAATATCTTGTACTTGTTTGAACACCTTTTAATGTCAAAGTTGGCCTCTGTGCTTATCAGTGTTGGAAAGACTCTTTCTTGCACTGAGGTCTGCTTATTGTAAATATCTTGTACTTGTTTTTACACCTTTTCATGTCAAAGTTGGCCTCTGTGCTTTTCAGTGTTGGAAAGACTCTTTCTTGCACTGAGGTCTGCTTATTGTAAATATCTTGTACTTGATTTTACACCTTTTAATGTCAAAGTTGGCCTCTGTGCTTTTTCAGTGTTGGAAAGACTCTTTCTTGCACTGAGGTCTGCTTATTGTAAATATCTTGTACTTGTTTGAAGACCTTTTAATGTTAAAGTTGGCCTCTTTGCTTTTTCCGTGTTGGAAAGACTCTTTCTTGCACTGAGGTCTGCTTATTGTAAATATCTTGTACTTGTTTTTACACCTTTTCATGTCAAAGTTGGCCTCTGTGCTTTTCAGTGTTGGAAAGACTCTTTCTTGCACTGAGGTCTGCTTATTGTAAATATCTTGTACTTGTTTGAACACCTTTTCATGTCAAAGTTGGCCTCTGTGCTTGTCAGTGTTGGAAAGACACGTTTTTGCACTGAGGTCTGCTTATTGTAAATATCTTGTACTTGTTTGAACACCTTTTAATGTCAAAGTTGGCCTCTGTGCTTGTCAGTGATGGAAAGACTCTTTCTTGCACTGAGGTCTGCTTATTGTAAATATCTTGTACTTGTTTGAACACCTTTTAATGTCAAAGTTGGCCTCTGTGCTTTTTCAGTGTTGAAAAGACTCTTTCTTGCACTGAGGTCTGCTTATTGTAAATATCTTGTACTTGTTTTTACACCTTTTCATGTCAAAGTTGGCCTCTGCGCTTTTCAGTGTTGGAAAGACTCTTTCTTGCACTGAGGTCTGCTTATTGTAAATATCTTGTACTTGTTTGAACACCTTTTCATGTCAAAGTTGGCCTCTGTGCTTGTCAGTGTTGGAAAGACACGTTTTTGCACTGAGGTCTGCTTATTGTAAATACCTTGTACTTGTTTTTACACCTTTTAATGTCAAAGTTGGCCTCTGTGCTTGTCAGTGTTGGAAAGACTCTTTCTTGCACTGAGGTCTGCTTATTGTAAATATCTTGTACTTGTTTGAACACCTTTTAATGTCAAAGTTGGCCTCTGTGCTTTTTCAGTGTTGAAAAGACTCTTTCTTGCACTGAGGTCTGCTTATTGTAAATATCTTGTACTTGTTTGAACACCTTTTAATGTCAAAGTTGGCCTCTGTGCTTTTTCAGTGTTGAAAAGACTCTTTCTTGCACTGAGGTCTGCTTATTGTAAATATCTTGTACTTGTTTGAACACCTTTTAATGTCAAAGTTGGCCTCTGTGCTTATCAGTGTTGGAAAGACTCTTTCTTGCACTGAGGCCTGCTTATTGTAAATATCTTGTACTTGTTTGAACACCTTTTAATGTCAAAGTTGGCCTCTGTGCTTATCAGTGTTGGAAAGACTCTTTCTTGCACTGAGGTCTGCTTATTGTAAATATCTTGTACTTGTTTTTACACCTTTTCATGTCAAAGTTGGCCTCTGTGCTTGTCAGTGTTGGAAAGACACGTTTTTGCACTGAGGTCTGCTTATTGTAAATATCTTGTACTTGTTTGAACACCTTTTAATGTCAAAGTTGGCCTCTGTGCTTTTTCAGTGTTGAAAAGACTCTTTCTTGCACTGAGGTCTGCTTATTGTAAATATCTTGTACTTGTTTGAACACCTTTTAATGTCAAAGTTGGCCTCTGTGCTTTTTCAGTGTTGAAAAGACTCTTTCTTGCACCGAGGTCTGCTTATTGTTAATATCTTGTACTTGTTTTTACACCTTTTCATGTCAAAGTTGGCCTCTGTGCTTTTTCAGTGTTGGAAAGACTCTTTCTTGCACTGAGGTCTGCTTATTGTAAATATCTTGTACTTGTTTTTACACCTTTTATGTCAAAGTTGGCCTCTGACCTTATCAGTGTTGGAAAGACTCTTTCTTGCACTGAGGTCTGCTTATTGTAAATATCTTGTACTTGTTTGAACACCTTTTCATGTCAAAGTTGGCCTCTGAGCTTATCAGTGATGGAAAGACTCTTTCTTGCACTGAGGTCTGCTTATTGTAAATATCTTGTACTTGTTTGAACACCTTTTAATGTCAAAGTTGGCCTCTGTGCTTTTTCAGTGTTGAAAAGACTCTTTCTTGCACTGAGGTCTGCTTATTGTAAATATCTTGTACTTGTTTGAACACCTTTTAATGTCAAAGTTGGCCTCTGTGCTTATCAGTGTTGGAAAGACTCTTTCTTGCACTGAGGTCTGCTTATTGTAAATATCTTGTACTTGTTTGAACACCTTTTAATGTCAAAGTTGGCCTCTGTGGTTTTTCAGTGTTGAAAAGACTCTTTCTTGCACTGAGGTCTGCTTATTGTAAATATCTTGTACTTGTTTGAACACCTTTTCATGTCAAAGTTGGCCTCTGTGCTTTTTCAGTGTTGAAAAGACTCTTTCTTGCACTGAGGTCTGCTTATTGTAAATATCTTGTACTTGTTTGAACACCTTTTAATGTCAAAGTTGGCCTCTGTGCTTTTTCAGTGTTGAAAAGACTCTTTCTTGCACTGAGGTCTGCTTATTGTAAATATCTTGTACTTGTTTGAACACCTTTTAATGTCAAAGTTGGCCTCTGTGCTTATCAGTGTTGGAAAGACTCTTTCTTGCACTGAGGCCTGCTTATTGTAAATATCTTGTACTTGTTTGAACACCTTTTAATGTCAAAGTTGGCCTCTGTGCTTATCAGTGTTGAAAAGACTCTTTCTTGCACTGAGGTCTGCTTATTGTAAATATCTTGTACTTGTTTTTACACCTTTTCATGTCAAAGTTGGCCTCTGTGCTTTTCAGTGTTGGAAAGACTCTTTCTTGCACTGAGGTCTGCTTATTGTAAATATCTTGTACTTGTTTTTACACCTTTTCATGTCAAAGTTGGCCTCTGTGCTTTTCAGTGATGGAAAGACTCTTTCTTGCACTGAGGTCTGCTTATTGTAAATATCTTGTACTTGATTTTACACCTTTTAATGTCAAAGTTGGCCTCTGCGCTTCTGCAGTGTTAGAAAGACTCTTTCTTGCACTGAGGTCTGCTTATTGTAAATATCTTGTACTTGTTTTTACACCTTTTAATGTCAAAGTTGGCCTCTGTGCTTTTTCAGTGTTGGAAAGACTCTTTCTTGCACTGAGGTCTGCTTATTGTAAATATCTTGTACTTGTTTGAACACCTTTTCATGTCAAAGTTGGCCTCTGTGCTTTTTCAGTGTTGGAAAGACTCTTTCTTGCACTGAGGCCTGCTTATTGTAAATATCTTGTACTTGTTTGAACACCT
This sequence comes from Rhamphochromis sp. 'chilingali', assembly GCF_963969265.1. Taxonomy (NCBI): domain Eukaryota; kingdom Metazoa; phylum Chordata; class Actinopteri; order Cichliformes; family Cichlidae; genus Rhamphochromis; species Rhamphochromis sp. 'chilingali'. The sequence continues at coordinate 33,917,799 of NC_137941.1, forward strand.
TTTAATGTCAAAGTTGGCCTCTGTGCTTATCAGTGTTGGAAAGACTCTTTCTTGCACTGAGGTCTGCTTATTGTAAATATCTTGTACTTGTTTTTACACCTTTTCATGTCAAAGTTGGCCTCTGTGCTTTTCAGTGTTGGAAAGACTCTTTCTTGCACTGAGGTCTGCTTATTGTAAATATCTTGTACTTGTTTGAACACCTTTTCATGTCAAAGTTGGCCTCTGTGCTTGTCAGTGTTGGAAAGACACGTTTTTGCACTGAGGTCTGCTTATTGTAAATATCTTGTACTTGTTTGAACACCTTTTAATGTCAAAGTTGGCCTCTGTGCTTGTCAGTGTTGGAAAGACTCTTTCTTGCACTGAGGTCTGCTTATTGTAAATATCTTGTACTTGTTTGAACACCTTTTAATGTCAAAGTTGGCCTCTGTGCTTGTCAGTGTTGGAAAGACTCTTTCTTGCACTGAGGTCTGCTTATTGTAAATATCTTGTACTTGTTTGAACACCTTTTAATGTCAAAGTTGGCCTCTGTGCTTTTTCAGTGTTGAAAAGACTCTTTCTTGCACTGAGGTCTGCTTATTGTAAATATCTTGTACTTGTTTGAACACCTTTTAATGTCAAAGTTGGCCTCTGTGCTTGTCAGTGTTGGAAAGACTCTTTCTTGCACTGAGGTCTGCTTATTGTAAATATCTTGTACTTGTTTGAACACCTTTTAATGTCAAAGTTGGCCTCTGTGCTTGTCAGTGTTGGAAAGACTCTTTCTTGCACTGAGGTCTGCTTATTGTAAATATCTTGTACTTGTTTGAACACCTTTTAATGTCAAAGTTGGCCTCTGTGCTTTTTCAGTGTTGAAAAGACTCTTTCTTGCACTGAGGTCTGCTTATTGTAAATATCTTGTACTTGTTTGAACACCTTTTAATGTCAAAGTTGGCCTCTGTGCTTTTTCAGTGTTGAAAAGACTCTTTCTTGCACTGAGGTCTGCTTATTGTAAATATCTTGTACTTGTTTGAACACCTTTTCATGTCAAAGTTGGCCTCTGTGCTTTTTCAGTGTTGAAAAGACTCTTTCTTGCACTGAGGTCTGCTTATTGTAAATATCTTGTACTTGTTTGAACACCTTTTCATGTCAAAGTTGGCCTCTGTGCTTATCAGTGTTGGAAAGACTCTTTCTTGCACTGAGGTCTGCTTATTGTAAATATCTTGTACTTGTTTTTACACCTTTTCATGTCAAAGTTGGCCTCTGTGCTTTTCAGTGTTGGAAAGACTCTTTCTTGCACTGAGGTCTGCTTATTGTAAATATCTTGTACTTGATTTTACACCTTTTAATGTCAAAGTTGGCCTCTGTGCTTTTTCAGTGTTAGAAAGACTCTTTCTTGCACTGAGGTCTGCTTATTGTAAATATCTTGTACTTGTTTTTACACCTTTTAATGTCAAAGTTGGCCTCTGTGCTTTTTCAGTGTTGGAAAGACTCTTTCTTGCACTGAGGTCTGCTTATTGTAAATATCTTGTACTTGTTTGAACACCTTTTCATGTCAAAGTTGGCCTCTGTGCTTTTTCAGTGTTGGAAAGACTCTTTCTTGCACTGAGGCCTGCTTATTGTAAATATCTTGTACTTGTTTGAACACCTTTTAATGTCAAAGTTGGCCTCTGTGCTTATCAGTGTTGGAAAGACTCTTTCTTGCACTGAGGTCTGCTTATTGTAAATATCTTGTACTTGTTTTTACACCTTTTCATGTCAAAGTTGGCCTCTGTGCTTTTCAGTGTTGGAAAGACTCTTTCTTGCACTGAGGTCTGCTTATTGTAAATATCTTGTACTTGTTTTTACACCTTTTCATGTCAAAGTTGGCCTCTGTGCTTGTCAGTGTTGGAAAGACTCTTTCTTGCACTGAGGTCTGCTTATTGTAAATATCTTGTACTTGTTTGAACACCTTTTAATGTCAAAGTTGGCCTCTGTGCTTTTTCAGTGTTGAAAAGACTCTTTCTTGCACTGAGGTCTGCTTATTGTAAATATCTTGTACTTGTTTGAACACCTTTTAATGTCAAAGTTGGCCTCTGTGCTTTTTCAGTGTTGAAAAGACTCTTTCTTGCACTGAGGTCTGCTTATTGTAAATATCTTGTACTTGTTTGAACACCTTTTCATGTCAAAGTTGGCCTCTGTGCTTTTTCAGTGTTGAAAAGACTCTTTCTTGCACTGAGGTCTGCTTATTGTAAATATCTTGTACTTTATTTTACACCTTTTCATGTCAAAGTTGGCCTCTGTGCTTTTTCCGTGTTGGAAAGACTCTTTCTTGCACTGAGGTCTACTTATTGTAAATATCTTGTACTTTATTTTACACCTTTTCATGTCAAAGTTGGCCTCTGTGCTTTTTCCGTGTTGGAAAGACTCTTTCTTGCACCGAGGTCTGCTTATTGTTAATATCTTGTACTTGTTTTTACACCTTTTCATGTCAAAGTTGGCCTCTGTGCTTTTTCAGTGTTGGAAAGACTCTTTCTTGCACTGAGGTCTGCTTATTGTAAATATCTTGTACTTGTTTGAACACCTTTTAATGTCAAAGTTGGCCTCTGTGCTTTTTCAGTGTTGAAAAGACTCTTTCTTGCACTGAGGTCTGCTTATTGTAAATATCTTGTACTTGTTTGAACACCTTTTAATGTCAAAGTTGGCCTCTGTGCTTTTTCAGTGTTGAAAAGACTCTTTCTTGCACTGAGGTCTGCTTATTGTAAATATCTTGTACTTGTTTGAACACCTTTTCATGTCAAAGTTGGCCTCTGCGCTTCTGCAGTGTTAGAAAGACTCTTTCTTGCACTGAGGTCTGCTTATTGTAAATATCTTGTACTTGTTTTTACACCTTTTAATGTCAAAGTTGGCCTCTGTGCTTTTTCCGTGTTGGAAAGACTCTTTCTTGCACCGAGGTCTGCTTACTGTAAATACCTTGTACTTGTTTTTACACCTTTTCATGTCAAAGTTGGCCTCTGAGCTTATCAGTGATGGAAAGACTCTTTCTTGCACTGAGGTCTGCTTATTGTAAATATCTTGTACTTGTTTGAACACCTTTTCATGTCAAAGTTGGCCTCTGTGCTTATCAGTGTTAGAAAGACTCTTTCTTGCACTGAGGTCTGCTTATTGTAAATATCTTGTACTTGTTTTTACACCTTTTAATGTCAAAGTTGGCCTCTGTGCTTATCAGTGTTGGAAAGACTCTTTCTCGCACTGAGGTCTGCTTATTGTAAATATCTTGTACTTGTTTGAAGACCTTTTAATGTTAAAGTTGGCCTCTTTGCTTTTTCAGTGTTGGAAAGACTCTTTCTTGCACTGAGGTCTGCTTATTGTGAATATATTGTACTTGTTTTTACACCTTTTCATGTCAAAGTTGGCCTCTGTGCTTATCAGTGTTGGAAAGACACGTTTTTGCACTGAGGTCTGCTTATTGTAAATATCTTGTACTTGTTTGAAGACCTTTTAATGTCAAAGTTGGCCTCTGTGCTTTTTCAGTGTTGGAAAGACTCTTTCTTGCACTGAGGTCTGCTTATTGTAAATATCTTGTACTTGTTTTTACACCTTTTCATGTCAAAGTTGGCCTCTGTGCTTTTTCCGTGTTGGAAAGACTCTTTCTTGCACTGAGGTCTGCTTATTGTAAATATCTTGTACTTGTTTGAAGACCTTTTAATGTTAAAGTTGGCCTCTTTGCTTTTTCCGTGTTGGAAAGACTCTTTCTTGCACTGAGGTCTGCTTATTGTGAATATCTTGTACTTGTTTGAACACCTTTTAATGTCAAAGTTGGCCTCTGTGCTTATCAGTGTTAGAAAGACTCTTTCTTGCACTGAGGTCTGCTTATTGTAAATATCTTGTACTTGTTTTTACACCTTTTAATGTCAAAGTTGGCCTCTGTGCTTGTCAGTGTTGGAAAGACACGTTTTTGCACTGAGGCCTGCTTATTGTAAATATCTTGTACTTGTTTGAACACCTTTTCATGTCAAAGTTGGCCTCTGTGCTTGTCAGTGTTGGAAAGACACGTTTTTGCACTGAGGTCTGCTTATTGTAAATATCTTGTACTTGTTTGAACACCTTTTAATGTCAAAGTTGGCCTCTGTGCTTTTTCCGTGTTGGAAAGACTCTTTCTTGCACCGAGGTCTGCTTATTGTAAATATCTTGTACTTGTTTTTACACCTTTTATGTCAAAGTTGGCCTCTGACCTTATCAGTGTTGGAAAGACTCTTTCTTGCACTGAGGTCTGCTTATTGTAAATATCTTGTACTTGTTTTTACACCTTTTAATGTCAAAGTTGGCCTCTGTGCTTTTCAGTGTTGGAAAGACTCTTTCTTGCACTGAGGTCTGCTTATTGTAAATATCTTGTACTTGTTTTTACACCTTTTATGTCAAAGTTGGCCTCTGACCTTATCAGTGATGGAAAGACTCTTTCTTGCACTGAGGTCTGCTTATTGTAAATATCTTGTACTTGTTTTTACACCTTTTCATGTCAAAGTTGGCCTCTGAGCTTATCAGTGATGGAAAGACTCTTTCTTGCACTGAGGTCTGCTTATTGTAAATATCTTGTACTTGTTTGAACACCTTTTCATGTCAAAGTTGGCCTCTGTGCTTTTTCAGTGTTGGAAAGACTCTTTCTTGCACTGAGGTCTGCTTATTGTGAATATCTTGTACTTGTTTGAACACCTTTTAATGTCAAAGTTGGCCTCTGTGCTTATCAGTGTTAGAAAGACTCTTTCTTGCACTGAGGTCTGCTTATTGTAAATATCTTGTACTTGTTTTTACACCTTTTAATGTCAAAGTTGGCCTCTGTGCTTGTCAGTGTTGGAAAGACACGTTTTTGCACTGAGGTCTGCTTATTGTAAATATCTTGTACTTGTTTGAACACCTTTTCATGTCAAAGTTGGCCTCTGTGCTTTTTCAGTGTTGGAAAGACTCTTTCTTGCACTGAGGTCTGCTTATTGTAAATATCTTGTACTTGTTTTTACACCTTTTAATGTCAAAGTTGGCCTCTGTGCTTGTCAGTGTTGGAAAGACACGTTTTTGCACTGAGGTCTGCTTATTGTAAATATCTTGTACTTGTTTGAACACCTTTTAATGTCAAAGTTGGCCTCTGTGCTTTTTCAGTGTTGGAAAGACTCTTTCTTGCACTGAGGTCTGCTTATTGTAAATATCTTGTACTTGTTTTTACACCTTTTCATGTCAAAGTTGGCCTCTGTGCTTTTTCAGTGTTGGAAAGACTCTTTCTTGCACTGAGGTCTGCTTATTGTAAATATCTTGTACTTGTTTTTACACCTTTTAATGTCAAAGTTGGCCTCTGTGCTTTTCAGTGTTGGAAAGACTCTTTCTTGCACTGAGGTCTGCTTATTGTAAATATCTTGTACTTGTTTTTACACCTTTTCATGTCAAAGTTGGCCTCTGAGCTTATCAGTGATGGAAAGACTCTTTCTTGCACTGAGGTCTGCTTATTGTAAATATCTTGTACTTGTTTTTACACCTTTTCATGTCAAAGTTGGCCTCTGAGCTTATCAGTGATGGAAAGACTCTTTCTTGCACTGAGGTCTGCTTATTGTAAATATCTTGTACTTGTTTGAACACCTTTTCATGTCAAAGTTGGCCTCTGAGCTTATCAGTGATGGAAAGACTCTTTCTTGCACTGAGGTCTGCTTATTGTAAATATCTTGTACTTGTTTGAACACCTTTTCATGTCAAAGTTGGCCTCTGTGCTTTTTCAGTGTTGGAAAGACTCTTTCTTGCACTGAGGTCTGCTTATTGTAAATATCTTGTACTTGTTTGAACACCTTTTCATGTCAAAGTTGGCCTCTGTGCTTTTTCAGTGTTGAAAAGACTCTTTCTTGCACTGAGGTCTGCTTATTGTAAATATCTTGTACTTGTTTGAACACCTTTTCATGTCAAAGTTGGCCTCTGTGCTTATCAGTGATGGAAAGACTCTTTCTTGCACTGAGGTCTGCTTATTGTAAATATCTTGTACTTGTTTTTACACCTTTTCATGTCAAAGTTGGCCTCTGTGCTTCTGCAGTGTTAGAAAGACTCTTTCTTGCACTGAGGGCTGCTTATTGTAAATATCTTGTACTTGTTTGAAGACCTTTTAATGTTAAAGTTGGCCTCTTTGCTTTTTCCGTGTTGGAAAGACTCTTTCTTGCACTGAGGTCTGCTTATTGTAAATATCTTGTACTTGATTTTTACACCTTTTCATGTCAAAGTTGGCCTCTGTGCTTTTTCAGTGTTGGAAAGACTCTTTCTTGCACTGAGGGCTGCTTATTGTAAATATCTTGTACTTGTTTGAAGACCTTTTAATGTTAAAGTTGGCCTCTTTGCTTTTTCCGTGTTGGAAAGACTCTTTCTTGCACTGAGGTCTGCTTATTGTAAATATCTTGTACTTGTTTGAACACCTTTTCATGTCAAAGTTGGCCTCTGTGCTTTTTCAGTGTTGGAAAGACTCTTTCTTGCACTGAGGTCTGCTTATTGTGAATATCTTGTACTTGTTTGAACACCTTTTAATGTCAAAGTTGGCCTCTGTGCTTATCAGTGTTAGAAAGACTCTTTCTTGCACTGAGGTCTGCTTATTGTGAATATATTGTACTTGTTTTTATACCTTTTAATGTCAAAGTTGGCCTCTGTGCTTGTCAGTGTTGGAAAGACACGTTTTTGCACTGAGGTCTGCTTATTGTAAATATCTTATACTTGTTTGAACACCTTTTCATGTCAAAGTTGGCCTCTGTGCTTGTCAGTGTTGGAAAGACACGTTTTTGCACTGAGGTCTGCTTATTGTAAATATCTTGTACTTGTTTGAACACCTTTTAATGTCAAAGTTGGCCTCTGTGCTTCTGCAGTGTTAGAAAGACTCTTTCTTGCACTGAGGTCTGCTTATTGTAAATATCTTGTACTTGATTTTTACACCTTTTCATGTCAAAGTTGGCCTCTGTGCTTTTTCCGTGTTGGAAAGACTCTTTCTTGCACTGAGGTCTGCTTATTGTAAATATCTTGTACTTATTTGAACACCTTTTAATGTCAAAGTTGGCCTCTGTGCTTATCAGTGTTGGAAAGACTCTTTCTTGCACTGAGGTCTGCTTATTGTAAATATCTTGTACTTGTTTGAACACCTTTTAATGTTAAAGTTGGCCTCTGTGCTTATCAGTGTTGGAAAGACTCTTTCTTGCAATGAGGTCTGCTTATTGTAAATATCTTGTACTTGTTTGAACACCTTTTCATGTCAAAGTTGGCCTCTGTGCTTCTGCAGTGTTAGAAAGACTCTTTCTTGCACTGAGGGCTGCTTATTGTAAATATCTTGTACTTGTTTGAACACCTTTTAATGTCAAAGTTGGCCTCTGTGCTTATCAGTGTTGGAAAGACTCTTTCTTGCAATGAGGTCTGCTTATTGTAAATATCTTGTACTTGATTTTTACACCTTTTCATGTCAAAGTTGGCCTCTGTGCTTATCAGTGTTGGAAAGACTCTTTCTTGCACTGAGGTCTGCTTATTGTGAATATCTTGTACTTATTTGAACACCTTTTAATGTCAAAGTTGGCCTCTGTGCTTTTTCAGTGTTGGAAAGACTCTTTCTTGCACTGAGGTCTGCTTATTGTAAATATCTTGTACTTGTTTGAACACCTTTTAATGTCAAAGTTGGCCTCTGTGCTTATCAGTGTTGGAAAGACTCTTTCTTGCACTGAGGTCTGCTTATTGTAAATATCTTGTACTTGTTTGAACACCTTTTCATGTCAAAGTTGGCCTCTGTGCTTCTGCAGTGTTAGAAAGACTCTTTCTTGCACCGAGGTCTGCTTATTGTAAATATCTTGTACTTGTTTTTACACCTTTTCATGTCAAAGTTGGCCTCTGTGCTTATCAGTGTTGGAAAGACTCTTTCTTGCACTGAGGTCTGCTTATTGTAAATATCTTGTACTTGTTTGAACACCTTTTCATGTCAAAGTTGGCCTCTGAGCTTATCAGTGATGGAAAGACTCTTTCTTGCACTGAGGTCTGCTTATTGTAAATATCTTGTACTTGTTTTTACACCTTTTCATGTCAAAGTTGGCCTCTGTGCTTATCAGTGATGGAAAGACTCTTTCTTGCACCGAGGTCTGCTTATTGTAAATATCTTGTACTTGTTTTTACACCTTTTCATGTCAAAGTTGGCCTCTGAGCTTATCAGTGATGGAAAGACTCTTTCTTGCACTGAGGTCTGCTTATTGTAAATATCTTGTACTTGTTTTTACACCTTTTCATGTCAAAGTTGGCCTCTGTGCTTATCAGTGATGGAAAGACTCTTTCTTGCACCGAGGTCTGCTTATTGTAAATATCTTGTACTTGTTTTTACACCTTTTCATGTCAAAGTTGGCCTCTGAGCTTATCAGTGTTGGAAAGACTCTTTCTTGCACCGAGGTCTGCTTATTGTAAATATCTTGTACTTGTTTTTACACCTTTTCATGTCAAAGTTGGCCTCTGAGCTTTTTCCGTGTTGGAAAGACTCTTTCTTGCACTGAGGTCTGCTTATTGTAAATATCTTGTACTTGTTTGAACACCTTTTCATGTCAAAGTTGGCCTCTGTGCTTTTTCCGTGTTAGAAAGACTCTTTCTTGCACTGAGGGCTGCTTATTGTAAATATCTTGTACTTGTTTGAACACCTTTTAATGTCAAAGTTGGCCTCTTTGCTTTTTCCGTGTTGGAAAGACTCTTTCTTGCACTGAGGTCTGCTTATTGTAAATATCTTGTACTTGATTTTTACACCTTTTCATGTCAAAGTTGGCCTCTGTGCTTATCAGTGTTGGAAAGACTCTTTCTTGCACTGAGGTCTGCTTATTGTAAATATCTTGTACTTGTTTGAACACCTTTTCATGTCAAAGTTGGCCTCTGTGCTTTTTCCGTGTTGGAAAGACTCTTTCTTGCACTGAGGTCTGCTTATTGTAAATATCTTGTACTTGTTTTTACACCTTTTCATGTCAAAGTTGGCCTCTGTGCTTATCAGTGTTGGAAAGACTCTTTCTTGCACTGAGGTCTGCTTATTGTAAATATCTTGTACTTGTTTGAACACCTTTTCATGTCAAAGTTGGCCTCTGTGCTTCTGCAGTGTTAGAAAGACTCTTTCTTGCACTGAGGGCTGCTTATTGTAAATATCTTGTACTTGTTTGAAGACCTTTTAATGTTAAAGTTGGCCTCTTTGCTTTTTCCGTGTTGGAAAGACTCTTTCTTGCACTGAGGTCTGCTTATTGTAAATATCTTGTACTTGTTTGAACACCTTTTCATGTCAAAGTTGGCCTCTGTGCTTTTTCAGTGTTAGAAAGACTCTTTCTTGCACTGAGGTCTGCTTATTGTAAATATCTTGTACTTGTTTTTACACCTTTTAATGTCAAAGTTGGCCTCTGTGCTTATCAGTGTTGGAAAGACTCTTTCTTGCACTGAGGTCTGCTTATTGTTAATATATTGTACTTGTTTTTATACCTTTTAATGTCAAAGTTGGCCTCTGTGCTTATCAGTGTTGGAAAGACTCTTTCTTGCACTGAGGTCTGCTTATTGTAAATATCTTGTACTTGTTTTTACACCTTTTCATGTCAAAGTTGGCCTCTGAGCTTATCAGTGTTGGAAAGACTCTTTCTTGCACTGAGGTCTGCTTATTGTAAATATCTTGTACTTGTTTGAACACCTTTTAATGTCAAAGTTGGCCTCTGTGCTTTTTCAGTGTTGGAAAGACTCTTTCTTGCACTGAGGTCTGCTTATTGTAAATATCTTGTACTTGTTTGAACACCTTTTCATGTCAAAGTTGGCCTCTGTGCTTGTCAGTGTTGGAAAGACACGTTTTTGCACTGAGGTCTGCTTATTGTAAATATCTTGTACTTGTTTGAACACCTTTTCATGTCAAAGTTGGCCTCTGTGCTTGTCAGTGTTGGAAAGACACGTTTTTGCACTGAGGTCTGCTTATTGTAAATATCTTGTACTTGTTTGAACACCTTTTCATGTCAAAGTTGGCCTCTGTGCTTGTCAGTGTTGGAAAGACACGTTTTTGCACTGAGGTCTGCTTATTGTAAATATCTTGTACTTGTTTTTACACCTTTTCATGTCAAAGTTGGCCTCTGTGCTTATCAGTGTTGGAAAGACTCTTTCTTGCACTGAGGTCTGCTTATTGTAAATATCTTGTACTTGTTTGAACACCTTTTCATGTCAAAGTTGGCCTCTGAGCTTATCAGTGATGGAAAGACTCTTTCTTGCACTGAGGTCTGCTTATTGTAAATATCTTGTACTTGTTTGAACACCTTTTAATGTCAAAGTTGGCCTCTGTGCTTATCAGTGTTAGAAAGACTCTTTCTTGCACTGAGGTCTGCTTATTGTAAATATCTTGTACTTGTTTTTACACCTTTTCATGTCAAAGTTGGCCTCTGTGCTTTTTCAGTGTTGGAAAGACTCTTTCTTGCACTGAGGTCTGCTTATTGTAAATATCTTGTACTTGTTTGAACACCTTTTAATGTCAAAGTTGGCCTCTGTGCTTTTCAGTGTTGGAAAGACTCTTTCTTGCACTGAGGTCTGCTTATTGTAAATATCTTGTACTTGTTTGAACACCTTTTCATGTCAAAGTTGGCCTCTGTGCTTTTTCCGTGTTGGAAAGACTCTTTCTTGCACTGAGGTCTGCTTATTGTAAATATCTTGTACTTGTTTGAACACCTTTTCATGTCAAAGTTGGCCTCTGTGCTTGTCAGTGTTGGAAAGACACGTTTTTGCACTGAGGTCTGCTTATTGTAAATATCTTGTACTTGTTTGAACACCTTTTCATGTCAAAGTTGGCCTCTGTGCTTATCAGTGTTGGAAAGACTCTTTCTTGCACTGAGGTCTGCTTATTGTAAATATCTTGTACTTGTTTTTACACCTTTTCATGTCAAAGTTGGCCTCTGTGCTTATCAGTGTTGGAAAGACTCTTTCTTGCACTGAGGTCTGCTTATTGTAAATATCTTGTACTTGTTTGAACACCTTTTCATGTCAAAGTTGGCCTCTGTGCTTATCAGTGTTGGAAAGACTCTTTCTTGCACTGAGGTCTGCTTATTGTAAATATCTTGTACTTGATTTTACACCTTTTAATGTCAAAGTTGGCGTCTGTGCTCATCAGTGTTGGAAAGACTCTTTCTTGCACTGAGGTCTGCTTATTGTAAATATCTTGTACTTATTTGAACACCTTTTAATGTCAAAGTTGGCCTCTGTGCTTTTTCAGTGTTGGAAAGACTCTTTCTTGCACTGAGGTCTGCTTATTGTAAATATCTTGTACTTGTTTTTACACCTTTTCATGTCAAAGTTGGCCTCTGAGCTTATCAGTGATGGAAAGACTCTTTCTTGCACTGAGGTCTGCTTATTGTAAATATCTTGTACTTGTTTGAACACCTTTTAATGTCAAAGTTGGCCTCTGTGCTTATCAGTGATGGAAAGACTCTTTCTTGCACCGAGGTCTGCTTATTGTAAATATCTTGTACTTGTTTTTACACCTTTTCATGTCAAAGTTGGCCTCTGAGCTTATCAGTGATGGAAAGACTCTTTCTTGCACTGAGGTCTGCTTATTGTAAATATCTTGTACTTGTTTGAACACCTTTTCATGTCAAAGTTGGCCTCTGTGCTTTTTCCGTGTTGGAAAGACTCTTTCTTGCACTGAGGTCTGCTTATTGTAAATATCTTGTACTTGTTTGAACACCTTTTCATGTCAAAGTTGGCCTCTGTGCTTTTTCCGTGTTAGAAAGACTCTTTCTTGCACTGAGGTCTGCTTATTGTAAATATCTTGTACTTGTTTGAACACCTTTTCATGTCAAAGTTGGCCTCTGTGCTTCTGCAGTGTTAGAAAGACTCTTTCTTGCACTGAGGGCTGCTTATTGTAAATATCTTGTACTTGTTTGAAGACCTTTTAATGTCAAAGTTGGCCTCTGTGCTTATCAGTGTTGGAAAGACTCTTTCTTGCACTGAGGTCTGCTTATTGTAAATATCTTGTACTTGTTTGAACACCTTTTCATGTCAAAGTTGGCCTCTGTGCTTTTTCAGTGTTAGAAAGACTCTTTCTTGCACTGAGGTCTGCTTATTGTAAATATCTTGTACTTGTTTTTACACCTTTTAATGTCAAAGTTGGCCTCTGTGCTTATCAGTGTTGGAAAGACTCTTTCTTGCACTGAGGTCTGCTTATTGTTAATATATTGTACTTGTTTTTATACCTTTTAATGTCAAAGTTGGCCTCTGTGCTTATCAGTGTTGGAAAGACTCTTTCTTGCACTGAGGTCTGCTTATTGTAAATATCTTGTACTTGTTTTTACACCTTTTCATGTCAAAGTTGGCCTCTGTGCTTATCAGTGTTGGAAAGACACGTTTTTGCACTGAGGTCTGCTTATTGTAAATATCTTGTACTTGTTTGAACACCTTTTAATGTCAAAGTTGGCCTCTGTGCTTTTTCAGTGTTGGAAAGACTCTTTCTTGCACTGAGGTCTGCTTATTGTAAATATCTTGTACTTGTTTGAACACCTTTTAATGTCAAAGTTGGCCTCTGTGCTTTTCAGTGTTGGAAAGACTCTTTCTTGCACTGAGGTCTGCTTATTGTAAATATCTTGTACTTGTTTGAACACCTTTTCATGTCAAAGTTGGCCTCTGTGCTTGTCAGTGTTGGAAAGACACGTTTTTGCACTGAGGTCTGCTTATTGTAAATATCTTGTACTTGTTTTTACACCTTTTCATGTCAAAGTTGGCCTCTGAGCTTATCAGTGATGGAAAGACTCTTTCTTGCACCGAAGTCTGCTTATTGTAAATATCTTGTACTTGTTTTTACACCTTTTCATGTCAAAGTTGGCCTCTGTGCTTATCAGTGTTGGAAAGACTCTTTCTTGCACTGAGGTCTGCTTATTGTAAATATCTTGTACTTGTTTGAACACCTTTTCATGTCAAAGTTGGCCTCTGTGCTTATCAGTGTTAGAAAGACTCTTTCTTGCACTGAGGTCTGCTTATTGTAAATATCTTGTACTTGTTTGAACACCTTTTAATGTCAAAGTTGGCCTCTGTGCTTATCAGTGTTAGAAAGACTCTTTCTTGCACTGAGGTCTGCTTATTGTAAATATCTTGTACTTGTTTTTACACCTTTTCATGTCAAAGTTGGCCTCTGTGCTTTTTCAGTGTTGGAAAGACTCTTTCTTGCACTGAGGTCTGCTTATTGTAAATATCTTGTACTTGTTTGAACACCTTTTAATGTCAAAGTTGGCCTCTGTGCTTTTCAGTGTTGGAAAGACTCTTTCTTGCACTGAGGTCTGCTTATTGTAAATATCTTGTACTTGTTTGAACACCTTTTAATGTCAAAGTTGGCCTCTGTGCTTTTCAGTGTTGGAAAGACTCTTTCTTGCACTGAGGTCTGCTTATTGTAAATATCTTGTACTTGTTTGAACACCTTTTCATGTCAAAGTTGGCCTCTGTGCTTTTTCCGTGTTGGAAAGACTCTTTCTTGCACTGAGGTCTGCTTATTGTAACTATCTTGTACTTGTTTGAACACCTTTTCATGTCAAAGTTGGCCTCTGTGCTTATCAGTGTTGGAAAGACTCTTTCTTGCACTGAGGTCTGCTTATTGTAAATATCTTGTACTTGTTTTTACACCTTTTCATGTCAAAGTTGGCCCCTGAGCTTATCAGTGATGGAAAGACTCTTTCTTGCACCGAAGTCTGCTTATTGTAAATATCTTGTACTTGTTTTTACACCTTTTCATGTCAAAGTTGGCCTCTGAGCTTATCAGTGATGGAAAGACTCTTTCTTGCACCGAAGTCTGCTTATTGTAAATATCTTGTACTTGTTTTTACACCTTTTCATGTCAAAGTTGGCCTCTGTGCTTATCAGTGTTGGAAAGACTCTTTCTTGCACTGAGGTCTGCTTATTGTAAATATCTTGTACTTGTTTGAACACCTTTTCATGTCAAAGTTGGCCTCTGAGCTTATCAGTGATGGAAAGACTCTTTCTTGCACTGAGGTCTGCTTATTGTAAATATCTTGTACTTGTTTGAACACCTTTTAATGTCAAAGTTGGCCTCTGTGCTTATCAGTGTTAGAAAGACTCTTTCTTGCACTGAGGTCTGCTTATTGTAAATATCTTGTACTTGTTTGAACACCTTTTCATGTCAAAGTTGGCCTCTGTGCTTATCAGTGTTGGAAAGACTCTTTCTTGCACTGAGGTCTGCTTATTGTAAATATCTTGTACTTGATTTTACAACTTTTAATGTCAAAGTTGGCCTCTGTGCTCATCAGTGTTGGAAAGACTCTTTCTTGCACTGAGGTCTGCTTATTGTAAATATCTTGTACTTGTTTGAACACCTTTTCATGTCAAAGTTGGCCTCTGTGCTTATCAGTGTTGGAAAGACTCTTTCTTGCACTGAGGTCTGCTTATTGTAAATATCTTGTACTTATTTGAACACCTTTTAATGTCAAAGTTGGCCTCTGTGCTTTTTCAGTGTTGGAAAGACTCTTTCTTGCACTGAGGTCTGCTTATTGTAAATATCTTGTACTTGATTTTTACACCTTTTCATGTCAAAGTTGGCCTCTGTGCTTTTTCAGTGTTGAAAAGACTCTTTCTTGCACTGAGGTCTGCTTATTGTAAATATCTTGTACTTGATTTTTACACCTTTTAATGTCAAAGTTGGCCTCTGTGCTTTTTCAGTGTTGGAAAGACTCTTTCTTGCACTAAGGTCTGCTTATTGTAAATATCTTGTACTTGTTTGAACACCTTTTAATGTCAAAGTTGGCCTCTGTGCTTATCAGTGTTGGAAAGGCTCTTTCTTGCACTGAGGTCTGCTTATTGTAAATATCTTGTACTTGTTTTTATACCTTTTCATGTCAAAGTTGGCCTCTGTGCTTGTCAGTGTTGGAAAGACTCTTTCTTGCACTGAGGTCTGCTTATTGTAAATATCTTGTACTTGTTTGAACACCTTTTAATGTCAAAGTTGGCCTCTGTGCTTTTCAGTGTTGGAAAGGCTCTTTCTTGCACTGAGGTCTGCTTATTGTAAATATCTTGTACTTGTTTTTACACCTTTTCATGTCAAAGTTGGCCTCTGTGCTTGTCAGTGTTGGAAAGACACGTTTTTGCACTGAGGTCTGCTTATTGTAAATATCTTGTACTTGTTTGAACACCTTTTAATGTCAAAGTTGGCCTCTGTGCTTTTCAGTGTTGGAAAGACTCTTTCTTGCACTGAGGTCTGCTTATTGTAACTATCTTGTACTTGTTTGAACACCTTTTCATGTCAAAGTTGGCCTCTGTGCTTGTCAGTGTTGGAAAGACACGTTTTTGCACTGAGGTCTGCTTATTGTAAATATCTTGTACTTGTTTGAACACCTTTTAATGTCAAAGTTGGCCTCTGTGCTTTTCAGTGTTGGAAAGACTCTTTCTTGCACTGAGGTCTGCTTATTGTAAATATCTTGTACTTGTTTGAACACCTTTTAATGTCAAAGTTGGCCTCTGTGCTTTTCAGTGTTGGAAAGGCTCTTTCTTGCACTGAGGTCTGCTTATTGTAAATATCTTGTACTTGTTTTTACACCTTTTCATGTCAAAGTTGGCCTCTGTGCTTGTCAGTGTTGGAAAGACACGTTTTTGCACTGAGGTCTGCTTATTGTAAATATCTTGTACTTGTTTGAACACCTTTTAATGTCAAAGTTGGCCTCTGTGCTTTTCAGTGTTGGAAAGACTCTTTCTTGCACTGAGGTCTGCTTATTGTAAATATCTTGTACTTGTTTGAACACCTTTTAATGTCAAAGTTGGCCTCTGCGCTTCTGCAGTGTTAGAAAGACTCTTTCTTGCACTGAGGTCTGCTTATTGTAAATATCTTGTACTTGTTTGAACACCTTTTCATGTCAAAGTTGGCCTCTGTGCTTTTCAGTGTTGGAAAGACACGTTTTTGCACTGAGGTCTGCTTATTGTAAATATCTTGTACTTGTTTGAACACCTTTTAATGTCAAAGTTGGCCTCTGTGCTTTTTCCGTGTTGGAAAGACTCTTTCTTGCACTGAGGTCTGCTTATTGTAACTATCTTGTACTTGTTTGAACACCTTTTCATGTCAAAGTTGGCCTCTGTGCTTGTCAGTGTTGGAAAGACACGTTTTTGCACTGAGGTCTGCTTATTGTAAATATCTTGTACTTGTTTGAACACCTTTTAATGTCAAAGTTGGCCTCTGTGCTTTTTCAGTGTTGGAAAGACTCTTTCTTGCACTGAGGTCTGCTTATTGTAAATATCTTGTACTTGATTTTTACACCTTTTCATGTCAAAGTTGGCCTCTGTGCTTGTCAGTGTTGGAAAGACACGTTTTTGCACTGAGGTCTGCTTATTGTAAATATCTTGTACTTGTTTTTATACCTTTTAATGTCAAAGTTGGCCTCTGTGCTTATCAGTGTTAGAAAGACTCTTTCTTGCACTGAGGTCTGCTTATTGTAAATATCTTGTACTTGTTTGAACACCTTTTCATGTCAAAGTTGGCCTCTGTGCTTATCAGTGTTGGAAAGACTCTTTCTTGCACTGAGGTCTGCTTATTGTAAATATCTTGTACTTGTTTGAACACCTTTTCATGTCAAAGTTGGCCTCTGTGCTTATCAGTGTTAGAAAGACTCTTTCTTGCACTGAGGTCTGCTTATTGTAAATATCTTGTACTTGTTTGAACACCTTTTAATGTCAAAGTTGGCCTCTGTGCTTATCAGTGTTAGAAAGACTCTTTCTTGCACTGAGGTCTGCTTATTGTAAATATCTTGTACTTGTTTTTACACCTTTTCATGTCAAAGTTGGCCTCTGTGCTTATCAGTGTTGGAAAGACTCTTTCTTGCACTGAGGTCTGCTTATTGTAAATATCTTGTACTTGTTTGAACACCTTTTCATGTCAAAGTTGGCCTCTGTGCTTATCAGTGTTAGAAAGACTCTTTCTTGCACTGAGGTCTGCTTATTGTAAATATCTTGTACTTGTTTGAACACCTTTTAATGTCAAAGTTGGCCTCTGTGCTTATCAGTGTTAGAAAGACTCTTTCTTGCACTGAGGTCTGCTTATTGTAAATATCTTGTACTTGTTTTTACACCTTTTCATGTCAAAGTTGGCCTCTGTGCTTTTTCAGTGTTGGAAAGACTCTTTCTTGCACTGAGGTCTGCTTATTGTAAATATCTTGTACTTGTTTGAACACCTTTTAATGTCAAAGTTGGCCTCTGTGCTTTTCAGTGTTGGAAAGACTCTTTCTTGCACTGAGGTCTGCTTATTGTAAATATCTTGTACTTGTTTGAACACCTTTTCATGTCAAAGTTGGCCTCTGTGCTTTTTCCGTGTTGGAAAGACTCTTTCTTGCACTGAGGTCTGCTTATTGTAACTATCTTGTACTTGTTTGAACACCTTTTCATGTCAAAGTTGGCCTCTGTGCTTGTCAGTGTTGGAAAGACACGTTTTTGCACTGAGGTCTGCTTATTGTAAATATCTTGTACTTGTTTGAACACCTTTTCATGTCAAAGTTGGCCTCTGTGCTTATCAGTGTTGGAAAGACTCTTTCTTGCACTGAGGTCTGCTTATTGTAAATATCTTGTACTTGTTTTTACACCTTTTCATGTCAAAGTTGGCCCCTGAGCTTATCAGTGATGGAAAGACTCTTTCTTGCACCGAAGTCTGCTTATTGTAAATATCTTGTACTTGTTTTTACACCTTTTCATGTCAAAGTTGGCCTCTGAGCTTATCAGTGATGGAAAGACTCTTTCTTGCACCGAAGTCTGCTTATTGTAAATATCTTGTACTTGTTTTTACACCTTTTCATGTCAAAGTTGGCCTCTGTGCTTATCAGTGTTGGAAAGACTCTTTCTTGCACTGAGGTCTGCTTATTGTAAATATCTTGTACTTGTTTGAACACCTTTTCATGTCAAAGTTGGCCTCTGAGCTTATCAGTGATGGAAAGACTCTTTCTTGCACTGAGGTCTGCTTATTGTAAATATCTTGTACTTGTTTGAACACCTTTTAATGTCAAAGTTGGCCTCTGTGCTTATCAGTGTTAGAAAGACTCTTTCTTGCACTGAGGTCTGCTTATTGTAAATATCTTGTACTTGTTTGAACACCTTTTCATGTCAAAGTTGGCCTCTGTGCTTATCAGTGTTGGAAAGACTCTTTCTTGCACTGAGGTCTGCTTATTGTAAATATCTTGTACTTGATTTTACAACTTTTAATGTCAAAGTTGGCCTCTGTGCTCATCAGTGTTGGAAAGACTCTTTCTTGCACTGAGGTCTGCTTATTGTAAATATCTTGTACTTATTTGAACACCTTTTCATGTCAAAGTTGGCCTCTGTGCTTATCAGTGTTGGAAAGACTCTTTCTTGCACTGAGGTCTGCTTATTGTAAATATCTTGTACTTGATTTTACAACTTTTAATGTCAAAGTTGGCCTCTGTGCTCATCAGTGTTGGAAAGACTCTTTCTTGCACTGAGGTCTGCTTATTGTAAATATCTTGTACTTGTTTGAAGACCTTTTAATGTTAAAGTTGGCCTCTTTGCTTTTTCCGTGTTGGAAAGACTCTTTCTTGCACTGAGGTCTGCTTATTGTAAATATCTTGTACTTGATTTTTACACCTTTTCATGTCAAAGTTGGCCTCTGTGCTTTTTCAGTGTTGAAAAGACTCTTTCTTGCACTGAGGTCTGCTTATTGTAAATATCTTGTACTTGATTTTACACCTTTTAATGTCAAAGTTGGCCTCTGTGCTTTTTCAGTGTTGGAAAGACTCTTTCTTGCACTAAGGTCTGCTTATTGTAAATATCTTGTACTTGTTTGAACACCTTTTAATGTCAAAGTTGGCCTCTGTGCTTATCAGTGTTGGAAAGGCTCTTTCTTGCACTGAGGTCTGCTTATTGTAAATATCTTGTACTTGTTTTTATACCTTTTCATGTCAAAGTTGGCCTCTGTGCTTGTCAGTGTTGGAAAGACTCTTTCTTGCACTGAGGTCTGCTTATTGTAAATATCTTGTACTTGTTTGAACACCTTTTAATGTCAAAGTTGGCCTCTGTGCTTTTCAGTGTTGGAAAGGCTCTTTCTTGCACTGAGGTCTGCTTATTGTAAATATCTTGTACTTGTTTTTACACCTTTTCATGTCAAAGTTGGCCTCTGTGCTTGTCAGTGTTGGAAAGACACGTTTTTGCACTGAGGTCTGCTTATTGTAAATATCTTGTACTTGTTTGAACACCTTTTAATGTCAAAGTTGGCCTCTGTGCTTTTCAGTGTTGGAAAGACTCTTTCTTGCACTGAGGTCTGCTTATTGTAACTATCTTGTACTTGTTTGAACACCTTTTCATGTCAAAGTTGGCCTCTGTGCTTGTCAGTGTTGGAAAGACACGTTTTTGCACTGAGGTCTGCTTATTGTAAATATCTTGTACTTGTTTGAACACCTTTTAATGTCAAAGTTGGCCTCTGTGCTTTTCAGTGTTGGAAAGACTCTTTCTTGCACTGAGGTCTGCTTATTGTAAATATCTTGTACTTGTTTGAACACCTTTTAATGTCAAAGTTGGCCTCTGTGCTTTTCAGTGTTGGAAAGGCTCTTTCTTGCACTGAGGTCTGCTTATTGTAAATATCTTGTACTTGTTTTTACACCTTTTCATGTCAAAGTTGGCCTCTGTGCTTGTCAGTGTTGGAAAGACACGTTTTTGCACTGAGGTCTGCTTATTGTAAATATCTTGTACTTGTTTGAACACCTTTTAATGTCAAAGTTGGCCTCTGTGCTTTTTCAGTGTTGGAAAGACTCTTTCTTGCACTGAGGTCTGCTTATTGTAAATATCTTGTACTTGTTTGAACACCTTTTAATGTCAAAGTTGGCCTCTGCGCTTCTGCAGTGTTAGAAAGACTCTTTCTTGCACTGAGGTCTGCTTATTGTAAATATCTTGTACTTGTTTGAACACCTTTTCATGTCAAAGTTGGCCTCTGTGCTTTTCAGTGTTGGAAAGACACGTTTTTGCACTGAGGTCTGCTTATTGTAAATATCTTGTACTTGTTTGAACACCTTTTAATGTCAAAGTTGGCCTCTGTGCTTTTTCCGTGTTGGAAAGACTCTTTCTTGCACTGAGGTCTGCTTATTGTAACTATCTTGTACTTGTTTGAACACCTTTTCATGTCAAAGTTGGCCTCTGTGCTTGTCAGTGTTAGAAAGACACGTTTTTGCACTGAGGTCTGCTTATTGTAAATATCTTGTACTTGTTTGAACACCTTTTAATGTCAAAGTTGGCCTCTGTGCTTTTTCAGTGTTGGAAAGACTCTTTCTTGCACTGAGGTCTGCTTATTGTAAATATCTTGTACTTGTTTTTACACCTTTTAATGTCAAAGTTGGCCTCTGTGCTTGTCAGTGTTGGAAAGACACGTTTTTGCACTGAGGTCTGCTTATTGTAAATATCTTGTACTTGTTTTTATACCTTTTAATGTCAAAGTTGGCCTCTGTGCTTATCAGTGTTAGAAAGACTCTTTCTTGCACTGAGGTCTGCTTATTGTAAATATCTTATACTTGTTTGAACACCTTTTCATGTCAAAGTTGGCCTCTGTGCTTGTCAGTGTTGGAAAGACACGTTTTTGCACTGAGGTCTGCTTATTGTAAATATCTTGTACTTGTTTGAACACCTTTTCATGTCAAAGTTGGCCTCTGTGCTTGTCAGTGTTGGAAAGACACGTTTTTGCACTGAGGTCTGCTTATTGTAAATATCTTGTACTTGTTTGAACACCTTTTCATGTCAAAGTTGGCCTCTGTGCTTGTCAGTGTTGGAAAGACACGTTTTTGCACTGAGGTCTGCTTATTGTAAATATCTTGTACTTGTATTTACACCTTTTAATGTCAAAGTTGGCCTCTGTGCTTTTCAGTGTTGGAAAGACTCTTTCTTGCACTGAGGTCTGCTTATTGTAAATATCTTGTACTTGTTTGAACACCTTTTAATGTCAAAGTTGGCCTCTGCGCTTCTGCAGTGTTAGAAAGACTCTTTCTTGCACTGAGGTCTGCTTATTGTAAATATCTTGTACTTGTTTGAACACCTTTTCATGTCAAAGTTGGCATCTGTGCTTGTCAGTGTTGGAAAGACACGTTTTTGCACTGAGGTCTGCTTATTGTAAATATCTTGTACTTGTTTGAACACCTTTTAATGTCAAAGTTGGCCTCTGTGCTTGTCAGTGTTGGAAAGACACGTTTTTGCACTGAGGTCTGCTTATTGTAAATATCTTGTACTTGTTTTTACACCTTTTAATGTCAAAGTTGGCCTCTGTGCTTTTTCCGTGTTGGAAAGACTCTTTCTTGCACTGAGGTCTGCTTATTGTAACTATCTTGTACTTGTTTGAACACCTTTTCATGTCAAAGTTGGCCTCTGTGCTTGTCAGTGTTGGAAAGACACGTTTTTGCACTGAGGTCTGCTTATTGTAAATATCTTGTACTTGTTTTTACACCTTTTAATGTCAAAGTTGGCCTCTGTGCTTTTTCAGTGTTGGAAAGACTCTTTCTTGCACTGAGGTCTGCTTATTGTAAATATCTTGTACTTATTTGAACACCTTTTAATGTCAAAGTTGGCCTCTGTGCTTTTTCAGTGTTGAAAAGACTCTTTCTTGCACTAAGGTCTGCTTATTGTAAATATCTTGTACTTGATTTTACACCTTTTCATGTCAAAGTTGGCCTCTGTGCTTTTTCAGTGTTGAAAAGACTCTTTCTTGCACTGAGGTCTGCTTATTGTAAATATCTTGTACTTGTTTTTACACCTTTTAATGTCAAAGTTGGCCTCTGTGCTTGTCAGTGTTGGAAAGACACGTTTTTGCACTGAGGTCTGCTTATTGTAAATATCTTGTACTTGTTTGAACACCTTTTAATGTCAAAGTTGGCCTCTGTGCTTTTTCCGTGTTGGAAAGACTCTTTCTTGCACTGAGGTCTGCTTATTGTAACTATCTTGTACTTGTTTGAACACCTTTTCATGTCAAAGTTGGCCTCTGTGCTTGTCAGTGTTGGAAAGACACGTTTTTGCACTGAGGTCTGCTTATTGTAAATATCTTGTACTTGTTTGAACACCTTTTAATGTCAAAGTTGGCCTCTGTGCTTCTGCAGTGTTAGAAAGACTCTTTCTTGCACTGAGGTCTGCTTATTGTAAATATCTTGTACTTGTTTGAACACCTTTTCATGTCAAAGTTGGCCTCTGTGCTTGTCAGTGTTGGAAAGACACGTTTTTGCACTGAGGTCTGCTTATTGTAAATATCTTGTACTTGTTTGAACACCTTTTAATGTCAAAGTTGGCCTCTGTGCTTTTTCCGTGTTGGAAAGACTCTTTCTTGCACTGAGGTCTGCTTATTGTAACTATCTTGTACTTGTTTGAACACCTTTTCATGTCAAAGTTGGCCTCTGTGCTTGTCAGTGTTGGAAAGACACGTTTTTGCACTGAGGTCTGCTTATTGTAAATATCTTGTACTTGTTTGAACACCTTTTAATGTCAAA
Source organism: Rhamphochromis sp. 'chilingali' (assembly GCF_963969265.1). Taxonomy (NCBI): domain Eukaryota; kingdom Metazoa; phylum Chordata; class Actinopteri; order Cichliformes; family Cichlidae; genus Rhamphochromis; species Rhamphochromis sp. 'chilingali'. The sequence goes on from NC_137941.1 coordinate 33,940,217, forward strand.
GTTGGCCTCTGTGCTTTTCAGTGTTGGAAAGACTCTTTCTTGCACTGAGGTCTGCTTATTGTAAATATCTTGTACTTGTTTGAACACCTTTTAATGTCAAAGTTGGCCTCTGTGCTTGTCAGTGTTGGAAAGACACGTTTTTGCACTGAGGTCTGCTTATTGTAAATATCTTGTACTTGTTTGAACACCTTTTAATGTCAAAGTTGGCCTCTGTGCTTTTCAGTGTTGGAAAGACTCTTTCTTGCACTGAGGTCTGCTTATTGTAAATATCTTGTACTTGTTTTTACACCTTTTAATGTCAAAGTTGGCCTCTGTGCTTTTTCAGTGTTAGAAAGACTCTTTCTTGCACTGAGGTCTGCTTATTGTAAATATCTTGTACTTGTTTGAACACCTTTTCATGTCAAAGTTGGCCTCTGTGCTTTTTCCGTGTTGGAAAGACTCTTTCTTGCACTGAGGTCTGCTTATTGTAACTATCTTGTACTTGTTTGAACACCTTTTAATGTCAAAGTTGGCCTCTGTGCTTTTTCCGTGTTGGAAAGACTCTTTCTTGCACTGAGGTCTGCTTATTGTAACTATCTTGTACTTGTTTGAACACCTTTTCATGTCAAAGTTGGCCTCTGTGCTTTTCAGTGTTGGAAAGACTCTTTCTTGCACTGAGGTCTGCTTATTGTAAATATCTTGTACTTGTTTTTACACCTTTTCATGTCAAAGTTGGCCTCTGTGCTTGTCAGTGTTGGAAAGACACGTTTTTGCATTGAGGTCTGCTTATTGTAAATATCTTGTACTTGTTTGAACACCTTTTAATGTCAAAGTTGGCCTCTGCGCTTCTGCAGTGTTGGAAAGACTCTTTCTTGCACTGAGGTCTGCTTATTGTAAATATCTTGTACTTGTTTGAACACCTTTTCATGTCAAAGTTGGCCTCTGTGCTTGTCAGTGTTGGAAAGACACGTTTTTGCACTGAGGTCTGCTTATTGTAAATATCTTGTACTTGTTTGAACACCTTTTCATGTCAAAGTTGGCCTCTGTGCTTGTCAGTGTTGGAAAGACACGTTTTTGCACTGAGGTCTGCTTATTGTAAATATCTTGTACTTGTATTTACACCTTTTCATGTCAAAGTTGGCCTCTGTGCTTTTTCAGTGTTGGAAAGACTCTTTCTTGTACTGAGGTCTGCTTATTGTAAATATCTTGTACTTGTTTGAACACCTTTTAATGTCAAAGTTGGCCTCTGTGCTTGTCAGTGTTGGAAAGACACGTTTTTGCACTGAGGTCTGCTTATTGTAAATATCTTGTACTTGTTTGAACACCTTTTAATGTCAAAGTTGGCCTCTGTGCTTTTTCCGTGTTGGAAAGACTCTTTCTTGCACTGAGGTCTGCTTATTGTAACTATCTTGTACTTGTTTGAACACCTTTTCATGTCAAAGTTGGCCTCTGTGCTTTTCAGTGTTGGAAAGACACGTTTTTGCATTGAGGTCTGCTTATTGTAAATATCTTGTACTTGTTTGAACACCTTTTAATGTCAAAGTTGGCCTCTGCGCTTCTGCAGTGTTGGAAAGACTCTTTCTTGCACTGAGGTCTGCTTATTGTAAATATCTTGTACTTGTTTGAACACCTTTTCATGTCAAAGTTGGCCTCTGTGCTTGTCAGTGTTGGAAAGACACGTTTTTGCACTGAGGTCTGCTTATTGTAAATATCTTGTACTTGTTTGAACACCTTTTCATGTCAAAGTTGGCCTCTGTGCTTGTCAGTGTTGGAAAGACACGTTTTTGCACTGAGGTCTGCTTATTGTAAATATCTTGTACTTGTATTTACACCTTTTCATGTCAAAGTTGGCCTCTGTGCTTTTTCAGTGTTGGAAAGACTCTTTCTTGTACTGAGGTCTGCTTATTGTAAATATCTTGTACTTGTTTGAACACCTTTTAATGTCAAAGTTGGCCTCTGTGCTTTTCAGTGTTGGAAAGACTCTTTCTTGCACTGAGGTCTGCTTATTGTAAATATCTTGTACTTGTTTGAACACCTTTTAATGTCAAAGTTGGCCTCTGTGCTTTTCAGTGTTGGAAAGACTCTTTCTTGCACTGAGGTCTGCTTATTGTAAATATCTTGTACTTGTTTGAACACCTTTTAATGTCAAAGTTGGCCTCTGTGCTTTTCAGTGTTGGAAAGACTCTTTCTTGCACTGAGGTCTGCTTATTGTAAATATCTTGTACTTGTTTGAACACCTTTTAATGTCAAAGTTGGCCTCTGCGCTTCTGCAGTGTTAGAAAGACTCTTTCTTGCACTGAGGTCTGCTTATTGTAAATATCTTGTACTTGTTTGAACACCTTTTCATGTCAAAGTTGGCCTCTGTGCTTGTCAGTGTTGGAAAGACACGTTTTTGCACTGAGGTCTGCTTATTGTAAATATCTTGTACTTGTTTGAACACCTTTTAATGTCAAAGTTGGCCTCTGTGCTTTTTCCGTGTTGGAAAGACTCTTTCTTGCACTGAGGTCTGCTTATTGTAACTATCTTGTACTTGTTTGAACACCTTTTCATGTCAAAGTTGGCCTCTGTGCTTGTCAGTGTTGGAAAGACACGTTTTTGCACTGAGGTCTGCTTATTGTAAATATCTTGTACTTATTTGAACACCTTTTAATGTCAAAGTTGGCCTCTGTGCTTGTCAGTGTTGGAAAGACTCTTTCTTGCACTGAGGTCTGCTTATTGTAAATATCTTGTACTTGTTTTTACACCTTTTAATGTCAAAGTTGGCCTCTGTGCTTATCAGTGTTGGAAAGACTCTTTCTTGCACTGAGGTCTGCTTATTGTAAATATCTTGTACTTGTTTGAACACCTTTTAATGTCAAAGTTGGCCTCTGTGCTTATCAGTGTTAGAAAGACTCTTTCTTGCACTGAGGTCTGCTTATTGTTAATATATTGTACTTGTTTTTATACCTTTTAATGTCAAAGTTGGCCTCTGTGCTTATCAGTGTTAGAAAGACTCTTTCTTGCACTGAGGTCTGCTTATTGTAAATATCTTGTACTTGTTTTTACACCTTTTAATGTCAAAGTTGGCCTCTGTGCTTTTCAGTGTTGGAAAGACTCTTTCTTGCACTGAGGTCTGCTTATTGTAAATATCTTGTACTTGTTTGAACACCTTTTAATGTCAAAGTTGGCCTCTGCGCTTCTGCAGTGTTAGAAAGACTCTTTCTTGCACTGAGGTCTGCTTATTGTAAATATCTTGTACTTGTTTGAACACCTTTTCATGTCAAAGTTGGCCTCTGTGCTTGTCAGTGTTGGAAAGACACGTTTTTGCACTGAGGTCTGCTTATTGTAAATATCTTGTACTTGTTTGAACACCTTTTAATGTCAAAGTTGGCCTCTGTGCTTTTTCCGTGTTGGAAAGACTCTTTCTTGCACTGAGGTCTGCTTATTGTAACTATCTTGTACTTGTTTGAACACCTTTTCATGTCAAAGTTGGCCTCTGTGCTTGTCAGTGTTGGAAAGACACGTTTTTGCACTGAGGTCTGCTTATTGTAAATATCTTGTACTTGTTTGAACACCTTTTAATGTCAAAGTTGGCCTCTGTGCTTTTTCAGTGTTGGAAAGACTCTTTCTTGCACCGAGGTCTGCTTATTGTAAATATCTTGTACTTGTGTTTACACCTTTTCATGTCAAAGTTGGCCTCTGTGCTTTTTCAGTGTTAGAAAGACTCTTTCTTGCACTGAGGTCTGCTTATTGTAAATATCTTGTACTTGTTTGAACACCTTTTCATGTCAAAGTTGGCCTCTGTGCTTGTCAGTGTTGGAAAGACACGTTTTTGCACTGAGGTCTGCTTATTGTAAATATCTTGTACTTGTTTGAACACCTTTTCATGTCAAAGTTGGCCTCTGTGCTTGTCAGTGTTGGAAAGACACGTTTTTGCACTGAGGTCTGCTTATTGTAAATATCTTGTACTTGTTTGAACACCTTTTAATGTCAAAGTTGGCCTCTGTGCTTATCAGTGTTGGAAAGACTCTTTCTTGCACCGAAGTCTGCTTATTGTAAATATCTTGTACTTGTTTTTACACCTTTTAATGTCAAAGTTGGCCTCTGCGCTTCCTCAGTGTTAGAAAGACTCTTTCTTGCACTGAGGTCTGCTTATTGTAAATATCTTGTACTTGTTTGAACACCTTTTCATGTCAAAGTTGGCCTCTGTGCTTGTCAGTGTTGGAAAGACACGTTTTTGCACTGAGGTCTGCTTATTGTAAATATCTTGTACTTGTTTTTACACCTTTTAATGTCAAAGTTGGCCTCTGTGCTTATCAGTGTTGGAAAGACTCTTTCTTGCACTGAGGTCTGCTTATTGTAAATATCTTGTACTTGTTTGAACACCTTTTAATGTCAAAGTTGGCCTCTGTGCTTATCAGTGTTAGAAAGACTCTTTCTTGCACTGAGGTCTGCTTATTGTTAATATATTGTACTTGTTTTTACACCTTTTAATGTCAAAGTTGGCCTCTGTGCTTATCAGTGTTAGAAAGACTCTTTCTTGCACTGAGGTCTGCTTATTGTTAATATATTGTACTTGTTTTTATACCTTTTAATGTCAAAGTTGGCCTCTGTGCTTATCAGTGTTGGAAAGACTCTTTCTTGCACTAAGGTCTGCTTATTGTAAATATCTTGTACTTGTTTTTACACCTTTTATGTCAAAGTTGGCCTCTGTGCTTATCAGTGTTGGAAAGACTGTTTCTTGCACTGAGGTCTGCTTATTGTAAATATCTTGTACTTGTTTTTACACCTTTTATGTCAAAGTTGGCCTCTGTGCTTGTCAGTGTTGGAAAGACACGTTTTTGCACTGAGGTCTGCTTATTGTAAATATCTTGTACTTGTTTGAACACCTTTTAATGTCAAAGTTGGCCTCTGTGCTTTTCAGTGTTGGAAAGACTCTTTCTTGCACCGAAGTCTGCTTATTGTAAATATCTTGTACTTGTTTGAACACCTTTTAATGTCAAAGTTGGCCTCTGCGCTTCTGCAGTGTTAGAAAGACTCTTTCTTGCACTGAGGTCTGCTTATTGTAAATATCTTGTACTTGTTTGAACACCTTTTCATGTCAAAGTCGGCCTCTGTGCTTGTCAGTGTTGGAAAGACACGTTTTTGCACTGAGGTCTGCTTATTGTAAATATCTTGTACTTGTTTGAACACCTTTTAATGTCAAAGTTGGCCTCTGTGCTTTTTCAGTGTTGGAAAGACTCTTTCTTGCACCGAGGTCTGCTTATTGTAAATATCTTGTACTTGTTTGAACACCTTTTCATGTCAAAGTTGGCCTCTGCGCTTGTCAGTGTTGGAAAGACACGTTTTTGCACTGAGGTCTGCTTATTGTAAATATCTTGTACTTGTTTGAACACCTTTTAATGTCAAAGTTGGCCTCTGTGCTTTTTCCGTGTTGGAAAGACTCTTTCTTGCACTGAGGTCTGCTTATTGTAAATATCTTGTACTTGTTTGAACACCTTTTCATGTCAAAGTTGGCCTCTGTGCTTGTCAGTGTTGGAAAGACACGTTTTTGCACTGAGGTCTGCTTATTGTAAATATCTTGTACTTATTTGAACACCTTTTAATGTCAAAGTTGGCCTCTGTGCTTATCAGTGTTAGAAAGACTCTTTCTTGCACCGAAGTCTGCTTATTGTAAATATCTTGTACTTGTTTTTACACCTTTTAATGTCAAAGTTGGCCTCTGTGCTTTTTCAGTGTTGGAAAGACTCTTTCTTGCACTGAGGTCTGCTTATTGTAAATATCTTGTACTTATTTGAACACCTTTTAATGTCAAAGTTGGCCTCTGTGCTTATCAGTGTTAGAAAGACTCTTTCTTGCACCGAAGTCTGCTTATTGTAAATATCTTGTACTTGTTTTTATACCTTTTAATGTCAAAGTTGGCCTCTGTGCTTTTTCCGTGTTGGAAAGACTCTTTCTTGCACTGAGGTCTGCTTATTGTAACTATCTTGTACTTGTTTGAACACCTTTTCATGTCAAAGTTGGCCTCTGTGCTTGTCAGTGTTGGAAAGACACGTTTTTGCACTGAGGTCTGCTTATTGTAAATATCTTGTACTTATTTGAACACCTTTTAATGTCAAAGTTGGCCTCTGTGCTTATCAGTGTTGGAAAGACTCTTTCTTGCACCGAAGTCTGCTTATTGTAAATATCTTGTACTTGTTTTTACACCTTTTCATGTCAAAGTTGGCCTCTGTGCTTATCAGTGTTGGAAAGACTCTTTCTTGCACTGAGGTCTGCTTATTGTAAATATCTTGTACTTGTTTGAACACCTTTTCATGTCAAAGTTGGCCTCTGAGCTTATCAGTGATGGAAAGACTCTTTCTTGCACTGAGGTCTGCTTATTGTAAATATCTTGTACTTGTTTGAACACCTTTTAATGTCAAAGTTGGCCTCTGTGCTTATCAGTGTTAGAAAGACTCTTTCTTGCACTGAGGTCTGCTTATTGTAAATATCTTGTACTTGATTTTACACCTTTTAATGTCAAAGTTGGCCTCTGTGCTCATCAGTGTTGGAAAGACTCTTTCTTGCACTGAGGTCTGCTTATTGTAAATATCTTGTACTTGTTTGAACACCTTTTCATGTCAAAGTTGGCCTCTGTGCTTCTGCAGTGTTGGAAAGACTCTTTCTTGCACTGAGGTCTGCTTATTGTAAATATCTTGTACTTATTTGAACACCTTTTAATGTCAAAGTTGGCCTCTGTGCTTTTTCAGTGTTGGAAAGACTCTTTCTTGCACTGAGGTCTGCTTATTGTAAATATCTTGTACTTATTTGAACACCTTTTAATGTCAAAGTTGGCCTCTGTGCTTTTTCAGTGTTGGAAAGACTCTTTCTTGCACTGAGGCCTGCTTATTGTAAATATCTTGTACTTATTTGAACACCTTTTAATGTCAAAGTTGGCCTCTGTGCTTTTTCAGTGTTGGAAAGGCTCTTTCTTGCACTGAGGGCTGCTTATTGTAAATATCTTGTACTTGTTTGAAGACCTTTTAATGTTAAAGTTGGCCTCTTTGCATTTTCCGTGTTGGAAAGACTCTTTCTTGCACTGAGGTCTGCTTATTGTAAATATCTTGTACTTGATTTTTACACCTTTTCATGTCAAAGTTGGCCTCTGTGCTTTTTCAGTGTTAGAAAGACTCTTTCTTGCACTGAGGTCTGCTTATTGTAAATATCTTGTACTTGATTTTACACCTTTTCATGTCAAAGTTGGCCTCTGTGCTTTTTCAGTGTTGGAAAGACTCTTTCTTGCACTGAGGTCTGCTTATTGTAAATATCTTGTACTTGTTTTTACACCTTTTAATGTCAAAGTTGGCCTCTGTGCTTATCAGTGTTGGAAAGACTCTTTCTTGCACTGAGGTCTGCTTATTGTAAATATCTTGTACTTGTTTGAACACCTTTTAATGTCAAAGTTGGCCTCTGTGCTTATCAGTGTTAGAAAGACTCTTTCTTGCACTGAGGTCTGCTTATTGTTAATATATTGTACTTGTTTTTATACCTTTTAATGTCAAAGTTGGCCTCTGTGCTTATCAGTGTTGGAAAGGCTCTTTCTTGCACTGAGGTCTGCTTATTGTAAATATCTTGTACTTGTTTTTACACCTTTTCATGTCAAAGTTGGCCTCTGTGCTTTTCAGTGTTGGAAAGACTCTTTCTTGCACTGAGGTCTGCTTATTGTAAATATCTTGTACTTGTTTGAACACCTTTTAATGTCAAAGTTGGCCTCTGCGCTTCTGCAGTGTTAGAAAGACTCTTTCTTGCACTGAGGTCTGCTTATTGTAAATATCTTGTACTTGTTTGAACACCTTTTCATGTCAAAGTTGGCCTCTGTGCTTGTCAGTGTTGGAAAGACTCTTTCTTGCACTGAGGTCTGCTTATTGTAAATATCTTGTACTTGTTTGAACACCTTTTCATGTCAAAGTTGGCCTCTGTGCTTGTCAGTGTTGGAAAGACACGTTTTTGCACTGAGGTCTGCTTATTGTAAATATCTTGTACTTGTTTGAACACCTTTTCATGTCAAAGTTGGCCTCTGTGCTTGTCAGTGTTGGAAAGACACGTTTTTGCACTGAGGTCTGCTTATTGTAAATATCTTGTACTTGTATTTACACCTTTTCATGTCAAAGTTGGCCTCTGTGCTTTTTCAGTGTTGGAAAGACTCTTTCTTGTACTGAGGTCTGCTTATTGTAAATATCTTGTACTTGTTTGAACACCTTTTAATGTCAAAGTTGGCCTCTGTGCTTATCAGTGTTGGAAAGACTCTTTCTTGCACCGAAGTCTGCTTATTGTAAATATCTTGTACTTGTTTTTACACCTTTTAATGTCAAAGTTGGCCTCTGTGCTTATCAGTGTTAGAAAGACTCTTTGTTGCACTGAGGTCTGCTTATTGTAAATATCTTGTACTTGTTTGAACACCTTTTCATGTCAAAGTTGGCCTCTGTGCTTGTCAGTGTTGGAAAGACACGTTTTTGCACTGAGGTCTGCTTATTGTAAATATCTTGTACTTGTTTGAACACCTTTTCATGTCAAAGTTGGCCTCTGTGCTTGTCAGTGTTGGAAAGATACGTTTTTGCACTGAGGTCTGCTTATTGTAAATATCTTGTACTTGTTTTTACACCTTTTCATGTCAAAGTTGGCCTCTGAGCTTATCAGTGATGGAAAGACTCTTTCTTGCACCGAAGTCTGCTTATTGTAAATATCTTGTACTTGTTTTTACACCTTTTCATGTCAAAGTTGGCCTCTGTGCTTATCAGTGTTGGAAAGACTCTTTCTTGCACTGAGGTCTGCTTATTGTAAATATCTTGTACTTGATTTTACACCTTTTAATGTCAAAGTTGGCCTCTGTGCTTATCAGTGTTGGAAAGACTCTTTCTTGCACCGAAGTCTGCTTATTGTAAATATCTTGTACTTGATTTTACACCTTTTAATGTCAAAGTTGGCCTCTGTGCTTATCAGTGTTGGAAAGACTCTTTCTTGCACTGAGGTCTGCTTATTGTAAATATCTTGTACTTGTTTGAACACCTTTTAATGTCAAAGTTGGCCTCTGTGCTTTTTCAGTGTTGGAAAGACTCTTTCTTGCACCGAAGGATGCTTATTGTAAATATCTTGTACTTGTTTTTACACCTTTTCATGTCAAAGTTGGCCTCTGTGCTTATCAGTGTTGGAAAGACTCTTTCTTGCACTGAGGTCTGCTTATTGTAAATATCTTGTACTTGTTTGAACACCTTTTAATGTCAAAGTTGGCCTCTGTGCTTTTTCAGTGTTGGAAAGACTCTTTCTTGCACTGAGGTCTGCTTATTGTAAATATCTTGTACTTGTTTGAACACCTTTTCATGTCAAAGTTGGCCTCTGTGCTTATCAGTGTTGGAAAGACTCTTTCTTGCACTGAGGTCTGCTTATTGTAAATATCTTGTACTTGTTTGAACACCTTTTAATGTCAAAGTTGGCCTCTGTGCTTTTTCAGTGTTGGAAAGACTCTTTCTTGCACTGAGGTCTGCTTATTGTAAATATCTTGTACTTGTTTGAACACCTTTTAATGTCAAAGTTGGCCTCTGCGCTTCTGCAGTGTTAGAAAGACTCTTTCTTGCACTGAGGTCTGCTTATTGTAAATATCTTGTACTTGTTTGAACACCTTTTAATGTCAAAGTTGGCCTCTGTGCTTTTTCCGTGTTGGAAAGACTCTTTCTTGCACTGAGGTCTGCTTATTGTAAATATCTTGTACTTGTTTGAACACCTTTTAATGTCAAAGTTGGCCTCTGTGCTTTTTCCGTGTTGGAAAAGCTCTTTCTTGCACTGAGGTCTGCTTATTGTAAATATCTTGTACTTGTTTGAACACCTTTTAATGTCAAAGTTGGCCTCTGTGCTTTTTCCGTGTTGGAAAGACTCTTTCTTGCACTGAGGTCTGCTTATTGTAAATATCTTGTACTTGTTTGAACACCTTTTAATGTCAAAGTTGGCCTCTGTGCTTATCAGTGTTAGAAAGACTCTTTCTTGCACTGAGGTCTGCTTATTGTAAATATCTTGTACTTGTTTGAACACCTTTTAATGTCAAAGTTGGCCTCTGTGCTTATCAGTGTTAGAAAGACTCTTTCTTGCACTGAGGTCTGCTTATTGTAAATATCTTGTACTTGTTTTTACACCTTTTCATGTCAAAGTTGGCCTCTGTGCTTATCAGTGTTGGAAAGACTCTTTCTTGCACTGAGGTCTGCTTATTGTAAATATCTTGTACTTGTTTGAACACCTTTTAATGTCAAAGTTGGCCTCTGTGCTTTTTCCGTGTTGGAAAAGCTCTTTCTTGCACTGAGGTCTGCTTATTGTAAATATCTTGTACTTGTTTGAACACCTTTTAATGTCAAAGTTGGCCTCTGTGCTTTTTCCGTGTTGGAAAGACTCTTTCTTGCACTGAGGTCTGCTTATTGTAAATATCTTGTACTTGTTTGAACACCTTTTAATGTCAAAGTTGGCCTCTGTGCTTATCAGTGTTAGAAAGACTCTTTCTTGCACTGAGGTCTGCTTATTGTAAATATCTTGTACTTGTTTGAACACCTTTTAATGTCAAAGTTGGCCTCTGTGCTTTTTCATTGTTGGAAAGACTCTTTCTTGCACTGAGGTCTGCTTATTGTAAATATCTTGTACTTGTTTGAACACCTTTTAATGTCAAAGTTGGCCTCTGTGCTTTTTCATTGTTGGAAAGACTCTTTCTTGCACTGAGGTCTGCTTATTGTAAATATCTTGTACTTGTTTGAACACCTTTTAATGTCAAAGTTGGCCTCTGACCTTATCAGTGTTGGAAAGACTCTTTCTTGCACTGAGGTCTGCTTATTGTGAATATCTTGTACTTGTTTGAACACCTTTTAATGTCAAAGTTGGCCTCTGTGCTTTTCAGTGTTGGAAAGACTCTTTCTTGCACTGAGGTCTGCTTTTTGTAAATATCTTGTACTTGTTTTTACACCTTTTCATGTCAAAGTTGGCCTCTGTGCTTTTTCATTGTTGGAAAGACTCTTTCTTGCACTGAGGTCTGCTTATTGTAAATATCTTGAACTTGTTTGAACACCTTTTAATGTCAAAGTTGGCCTCTGTGCTTTTCAGTGTTGGAAAGACTCTTTCTTGCACTGAGGTCTGCTTATTGTAAATATCTTGTACTTGTTTGAACACCTTTTAATGTCAAAGTTGGCCTCTGTGCTTATCAGTGTTGGAAAGACTCTTTCTTGCACTGAGGGCTGCTTATTGTAAATATCTTGTACTTGTTTTTACACCTTTTAATGTCAAAGTTGGCCTCTGCGCTTCCTCAGTGTTAGAAAGACTCTTTCTTGCACTGAGGGCTGCTTATTGTAAATATCTTGTACTTGTTTTTACACCTTTTAATGTCAAAGTTGGCCTCTGTGCTTTTTCAGTGTTGGAAAGACTCTTTCTTGCACTGAGGTCTGCTTATTGTAAATATCTTGTACTTGTTTTTACACCTTTTAATGTCAAAGTTGGCCTCCGTGCTTATCAGTGTTAGAAAGACTCTTTCTTGCACTGAGGTCTGCTTATTGTAAATATCTTGTACTTGTATTTACACCTTTTCATGTCAAAGTTGGCCTCTGTGCTTTTTCAGTGTTGGAAAGACTCTTTCTTGTACTGAGGTCTGCTTATTGTAAATATCTTGTACTTGTTTGAACACCTTTTAATGTCAAAGTTGGCCTCTGTGCTTTTTCAGTGTTGGAAAGACTCTTTCTTGCACTGAGGTCTGCTTATTGTAAATATCTTGTACTTGTTTGAACACCTTTTAATGTCAAAGTTGGCCTCTGTGCTTTTTCAGTGTTGGAAAGACTCTTTCTTGCACTGAGGTCTGCTTATTGTAAATATCTTGTACTTGATTTTACACCTTTTAATGTCAAAGTTGGCCTCTGCGCTTCCTCAGTGTTAGAAAGACTCTTTCTTGCACTGAGGTCTGCTTATTGTAAATATCTTGTACTTGTTTGAACACCTTTTAATGTCAAAGTTGGCCTCTGTGCTTGTCAGTGTTGGAAAGACACGTTTTTGCACTGAGGTCTGCTTATTGTAAATATCTTGTACTTGTTTGAACACCTTTTAATGTCAAAGTTGGCCTCTGTGCTTTTTCATTGTTGGAAAGACTCTTTCTTGCACTAAGGTCTGCTTATTGTAAATATCTTGTACTTGTTTGAACACCTTTTAATGTCAAAGTTGGCCTCTGTGCTTTTTCATTGTTGGAAAGACTCTTTCTTGCACTGAGGTCTGCTTATTGTGAATATCTTGTACTTGTTTGAACACCTTTTAATGTCAAAGTTGGCCTCTGTGCTTTTTCAGTGTTGAAAAGACTCTTTCTTGCACTGAGGTCTGCTTTTTGTAAATATCTTGTACTTGTTTTTACACCTTTTCATGTCAAAGTTGGCCTCTGTGCTTTTTCATTGTTGGAAAGACTCTTTCTTGCACTGAGGTCTGCTTATTGTAAATATCTTGTACTTGTTTGAACACCTTTTAATGTCAAAGTTGGCCTCTGTGCTTTTTCATTGTTGGAAAGACTCTTTCTTGCACTGAGGTCTGCTTATTGTAAATATCTTGTACTTGTTTGAACACCTTTTAATGTCAAAGTTGGCCTCTGTGCTTTTCAGTGTTGGAAAGACTCTTTCTTGCACTGAGGTCTGCTTATTGTAAATATCTTGTACTTGTTTGAACACCTTTTAATGTCAAAGTTGGCCTCTGTGCTTTTTCAGTGTTGGAAAGACTCTTTCTTGCACTGAGGTCTGCTTATTGTAAATATCTTGTACTTGTTTTTACACCTTTTAATGTCAAAGTTGGCCTCTGCGCTTCCTCAGTGTTAGAAAGACTCTTTCTTGCACTGAGGTCTGCTTATTGTAAATATCTTGTACTTGTTTGAACACCTTTTAATGTCAAAGTGGCCTCTGTGCTTTTTCAGTGTTGGAAAGACTCTTTCTTGCACTGAGGTCTGCTTATTGTAAATATCTTGTACTTGTTTTTACACCTTTTAATGTCAAAGTTGGCCTCTGTGCTTATCAGTGTTGGAAAGACTCTTTCTTGCACTGAGGTCTGCTTATTGTAAATATCTTGTACTTGTATTTACAGCTTTTCATGTCAAAGTTGGCCTCTGTGCTTTTTCAGTGTTGGAAAGACTCTTTCTTGCACTGAGGTCTGCTTATTGTAAATATCTTGTACTTGTTTTTACACCTTTTAATGTCAAAGTTGGCCTCTGTGCTTATCAGTGTTGGAAAGACTCTTTCTTGCACTGAGGTCTGCTTATTGTAAATATCTTGTACTTGTATTTACACCTTTTAATGTCAAAGTTGGCCTCTGTGCTTTTTCAGTGTTGGAAAGACTCTTTCTTGCACTGAGGTCTGCTTATTGTAAATATCTTGTACTTGTTTTTACACCTTTTAATGTCAAAGTTGGCCTCTGTGCTTTTTCAGTGTTGGAAAGACTCTTTCTTGCACTGAGGTCTGCTTATTGTAAATATCTTGTACTTGATTTTACACCGTTTAATGTCAAAGTTGGCCTCTGCGCTTCCTCAGTGTTAGAAAGACTCTTTCTTGCACTGAGGTCTGCTTATTGTAAATATCTTGTACTTGTTTGAACACCTTTTAATGTCAAAGTTGGCCTCTGTGCTTTTTCCGTGTTGGAAAGACTCTTTCTTGCACTGAGGTCTGCTTATTGTAAATATCTTGTACTTGTTTGAACACCTTTTAATGTCAAAGTTGGCCTCTGTGCTTTTTCCGTGTTGGAAAGACTCTTTCTTGCACTGAGGTCTGCTTATTGTAAATATCTTGTACTTGTTTTTACACCTTTTCATGTCAAAGTTGGCCTCTGTGCTTTTTCCATGTTGGAAAGACTCTTTCTTGCACTGAGGTCTGCTTATTGTAAATATCTTGTACTTGTTTGAACACCTTTTAATGTCAAAGTTGGCCTCTGTGCTTATCAGTGTTAGAAAGACTCTTTCTTGCACTGAGGTCTGCTTATTGTTAATATATTGTACTTGTTTTTATACCTTTTAATGTCAAAGTTGGCCTCTGTGCTTATCAGTGTTGGAAAGACTCTTTCTTGCACTGAGGTCTGCTTATTGTAAATATCTTGTACTTGTTTGAACACCTTTTAATGTCAAAGTTGGCCTCTGACCTTATCAGTGTTGGAAAGACTCTTTCTTGCACTGAGGTCTGCTTATTGTAAATATCTTGTACTTGTTTGAACACCTTTTAATGTCAAAGTTGGCCTCTGTGCTTATCAGTGTTAGAAAGACTCTTTCTTGCACTGAGGGCTGCTTATTGTAAATATCTTGTACTTGTTTGAAGACCTTTTAATGTTAAAGTTGGCCTCTTTGCTTTTTCCGTGTTGGAAAGACTCTTTCTTGCACTGAGGTCTGCTTATTGTGAATATCTTGTACTTGTTTGAACACCTATTAATGTCAAAGTTGGCCTCTGTGCTTATCAGTGTTGGAAAGGCTCTTTCTTGCACTGAGGTCTGCTTATTGTAAATATCTTGTACTTGATTTTACACCTTTTAATGTCAAAGTTGGCCTCTGTGCTTTTTCAGTGTTGGAAAGACTCTTTCTTGCACTGAGGTCTGCTTATTGTGAATATCTTGTACTTGTTTGAACACCTATTAATGTCAAAGTTGGCCTCTGTGCTTATCAGTGTTGGAAAGGCTCTTTCTTGCACTGAGGTCTGCTTATTGTAAATATCTTGTACTTGTTTTTACACCTTTTCATGTCAAAGTTGGCCTCTGTGCTTATCAGTGTTGGAAAGGCTCTTTCTTGCACTGAGGTCTGCTTATTGTGAATATCTTGTACTTGTTTGAACACCTATTAATGTCAAAGTTGGCCTCTGTGCTTATCAGTGTTGGAAAGGCTCTTTCTTGCACTGAGGTCTGCTTATTGTAAATATCTTGTACTTGATTTTACACCTTTTAATGTCAAAGTTGGCCTCTGTGCTTATCAGTGTTGGAAAGACTCTTTCTTGCACTGAGGTCTGCTTATTGTAAATATCTTGTACTTGTTTTTACACCTTTTCATGTCAAAGTTGGCCTCTGTGCTTATCAGTGTTGGAAAGACTCTTTCTTGCACTGAGGGCTGCTTATTGTAAATATCTTGTACTTGATTTTTACACCTTTTCATGTCAAAGTTGGCCTCTGTGCTTTTTCAGTGTTGAAAAGACTCTTTCTTGCACTGAGGTCTGCTTATTGTAAATATCTTGTACTTGATTTTACACCTTTTAATGTCAAAGTTGGCCTCTGTGCTTTTTCAGTGTTGGAAAGACTCTTTCTTGCACTGAGGTCTGCTTATTGTAAATATCTTGTACTTGTTTGAACACCTTTTCATGTCAAAGTTGGCCTCTGTGCTTTTTCAGTGTTGAAAAGACTCTTTCTTGCACTGAGGTCTGCTTATTGTAAATATCTTGTACTTGTTTGAACACATTTTCATGTCAAAGTTGGCCTCTGTGCTTTTTCATTGTTGGAAAGACTCTTTCTTGCACTGAGGTCTGCTTATTGTAAATATCTTGTACTTGTTTTTACACCTTTTCATGTCAAAGTTGGCCTCTGTGCTTTTTCAGTGTTGGAAAGACTCTTTCTTGCACTGAGGTCTGCTTATTGTAAATATCTTGTACTTGATTTTTACACCTTTTCATGTCAAAGTTGGCCTCTGTGCTTATCAGTGTTGGAAAGACTCTTTCTTGCACTGAGGTCTGCTTATTGTAAATATCTTGTACTTGTTTGAACACCTTTTAATGTCAAAGTTGGCCTCTGTGCTTTTTCAGTGTTGGAAAGACTCTTTCTTGCACTGAGGTCTGCTTATTGTAAATATCTTGTACTTGTTTGAACACCTTTTAATGTCAAAGTTGGCCTCTGCGCTTCTGCAGTGTTAGAAAGACTCTTTCTTGCACTGAGGTCTGCTTATTGTAAATATCTTGTACTTGTTTGAACACCTTTTAATGTCAAAGTTGGCCTCTGTGCTTTTTCCGTGTTGGAAAGACTCTTTCTTGCACTGAGGTCTGCTTATTGTAAATATCTTGTACTTGTTTGAACACCTTTTAATGTCAAAGTTGGCCTCTGTGCTTTTTCCGTGTTGGAAAAGCTCTTTCTTGCACTGAGGTCTGCTTATTGTAAATATCTTGTACTTGTTTGAACACCTTTTAATGTCAAAGTTGGCCTCTGTGCTTTTTCCGTGTTGGAAAGACTCTTTCTTGCACTGAGGTCTGCTTATTGTAAATATCTTGTACTTGTTTGAA
This sequence comes from Rhamphochromis sp. 'chilingali', assembly GCF_963969265.1. NCBI lineage: Eukaryota > Metazoa > Chordata > Actinopteri > Cichliformes > Cichlidae > Rhamphochromis > Rhamphochromis sp. 'chilingali'. Next base: position 33,956,434 of record NC_137941.1, read on the forward strand.
CACCTTTTAATGTCAAAGTTGGCCTCTGTGCTTATCAGTGTTAGAAAGACTCTTTCTTGCACTGAGGTCTGCTTATTGTAAATATCTTGTACTTGTTTGAACACCTTTTAATGTCAAAGTTGGCCTCTGTGCTTATCAGTGTTAGAAAGACTCTTTCTTGCACTGAGGTCTGCTTATTGTAAATATCTTGTACTTGTTTTTACACCTTTTCATGTCAAAGTTGGCCTCTGTGCTTATCAGTGTTGGAAAGACTCTTTCTTGCACTGAGGTCTGCTTATTGTAAATATCTTGTACTTGTTTGAACACCTTTTAATGTCAAAGTTGGCCTCTGTGCTTTTTCCGTGTTGGAAAAGCTCTTTCTTGCACTGAGGTCTGCTTATTGTAAATATCTTGTACTTGTTTGAACACCTTTTAATGTCAAAGTTGGCCTCTGTGCTTTTTCCGTGTTGGAAAGACTCTTTCTTGCACTGAGGTCTGCTTATTGTAAATATCTTGTACTTGTTTGAACACCTTTTAATGTCAAAGTTGGCCTCTGTGCTTATCAGTGTTAGAAAGACTCTTTCTTGCACTGAGGTCTGCTTATTGTAAATATCTTGTACTTGTTTGAACACCTTTTAATGTCAAAGTTGGCCTCTGTGCTTTTTCATTGTTGGAAAGACTCTTTCTTGCACTGAGGTCTGCTTATTGTAAATATCTTGTACTTGTTTGAACACCTTTTAATGTCAAAGTTGGCCTCTGACCTTATCAGTGTTGGAAAGACTCTTTCTTGCACTGAGGTCTGCTTATTGTGAATATCTTGTACTTGTTTGAACACCTTTTAATGTCAAAGTTGGCCTCTGTGCTTTTCAGTGTTGGAAAGACTCTTTCTTGCACTGAGGTCTGCTTTTTGTAAATATCTTGTACTTGTTTTTACACCTTTTCATGTCAAAGTTGGCCTCTGTGCTTTTTCATTGTTGGAAAGACTCTTTCTTGCACTGAGGTCTGCTTATTGTAAATATCTTGAACTTGTTTGAACACCTTTTAATGTCAAAGTTGGCCTCTGTGCTTTTCAGTGTTGGAAAGACTCTTTCTTGCACTGAGGTCTGCTTATTGTAAATATCTTGTACTTGTTTGAACACCTTTTAATGTCAAAGTTGGCCTCTGTGCTTATCAGTGTTGGAAAGACTCTTTCTTGCACTGAGGGCTGCTTATTGTAAATATCTTGTACTTGTTTTTACACCTTTTAATGTCAAAGTTGGCCTCTGCGCTTCCTCAGTGTTAGAAAGACTCTTTCTTGCACTGAGGGCTGCTTATTGTAAATATCTTGTACTTGTTTTTACACCTTTTAATGTCAAAGTTGGCCTCTGTGCTTTTTCAGTGTTGGAAAGACTCTTTCTTGCACTGAGGTCTGCTTATTGTAAATATCTTGTACTTGTTTTTACACCTTTTAATGTCAAAGTTGGCCTCCGTGCTTATCAGTGTTAGAAAGACTCTTTCTTGCACTGAGGTCTGCTTATTGTAAATATCTTGTACTTGTATTTACACCTTTTCATGTCAAAGTTGGCCTCTGTGCTTTTTCAGTGTTGGAAAGACTCTTTCTTGTACTGAGGTCTGCTTATTGTAAATATCTTGTACTTGTTTGAACACCTTTTAATGTCAAAGTTGGCCTCTGTGCTTTTTCAGTGTTGGAAAGACTCTTTCTTGCACTGAGGTCTGCTTATTGTAAATATCTTGTACTTGTTTGAACACCTTTTAATGTCAAAGTTGGCCTCTGTGCTTTTTCAGTGTTGGAAAGACTCTTTCTTGCACTGAGGTCTGCTTATTGTAAATATCTTGTACTTGATTTTACACCTTTTAATGTCAAAGTTGGCCTCTGCGCTTCCTCAGTGTTAGAAAGACTCTTTCTTGCACTGAGGTCTGCTTATTGTAAATATCTTGTACTTGTTTGAACACCTTTTAATGTCAAAGTTGGCCTCTGTGCTTGTCAGTGTTGGAAAGACACGTTTTTGCACTGAGGTCTGCTTATTGTAAATATCTTGTACTTGTTTGAACACCTTTTAATGTCAAAGTTGGCCTCTGTGCTTTTTCATTGTTGGAAAGACTCTTTCTTGCACTAAGGTCTGCTTATTGTAAATATCTTGTACTTGTTTGAACACCTTTTAATGTCAAAGTTGGCCTCTGTGCTTTTTCATTGTTGGAAAGACTCTTTCTTGCACTGAGGTCTGCTTATTGTGAATATCTTGTACTTGTTTGAACACCTTTTAATGTCAAAGTTGGCCTCTGTGCTTTTTCAGTGTTGAAAAGACTCTTTCTTGCACTGAGGTCTGCTTTTTGTAAATATCTTGTACTTGTTTTTACACCTTTTCATGTCAAAGTTGGCCTCTGTGCTTTTTCATTGTTGGAAAGACTCTTTCTTGCACTGAGGTCTGCTTATTGTAAATATCTTGTACTTGTTTGAACACCTTTTAATGTCAAAGTTGGCCTCTGTGCTTTTTCATTGTTGGAAAGACTCTTTCTTGCACTGAGGTCTGCTTATTGTAAATATCTTGTACTTGTTTGAACACCTTTTAATGTCAAAGTTGGCCTCTGTGCTTTTCAGTGTTGGAAAGACTCTTTCTTGCACTGAGGTCTGCTTATTGTAAATATCTTGTACTTGTTTGAACACCTTTTAATGTCAAAGTTGGCCTCTGTGCTTTTTCAGTGTTGGAAAGACTCTTTCTTGCACTGAGGTCTGCTTATTGTAAATATCTTGTACTTGTTTTTACACCTTTTAATGTCAAAGTTGGCCTCTGCGCTTCCTCAGTGTTAGAAAGACTCTTTCTTGCACTGAGGTCTGCTTATTGTAAATATCTTGTACTTGTTTGAACACCTTTTAATGTCAAAGTGGCCTCTGTGCTTTTTCAGTGTTGGAAAGACTCTTTCTTGCACTGAGGTCTGCTTATTGTAAATATCTTGTACTTGTTTTTACACCTTTTAATGTCAAAGTTGGCCTCTGTGCTTATCAGTGTTGGAAAGACTCTTTCTTGCACTGAGGTCTGCTTATTGTAAATATCTTGTACTTGTATTTACAGCTTTTCATGTCAAAGTTGGCCTCTGTGCTTTTTCAGTGTTGGAAAGACTCTTTCTTGCACTGAGGTCTGCTTATTGTAAATATCTTGTACTTGTTTTTACACCTTTTAATGTCAAAGTTGGCCTCTGTGCTTATCAGTGTTGGAAAGACTCTTTCTTGCACTGAGGTCTGCTTATTGTAAATATCTTGTACTTGTATTTACACCTTTTAATGTCAAAGTTGGCCTCTGTGCTTTTTCAGTGTTGGAAAGACTCTTTCTTGCACTGAGGTCTGCTTATTGTAAATATCTTGTACTTGTTTTTACACCTTTTAATGTCAAAGTTGGCCTCTGTGCTTTTTCAGTGTTGGAAAGACTCTTTCTTGCACTGAGGTCTGCTTATTGTAAATATCTTGTACTTGATTTTACACCGTTTAATGTCAAAGTTGGCCTCTGCGCTTCCTCAGTGTTAGAAAGACTCTTTCTTGCACTGAGGTCTGCTTATTGTAAATATCTTGTACTTGTTTGAACACCTTTTAATGTCAAAGTTGGCCTCTGTGCTTTTTCCGTGTTGGAAAGACTCTTTCTTGCACTGAGGTCTGCTTATTGTAAATATCTTGTACTTGTTTGAACACCTTTTAATGTCAAAGTTGGCCTCTGTGCTTTTTCCGTGTTGGAAAGACTCTTTCTTGCACTGAGGTCTGCTTATTGTAAATATCTTGTACTTGTTTTTACACCTTTTCATGTCAAAGTTGGCCTCTGTGCTTTTTCCATGTTGGAAAGACTCTTTCTTGCACTGAGGTCTGCTTATTGTAAATATCTTGTACTTGTTTGAACACCTTTTAATGTCAAAGTTGGCCTCTGTGCTTATCAGTGTTAGAAAGACTCTTTCTTGCACTGAGGTCTGCTTATTGTTAATATATTGTACTTGTTTTTATACCTTTTAATGTCAAAGTTGGCCTCTGTGCTTATCAGTGTTGGAAAGACTCTTTCTTGCACTGAGGTCTGCTTATTGTAAATATCTTGTACTTGTTTGAACACCTTTTAATGTCAAAGTTGGCCTCTGACCTTATCAGTGTTGGAAAGACTCTTTCTTGCACTGAGGTCTGCTTATTGTAAATATCTTGTACTTGTTTGAACACCTTTTAATGTCAAAGTTGGCCTCTGTGCTTATCAGTGTTAGAAAGACTCTTTCTTGCACTGAGGGCTGCTTATTGTAAATATCTTGTACTTGTTTGAAGACCTTTTAATGTTAAAGTTGGCCTCTTTGCTTTTTCCGTGTTGGAAAGACTCTTTCTTGCACTGAGGTCTGCTTATTGTGAATATCTTGTACTTGTTTGAACACCTATTAATGTCAAAGTTGGCCTCTGTGCTTATCAGTGTTGGAAAGGCTCTTTCTTGCACTGAGGTCTGCTTATTGTAAATATCTTGTACTTGATTTTACACCTTTTAATGTCAAAGTTGGCCTCTGTGCTTTTTCAGTGTTGGAAAGACTCTTTCTTGCACTGAGGTCTGCTTATTGTGAATATCTTGTACTTGTTTGAACACCTATTAATGTCAAAGTTGGCCTCTGTGCTTATCAGTGTTGGAAAGGCTCTTTCTTGCACTGAGGTCTGCTTATTGTAAATATCTTGTACTTGTTTTTACACCTTTTCATGTCAAAGTTGGCCTCTGTGCTTATCAGTGTTGGAAAGGCTCTTTCTTGCACTGAGGTCTGCTTATTGTGAATATCTTGTACTTGTTTGAACACCTATTAATGTCAAAGTTGGCCTCTGTGCTTATCAGTGTTGGAAAGGCTCTTTCTTGCACTGAGGTCTGCTTATTGTAAATATCTTGTACTTGATTTTACACCTTTTAATGTCAAAGTTGGCCTCTGTGCTTATCAGTGTTGGAAAGACTCTTTCTTGCACTGAGGTCTGCTTATTGTAAATATCTTGTACTTGTTTTTACACCTTTTCATGTCAAAGTTGGCCTCTGTGCTTATCAGTGTTGGAAAGACTCTTTCTTGCACTGAGGGCTGCTTATTGTAAATATCTTGTACTTGATTTTTACACCTTTTCATGTCAAAGTTGGCCTCTGTGCTTTTTCAGTGTTGAAAAGACTCTTTCTTGCACTGAGGTCTGCTTATTGTAAATATCTTGTACTTGATTTTACACCTTTTAATGTCAAAGTTGGCCTCTGTGCTTTTTCAGTGTTGGAAAGACTCTTTCTTGCACTGAGGTCTGCTTATTGTAAATATCTTGTACTTGTTTGAACACCTTTTCATGTCAAAGTTGGCCTCTGTGCTTTTTCAGTGTTGAAAAGACTCTTTCTTGCACTGAGGTCTGCTTATTGTAAATATCTTGTACTTGTTTGAACACATTTTCATGTCAAAGTTGGCCTCTGTGCTTTTTCATTGTTGGAAAGACTCTTTCTTGCACTGAGGTCTGCTTATTGTAAATATCTTGTACTTGTTTTTACACCTTTTCATGTCAAAGTTGGCCTCTGTGCTTTTTCAGTGTTGGAAAGACTCTTTCTTGCACTGAGGTCTGCTTATTGTAAATATCTTGTACTTGATTTTTACACCTTTTCATGTCAAAGTTGGCCTCTGTGCTTTTTCAGTGTTGGAAAGACTCTTTCTTGCACTGAGGTCTGCTTATTGTGAATATCTTGTACTTGTTTGAACACCTTTTCATGTCAAAGTTGGCCTCTGTGCTTCTGCAGTGTTAGAAAGACTCTTTCTTGCACTGAGGGCTGCTTATTGTAAATATCTTGTACTTGTTTGAAGACCTTTTAATGTCAAAGTTGGCCTCTGTGCTTATCAGTGTTGGAAAGGCTCTTTCTTGCACTGAGGTCTGCTTATTGTAAATATCTTGTACTTGTTTTTACACCTTTTCATGTCAAAGTTGGCCTCTGTGCTTTTTCAGTGTTGGAAAGACTCTTTCTTGCACTGAGGTCTGCTTATTGTGAATATCTTGTACTTGTTTGAACACCTATTAATGTCAAAGTTGGCCTCTGTGCTTATCAGTGTTGGAAAGGCTCTTTCTTGCACTGAGGTCTGCTTATTGTAAATATCTTGTACTTGATTTTACACCTTTTAATGTCAAAGTTGGCCTCTGTGCTTTTTCAGTGTTGGAAAGACTCTTTCTTGCACTGAGGTCTGCTTATTGTAAATATCTTGTACTTGTTTTTACACCTTTTCATGTCAAAGTTGGCCTCTGTGCTTATCAGTGTTGGAAAGACTCTTTCTTGCACTGAGGTCTGCTTATTGTAAATATCTTGTACTTGTTTGAACACCTTTTAATGTCAAAGTTGGCCTCTGCGCTTCTGCAGTGTTAGAAAGACTCTTTCTTGCACTGAGGGCTGCTTATTGTAAATATCTTGTACTTGATTTTTACACCTTTTCATGTCAAAGTTGGCCTCTGTGCTTTTTCAGTGTTGAAAAGACTCTTTCTTGCACTGAGGTCTGCTTATTGTAAATATCTTGTACTTGATTTTACACCTTTTAATGTCAAAGTTGGCCTCTGTGCTTTTTCAGTGTTGGAAAGACTCTTTCTTGCACTGAGGTCTGCTTATTGTAAATATCTTGTACTTGTTTGAACACCTTTTCATGTCAAAGTTGGCCTCTGTGCTTTTTCAGTGTTGAAAAGACTCTTTCTTGCACTGAGGTCTGCTTATTGTAAATATCTTGTACTTGATTTTACACCTTTTAATGTCAAAGTTGGCCTCTGTGCTTTTTCAGTGTTGGAAAGACTCTTTCTTGCACTGAGGTCTGCTTATTGTAAATATCTTGTACTTGTTTGAACACATTTTCATGTCAAAGTTGGCCTCTGTGCTTTTTCATTGTTGGAAAGACTCTTTCTTGCACTGAGGTCTGCTTATTGTAAATATCTTGTACTTGATTTTTACACCTTTTCATGTCAAAGTTGGCCTCTGTGCTTTTTCAGTGTTGGAAAGACTCTTTCTTGCACTGAGGGCTGCTTATTGTAAATATCTTGTACTTGTTTGAAGACCTTTTAATGTCAAAGTTGGCCTCTGTGCTTATCAGTGTTGGAAAGGCTCTTTCTTGCACTGAGGTCTGCTTATTGTAAATATCTTGTACTTGTTTGAACACCTTTTAATGTCAAAGTTGGCCTCTGTGCTTATCAGTGTTGGAAAGACTCTTTCTTGCACTGAGGTCTGCTTATTGTAAATATCTTGTACTTGTATTTACACCTTTTCATGTCAAAGTTGGCCTCTGTGCTTTTTCAGTGTTGGAAAGACTCTTTCTTGCACTGAGGTCTGCTTATTGTAAATATCTTGTACTTGTTTTTACACCTTTTAATGTCAAAGTTGGCCTCTGCGCTTCCTCAGTGTTAGAAAGACTCTTTCTTGCACTGAGGGCTGCTTATTGTAAATATCTTGTACTTGTTTTTACACCTTTTAATGTCAAAGTTGGCCTCTGTGCTTTTTCAGTGTTGGAAAGACTCTTTCTTGTACTGAGGTCTGCTTATTGTAAATATCTTGTACTTGTTTGAACACCTTTTAATGTCAAAGTTGGCCTCTGTGCTTTTTCAGTGTTGGAAAGACTCTTTCTTGCACTGAGGTCTGCTTATTGTAAATATCTTGTACTTGTTTGAACACCTTTTAATGTCAAAGTTGGCCTCTGTGCTTTTTCAGTGTTGGAAAGACTCTTTCTTGCACTGAGGTCTGCTTATTGTAAATATCTTGTACTTGATTTTACACCTTTTAATGTCAAAGTTGGCCTCTGTGCTTGTCAGTGTTGGAAAGACACGTTTTTGCACTGAGGTCTGCTTATTGTAAATATCTTGTACTTGTTTGAACACCTTTTAATGTCAAAGTTGGCCTCTGTGCTTTTTCATTGTTGGAAAGACTCTTTCTTGCACTAAGGTCTGCTTATTGTAAATATCTTGTACTTGTTTGAACACCTTTTAATGTCAAAGTTGGCCTCTGTGCTTTTTCATTGTTGGAAAGACTCTTTCTTGCACTGAGGTCTGCTTATTGTGAATATCTTGTACTTGTTTGAACACCTTTTAATGTCAAAGTTGGCCTCTGTGCTTTTTCAGTGTTGAAAAGACTCTTTCTTGCACTGAGGTCTGCTTTTTGTAAATATCTTGTACTTGTTTTTACACCTTTTCATGTCAAAGTTGGCCTCTGTGCTTTTTCATTGTTGGAAAGACTCTTTCTTGCACTGAGGTCTGCTTATTGTAAATATCTTGTACTTGTTTGAACACCTTTTAATGTCAAAGTTGGCCTCTGTGCTTTTTCATTGTTGGAAAGACTCTTTCTTGCACTGAGGTCTGCTTATTGTAAATATCTTGTACTTGTTTGAACACCTTTTAATGTCAAAGTTGGCCTCTGTGCTTGTCAGTGTTGGAAAGACTCTTTCTTGCACTGAGGTCTGCTTATTGTAAATATCTTGTACTTGTTTGAACACCTTTTAATGTCAAAGTTGGCCTCTGTGCTTTTTCAGTGTTGGAAAGACTCTTTCTTGCACTGAGGTCTGCTTATTGTAAATATCTTGTACTTGTTTTTACACCTTTTAATGTCAAAGTTGGCCTCTGCGCTTCCTCAGTGTTAGAAAGACTCTTTCTTGCACTGAGGTCTGCTTATTGTAAATATCTTGTACTTGTTTGAACACCTTTTAATGTCAAAGTGGCCTCTGTGCTTTTTCAGTGTTGGAAAGACTCTTTCTTGCACTGAGGTCTGCTTATTGTAAATATCTTGTACTTGTTTTTACACCTTTTAATGTCAAAGTTGGCCTCTGTGCTTATCAGTGTTGGAAAGACTCTTTCTTGCACTGAGGTCTGCTTATTGTAAATATCTTGTACTTGTATTTACACCTTTTCATGTCAAAGTTGGCCTCTGTGCTTTTTCAGTGTTGGAAAGACTCTTTCTTGCACTGAGGTCTGCTTATTGTAAATATCTTGTACTTGTTTTTACACCTTTTAATGTCAAAGTTGGCCTCTGTGCTTATCAGTGTTGGAAAGACTCTTTCTTGCACTGAGGTCTGCTTATTGTAAATATCTTGTACTTGTATTTACACCTTTTCATGTCAAAGTTGGCCTCTGTGCTTTTTCAGTGTTGGAAAGACTCTTTCTTGCACTGAGGTCTGCTTATTGTAAATATCTTGTACTTGTTTTTACAACTTTTAATGTCAAAGTTGGCCTCTGCGCTTCCTCAGTGTTAGAAAGACTCTTTCTTGCACTGAGGTCTGCTTATTGTAAATATCTTGTACTTGTATTTACACCTTTTAATGTCAAAGTTGGCCTCTGTGCTTTTTCAGTGTTGGAAAGACTCTTTCTTGCACTGAGGTCTGCTTATTGTAAATATCTTGTACTTGTTTTTACACCTTTTAATGTCAAAGTTGGCCTCTGTGCTTTTTCAGTGTTGGAAAGACTCTTTCTTGCACTGAGGTCTGCTTATTGTAAATATCTTGTACTTGATTTTACACCGTTTAATGTCAAAGTTGGCCTCTGCGCTTCCTCAGTGTTAGAAAGACTCTTTCTTGCACTGAGGTCTGCTTATTGTAAATATCTTGTACTTGTTTGAACACCTTTTAATGTCAAAGTTGGCCTCTGTGCTTTTTCCGTGTTGGAAAGACTCTTTCTTGCACTGAGGTCTGCTTATTGTAAATATCTTGTACTTGTTTGAACACCTTTTAATGTCAAAGTTGGCCTCTGTGCTTTTTCCGTGTTGGAAAGACTCTTTCTTGCACTGAGGTCTGCTTATTGTAAATATCTTGTACTTGTTTTTACACCTTTTCATGTCAAAGTTGGCCTCTGTGCTTTTTCCATGTTGGAAAGACTCTTTCTTGCACTGAGGTCTGCTTATTGTAAATATCTTGTACTTGTTTTTACACCTTTTAATGTCAAAGTTGGCCTCTGTGCTTATCAGTGTTAGAAAGACTCTTTCTTGCACTGAGGTCTGCTTATTGTTAATATATTGTACTTGTTTTTATACCTTTTAATGTCAAAGTTGGCCTCTGTGCTTATCAGTGTTGGAAAGACTCTTTCTTGCACTGAGGTCTGCTTATTGTAAATATCTTGTACTTGTTTGAACACCTTTTAATGTCAAAGTTGGCCTCTGACCTTATCAGTGTTGGAAAGACTCTTTCTTGCACTGAGGTCTGCTTATTGTGAATATCTTGTACTTGTTTGAACACCTTTTAATGTCAAAGTTGGCCTCTGTGCTTTTTCAGTGTTGGAAAGACTCTTTCTTGCACTGAGGTCTGCTTATTGTAAATATCTTGTACTTGTTTGAAGACCTTTTAATGTTAAAGTTGGCCTCTTTGCTTTTTCCGTGTTGGAAAGACTCTTTCTTGCACTGAGGTCTGCTTATTGTGAATATCTTGTACTTGTTTGAACACCTATTAATGTCAAAGTTGGCCTCTGTGCTTATCAGTGTTGGAAAGGCTCTTTCTTGCACTGAGGTCTGCTTATTGTAAATATCTTGTACTTGATTTTACACCTTTTAATGTCAAAGTTGGCCTCTGTGCTTTTTCAGTGTTGGAAAGACTCTTTCTTGCACTGAGGTCTGCTTATTGTGAATATCTTGTACTTGTTTGAACACCTATTAATGTCAAAGTTGGCCTCTGTGCTTATCAGTGTTGGAAAGGCTCTTTCTTGCACTGAGGTCTGCTTATTGTAAATATCTTGTACTTGTTTTTACACCTTTTCATGTCAAAGTTGGCCTCTGTGCTTATCAGTGTTGGAAAGGCTCTTTCTTGCACTGAGGTCTGCTTATTGTGAATATCTTGTACTTGTTTGAACACCTATTAATGTCAAAGTTGGCCTCTGTGCTTATCAGTGTTGGAAAGGCTCTTTCTTGCACTGAGGTCTGCTTATTGTAAATATCTTGTACTTGATTTTACACCTTTTAATGTCAAAGTTGGCCTCTGTGCTTTTTCAGTGTTGGAAAGACTCTTTCTTGCACTGAGGTCTGCTTATTGTAAATATCTTGTACTTGTTTTTACACCTTTTCATGTCAAAGTTGGCCTCTGTGCTTTTTCAGTGTTGAAAAGACTCTTTCTTGCACTGAGGTCTGCTTATTGTAAATATCTTGTACTTGATTTTACACCTTTTAATGTCAAAGTTGGCCTCTGTGCTTTTTCAGTGTTGGAAAGACTCTTTCTTGCACTGAGGTCTGCTTATTGTAAATATCTTGTACTTGTTTGAACACCTTTTCATGTCAAAGTTGGCCTCTGTGCTTTTTCAGTGTTGAAAAGACTCTTTCTTGCACTGAGGTCTGCTTATTGTAAATATCTTGTACTTGATTTTACACCTTTTAATGTCAAAGTTGGCCTCTGTGCTTTTTCAGTGTTGGAAAGACTCTTTCTTGCACTGAGGTCTGCTTATTGTAAATATCTTGTACTTGTTTGAACACATTTTCATGTCAAAGTTGGCCTCTGTGCTTTTTCATTGTTGGAAAGACTCTTTCTTGCACTGAGGTCTGCTTATTGTAAATATCTTGTACTTGTTTTTACACCTTTTCATGTCAAAGTTGGCCTCTGTGCTTTTTCAGTGTTGGAAAGACTCTTTCTTGCACTGAGGTCTGCTTATTGTAAATATCTTGTACTTGATTTTTACACCTTTTCATGTCAAAGTTGGCCTCTGTGCTTTTTCAGTGTTGGAAAGACTCTTTCTTGCACTGAGGTCTGCTTATTGTGAATATCTTGTACTTGTTTGAACACCTTTTCATGTCAAAGTTGGCCTCTGTGCTTCTGCAGTGTTAGAAAGACTCTTTCTTGCACTGAGGGCTGCTTATTGTAAATATCTTGTACTTGTTTGAAGACCTTTTAATGTCAAAGTTGGCCTCTGTGCTTATCAGTGTTGGAAAGGCTCTTTCTTGCACTGAGGTCTGCTTATTGTAAATATCTTGTACTTGTTTTTACACCTTTTCATGTCAAAGTTGGCCTCTGTGCTTTTTCAGTGTTGGAAAGACTCTTTCTTGCACTGAGGTCTGCTTATTGTGAATATCTTGTACTTGTTTGAACACCTATTAATGTCAAAGTTGGCCTCTGTGCTTATCAGTGTTGGAAAGGCTCTTTCTTGCACTGAGGTCTGCTTATTGTAAATATCTTGTACTTGATTTTACACCTTTTAATGTCAAAGTTGGCCTCTGTGCTTTTTCAGTGTTGGAAAGACTCTTTCTTGCACTGAGGTCTGCTTATTGTAAATATCTTGTACTTGTTTTTACACCTTTTCATGTCAAAGTTGGCCTCTGTGCTTATCAGTGTTGGAAAGACTCTTTCTTGCACTGAGGTCTGCTTATTGTAAATATCTTGTACTTGTTTGAACACCTTTTAATGTCAAAGTTGGCCTCTGCGCTTCTGCAGTGTTAGAAAGACTCTTTCTTGCACTGAGGGCTGCTTATTGTAAATATCTTGTACTTGATTTTTACACCTTTTCATGTCAAAGTTGGCCTCTGTGCTTTTTCAGTGTTGAAAAGACTCTTTCTTGCACTGAGGTCTGCTTATTGTAAATATCTTGTACTTGATTTTACACCTTTTAATGTCAAAGTTGGCCTCTGTGCTTTTTCAGTGTTGGAAAGACTCTTTCTTGCACTGAGGTCTGCTTATTGTAAATATCTTGTACTTGTTTGAACACCTTTTCATGTCAAAGTTGGCCTCTGTGCTTTTTCAGTGTTGAAAAGACTCTTTCTTGCACTGAGGTCTGCTTATTGTAAATATCTTGTACTTGATTTTACACCTTTTAATGTCAAAGTTGGCCTCTGTGCTTTTTCAGTGTTGGAAAGACTCTTTCTTGCACTGAGGTCTGCTTATTGTAAATATCTTGTACTTGTTTGAACACATTTTCATGTCAAAGTTGGCCTCTGTGCTTTTTCATTGTTGGAAAGACTCTTTCTTGCACTGAGGTCTGCTTATTGTAAATATCTTGTACTTGATTTTTACACCTTTTAATGTCAAAGTTGGCCTCTGTGCTTTTTCAGTGTTGGAAAGACTCTTTCTTGCACTGAGGTCTGCTTATTGTGAATATCTTGTACTTGTTTGAACACCTTTTCATGTCAAAGTTGGCCTCTGTGCTTCTGCAGTGTTAGAAAGACTCTTTCTTGCACTGAGGGCTGCTTATTGTAAATATCTTGTACTTGTTTGAAGACCTTTTAATGTCAAAGTTGGCCTCTGTGCTTATCAGTGTTGGAAAGGCTCTTTCTTGCACTGAGGTCTGCTTATTGTAAATATCTTGTACTTGTTTGAACACCTTTTCATGTCAAAGTTGGCCTCTGTGCTTCTGCAGTGTTAGAAAGACTCTTTCTTGCACTAAGGTCTGCTTATTGTAAATATCTTGTACTTGATTTTACACCTTTTAATGTCAAAGTTGGCCTCTGTGCTTTTTCAGTGTTGGAAAGACTCTTTCTTGCACTGAGGTCTGCTTATTGTAAATATCTTGTACTTGTTTGAACACCTTTTAATGTCAAAGTTGGCCTCTGTGCTTCTGCAGTGTTAGAAAGACTTTCTTGCACTGAGGTCTGCTTATTGTAAATATCTTGTACTTGTTTGAACACCTTTTCATGTCAAAGTTGGCCTCTTTGCTTTTTCCGTGTTGGAAAGACTCTTTCTTGCACTGAGGTCTGCTTATTGTAAATATCTTGTACTTGATTTTACACCTTTTCATGTCAAAGTTGGCCTCTGTGCTTTTTCAGTGTTGGAAAGACTCTTTCTTGCACTGAGGTCTGCTTATTGTAAATATCTTGTACTTGTTTTTACACCTTTTCATGTCAAAGTTGGCCTCTGTGCTTATCAGTGTTGGAAAGACTCTTTCTTGCACTGAGGTCTGCTTATTGTAAATATCTTGTACTTGTTTGAACACCTTTTAATGTCAAAGTTGGCCTCTGTGCTTCTGCAGTGTTAGAAAGACTCTTTCTTGCACTGAGGTCTGCTTATTGTAAATATCTTGTACTTGTTTGAACACCTTTTCATGTCAAAGTTGGCCTCTTTGCTTTTTCCGTGTTGGAAAGACTCTTTCTTGCACTGAGGTCTGCTTATTGTAAATATCTTGTACTTGATTTTTACACCTTTTCATGTCAAAGTTGGCCTCTGTGCTTATCAGTGTTGGAAAGGCTCTTTCTTGCACTGAGGTCTGCTTATTGTAAATATCTTGTACTTGTTTTTACACCTTTTAATGTCAAAGTTGGCCTCTGTGCTTGTCAGTGTTGGAAAGACTCTTTCTTGCACTGAGGTCTGCTTATTGTAAATATCTTGTACTTGTTTGAAAACCTTTTCATGTCAAAGTTGGCCTCTGTGCTTTTTCATTGTTGGAAAGACTCTTTCTTGCACTGAGGTCTGCTTATTGTAAATATCTTGTACTTGTTTTTACACCTTTTAATGTTAAAGTTGGCCTCTGTGCTTTTTCAGTGTTGGAAAGACTCTTTCTTGCACTGAGGTCTGCTTATTGTAAATATCTTGTACTTGTTTGAACACCTTTTCATGTCAAAGTTGGCCTCTGTGCTTTTTCATTGTTGGAAAGACTCTTTCTTGCACTGAGGTCTGCTTATTGTAAATATCTTGTACTTGTTTTTACACCTTTTAATGTTAAAGTTGGCCTCTGTGCTTTTTCAGTGTTGGAAAGACTCTTTCTTGCACTGAGGTCTGCTTATTGTAAATATCTTGTACTTGTTTGAACACCTTTTAATGTCAAAGTTGGCCTCTGTGCTTTTTCAGTGTTGGAAAGACTCTTTCTTGCACTGAGGTCTGCTTATTGTAAATATCTTGTACTTGTTTGAACACCTTTTCATGTCAAAGTTGGCCTCTGTGCTTTTTCAGTGTTGGAAAGACTCTTTCTTGCACTGAGGTCTGCTTATTGTAAATATCTTGTACTTGTTTTTACACCTTTTAATGTCAAAGTTGGCCTCTGTGCTTATCAGTGTTGGAAAGACTCTTTCTTGCACTGAGGTCTGCTTATTGTGAATATATTGTACTTGTTTTTATACCTTTTAATGTCAAAGTTGGCCTCTGTGCTTTTTCAGTGTTAGAAAGACTCTTTCTTGCACTGAGGTCTGCTTATTGTAAATATCTTGTACTTGTTTTTACACCTTTTAATGTCAAAGTTGGCCTCTGTGCTTGTCAGTGTTGGAAAGACTCTTTCTTGCACTGAGGTCTGCTTATTGTAAATATCTTGTACTTGATTTTTACACCTTTTCATGTCAAAGTTGGCCTCTGTGCTTTTTCAGTGTTGGAAAGACTCTTTCTTGCACTGAGGTCTGCTTATTGTAAATATCTTGTACTTGTTTGAACACCTTTTAATGTCAAAGTTGGCCTCTGTGCTTATCAGTGTTGGAAAGACTCTTTCTTGCACTAAGGTCTGATTATTGTAAATATCTTGTACTTGTTTGAACACCTTTTCATGTCAAAGTTGGCCTCTGTGCTTCAGCAGTGTTGGAAAGACTCTTTCTTGCACTGAGGTCTGCTTATTGTAAATATCTTGTACTTGTTTGAACACCTTTTCATGTCAAAGTTGGCCTCTGTGCTTTTTCAGTGTTGGAAAGACTCTTTCTTGCACTGAGGTCTGCTTATTGTAAATATCTTGTACTTGTTTTTACACCTTTTAATGTCAAAGTTGGCCTCTGTGCTTATCAGTGTTGGAAAGACTCTTTCTTGCACTGAGGTCTGCTTATTGTAAATATCTTGTACTTGTTTGAACACCTTTTAATGTCAAAGTTGGCCTCTGTGCTTATCAGTGTTGGAAAGACTCTTTCTTGCACTAAGGTCTGATTATTGTAAATATCTTGTACTTGTTCGAACACCTTTTCATGTCAAAGTTGGCCTCTGTGCTTTTTCAGTGTTGGAAAGACTCTTTCTTGCACTGAGGTCTGCTTATTGTAAATATCTTGTACTTGTTTGAACACCTTTTCATGTCAAAGTTGGCCTCTGTGCTTTTTCAGTGTTGGAAAGACTCTTTCTTGCGCTGAGGTCTGCTTATTGTAAATATCTTGTACTTGTTTTTACACCTTTTAATGTCAAAGTTGGCCTCTGTGCTTGTCAGTGTTGGAAAGACTCTTTCTTGCACTAAGGTCTGCTTATTGTAAATATCTTGTACTTGTTTGAACACCTTTTCATGTCAAAGTTGGCCTCTGTGCTTTTTCAGTGTTGGAAAGACTCTTTCTTGCACTGAGGTCTGCTTATTGTAAATATCTTGTACTTGTTTTTACACCTTTTAATGTCAAAGTTGGCCTCTGTGCTTATCAGTGTTGGAAAGACTCTTTCTTGCACTGAGGTCTGCTTATTGTAAATATCTTGTACTTGTTTGAACACCTTTTCATGTCAAAGTTGGCCTCTGTGCTTCTGCAGTGTTAGAAAGACTCTTTCTTGCACTGAGGTCTGCTTATTGTAAATATCTTGTACTTGTTTTTATACCTTTTAATGTCAAAGTTGGCCTCTGTGCTTATCAGTGTTGGAAAGACTCTTTCTTGCACTGAGGTCTGCTTATTGTAAATATCTTGTACTTGTTTGAACACCTTTTCATGTCAAAGTTGGCCTCTGTGCTTATCAGTGTTGGAAAGACTCTTTCTTGCACTGAGGTCTGCTTATTGTAAATATCTTGTACTTGTTTTTACACCTTTTCATGTCAAAGTTGGCCTCTGTGCTTATCAGTGTTGGAAAGACTCTTTCTTGCACTGAGGTCTGCTTATTGTAATATCTTGTACTTGATTTTACACCTTTTAATGTCAAAGTTGGCCTCTGTGCTTTTTCAGTGTTGGAAAGACTCTTTCTTGCACTGAGGTCTGCTTATTGTAAATATCTTGTACTTGTTTGAACACCTTTTAATGTCAAAGTTGGCCTCTGTGCTTATCAGTGTTGGAAAGACTCTTTCTTGCACTGAGGTCTGCTTATTGTAAATATCTTGTATTTCTTTTTACACCTTTTAATGTCAAAGTTGGCCTCTGTGCTTATCAGTGTTGGAAAGACTCTTTCTTGCACTAAGGTCTGCTTATTGTAAATATCTTGTACTTGTTTGAACACCTTTTCATGTCAAAGTTGGCCTCTGTGCTTGTCAGTGTTGGAAAGACTCTTTCTTGCACTAAGGTCTGCTTATTGTAAATATCTTGTACTTGTTTGAACACCTTTTAATGTCAAAGTTGGCCTCTGTGATTATCAGTGTTAGAAAGACTCTTTCTTGCACTGAGGTCTGCTTATTGTGAATATATTGTACTTGTTTTTATACCTTTTAATGGCAAAGTTGGCCTCTGTGCTTCAGCAGTGTTGGAAAGACTCTTTCTTGCACTGAGGTCTGCTTATTGTGAATATATTGTACTTGTTTTTATACCTTTTAATGTCAAAGTTGGCCTCTGTGCTTCAGCAGTGTTAGAAAGACTCTTTCTTGCACTGAGGTCTGCTTATTGTAAATATCTTGTACTTGTTTGAACACCTTTTCATGTCAAAGTTGGCCTCTGTGCTTATCAGTGTTGGAAAGACTCTTTTTTGCACTGAGGTCTGCTTATTGTAAATATCTTGTACTTGTTTGAACACCTTTTAATGTCAAAGTTGGCCTCACTGATTATCAGTGTTGGAAAGACTCTTTCTTGCACTGAGGTCTGCTTATTGTGAATATCTTGTACTTGTTTGAACACCTTTTCATGTCAAAGTTGGCCTCTGTGCTTATCAGTGATGGAAAGACTCTTTCTTGCACTGAGGTCTGCTTTTTGTAAATATCTTGTACTTGTTTTTACACCTTTTAATGTCAAAGTTAGCCTCTGTGCTCATCAGTGTTGGAAAGACTCTTTCTTGCACTGAGGTCTGCTTATTGTGAATATCTTGTACTTGTTTGAACACCTTTTCATGTCAAAGTTGGCCTCTGTGCTTGTCAGTGTTGGAAAGACTCTTTCTTGCACTGAGGTCTGCTTATTGTGAATATATTGTACTTGTTTTTATACCTTTTAATGTCAAAGTTGGCCTCTGTGCTTCAGCAGTGTTAGAAAGACTCTTTCTTGCACTGAGGTCTGCTTATTGTAAATATCTTGTACTTGTTTGAACACCTTTTAATGTCAAAGTTGGCCTCTGTGCTTGTCAGTGTTGGAAAGACTCTTTCTTGCACTGAGGTCTGCTTATTGTGAATATATTGTACTTGTTTTTATACCTTTTAATGTCAAAGTTGGCCTCTGTGCTTCAGCAGTGTTAGAAAGACTCTTTCTTGCACTGAGGTCTGCTTATTGTAAATATCTTGTACTTGTTTTTACACCTTTTAATGTTAAAGTTGGCCTCTTTGGTTTTTCAGTGTTGGAAAGACTCTTTCTTGCACTGAGGTCTGCTTATTGTAAATATCTTGTACTTGATTATACACCTTTTAATGTCAAAGTTGTGCCTCTGTGCTTTTTCAGTGTTGGAAAGACTCTTTCTTGCACTGAGGTCTGCTTATTGTAAATATCTTGTACTTCCTTTTAACACCTTTTCATGTCAAAGTTGGCCTCTGTGCTTTTTCAGTGTTGGAAAGACTGTTTCTTGCACTGAGGTCTGCTTATTGTAAATATCTTGTATTTCTTTTTACACCTTTTAATGTCAAAGTTGGCCTCTGTGCTTTTTCATTGTTGGAAATACTCTTTCTTGCACTGAGGTCTGCTTATTGTAAATATCTTGTACTTCCTTTTAACACCTTTTCATGTCAAAGTTGGCCTCTGTGCTTTTTCAGTGTTGGAAAGACTGTTTCTTGCACTGAGGTCTGCTTATTGTAAATATCTTGTATTTCTTTTTACACCTTTTAATGTCAAAGTTGGCCTCTGACCTTATCAGTGTTGGAAAGACTCTTTCTTGCACTGAGGTCTGCTTATTGTAAATATATTGTACTTGTTTGAACACCTTTTCATGTCAAAGTTGGCCTCTGTGCTTCTGAAGTGTTAGAAAGACTCTTTCTTGCACTGAGGGCTGCTTATTGTAAATATCTTGTACTTGTTTGAACACCTTTTCATGTCAAAGTTGGCCTCTGTGCTTCTGCAGTGTTAGAAAGACTCTTTCTTGCACTGAGGTCTGCTTATTGTGAATATCTTGTACTTGTTTTTATACCTTTTCATGTCAAAGTTGGCCTCTGTGCTTTTTCATTGTTGGAAAGACTCTTTCTTGCACTGAGGTCTGCTTATTGTAAATATCTTGTACTTGATTTTTACACCTTTTCATGTCAAAGTTGGCCTCTGTGCTTATCAGTGTTGAAAAGACTCTTTCTTGCACTGAGGTCTGCTTATTGTAAATATCTTGTACTTGTTTGAACACCTTTTAATGTCAAAGTTGGCCTCTGTGCTTTTTCAGTGTTGGAAAGACTCTTTCTTGCACTGAGGTCTGCTTATTGTGAATATCTTGTACTTGTTTGAACACCTTTTAATGTCAAAGTTGGCCTCTGTGCTTATCAGTGTTAGAAAGACTCTTTCTTGCACTGAGGTCTGCTTATTGTCAATATCTTGTACTTGTTTTTACACCTTTTCATGTCAAAGTTGGCCTCTGTGCTTTTTCAGTGTTGGAAAGACTCTTTCTTGCACTGAGGTCTGCTTATTGTGAATATCTTGTACTTGTTTGAACACCTTTTAATGTCAAAGTTGGCCTCTGTGCTTATCAGTGTTAGAAAGACTCTTTCTTGCACTGAGGTCTGCTTATTGTCAATATCTTGTACTTGTTTTTACACCTTTTCATGTCAAAGTTGGCCTCTGTGCTTGTCAGTGTTGGAAAGACTCTTTCTTGCACTGAGGTCTGCTTATTGTAAATATCTTGTACTTGTTTTTACACCTTTTAATGTCAAAGTTGGCCTCTGTGCTTATCAGTGTTGGAAAGACTCTTTCTTGCACTGAGGTCTGCTTATTGTAATATCTTGTACTTGATTTTACACCTTTTAATGTCAAAGTTGGCCTCTGTGCTTTTTCAGTGTTGGAAAGACTCTTTCTTGCACTGAGGTCTGCTTATTGTAAATATCTTGTACTTGTTTGAACACCTTTTAATGTCAAAGTTGGCCTCTGTGCTTATCAGTGTTGGAAAGACTCTTTCTTGCACTAAGGTCTGCTTATTGTAAATATCTTGTACTTGTTTGAACACCTTTTAATGTCAAAGTTGGCCTCTGTGCTTGTCAGTGTTGGAAAGACTCTTTCTTGCACCGAGGTCTGCTTATTGTAAATATCTTGTACTTGTTTTTACACCTTTTCATGTCAAAGTTGGCCTCTGTGCTTTTTCATTGTTGGAAAGACTCTTTCTTGCACTGAGGTCTGCTTATTGTAAATATCTTGTACTTGTTTGAACACCTTTTAATGTCAAAGTTGGCCTCTGTGATTATCAGTGTTAGAAAGACTCTTTCTTGCACTGAGGTCTGCTTATTGTAAATATCTTGTACTTGTTTTTATACCTTTTAATGTCAAAGTTGGCCTCTGTGCTTCAGCAGTGTTAGAAAGACTCTTTCTTGCACTGAGGTCTGCTTATTGTAAATATCTTGTACTTGTTTTTATACCTTTTAACGTCAAAGTTGGCCTCTGTGCTTCAGCAGTGTTAGAAAGACTCTTTCTTGCACTGAGGTCTGCTTATTGTAAATATCTTGTACTTGTTTTTACACCTTTTCATGTCAAAGTTGGCCTCTGTGCTTATCAGTGTTGGAAAGATTCTTTCTTGCACTGAGGTCTGCTTTTTGTAAATATCTTGTACTTGTTTTTACACCTTTTCATGTCAAAGTTGGCCTCTGTGCTTATCAGTGTTGGAAAGACTCTTTCTTGCACTGAGGTCTGCTTATTGTAAATATCTTGTACTTGTTTGAACACCTTTTAATGTCAAAGTTGGCCTCTGTGCTTTTTCAGTGTTGGAAAGACTCTTTCTTGCACTGAGGTCTGCTTATTGTAAATATCTTGTACTTGTTTGAACACCTTTTAATGTCAAAGTTGGCCTCTGTGCTTATCAGTGTTGGAAAGACTCTTTCTTGCACTGAGGTCTGCTTATTGTAAATATCTTGTACTTGTTTTTACACCTTTTAATGTCAAAGTTGGCCTCTGTGCTTGTCAGTGTTGGAAAGACTCTTTCTTGCACTGAGGTCTGCTTATTGTAAATATCTTGTACTTGTTTTTACACCTTTTCATGTCAAAGTTGGCCTCTGTGCTTATCAGTGTTGGAAAGACTCTTTCTTGCACTGAGGTCTGCTTATTGTAAATATCTTGTACTTGTTTTTACACCTTTTCATGTCAAAGTTGGCCTCTGTGCTTATCAGTGTTGGAAAGACTCTTTCTTGCACTGAGGTCTGCTTATTGTAAATATCTTGTACTTGTTTTTACACCTTTTCATGTCAAAGTTGGCCTCTGTGCTTATCAGTGTTAGAAAGACTCTTTCTTGCACTGAGGTCTGCTTATTGTGAATATCTTGTACTTGTTTGAACACCTTTTAATGTCAAAGTTGGCCTCTGTGCTTATCAGTGTTGGAAAGACTCTTTCTTGCACTGAGGTCTGCTTATTGTAAATATCTTGTACTTGTTTTTACACCTTTTCATGTCAAAGTTGGCCTCTGTGCTTATCAGTGATGGAAAGACTCTTTCTTGCACTGAGGTCTGCTTATTGTAAATATCTTGTACTTGTTTGAACACCTTTTCATGTCAAAGTTGGCCTCTGTGCTTGTCAGTGTTGGAAAGACTCTTTCTTGCACTGAGGTCTGCTTATTGTAAATATCTTGTACTTGTTTTTACACCTTTTAATGTCAAAGTTGGCCTCTGTGCTTTTTCAGTGTTGGAAAGACTCTTTATTGCACTGAGGTCTGCTTATTGTAAATATCTTGTACTTGTTTGAACACCTTTTAATGTCAAAGTTGGCCTCTGTGCTTCTGCAGTGTTAGAAAGACTCTTTCTTGCACTGAGGTCTGCTTATTGAAAATATCTTGTACTTGTTTGAACACCTTTTCATGTCAAAGTTGGCCTCTGTGCTTTTTCAGTGTTGAAAAGACTCTTTCTTGCACTGAGGTCTGCTTATTGTAAATATCTTGTACTTGTTTGAACACCTTTTAATGTCAAAGTTGGCCTCTGTGCTTTTTCAGTGTTGAAAAGACTCTTTCTTGCACTGAGGTCTGCTTATTGTAAATATCTTGTACTTGTTTGAACACCTTTTCATGTCAAAGTTGGCCTCTGTGCTTCTGCAGTGTTAGAAAGACTCTTTCTTGCACTGAGGTCTGCTTATTGTAAATATCTTGTACTTCCTTTTAACACCTTTTCATGTCAAAGTTGGCCTCTGTGCTTATCAGTGTTGGAAAGACTCTTTCTTGCACTGAGGTCTGCTTATTGTAAATATCTTGTACTTCCTTTTAACACCTTTTCATGTCAAAGTTGGCCTCTGTGCTTATCAGTGTTGGAAAGACTCTTTCTTGCACTGAGGTCTGCTTATTGTAAATATCTTGTACTTGATTTTACAACTTTTAATGTCAAAGTTGGCCTCTGTGCTTATCAGTGTTAGAAAGACTCTTTCTTGCACTGAGGTCTGCTTATTGTGAATATATTGTACTTGTTTTTATACCTTTTAATGTCAAAGTTGGCCTCTGTGCTTATCAGTGTTGGAAAGGCTCTTTCTTGCACTGAGGTCTGCTTATTGTAAATATCTTGTACTTGTTTTTACACCTTTTAATGTCAAAGTTGGCCTCTGTGCTTTTTCATTGTTGGAAAGACTCTTTCTTGCACTGAGGTCTGCTTATTGTAAATATCTTGTACTTGATTTTACACCTTTTCATGTCAAAGTTGGCCTCTGTGCTTATCAGTGTTGGAAAGACTCTTTCTTGCACTGAGGTCTGCTTATTGTAAATATCTTGTACTTGTTTTTACACCTTTTAATGTCAAAGTTGGCCTCTGTGCTTTTTCATTGTTGGAAAGACTCTTTCTTGCACTGAGGTCTGCTTATTGTAAATATCTTGTACTTGTTTTTACACCTTTTCATGTCAAAGTTGGCCTCTGTGCTTATCAGTGTTGGAAAGACTCTTTCTTGCACTGAGGTCTGCTTATTGTAAATATCTTGTACTTGTTTTTACACCTTTTCATGTCAAAGTTGGCCTCTGTGCTTATCAGTGTTGGAAAGACTCTTTCTTGCACTGAGGTCTGCTTATTGTAAATATCTTGTACTTGTTTTTACACCTTTTCATGTCAAAGTTGGCCTCTGTGCTTATCAGTGTTAGAAAGACTCTTTCTTGCACTGAGGTCTGCTTATTGTGAATATCTTGTACTTGTTTGAACACCTTTTAATGTCAAAGTTGGCCTCTGTGCTTATCAGTGTTGGAAAGACTCTTTCTTGCACTGAGGTCTGCTTATTGTAAATATCTTGTACTTGTTTTTACACCTTTTCATGTCAAAGTTGGCCTCTGTGCTTATCAGTGATGGAAAGACTCTTTCTTGCACTGAGGTCTGCTTATTGTAAATATCTTGTACTTGTTTGAACACCTTTTCATGTCAAAGTTGGCCTCTGTGCTTGTCAGTGTTGGAAAGACTCTTTCTTGCACTGAGGTCTGCTTATTGTAAATATCTTGTACTTGTTTTTACACCTTTTAATGTCAAAGTTGGCCTCTGTGCTTTTTCAGTGTTGAAAAGACTCTTTCTTGCACTGAGGTCTGCTTATTGTAAATATCTTGTACTTGTTTGAACACCTTTTAATGTCAAAGTTGGCCTCTGTGCTTCTGCAGTGTTAGAAAGACTCTTTCTTGCACTGAGGTCTGCTTATTGAAAATATCTTGTACTTGTTTGAACACCTTTTCATGTCAAAGTTGGCCTCTGTGCTTTTTCAGTGTTGAAAAGACTCTTTCTTGCACTGAGGTCTGCTTATTGTAAATATCTTGTACTTGTTTGAACACCTTTTAATGTCAAAGTTGGCCTCTGTGCTTT
Organism: Rhamphochromis sp. 'chilingali'; assembly: GCF_963969265.1. Classification (NCBI taxonomy): domain Eukaryota; kingdom Metazoa; phylum Chordata; class Actinopteri; order Cichliformes; family Cichlidae; genus Rhamphochromis; species Rhamphochromis sp. 'chilingali'. Next base: position 33,980,249 of record NC_137941.1, read on the forward strand.
TTCAGTGTTGAAAAGACTCTTTCTTGCACTGAGGTCTGCTTATTGTAAATATCTTGTACTTGTTTGAACACCTTTTAATGTCAAAGTTGGCCTCTGTGCTTTTTCAGTGTTGAAAAGACTCTTTCTTGCACTGAGGTCTGCTTATTGTAAATATCTTGTACTTGTTTGAACACCTTTTAATGTCAAAGTTGGCCTCTGTGCTTTTTCAGTGTTGAAAAGACTCTTTCTTGCACTGAGGTCTGCTTATTGTAAATATCTTGTACTTGTTTGAACACCTTTTCATGTCAAAGTTGGCCTCTGTGCTTTTTCATTGTTGGAAATACTCTTTCTTGCACTGAGGTCTGCTTATTGTAAATATCTTGTACTTCCTTTTAACACCTTTTCATGTCAAAGTTGGCCTCTGTGCTTATCAGTGTTGGAAAGACTCTTTCTTGCACTGAGGTCTGCTTATTGTAAATATCTTGTACTTGATTTTACAACTTTTAATGTCAAAGTTGGCCTCTGTGCTTATCAGTGTTAGAAAGACTCTTTCTTGCACTGAGGTCTGCTTATTGTGAATATATTGTACTTGTTTTTATACCTTTTAATGTCAAAGTTGGCCTCTGTGCTTTTTCAGTGTTGGAAAGACTCTTTCTTGCACTGAGGTCTGCTTATTGTAAATATCTTGTACTTGTTTGAACACCTTTTAATGTCAAAGTTGGCCTCTTTGCTTTTTCCGTGTTGGAAAGACTCTTTCTTGCACTGAGGTCTGCTTAATTTAAATATCTTGTACTTGATTTTACACCTTTTAATGTCAAAGTTGGCCTCTTTGCTTTTTCCGTGTTGGAAAGACTCTTTCTTGCACCGAAGTCTGCTTATTGTAAATATCTTGTATTTGTTTGAACACCTTTTAATGTCAAAGTTGGCCTCTGTGCTTATCAGTGTTGGAAAGACTCTTTCTTGCACTGAGGTCTGCTTATTGTAAATATCTTGTACTTGTTTGAACACCTTTTAATGTCAAAGTTGGCCTCTGTGCTTTTTCATTGTTGGAAAGACTGTTTCTTGCACTGAGATCTGCTTATTGTAAATATCTTGTACTTGTTTTTACACCTTTTAATGTCAAAGTTGGCCTCTGTGCTTGTCATTGTTGGAAAGACTCTTTCTTGCACTGAGGGCTGCTTATTGTAAATATCTTGTACTTGTTTGAAGACCTTTTAATGTCAAAGTTGGCCTCTTTGCTTTTTCCGTGTTGGAAAGACTCTTTCTTGCACTGAGGTCTGCTTATTGTAAATATCTTGTACTTGATTTTTACACCTTTTCATGTCAAAGTTGGCCTCTGTGCTTTTTCAGTGTTAGAAAGACTCTTTCTTGCACTGAGGTCTGCTTATTGTAAATATCTTGTACTTGTTTTTACACCTTTTCATGTCAAAGTTGGCCTCTGTGCTTTTTCAGTGTTGAAAAGACTCTTTCTTGCACTGAGGTCTGCTTATTGTGAATATCTTGTACTTGTTTGAACACCTTTTAATGTCAAAGTTGGCCTCTGTGCTTATCAGTGTTGGAAAGACTCTTTCTTGCACTGAGGTCTGCTTATTGTGAATATCTTGTACTTGTTTGAACACCTTTTAATGTCAAAGTTGGCCTCTGTGCTTATCAGTGATGGAAAGACTCTTTCTTGCACTGAGGTCTGCTTATTGTAAATATCTTGTACTTGTTTGAACACCTTTTCATGTCAAAGTTGGCCTCTGTGCTTGTCAGTGTTGGAAAGACTCTTTCTTGCACTGAGGTCTGCTTATTGTAAATATCTTGTACTTGTTTTTACACCTTTTAATGTTAAAGTTGGCCTCTTTGGTTTTTCAGTGTTGGAAAGACTCTTTCTTGCACTGAGGTCTGCTTATTGTAAATATCTTGTACTTGATTATACACCTTTTAATGTCAAAGTTGGCCTCTGTGCTTTTTCAGTGTTGGAAAGACTCTTTCTTGCACTGAGGTCTGCTTATTGTAAATATCTTGTACTTGATTTTACACCTTTTCATGTCAAAGTTGGCCTCTGTGCTTATCAGTGTTGGAAAGACTCTTTCTTGCACTGAGGTCTGCTTATTGTAAATATCTTGTACTTGTTTGAACACCTTTTAATGTCAAAGTTGGCCTCTGTGCTTATCAGTGTTAGAAAGACTCTTTCTTGCACTGAGGTCTGCTTATTGTAAATATCTTGTACTTGTTTTTACACCTTTTCATGTCAAAGTTGGCCTCTGTGCTTATCAGTGTTGGAAAGACTCTTTCTTGCACTGAGGTCTGCTTATTGTAAATATCTTGTACTTGTTTTTACACCTTTTCATGTCAAAGTTGGCCTCTGTGCTTATCAGTGTTGGAAAGACTCTTTCTTGCACTGAGGTCTGCTTATTGTAAATATCTTGTACTTGTTTTTACACCTTTTCATGTCAAAGTTGGCCTCTGTGCTTATCAGTGTTAGAAAGACTCTTTCTTGCACTGAGGTCTGCTTATTGTGAATATCTTGTACTTGTTTGAACACCTTTTAATGTCAAAGTTGGCCTCTGTGCTTATCAGTGTTGGAAAGACTCTTTCTTGCACTGAGGTCTGCTTATTGTAAATATCTTGTACTTGTTTTTACACCTTTTCATGTCAAAGTTGGCCTCTGTGCTTATCAGTGATGGAAAGACTCTTTCTTGCACTGAGGTCTGCTTATTGTAAATATCTTGTACTTGTTTGAACACCTTTTCATGTCAAAGTTGGCCTCTGTGCTTGTCAGTGTTGGAAAGACTCTTTCTTGCACTGAGGTCTGCTTATTGTAAATATCTTGTACTTGTTTTTACACCTTTTAATGTCAAAGTTGGCCTCTGTGCTTTTTCAGTGTTGGAAAGACTCTTTCTTGCACTGAGGTCTGCTTATTGTAAATATCTTGTACTTGTTTGAACACCTTTTAATGTCAAAGTTGGCCTCTGTGCTTCTGCAGTGTTAGAAAGACTCTTTCTTGCACTGAGGTCTGCTTATTGAAAATATCTTGTACTTGTTTGAACACCTTTTCATGTCAAAGTTGGCCTCTGTGCTTTTTCAGTGTTGAAAAGACTCTTTCTTGCACTGAGGTCTGCTTATTGTAAATATCTTGTACTTGTTTGAACACCTTTTAATGTCAAAGTTGGCCTCTGTGCTTTTTCAGTGTTGAAAAGACTCTTTCTTGCACTGAGGTCTGCTTATTGTAAATATCTTGTACTTGTTTGAACACCTTTTAATGTCAAAGTTGGCCTCTGTGCTTTTTCAGTGTTGAAAAGACTCTTTCTTGCACTGAGGTCTGCTTATTGTAAATATCTTGTACTTGTTTGAACACCTTTTAATGTCAAAGTTGGCCTCTGTGCTTTTTCAGTGTTGAAAAGACTCTTTCTTGCACTGAGGTCTGCTTATTGTAAATATCTTGTACTTGTTTGAACACCTTTTCATGTCAAAGTTGGCCTCTGTGCTTCTGCAGTGTTAGAAAGACTCTTTCTTGCACTGAGGTCTGCTTATTGTAAATATCTTGTACTTCCTTTTAACACCTTTTCATGTCAAAGTTGGCCTCTGTGCTTTTTCATTGTTGGAAATACTCTTTCTTGCACTGAGGTCTGCTTATTGTAAATATCTTGTACTTCCTTTTAACACCTTTTCATGTCAAAGTTGGCCTCTGTGCTTATCAGTGTTGGAAAGACTCTTTCTTGCACTGAGGTCTGCTTATTGTAAATATCTTGTACTTGATTTTACAACTTTTAATGTCAAAGTTGGCCTCTGTGCTTATCAGTGTTAGAAAGACTCTTTCTTGCACTGAGGTCTGCTTATTGTGAATATATTGTACTTGTTTTTATACCTTTTAATGTCAAAGTTGGCCTCTGTGCTTTTTCAGTGTTGGAAAGACTCTTTCTTGCACTGAGGTCTGCTTATTGTAAATATCTTGTACTTGTTTGAACACCTTTTCATGTCAAAGTTGGCCTCTGTGCTTTTTCAGTGTTAGAAAGACTCTTTCTTGCACTGAGGTCTGCTTATTGTAAATATCTTGTACTTGTTTGAACACCTTTTAATGTCAAAGTTGGCCTCTTTGCTTTTTCCGTGTTGGAAAGACTCTTTCTTGCACTGAGGTCTGCTTAATTTAAATATCTTGTACTTGATTTTACACCTTTTAATGTCAAAGTTGGCCTCTTTGCTTTTTCCGTGTTGGAAAGACTCTTTCTTGCACCGAAGTCTGCTTATTGTAAATATCTTGTATTTGTTTGAACACCTTTTAATGTCAAAGTTGGCCTCTGTGCTTATCAGTGTTGGAAAGACTCTTTCTTGCACTGAGGTCTGCTTATTGTAAATATCTTGTACTTGTTTGAACACCTTTTAATGTCAAAGTTGGCCTCTGTGCTTTTTCATTGTTGGAAAGACTGTTTCTTGCACTGAGATCTGCTTATTGTAAATATCTTGTACTTGTTTTTACACCTTTTAATGTCAAAGTTGGCCTCTGTGCTTGTCATTGTTGGAAAGACTCTTTCTTGCACTGAGGGCTGCTTATTGTAAATATCTTGTACTTGTTTGAAGACCTTTTAATGTCAAAGTTGGCCTCTTTGCTTTTTCCGTGTTGGAAAGACTCTTTCTTGCACTGAGGTCTGCTTATTGTAAATATCTTGTACTTGATTTTTACACCTTTTCATGTCAAAGTTGGCCTCTGTGCTTTTTCAGTGTTAGAAAGACTCTTTCTTGCACTGAGGTCTGCTTATTGTAAATATCTTGTACTTGTTTTTACACCTTTTCATGTCAAAGTTGGCCTCTGTGCTTTTTCAGTGTTGGAAAGACTCTTTCTTGCACTGAGGTCTGCTTATTGTAAATATCTTGTACTTGATTTTTACACCTTTTCATGTCAAAGTTGGCCTCTGTGCTTTTTCAGTGTTGGAAAGACTCTTTCTTGCACTGAGGTCTGCTTATTGTAAATATCTTGTACTTGTTTGAACACCTTTTCATGTCAAAGTTGGCCTCTGTGCTTATCAGTGTTGGAAAGACTCTTTCTTGCACTGAGGTCTGCTTATTGTAAATATCTTGTACTTGTTTTTACACCTTTTCATGTCAAAGTTGGCCTCTGTGCTTATCAGTGTTAGAAAGACTCTTTCTTGCACTGAGGTCTGCTTATTGTGAATATCTTGTACTTGTTTGAACACCTTTTAATGTCAAAGTTGGCCTCTGTGCTTATCAGTGTTGGAAAGACTCTTTCTTGCACTGAGGTCTGCTTATTGTGAATATCTTGTACTTGTTTGAACACCTTTTAATGTCAAAGTTGGCCTCTGTGCTTATCAGTGTTGGAAAGACTCTTTCTTGCACTGAGGTCTGCTTATTGTGAATATCTTGTACTTGTTTGAACACCTTTTAATGTCAAAGTTGGCCTCTGTGCTTATCAGTGATGGAAAGACTCTTTCTTGCACTGAGGTCTGCTTATTGTAAATATCTTGTACTTGTTTGAACACCTTTTCATGTCAAAGTTGGCCTCTGTGCTTGTCAGTGTTGGAAAGACTCTTTCTTGCACTGAGGTCTGCTTATTGTAAATATCTTGTACTTGTTTTTACACCTTTTAATGTTAAAGTTGGCCTCTTTGGTTTTTCAGTGTTGGAAAGACTCTTTCTTGCACTGAGGTCTGCTTATTGTAAATATCTTGTACTTGATTATACACCTTTTAATGTCAAAGTTGGCCTCTGTGCTTTTTCAGTGTTGGAAAGACTCTTTCTTGCACTGAGGTCTGCTTATTGTAAATATCTTGTACTTGTTTGAAGACCTTTTAATGTTAAAGTTGGCCTCTTTGCTTTTTCCGTGTTGGAAAGACTCTTTCTTGCACCGAAGTCTGCTTATTGTAAATATCTTGTACTTGTTTGAACACCTTTTAATGTCAAAGTTGGCCTCTGTGCTTATCAGTGTTGGAAAGACTCTTTCTTGCACTGAGGTCTGCTTATTGTAAATATCTTGTACTTGATTTTACACCTTTTAATGTCAAAGTTGGCCTCTGTGCTTTTTCATTGTTGGAAAGACTGTTTCTTGCACTGAGATCTGCTTATTGTAAATATCTTGTACTTGTTTTTACACCTTTTAATGTCAAAGTTGGCCTCTGTGCTTGTCATTGTTGGAAAGACTCTTTCTTGCACCGAAGTCTGCTTATTGTAAATATCTTGTACTTGTTTGAAGACCTTTTAATGTTAAAGTTGGCCTCTTTGCTTTTTCCGTGTTAGAAAGACTCTTTCTTGCACTAAGGTCTGCTTATTGTAAATATCTTGTACTTGTTTTTACACCTTTTCATGTCAAAGTTGGCCTCTGTGCTTTTTCAGTGTTGGAAAGACTCTTTCTTGCACTGAGGTCTGCTTATTGTAAATATCTTGTACTTGTTTTTACACCTTTTAATGTCAAAGTTGGCCTCTGTGCCTGTCAGTGTTGGAAAGACTCTTTCTTGCACTGAGGTCTGCTTATTGTAAATATCTTGTACTTGATTTTACACCTTTTAATGTCAAAGTTGGCCTCTGTGCTTTTTCATTGTTGGAAAGACTGTTTCTTGCACTAAGGTCTGCTTATTGTAAATATCTTGTACTTGTTTGAACACCTTTTCATGTCAAAGTTGGCCTCTGTGCTTTTTCATTGTTGGAAAGACTCTTTCTTGCACTGAGGTCTGCTTATTGTAAATATCTTGTACTTGATTTTTACACCTTTTCATGTCAAAGTTGGCCTCTGTGCTTTTTCAGTGTTGGAAAGACTCTTTCTTGCACTGAGGTCTGCTTATTGTAAATATCTTGTACTTGTTTGAACACCTTTTCATGTCAAAGTTGGCCTCTGTGCTTGTCAGTGTTGGAAAGACTCTTTCTTGCACTGAGGTCTGCTTATTGTAAATATCTTGTACTTGATTTTTACACCTTTTCATGTCAAAGTTGGCCTCTGTGCTTATCAGTGTTGGAAAGGCTCTTTCTTGCACTGAGGTCTGCTTATTGTAAATATCTTGTACTTGTTTTTACACCTTTTAATGTCAAAGTTGGCCTCTGTGCTTATCAGTGTTGGAAAGGCTCTTTCTTGCACTGAGGTCTGCTTATTGTAAATATCTTGTACTTGTTTTTACACCTTTTAATGTCAAAGTTGGCCTCTGTGCTTGTCAGTGTTGGAAAGACTCTTTCTTGCACTGAGGTCTGCTTATTGTAAATATCTTGTACTTGTTTTTACACCTTTTAATGTCAAAGTTGGCCTCTGTGCTTTTTCAGTGTTGGAAAGGCTCTTTCTTGCACTGAGGTCTGCTTATTGTAAATATCTTGTACTTGTTTGAACACCTTTTAATGTCAAAGTTGGCCTCTGTGCTTTTTCAGTGTTGAAAAGACTCTTTCTTGCACTGAGGTCTGCTTATTGTAAATATCTTGTACTTGTTTGAACACCTTTTCATGTCAAAGTTGGCCTCTGTGCTTCTGCAGTGTTAGAAAGACTCTTTCTTGCACTGAGGTCTGCTTATTGTAAATATCTTGTACTTCCTTTTAACACCTTTTCATGTCAAAGTTGGCCTCTGTGCTTTTTCATTGTTGGAAATACTCTTTCTTGCACTGAGGTCTGCTTATTGTAAATATCTTGTACTTCCTTTTAACACCTTTTCATGTCAAAGTTGGCCTCTGTGCTTATCAGTGTTGGAAAGACTCTTTCTTGCACTGAGGTCTGCTTATTGTAAATATCTTGTACTTGATTTTACAACTTTTAATGTCAAAGTTGGCCTCTGTGCTTATCAGTGTTAGAAAGACTCTTTCTTGCACTGAGGTCTGCTTATTGTGAATATATTGTACTTGTTTTTATACCTTTTAATGTCAAAGTTGGCCTCTGTGCTTTTTCAGTGTTGGAAAGACTCTTTCTTGCACTGAGGTCTGCTTATTGTAAATATCTTGTACTTGTTTGAACACCTTTTCATGTCAAAGTTGGCCTCTGTGCTTTTTCAGTGTTAGAAAGACTCTTTCTTGCACTGAGGTCTGCTTATTGTAAATATCTTGTACTTGTTTGAACACCTTTTAATGTCAAAGTTGGCCTCTTTGCTTTTTCCGTGTTGGAAAGACTCTTTCTTGCACTGAGGTCTGCTTAATTTAAATATCTTGTACTTGATTTTACACCTTTTAATGTCAAAGTTGGCCTCTTTGCTTTTTCCGTGTTGGAAAGACTCTTTCTTGCACCGAAGTCTGCTTATTGTAAATATCTTGTATTTGTTTGAACACCTTTTAATGTCAAAGTTGGCCTCTGTGCTTATCAGTGTTGGAAAGACTCTTTCTTGCACTGAGGTCTGCTTATTGTAAATATCTTGTACTTGTTTGAACACCTTTTAATGTCAAAGTTGGCCTCTGTGCTTTTTCATTGTTGGAAAGACTGTTTCTTGCACTGAGATCTGCTTATTGTAAATATCTTGTACTTGTTTTTACACCTTTTAATGTCAAAGTTGGCCTCTGTGCTTGTCATTGTTGGAAAGACTCTTTCTTGCACTGAGGGCTGCTTATTGTAAATATCTTGTACTTGTTTGAAGACCTTTTAATGTCAAAGTTGGCCTCTTTGCTTTTTCCGTGTTGGAAAGACTCTTTCTTGCACTGAGGTCTGCTTATTGTAAATATCTTGTACTTGATTTTTACACCTTTTCATGTCAAAGTTGGCCTCTGTGCTTTTTCAGTGTTAGAAAGACTCTTTCTTGCACTGAGGTCTGCTTATTGTAAATATCTTGTACTTGTTTTTACACCTTTTCATGTCAAAGTTGGCCTCTGTGCTTTTTCAGTGTTGGAAAGACTCTTTCTTGCACTGAGGTCTGCTTATTGTAAATATCTTGTACTTGATTTTTACACCTTTTCATGTCAAAGTTGGCCTCTGTGCTTTTTCAGTGTTGGAAAGACTCTTTCTTGCACTGAGGTCTGCTTATTGTAAATATCTTGTACTTGTTTGAACACCTTTTCATGTCAAAGTTGGCCTCTGTGCTTATCAGTGTTGGAAAGACTCTTTCTTGCACTGAGGTCTGCTTATTGTAAATATCTTGTACTTGTTTTTACACCTTTTCATGTCAAAGTTGGCCTCTGTGCTTATCAGTGTTAGAAAGACTCTTTCTTGCACTGAGGTCTGCTTATTGTGAATATCTTGTACTTGTTTGAACACCTTTTAATGTCAAAGTTGGCCTCTGTGCTTATCAGTGTTGGAAAGACTCTTTCTTGCACTGAGGTCTGCTTATTGTGAATATCTTGTACTTGTTTGAACACCTTTTAATGTCAAAGTTGGCCTCTGTGCTTATCAGTGTTGGAAAGACTCTTTCTTGCACTGAGGTCTGCTTATTGTGAATATCTTGTACTTGTTTGAACACCTTTTAATGTCAAAGTTGGCCTCTGTGCTTATCAGTGATGGAAAGACTCTTTCTTGCACTGAGGTCTGCTTATTGTAAATATCTTGTACTTGTTTGAACACCTTTTCATGTCAAAGTTGGCCTCTGTGCTTGTCAGTGTTGGAAAGACTCTTTCTTGCACTGAGGTCTGCTTATTGTAAATATCTTGTACTTGTTTTTACACCTTTTAATGTTAAAGTTGGCCTCTTTGGTTTTTCAGTGTTGGAAAGACTCTTTCTTGCACTGAGGTCTGCTTATTGTAAATATCTTGTACTTGATTATACACCTTTTAATGTCAAAGTTGGCCTCTGTGCTTTTTCAGTGTTGGAAAGACTCTTTCTTGCACTGAGGTCTGCTTATTGTAAATATCTTGTACTTGTTTGAAGACCTTTTAATGTTAAAGTTGGCCTCTTTGCTTTTTCCGTGTTGGAAAGACTCTTTCTTGCACCGAAGTCTGCTTATTGTAAATATCTTGTACTTGTTTGAACACCTTTTAATGTCAAAGTTGGCCTCTGTGCTTATCAGTGTTGGAAAGACTCTTTCTTGCACTGAGGTCTGCTTATTGTAAATATCTTGTACTTGATTTTACACCTTTTAATGTCAAAGTTGGCCTCTGTGCTTTTTCATTGTTGGAAAGACTGTTTCTTGCACTGAGATCTGCTTATTGTAAATATCTTGTACTTGTTTTTACACCTTTTAATGTCAAAGTTGGCCTCTGTGCTTGTCATTGTTGGAAAGACTCTTTCTTGCACCGAAGTCTGCTTATTGTAAATATCTTGTACTTGTTTGAAGACCTTTTAATGTTAAAGTTGGCCTCTTTGCTTTTTCCGTGTTAGAAAGACTCTTTCTTGCACTAAGGTCTGCTTATTGTAAATATCTTGTACTTGTTTTTACACCTTTTCATGTCAAAGTTGGCCTCTGTGCTTTTTCAGTGTTGGAAAGACTCTTTCTTGCACTGAGGTCTGCTTATTGTAAATATCTTGTACTTGTTTTTACACCTTTTAATGTCAAAGTTGGCCTCTGTGCCTGTCAGTGTTGGAAAGACTCTTTCTTGCACTGAGGTCTGCTTATTGTAAATATCTTGTACTTGATTTTACACCTTTTAATGTCAAAGTTGGCCTCTGTGCTTTTTCATTGTTGGAAAGACTGTTTCTTGCACTAAGGTCTGCTTATTGTAAATATCTTGTACTTGTTTGAACACCTTTTCATGTCAAAGTTGGCCTCTGTGCTTTTTCATTGTTGGAAAGACTCTTTCTTGCACCGAGGTCTGCTTATTGTAAATATCTTGTACTTGATTTTTACACCTTTTCATGTCAAAGTTGGCCTCTGTGCTTTTTCAGTGTTGGAAAGACTCTTTCTTGCACTGAGGTCTGCTTATTGTAAATATCTTGTACTTGTTTGAACACCTTTTCATGTCAAAGTTGGCCTCTGTGCTTGTCAGTGTTGGAAAGACTCTTTCTTGCACTGAGGTCTGCTTATTGTAAATATCTTGTACTTGATTTTTACACCTTTTCATGTCAAAGTTGGCCTCTGTGCTTATCAGTGTTGGAAAGGCTCTTTCTTGCACTGAGGTCTGCTTATTGTAAATATCTTGTACTTGTTTTTACACCTTTTAATGTCAAAGTTGGCCTCTGTGCTTATCAGTGTTGGAAAGGCTCTTTCTTGCACTGAGGTCTGCTTATTGTAAATATCTTGTACTTGTTTTTACACCTTTTAATGTCAAAGTTGGCCTCTGTGCTTGTCAGTGTTGGAAAGACTCTTTCTTGCACTGAGGTCTGCTTATTGTAAATATCTTGTACTTGTTTTTACACCTTTTAATGTCAAAGTTGGCCTCTGTGCTTTTTCAGTGTTGGAAAGGCTCTTTCTTGCACTGAGGTCTGCTTATTGTAAATATCTTGTACTTGTTTTTACATCTTTTAATGTCAAAGTTGGCCTCTGTGCTTATCAGTGTTGGAAAGGCTCTTTCTTGCACTGAGGTCTGCTTATTGTAAATATCTTGTACTTGTTTTTACACCTTTTAATGTCAAAGTTGGCCTCTGTGCTTTTTCAGTGTTGGAAAGACTCTTTCTTGCACTGAGGTCTGCTTATTGTAAATATCTTGTACTTGATTTTTACACCTTTTCATGTCAAAGTTGGCCTCTGTGCTTTTCAGTGTTAGAAAGACTCTTTCTTGCACTGAGGTCTGCTTAATTTAAATATCTTGTACTTGATTTTACACCTTTTAATGTCAAAGTTGGCCTCTGTGCTTTTTCATTGTTGGAAAGACTCTTTCTTGCACTGAGGTCTGCTTATTGTAAATATCTTGTACTTGATTGTTACACCTTTTCATGTCAAAGTTGGCCTCTGTGCTTTTTCAGTGTTGGAAAGACTCTTTCTTGCACTGAGGTCTGCTTATTGTAAATATCTTGTACTTGTTTGAACACCTTTTCATGTCAAAGTTGGCCTCTGCGCTTCTGCAGTGTTAGAAAGACTCTTTCTTGCACTGAGGTCTGCTTATTGTAAATATCTTGTACTTGATTTTTACACCTTTTCATGTCAAAGTTGGCCTCTGTGCTTTTTCAGTGTTGGAAAGACTCTTTCTTGCACTGAGGTCTGCTTATTGTAAATATCTTGTACTTGTTTGAACACCTTTTCATGTCAAAGTTGGCCTCTGCGCTTCTGCAGTGTTAGAAAGACTCTTTCTTGCACTGAGGTCTGCTTATTGTAAATATCTTGTACTTGTTTGAAGACCTTTTAATGTTAAAGTTGGCCTCTTTGCTTTTTCCGTGTTGGAAAGACTCTTTCTTGCACTGAGGTCTGCTTATTGTAAATATCTTGTACTTGATTTTACACCTTTTCATGTCAAAGTTGGCCTCTGTGCTTCTGCAGTGTTAGAAAGACTCTTTCTTGCACTGAGGGCTGCTTATTGTAAATATCTTGTACTTGATTTTACACCTTTTCATGTCAAAGTTGGCCTCTGTGCTTTTTCATTGTTGGAAAGACTCTTTCTTGCACTGAGGTCTGCTTATTGTAAATATCTTGTACTTGTTTTTACACCTTTTCATGTCAAAGTTGGCCTCTGTGCTTATCAGTGTTGGAAAGACTCTTTCTTGCACTGAGGTCTGCTTATTGTGAATATCTTGTACTTGTTTGAACACCTTTTAATGTCAAAGTTGGCCTCTGTGCTTATCAGTGTTGGAAAGACTCTTTCTTGCACTGAGGTTTGCTTATTGTAAATATCTTGTACTTGTTTTTACACCTTTTCATGTCAAAGTTGGCCTCTGTGCTTTTTCAGTGTTGGAAAGACTCTTTCTTGCACTGAGGTCTGCTTATTGTAAATATCTTGTACTTGTTTTTACACCTTTTCATGTCAAAGTTGGCCTCTGTGCTTTTTCAGTGTTGGAAAGACTCTTTCTTGCACTGAGGTTTGCTTATTGTAAATATCTTGTACTTGTTTTTACACCTTTTCATGTCAAAGTTGGCCTCTGTGCTTTTTCAGTGTTGGAAAGACTCTTTCTTGCACTGAGGTCTGCTTATTGTAAATATCTTGTACTTGTTTTTACACCTTTTCATGTCAAAGTTGGCCTCTGTGCTTTTTCAGTGTTGGAAAGACTCTTTCTTGCACTGAGGTCTGCTTATTGTAAATATCTTGTACTTGTTTTTACACCTTTTCATGTCAAAGTTGGCCTCTGTGCTTTTTCAGTGTTGAAAAGACTCTTTCTTGCACTGAGGTCTGCTTATTGTAAATATCTTGTACTTGTTTGAACACCTTTTCATGTCAAAGTTGGCCTCTGTGCTTGTCAGTGTTGGAAAGACTCTTTCTTGCACTGAGGTCTGCTTATTGTAAATATCTTGTACTTGTTTTTACACCTTTTATGTCAAAGTTGGCCTCTGTGCTTGTCAGTGTTGGAAAGACTCTTTCTTGCACTGAGGTCTGCTTATTGTAAATATCTTGTACTTGTTTTTACACCTTTTCATGTCAAAGTTGGCCTCTGTGCTTTTTCAGTGTTGGAAAGACTCTTTCTTGCACTGAGGTCTGCTTATTGTAAATATCTTGTACTTGTTTGAAGACCTTTTAATGTTAAAGTTGGCCTCTTTGCTTTTTCCGTGTTGGAAAGACTCTTTCTTGCACTGAGGTCTGCTTATTGTAAATATCTTGTACTTGTTTTTACACCTTTTAATGTCAAAGTTGGCCTCTGTGCTTATCAGTGTTGGAAAGACTCTTTCTTGCACTGAGGTCTGCTTATTGTAAATATCTTGTACTTGTTTGAACACCTTTTCATGTCAAAGTTGGCCTCTGTGCTTTTTCAGTGTTGGAAAGACTCTTTCTTGCACTGAGGTCTGCTTATTGTAAATATCTTGTACTTGATTTTTACACCTTTTCATGTCAAAGTTGGCCTCTGTGCTTTTTCAGTGTTGAAAAGACTCTTTCTTGCACTGAGGTCTGCTTATTGTAAATATCTTGTACTTGATTTTACACCTTTTAATGTCAAAGTTGGCCTCTGTGCTTATCAGTGTTGGAAAGGCTCTTTCTTGCACTGAGGTCTGCTTATTGTAAATATCTTGTACTTGTTTTTACACCTTTTCATGTCAAAGTTGGCCTCTGTGCTTCTGCAGTGTTAGAAAGACTCTTTCTTGCACTGAGGGCTGCTTATTGTAAATATCTTGTACCTGATTTTACACCTTTTCATGTCAAAGTTGGCCTCTGTGCTTTTTCCGTGTTGGAAAGACTCTTTCTTGCACTGAGGTCTGCTTATTGTGAATATCTTGTACTTGTTTGAACACCTTTTAATGTCAAAGTTGGCCTCTGTGCTTATCAGTGTTGGAAAGACTCTTTCTTGCACTGAGGTTTGCTTATTGTAAATATCTTGTACTTGTTTTTACACCTTTTCATGTCAAAGTTGGCCTCTGTGCTTGTCAGTGTTGGAAAGACTCTTTCTTGCACTGAGGTCTGCTTATTGTAAATATCTTGTACTTGTTTGAACACCTTTTCATGTCAAAGTTGGCCTCTGTGCTTGTCAGTGTTGGAAAGACTCTTTCTTGCACTGAGGTCTGCTTATTGTAAATATCTTGTACTTGTTTTTACACCTTTTCATGTCAAAGTTGGCCTCTGTGCTTTTTCAGTGTTGAAAAGACTCTTTCTTGCACTGAGGTCTGCTTATTGTAAATATCTTGTACTTGTTTTTACACCTTTTAATGTTAAAGTTGGCCTCTTTGCTTTTTCCGTGTTGGAAAGACTCTTTCTTGCACTGAGGTCTGCTTATTGTAAATATCTTGTACTTGTTTTTACACCTTTTAATGTCAAAGTTGGCCTCTGTGCTTATCAGTGTTGGAAAGACTCTTTCTTGCACTGAGGTCTGCTTATTGTAAATATCTTGTACTTGTTTGAACACCTTTTCATGTCAAAGTTGGCCTCTGTGCTTTTTCAGTGTTGGAAAGACTCTTTCTTGCACTGAGGTCTGCTTATTGTAAATATCTTGTACTTGATTTTTACACCTTTTCATGTCAAAGTTGGCCTCTGTGCTTATTGTAAATATCTTGTACTTGATTTTTACACCTTTTAATGTCAAAGTTGGCCTCTGTGCTTATCAGTGTTGGAAAGGCTCTTTCTTGCACTGAGGTCTGCTTATTGTAAATATCTTGTACTTGTTTTTACACCTTTTCATGTCAAAGTTGGCCTCTGTGCTTATCAGTGTTAGACTCTTTCTTGCACTGAGGTCTGCTTATTGTAAATATCTTGTACTTGTTTGAAGACCTTTTCATGTCAAAGTTGGCCTCTGTGCTTTTTCAGTGTTGGAAAGACTCTTTCTTGCACTGAGGTCTGCTTATTGTAAATATCTTGTACTTGATTGTTACACCTTTTCATGTCAAAGTTGGCCTCTGTGCTTTTTCAGTGTTGGAAAGACTCTTTCTTGCACTGAGGTCTGCTTATTGTAAATATCTTGTACTTGTTTGAACACCTTTTCATGTCAAAGTTGGCCTCTGCGCTTCTGCAGTGTTAGAAAGACTCTTTCTTGCACTGAGGTCTGCTTATTGTAAATATCTTGTACTTGTTTGAAGACCTTTTAATGTCAAAGTTGGCCTCTTTGCTTTTTCCGTGTTGGAAAGACTCTTTCTTGCACTGAGGTCTGCTTATTGTAAATATCTTGTACTTGTTTGAAGACCTTTTAATGTCAAAGTTGGCCTCTTTGCTTTTTCCGTGTTGGAAAGACTCTTTCTTGCACTGAGGTCTGCTTATTGTAAATATCTTGTACTTGTTTGAAGACCTTTTAATGTCAAAGTTGGCCTCTTTGCTTTTTCCGTGTTGGAAAGACTCTTTCTTGCACTGAGGTCTGCTTATTGTAAATATCTTGTACTTGTTTGAAGACCTTTTCATGTCAAAGTTGGCCTCTGTGCTTTTTCAGTGTTGGAAAGACTCTTTCTTGCACTGAGGTCTGCTTATTGTAAATATCTTGTACTTGATTGTTACACCTTTTCATGTCAAAGTTGGCCTCTGTGCTTTTTCAGTGTTGGAAAGACTCTTTCTTGCACTGAGGTCTGCTTATTGTAAATATCTTGTACTTGTTTGAACACCTTTTCATGTCAAAGTTGGCCTCTGCGCTTCTGCAGTGTTAGAAAGACTCTTTCTTGCACTGAGGTCTGCTTATTGTAAATATCTTGTACTTGTTTGAAGACCTTTTAATGTCAAAGTTGGCCTCTTTGCTTTTTCCGTGTTGGAAAGACTCTTTCTTGCACTGAGGTCTGCTTATTGTAAATATCTTGTACTTGATTTTACACCTTTTCATGTCAAAGTTGGCCTCTGTGCTTCTGCAGTGTTAGAAAGACTCTTTCTTGCACTGAGGGCTGCTTATTGTAAATATCTTGTACTTGATTTTACACCTTTTCATGTCAAAGTTGGCCTCTGTGCTTTTTCATTGTTGGAAAGACTCTTTCTTGCACTGAGGTCTGCTTATTGTAAATATCTTGTACTTGTTTTTACACCTTTTCATGTCAAAGTTGGCCTCTGTGCTTATCAGTGTTGGAAAGACTCTTTCTTGCACTGAGGTCTGCTTATTGTGAATATCTTGTACTTGTTTGAACACCTTTTAATGTCAAAGTTGGCCTCTGTGCTTATCAGTGTTGGAAAGACTCTTTCTTGCACTGAGGTTTGCTTATTGTAAATATCTTGTACTTGTTTTTACACCTTTTCATGTCAAAGTTGGCCTCTGTGCTTTTTCAGTGTTGGAAAGACTCTTTCTTGCACTGAGGTTTGCTTATTGTAAATATCTTGTACTTGTTTTTACACCTTTTCATGTCAAAGTTGGCCTCTGTGCTTTTTCAGTGTTGGAAAGACTCTTTCTTGCACTGAGGTCTGCTTATTGTAAATATCTTGTACTTGTTTTTACACCTTTTCATGTCAAAGTTGGCCTCTGTGCTTTTTCAGTGTTGAAAAGACTCTTTCTTGCACTGAGGTCTGCTTATTGTAAATATCTTGTACTTGTTTGAACACCTTTTCATGTCAAAGTTGGCCTCTGTGCTTGTCAGTGTTGGAAAGACTCTTTCTTGCACTGAGGTCTGCTTATTGTAAATATCTTGTACTTGTTTTTACACCTTTTATGTCAAAGTTGGCCTCTGTGCTTGTCAGTGTTGGAAAGACTCTTTCTTGCACTGAGGTCTGCTTATTGTAAATATCTTGTACTTGATTTTACACCTTTTAATGTCAAAGTTGGCCTCTGTGCTTTTTCAGTGTTGGAAAGACTCTTTCTTGCACTGAGGTCTGCTTATTGTAAATATCTTGTACTTGTTTGAAGACCTTTTAATGTTAAAGTTGGCCTCTTTGCTTTTTCCGTGTTGGAAAGACTCTTTCTTGCACTGAGGTCTGCTTATTGTAAATATCTTGTACTTGTTTTTACACCTTTTAATGTCAAAGTTGGCCTCTGTGCTTATCAGTGTTGGAAAGACTCTTTCTTGCACTGAGGTCTGCTTATTGTAAATATCTTGTACTTGTTTGAACACCTTTTCATGTCAAAGTTGGCCTCTGTGCTTTTTCAGTGTTGGAAAGACTCTTTCTTGCACTGAGGTCTGCTTATTGTAAATATCTTGTACTTGATTTTTACACCTTTTCATGTCAAAGTTGGCCTCTGTGCTTTTTCAGTGTTGAAAAGACTCTTTCTTGCACTGAGGTCTGCTTATTGTAAATATCTTGTACTTGATTTTACACCTTTTAATGTCAAAGTTGGCCTCTGTGCTTATCAGTGTTGGAAAGGCTCTTTCTTGCACTGAGGTCTGCTTATTGTAAATATCTTGTACTTGTTTTTACACCTTTTCATGTCAAAGTTGGCCTCTGTGCTTCTGCAGTGTTAGAAAGACTCTTTCTTGCACTGAGGGCTGCTTATTGTAAATATCTTGTACCTGATTTTACACCTTTTCATGTCAAAGTTGGCCTCTGTGCTTTTTCCGTGTTGGAAAGACTCTTTCTTGCACTGAGGTCTGCTTATTGTAAATATCTTGTACTTGTTTTTACACCTTTTCATGTCAAAGTTGGCCTCTGTGCTTATCAGTGTTGGAAAGACTCTTTCTTGCACTGAGGTTTGCTTATTGTAAATATCTTGTACTTGTTTTTACACCTTTTCATGTCAAAGTTGGCCTCTGTGCTTGTCAGTGTTGGAAAGACTCTTTCTTGCACTAAGGTCTGCTTATTGTAAATATCTTGTACTTGTTTGAACACCTTTTAATGTTAAAGTTGGCCTCTGTGCTTGTCAATGTTGGAAAGACTCTTTCTTGCACTGAGGTCTGCTTATTGTAAATATCTTGTACTTGTTTGAACACCTTTTCATGTCAAAGTTGGCCTCTGTGCTTGTCAGTGTTGGAAAGACTCTTTCTTGCACTGAGGTCTGCTTATTGTAAATATCTTGTACTTGTTTTTACACCTTTTCATGTCAAAGTTGGCCTCTGTGCTTTTTCAGTGTTGAAAAGACTCTTTCTTGCACTGAGGTCTGCTTATTGTAAATATCTTGTACTTGTTTTTACACCTTTTAATGTCAAAGTTGGCCTCTGTGCTTATCAGTGTTGGAAAGGCTCTTTCTTGCACTGAGGTCTGCTTATTGTAAATATCTTGTACTTGTTTTTACACCTTTTCATGTCAAAGTTGGCCTCTGTGCTTATCAGTGTTAGACTCTTTCTTGCACTGAGGTCTGCTTATTGTAAATATCTTGTACTTGTTTGAAGACCTTTTCATGTCAAAGTTGGCCTCTGTGCTTTTTCAGTGTTGGAAAGACTCTTTCTTGCACTGAGGTCTGCTTATTGTAAATATCTTGTACTTGTTTGAACACCTTTTCATGTCAAAGTTGGCCTCTGTGCTTTTTCAGTGTTGGAAAGACTCTTTCTTGCACTGAGGGCTGCTTATTGTAAATATATTGTACTTGTTTTTATACCTTTTAATGTCAAAGTTGGCCTCTGTGCTTTTTCAGTGTTGGAAAGACTCTTTCTTGCACTGAGGTCTGCTTATTGCAAATATCTTGTACTTGATTTTACACCTTTTCATGTCAAAGTTGTCCTCTGTGCTTTTTCAGTGTTGGAAAGACTCTTTCTTGCACTGAGGTCTGCTTATTGTAAATATCTTGTACTTGATTTTACACCTTTTCATGTCAAAGTTGGCCTCTGTGCTTTTTCAGTGTTGGAAAGACTCTTTCTTGCACTGAGGTCTGCTTATTGTAAATATCTTGTACTTGATTTTTACACCTTTTCATGTCAAAGTTGGCCTCTGTGCTTTTTCAGTGTTGGAAAGACTCTTTCTTGCACTGAGGTCTGCTTATTGTAAATATCTTGTACTTGTTTTTATACCTTTTAATGTCAAAGTTGGCCTCTGTGCTTTTTCAGTGTTGGAAAGACTCTTTCTTGCACTGAGGTCTGCTTATTGTAAATATCTTGTACTTGATTTTACACCTTTTCATGTCAAAGTTGGCCTCTGTGCTTCTGCAGTGTTAGAAAGACTCTTTCTTGCACTGAGGTCTGCTTATTGTAAATATCTTGTACTTGTTTGAACAACTTTTAATGTCAAAGTTGGCCTCTGTGCTTTTCAGTGTTGGAAAGACTCTTTCTTGCACTGAGGTCTGCTTTTTGTAAATATCTTGTACTTGTTTTTACACCTTTTCATGTCAAAGTTGGCCTCTGTGCTTGTCAGTGTTGGAAAGACTCTTTCTTGCACTGAGGTCTGCTTATTGTAAATATCTTGTACTTGTTTGAACACCTTTTCATGTCAAAGTTGGCCTCTGTGCTTTTTCACTGTTGGAAAGACTCTTTCTTGCACTGAGGTCTGCTTATTGTAAATATCTTGTACTTGTTTGAACACCTTTTCATGTCAAAGTTGGCCTCTGTGCTTTTTCACTGTTGGAAAGACTCTTTCTTGCACTGAGGTCTGCTTATTGTAAATATCTTGTACTTGTTTGAACACCTATTAATGTCAAAGTTGGCCTCTGTGCTTATCAGTGTTGGAAAGACTCTTTCTTGCACTGAGGTCTGCTTATTGTAAATATCTTGTACTTGATTTTACACCTTTTAATGTCAAAGTTGGCCTCTGTGCTTTTTCAGTGTTGGAAAGACTCTTTCTTGCACTGAGGTCTGCTTATTGTAAATATCTTGTACTTGTTTTTACACCTTTTCATGTCAAAGTTGGCCTCTGTGCTTCTGCAGTGTTAGAAAGATTCTTTCTTGCACTGAGGTCTGCTTATTGTAAATATCTTGTACTTGTTTGAACACCTTTTCATGTCAAAGTTGGCCTCTGTGCTTTTTCAGTGTTGGAAAGACTCTTTCTTGCACTGAGGTCTGCTTTTTGTAAATATCTTGTACTTGTTTTTACACCTTTTCATGTCAAAGTTGGCCTCTGTGCTTTTTCAGTGTTGGAAAGACTCTTTCTTGCACTGAGGTCTGCTTTTTGTAAATATCTTGTACTTGTTTTTACACCTTTTCATGTCAAAGTTGGCCTCTGTGCTTTTTCAGTGTTGGAAAGACTCTTTCTTGCACTGAGGTCTGCTTATTGTAAATATCTTGTACTTGTTTTTACACCTTTTAATGTCAAAGTTGGCCTCTGTGCTTGTCAGTGTTGGAAAGACTCTTTCTTGCACTGAGGTCTGCTTATTGTAAATATCTTGTATTTCTTTTTACACCTTTTAATGTCAAAGTTGGCCTCTGTGCTTGTCAGTGTTGGAAAGACTCTTTCTTGCACTGAGGTCTGCTTATTGTAAATATCTTGTATTTCTTTTTACACCTTTTAATGTCAAAGTTGGCCTCTGTGCTTGTCAGTGTTAGAAAGACTCTTTCTTGCACTGAGGTCTGCTTATTGTGAATATATTGTACTTGTTTTTATACCTTTTAATGTCAAAGTTGGCCTCTGTGCTTCAGCAGTGTTAGAAAGACTCTTTCTTGCACTGAGGTCTGCTTATTGTAAATATCTTGTACTTGTTTGAAGACCTTTTCATGTCAAAGTTGGCCTCTTTGGTTTTTCAGTGTTGAAAAGACTCTTTCTTGCACTGAGGTCTGCTTATTGTAAATATCTTGTACTTGATTTTACACCTTTTCATGTCAAAGTTGGCCTCTGTGCTTCTGCAGTGTTAGAAAGACTCTTTCTTGCACTGAGGTCTGCTTATTGTAAATATCTTGTACTTGTTTTTACACCTTTTCATGTCAAAGTTGGCCTCTGTGCTTATCAGTGTTGGAAAGACTCTTTCTTGCACTGAGGTCTGCTTATTGTAAATATCTTGTACTTGTTTGAACACCTTTTAATGTCAAAGTTGGCCTCTGTGCTTTTTCAGTGTTGGAAAGACTCTTTCTTGCACTGAGGTCTGCTTATTGTAAATATCTTGTACTTGTTTGAACACTTTTTCATGTCAAAGTTGGCCTCTGTGCTTATCAGTGTTGGAAAGACTCTTTCTTGCACTGAGGTCTGCTTATTGTAAATATCTTGTACTTGTTTGAACACCTTTTAATGTCAAAGTTGGCCTCTGTGCTTATCAGTGTTGGAAAGACTCTTTCTTGCACTGAGGTCTGCTTATTGTAAATATCTTGTACTTGTTTTTACACCTTTTAATGTCAAAGTTGGCCTCTGTGCCTGTCAGTGTTGGAAAGACTCTTTCTTGCACTGAGGTCTGCTTATTGTAAATATCTTGTACTTGTTTTTACACCTTTTAATGTCAAAGTTGGCCTCTGTGCTTATCAGTGTTGGAAAGACTCTTTCTTGCACTAAGGTCTGCTTATTGTAAATATCTTGTACTTGTTTGAACACCTTTTCATGTCAAAGTTGGCCTCTGTGCTTTTTCAGTGTTAGAAAGACTCTTTCTTGCACTGAGGTCTGCTTATTGTAAATATCTTGTACTTGTTTGAACACCTATTAATGTCAAAGTTGGCCTCTGTGCTTATCAGTGTTGGAAAGACTCTTTCTTGCACTGAGGTCTGCTTATTGTAAATATCTTGTACTTGATTTTACACCTTTTAATGTCAAAGTTGGCCTCTGTGCTTTTTCAGTGTTGGAAAGACTCTTTCTTGCACTGAGGTCTGCTTATTGTAAATATCTTGTACTTGTTTTTACACCTTTTCATGTCAAAGTTGGCCTCTGTGCTTCTGCAGTGTTAGAAAGATTCTTTCTTGCACTGAGGTCTGCTTATTGTAAATATCTTGTACTTGTTTGAACACCTTTTCATGTCAAAGTTGGCCTCTGTGCTTTTTCAGTGTTGGAAAGACTCTTTCTTGCACTGAGGTCTGCTTTTTGTAAATATCTTGTACTTGTTTTTACACCTTTTCATGTCAAAGTTGGCCTCTGTGCTTTTTCAGTGTTGGAAAGACTCTTTCTTGCACTGAGGTCTGCTTATTGTAAATATCTTGTACTTGTTTTTACACCTTTTAATGTCAAAGTTGGCCTCTGTGCTTGTCAGTGTTGGAAAGACTCTTTCTTGCACTGAGGTCTGCTTATTGTAAATATCTTGTATTTCTTTTTACACCTTTTAATGTCAAAGTTGGCCTCTGTGCTTGTCAGTGTTGGAAAGACTCTTTCTTGCACTGAGGTCTGCTTATTGTAAATATCTTGTATTTCTTTTTACACCTTTTAATGTCAAAGTTGGCCTCTGTGCTTGTCAGTGTTAGAAAGACTCTTTCTTGCACTGAGGTCTGCTTATTGTGAATATATTGTACTTGTTTTTATACCTTTTAATGTCAAAGTTGGCCTCTGTGCTTCAGCAGTGTTAGAAAGACTCTTTCTTGCACTGAGGTCTGCTTATTGTAAATATCTTGTACTTGTTTGAAGACCTTTTCATGTCAAAGTTGGCCTCTTTGGTTTTTCAGTGTTGAAAAGACTCTTTCTTGCACTGAGGTCTGCTTATTGTAAATATCTTGTACTTGATTTTACACCTTTTCATGTCAAAGTTGGCCTCTGTGCTTCTGCAGTGTTAGAAAGACTCTTTCTTGCACTGAGGTCTGCTTATTGTAAATATCTTGTACTTGTTTTTACACCTTTTCATGTCAAAGTTGGCCTCTGTGCTTATCAGTGTTGGAAAGACTCTTTCTTGCACTGAGGTCTGCTTATTGTAAATATCTTGTACTTGTTTGAACACCTTTTCATGTCAAAGTTGGCCTCTGTGCTTTTTCAGTGTTGGAAAGACTCTTTCTTGCACTGAGGTCTGCTTATTGTAAATATCTTGTACTTGTTTGAACACTTTTTCATGTCAAAGTTGGCCTCTGTGCTTATCAGTGTTGGAAAGACTCTTTCTTGCACTGAGGTCTGCTTATTGTAAATATCTTGTACTTGTTTGAACACCTTTTAATGTCAAAGTTGGCCTCTGTGCTTATCAGTGTTGGAAAGACTCTTTCTTGCACTGAGGTCTGCTTATTGTAAATATCTTGTACTTGTTTTTACACCTTTTAATGTCAAAGTTGGCCTCTGTGCCTGTCAGTGTTGGAAAGACTCTTTCTTGCACTGAGGTCTGCTTATTGTAAATATCTTGTACTTGTTTTTACACCTTTTAATGTCAAAGTTGGCCTCTGTGCTTATCAGTGTTGGAAAGACTCTTTCTTGCACTAAGGTCTGCTTATTGTAAATATCTTGTACTTGTTTGAACACCTTTTCATGTCAAAGTTGGCCTCTGTGCTTTTTCAGTGTTAGAAAGACTCTTTCTTGCACTGAGGTCTGCTTATTGTAAATATCTTGTACTTGTTTGAACACCTTTTAATGTCAAAGTTGGCCTCTGTGCTTTTTCATTGTTGGAAAGACTCTTTCTTGCACTGAGGTCTGCTTATTGTAAATATCTTGTACTTGTTTTTACACCTTTTAATGTCAAAGTTGGCCTCTGTGCTTATCAGTGTTGGAAAGACTCTTTCTTGCACTGAGGTTTGCTTATTGTAAATATCTTGTACTTGTTTTTACACCTTTTCATGTCAAAGTTGGCCTCTGTGCTTATCAGTGTTGGAAAGACTCTTTCTTGCACTGAGGTTTGCTTATTGTAAATATCTTGTACTTGTTTTTACACCTTTTCATGTCAAAGTTGGCCTCTGTGCTTTTTCAGTGTTGAAAAGACTCTTTCTTGCACTGAGGTCTGCTTATTGTAAATATCTTGTACTTGTTTGAAGACCTTTTAATGTTAAAGTTGGCCTCTTTGCTTTTTCCGTGTTGGAAAGACTCTTTCTTGCACTGAGGTCTGCTTATTGTAAATATCTTGTACTTGTTTTTACACCTTTTAATGTCAAAGTTGGCCTCTGTGCTTATCAGTGTTGGAAAGACTCTTTCTTGCACTGAGGTCTGCTTATTGTAAATATCTTGTACTTGTTTGAACACCTTTTCATGTCAAAGTTGGCCTCTGTGCTTTTTCAGTGTTGGAAAGACTCTTTCTTGCACTGAGGTCTGCTTATTGTAAATATCTTGTACTTGATTTTTACACCTTTTCATGTCAAAGTTGGCCTCTGTGCTTATTGTAAATATCTTGTACTTGATTTTTACACCTTTTAATGTCAAAGTTGGCCTCTGTGCTTATCAGTGTTGGAAAGGCTCTTTCTTGCACTGAGGTCTGCTTATTGTAAATATCTTGTACTTGTTTTTACACCTTTTCATGTCAAAGTTGGCCTCTGTGCTTATCAGTGTTAGACTCTTTCTTGCACTGAGGTCTGCTTATTGTAAATATCTTGTACTTGTTTGAAGACCTTTTCATGTCAAAGTTGGCCTCTGTGCTTTTTCAGTGTTGGAAAGACTCTTTCTTGCACTGAGGTCTGCTTATTGTAAATATCTTGTACTTGTTTGAACACCTTTTCATGTCAAAGTTGGCCTCTGTGCTTTTTCAGTGTTGGAAAGACTCTTTCTTGCACTGAGGGCTGCTTATTGTAAATATATTGTACTTGTTTTTATACCTTTTAATGTCAAAGTTGGCCTCTGTGCTTTTTCAGTGTTGGAAAGACTCTTTCTTGCACTGAGGTCTGCTTATTGCAAATATCTTGTACTTGATTTTACACCTTTTCATGTCAAAGTTGTCCTCTGTGCTTTTTCAGTGTTGGAAAGACTCTTTCTTGCACTGAGGTCTGCTTATTGTAAATATCTTGTACTTGATTTTACACCTTTTCATGTCAAAGTTGGCCTCTGTGCTTTTTCAGTGTTGGAAAGACTCTTTCTTGCACTGAGGTCTGCTTATTGTAAATATCTTGTACTTGTTTTTATACCTTTTAATGTCAAAGTTGGCCTCTGTGCTTTTTCAGTGTTGGAAAGACTCTTTCTTGCACTGAGGTCTGCTTATTGTAAATATCTTGTACTTGATTTTACACCTTTTCATGTCAAAGTTGGCCTCTGTGCTTCTGCAGTGTTAGAAAGACTCTTTCTTGCACTGAGGTCTGCTTATTGTAAATATCTTGTACTTGTTTGAACAACTTTTAATGTCAAAGTTGGCCTCTGTGCTTTTCAGTGTTGGAAAGACTCTTTCTTGCACTGAGGTCTGCTTATTGTAAATATCTTGTACTTGTTTGAACACCTTTTAATGTCAAAGTTGGCCTCTGTGCTTTTTCATTGTTGGAAAGACTCTTTCTTGCACTGAGGTCTGCTTTTTGTAAATATCTTGTACTTGTTTTTACACCTTTTCATGTCAAAGTTGGCCTCTGTGCTTGTCAGTGTTGGAAAGACTCTTTCTTGCACTGAGGTCTGCTTATTGTAAATATCTTGTACTTGTTTGAACACCTTTTCATGTCAAAGTTGGCCTCTGTGCTTTTTCACTGTTGGAAAGACTCTTTCTTGCACTGAGGTCTGCTTATTGTAAATATCTTGTACTTGTTTGAACACCTTTTAATGTCAAAGTTGGCCTCTGTGCTTTTTCAGTGTTGGAAAGACTCTTTCTTGCACTGAGGTCTGCTTATTGTAAATATCTTGTACTTGTTTGAACACCTATTAATGTCAAAGTTGGCCTCTGTGCTTATCAGTGTTGGAAATACTCTTTCTTGCACTGAGGTCTGCTTATTGTAAATATCTTGTACTTGATTTTACACCTTTTAATGTCAAAGTTGGCCTCTGTGCTTCTGCAGTGTTAGAAAGATTCTTTCTTGCACTGAGGTCTGCTTATTGTAAATATCTTGTACTTGATTTTACACCTTTTAATGTTAAAGTTGGCCTCTGTGCTTTTTCAGTGTTGGAAAGACTCTTTCTTGCACTGAGGTCTGCTTATTGTAAATATCTTGTACTTGTTTTTACACCTTTTCATGTCAAAGTTGGCCTCTGTGCTTCTGCAGTGTTAGAAAGATTCTTTCTTGCACTGAGGTCTGCTTATTGTAAATATCTTGTACTTGTTTGAACACCTTTTCATGTCAAAGTTGGCCTCTGTGCTTTTTCAGTGTTGGAAAGACTCTTTCTTGCACTGAGGTCTGCTTTTTGTAAATATCTTGTACTTGTTTTTACACCTTTTCATGTCAAAGTTGGCCTCTGTGCTTTTTCAGTGTTGGAAAGACTCTTTCTTGCACTGAGGTCTGCTTTTTGTAAATATCTTGTACTTGTTTTTACACCTTTTCATGTCAAAGTTGGCCTCTGTGCTTTTTCAGTGTTGGAAAGACTCTTTCTTGCACTGAGGTCTGCTTATTGTAAATATCTTGTACTTGTTTTTACACCTTTTAATGTCAAAGTTGGCCTCTGTGCTTGTCAGTGTTGGAAAGACTCTTTCTTGCACTGAGGTCTGCTTATTGTAAATATCTTGTATTTCTTTTTACACCTTTTAATGTCAAAGTTGGCCTCTGTGCTTGTCAGTGTTGGAAAGACTCTTTCTTGCACTGAGGTCTGCTTATTGTAAATATCTTGTATTTCTTTTTACACCTTTTAATGTCAAAGTTGGCCTCTGTGCTTGTCAGTGTTAGAAAGACTCTTTCTTGCACTGAGGTCTGCTTATTGTAAATATCTTGTACTTGTTTGAAGACCTTTTCATGTCAAAGTTGGCCTCTTTGGTTTTTCAGTGTTGAAAAGACTCTTTCTTGCACTGAGGTCTGCTTATTGTAAATATCTTGTACTTGATTTTACACCTTTTCATGTCAAAGTTGGCCTCTGTGCTTCTGCAGTGTTAGAAAGACTCTTTCTTGCACTGAGGTCTGCTTATTGTAAATATCTTGTACTTGTTTTTACACCTTTTCATGTCAAAGTTGGCCTCTGTGCTTATCAGTGTTGGAAAGACTCTTTCTTGCACTGAGGTCTGCTTATTGTAAATATCTTGTACTTGTTTGAACACCTTTTCATGTCAAAGTTGGCCTCTGTGCTCTTTCAGTGTTGGAAAGACTCTTTCTTGCACTGAGGTCTGCTTATTGTAAATATCTTGTACTTGTTTGAACACTTTTTCATGTCAAAGTTGGCCTCTGTGCTTATCAGTGTTGGAAAGACTCTTTCTTGCACTGAGGTCTGCTTATTGTAAATATCTTGTACTTGTTTGAACACCTTTTAATGTCAAAGTTGGCCTCTGTGCCTGTCAGTGTTGGAAAGACTCTTTCTTGCACTGAGGTCTGCTTATTGTAAATATCTTGTACTTGTTTTTACACCTTTTAATGTCAAAGTTGGCCTCTGTGCTTATCAGTGTTGGAAAGACTCTTTCTTGCACTGAGGTCTGCTTATTGTAAATATCTTGTACTTGTTTTTACACCTTTTAATGTCAAAGTTGGCCTCTGTGCCTGTCAGTGTTGGAAAGACTCTTTCTTGCACTAAGGTCTGCTTATTGTAAATATCTTGTACTTGTTTGAACACCTTTTCATGTCAAAGTTGGCCTCTGTGCTTTTTCAGTGTTGGAAAGAGTCTTTCTTGCACTGAGGTCTGCTTATTGTAAATATCTTGTACTTGTTTGAACACCTTTTCATGTCAAAGTTGGCCTCTGTGCTTTTTCAGTGTTGGAAAGACTCTTTCTTGCACTGAGGTCTGCTTATTGTAAATATCTTGTACTTGTTTGAACACCTTTTCATGTCAAAGTTGGCCTCTGTGCTTATCAGTGTTGGAAAGACTCTTTCTTGCACTGAGGTCTGCTTATTGTAAATATCTTGTACTTGTTTGAACACCTTTTCATGTCAAAGTTGGCCTCTGTGCTTTTTCAGTGTTGGAAAGACTCTTTCTTGCACTGAGGTCTGCTTATTGTAAATATCTTGTACTTGTTTGAACACCTTTTCATGTCAAAGTTGGCCTCTGTGCTTATCAGTGTTGGAAAGACTCTTTCTTGCACTGAGGTCTGCTTATTGTAAATATCTTGTACTTGTTTGAACACCTTTTCATGTCAAAGTTGGCCTCTGTGCTTTTTCAGTTTTGGAAAGACTCTTTCTTGCACTGAGGTCTGCTTATTGTAAATATCTTGTACTTGTTTGAACACCTTTTAATGTCAAAGTTGGCCTCTGTGCTTTTTCAGTGTTGAAAAGACTCTTTCTTGCACTGAGGTCTGCTTATTGTAAATATCTTGTACTTGTTTGAACACCTTTTAATGTCAAAGTTGGCCTCTGTGCTTATCAGTGTTGGAAAGGCTCTTTCTTGCACTGAGGTCTGCTTATTGTAAATATCTTGTACTTGATTTTACACCTTTTCATGTCAAAGTTGGCCTCTGTGCTTTTTCAGTTTTGGAAAGACTCTTTCTTGCACTGAGGTCTGCTTATTGTAAATATCTTGTACTTGTTTTTACACCTTTTCATGTCAAAGTTGGCCTCTGTGCTTTTTCATTGTTGGAAAGACTCTTTCTTGCACTGAGGTCTGCTTATTGTAAATATCTTGTACTTGATTTTTACACCTTTTCATGTCAAAGTTGGCCTCTGTGCTTTTTCAGTGTTAGAAAGACTCTTTCTTGCACTGAGGTCTGCTTAATTTAAATATCTTGTACTTGATTTTACACCTTTTAATGTCAAAGTTGGCCTCTGTGCTTTTTCATTGTTGGAAAGACTCTTTCTTGCACTGAGGTCTGCTTATTGTAAATATCTTGTACTTGATTTTTACACCTTTTCATGTCAAAGTTGGCCTCTGTGCTTTTTCAGTGTTGGAAAGACTCTTTCTTGCACTGAGGTCTGCTTATTGTAAATATCTTGTACTTGTTTGAACACCTTTTCATGTCAAAGTTGGCCTCTGTGCTTCTGCAGTGTTAGAAAGACTCTTTCTTGCACTGAGGTCTGCTTATTGTAAATATCTTGTACTTGTTTGAAGACCTTTTAATGTCAAAGTTGGCCTCTGTGCTTTTTCCGTGTTGGAAAGACTCTTTCTTGCACTGAGGTCTGCTTATTGTAAATATCTTGTACTTGTTTTTACACCTTTTCATGTCAAAGTTGGCCTCTGCGCTTATCAGTGTTGGAAAGACTCTTTCTTGCACTGAGGTCTGCTTATTGTAAATATCTTGTACTTGTTTGAACACCTTTTAATGTCAAAGTTGGCCTCTGTGCTTATCAGTGTTGGAAAGACTCTTTCTTGCACTGAGGTTTGCTTATTGTAAATATCTTGTACTTGTTTGAACACCTTTTAATGTCAAAGTTGGCCTCTGTGCTTGTCAGTGTTGGAAAGACTCTTTCTTGCACTGAGGTTTGCTTATTGTAAATATCTTGTACTTGTTTGAACACCTTTTCATGTCAAAGTTGGCCTCTGTGCTTATCAGTGTTGGAAAGACTCTTTCTTGCACTAAGGTCTGCTTATTGTAAATATCTTGTACTTGTTTGAACACCTTTTAATGTCAAAGTTGGCCTCTGTGCTTATCAGTGTTGGAAAGACTCTTTCTTGCACTGAGGTCTGCTTATTGTAAATATCTTGTACTTGTTTGAACACCTTTTCATGTCAAAGTTGGCCTCTGTGCTTTTTCATTGTTGGAAAGACTCTTTCTTGCACTGAGGTCTGCTTATTGTAAATATCTTGTACTTGTTTGAACACCTTTTAATGTCAAAGTTGGCCTCTGTGCTTATCAGTGTTGGAAAGACTCTTTCTTGCACTGAGGTCTGCTTATTGTAAATATCTTGTACTTGTTTGAACACCTTTTAATGTCAAAGTTGGCCTCTGTGCTTTTTCAGTGTTGGAAAGACTCTTTCTTGCACTGAGGTCTGCTTATTGTAAATATCTTGTACTTGATTTTTACACCTTTTCATGTCAAAGTTGGCCTCTGTGCTTTTTCAGTGTTGGAAAGACTCTTTCTTGCACTGAGGTCTGCTTATTGTAAATATCTTGTACTTGTTTGAACACCTTTTCATGTCAAAGTTGGCCTCTGTGCTTGTCAGTGTTAGAAAGACTCTTTCTTGCACTGAGGTCTGCTTATTGTGAATATATAGTACTTGTTTTTATACCTTTTAATGTCAAAGTTGGCCTCTGTGCTTCAGCAGTGTTAGAAAGACTCTTTCTTGCACTGAGGTCTGCTTATTGTAAATATCTTGTACTTGTTTGAAGACCTTTTAATGTTAAAGTTGGCCTCTGTGCTTCTGCAGTGTTAGAAAGACCCTTTCTTGCACTGAGGTCTGCTTATTGTAAATATCTTGTACTTGTTTGAAGACCTTTTAATGTTAAAGTTGGCCTCTGTGCTTCTGCAGTGTTAGAAAGACTCTTTCTTGCACTGAGGTCTGCTTATTGTAAATATCTTGTACTTGTTTGAACACCTTTTAATGTCAAAGTTGGCCTCTGTGCTTTTCAGTGTTGGAAAGACTCTTTCTTGCACTGAGGTCTGCTTATTGTAAATATCTTGTACTTGTTTGAACACCTTTTAATGTCAAAGTTGGCCTCTGTGCTTATCAGTGTTGGAAAGACTCTTTCTTGCACTAAGGTCTGCTTATTGTAAATATCTTGTACTTGTTTTTACACCTTTTAATGTCAAAGTTGGCCTCTGTGCTTTTCAGTGTTGGAAAGACTCTTTCTTGCACTGAGGTCTGCTTATTGTAAATATCTTGTACTTGATTTTACACCTTTTCATGTCAAAGTTGGCCTCTGTGCTTATCAGTGTTGGAAAGACTCTTTCTTGCACTGAGGTCTGCTTATTGTAAATATCTTGTACTTGTTTTTACACCTTTTAATGTCAAAGTTGGCCTCTGTGCTTTTCAGTGTTGGAAAGACTCTTTCTTGCACTGAGGTCTGCTTATTGTAAATATCTTGTACTTGATTTTACACCTTTTCATGTCAAAGTTGGCCTCTGTGCTTATCAGTGTTGGAAAGACTCTTTCTTGCACTGAGGTCTGCTTATTGTAAATATCTTGTACTTGTTTTTACACCTTTTAATGTCAAAGTTGGCCTCTGTGCTTTTCAGTGTTGGAAAGACTCTTTCTTGCACTGAGGTCTGCTTATTGTAAATATCTTGTACTTGATTTTACACCTTTTCATGTCAAAGTTGGCCTCTGTGCTTATCAGTGTTGGAAAGACTCTTTCTTGCACTGAGGTCTGCTTATTGTAAATATCTTGTACTTGTTTGAACACCTTTTAATGTCAAAGTTGGCCTCTGTGCTTGTCAGTGTTGGAAAGACTCTTTCTTGCACTAAGGTCTGCTTATTGTAAATATCTTGTACTTGTTTGAACACCTTTTCATGTCAAAGTTGGCCTCTGTGCTTTTCAGTGTTGGAAAGACTCTTTCTTGCACTGAGGTCTGCTTAATTTAAATATCTTGTACTTGATTTTACACCTTTTAATGTCAAAGTTGGCCTCTGTGCTTTTTCAGTGTTGGAAAGACTCTTTCTTGCACTGAGGTCTGCTTATTGTAAATATCTTGTACTTGTTTGAAGACCTTTTAATGTTAAAGTTGGCCTCTTTGCTTTTTCCGTGTTGGAAAGACTCTTTCTTGCACCGAAGTCTGCTTATTGTAAATATCTTGTACTTGTTTGAACACCTTTTAATGTCAAAGTTGGCCTCTGTGCTTATCAGTGTTGGAAAGACTCTTTCTTGCACTGAGGTCTGCTTATTGTAAATATCTTGTACTTGTTTGAACACCTTTTAATGTCAAAGTTGGCCTCTGTGCTTTTTCATTGTTGGAAAGACTGTTTCTTGCACTGAGATCTGCTTATTGTAAATATCTTGTACTTGTTTTTACACCTTTTAATGTCAAAGTTGGCCTCTGTGCTTGTCATTGTTGGAAAGACTCTTTCTTGCACTGAGGGCTGCTTATTGTAAATATCTTGTACTTGTTTGAAGACCTTTTAATGTCAAAGTTGGCCTCTTTGCTTTTTCCGTGTTGGAAAGACTCTTTCTTGCACTGAGGTCTGCTTATTGTAAATATCTTGTACTTGATTTTTACACCTTTTCATGTCAAAGTTGGCCTCTGTGCTTTTTCAGTGTTGGAAAGACTCTTTCTTGCACTGAGGTCTGCTTATTGTAAATATCTTGTACTTCCTTTTAAGACCTTTTCATGTCAAAGTTGGCCTCTGTGCTTTTCAGTGTTGGAAAGACTCTTTCTTGCACTGACGTCTGCTTATTGTAAATATCTTGTACTTGTTTGAACACCTTTTAATGTCAAAGTTGGCCTCTGTGCTTTTTCATTGTTGGAAAGACTCTTTCTTGCACTAAGGTCTGCTTTTTGTAAATATCTTGTACTTGTTTTTACACCTTTTCATGTCAAAGTTGGCCTCTGTGCTTGTCAGTGTTGGAAAGACTCTTTCTTGCACTGAGGTCTGCTTATTGTAAATATCTTGTATTTCTTTTTACACCTTTTAATGTCAAAGTTGGCCTCTGTGCTTGTCAGTGTTGGAAAGACTCTTTCTTGCACTGAGGTCTGCTTATTGTAAATATCTTGTACTTGTTTTTACACCTTTTCATGTCAAAGTTGGCCTCTGTGCTTGTCAGTGTTGGAAAGACTCTTTCTTGCACTGAGGTTTGCTTATTGTAAATATCTTGTACTTGTTTGAACACCTTTTCATGTCAAAGTTGGCCTCTGTGCTTTTTCAGTGTTGGAAAGACTCTTTCTTGCACTGAGGTCTGCTTATTGTAAATATCTTGTACTTGTTTGAACACCTTTTAATGTTAAAGTTGGCCTCTTTGCTTTTTCCGTGTTGGAAAGACTCTTTCTTGCACTGAGGTCTGCTTATTGTAAATATCTTGTACTTGTTTGAACACCTTTTCATGTCAAAGTTGGCCTCTGTGCTTGTCAGTGTTAGAAAGACTCTTTCTTGCACTGAGGTCTGCTTATTGTGAATATATTGTACTTGTTTTTATACCTTTTAATGTCAAAGTTGGCCTCTGTGCTTCAGCAGTGTTAGAAAGACTCTTTCTTGCACTGAGGTCTGCTTATTGTAAATATCTTGTACTTGTTTGAAGACCTTTTAATGTTAAAGTTGGCCTCTGTGCTTCAGCAGTGTTAGAAAGACTCTTTCTTGCACTGAGGTCTGCTTATTGTAAATATCTTGTACTTCCTTTTAACACCTTTTCATGTCAAAGTTGGCCTCTGTGCTTTTCAGTGTTGGAAAGACTCTTTCTTGCACTGAGGTCTGCTTATTGTAAATATCTTGTACTTCCTTTTAACACCTTTTCATGTCAAAGTTGGCCTCTGTGCTTTTCAGTGTTAGAAAGACTCTTTCTTGCACTGAGGTCTGCTTATTGTAAATATCTTGTACTTCCTTTTAACACCTTTTCATGTCAAAGTTGGCCTCTGTGCTTTTCAGTGTTGGAAAGACTCTTTCTTGCACTGAGGTCTGCTTATTGTAAATATCTTGTACTTGTTTGAACACCTATTAATGTCAAAGTTGGCCTCTGTGCTTATCAGTGTTAGAAAGACTCTTTCTTGCACTGAGGTCTGCTTATTGTAAATATCTTGTACTTGATTTTACACCTTTTCATGTCAAAGTTGGCCTCTGTGCTTTTTCAGTGTTAGAAAGATTCTTTCTTGCACTGAGGTCTGCTTATTGTAAATATCTTGTACTTGTTTTTACACCTTTTCATGTCAAAGTTGGCCTCTGTGCTTCTGCAGTGTTAGAAAGATTCTTTCTTGCACTGAGGTCTGCTTATTGTAAATATCTTGTACTTGTTTTTACACCTTTTCATGTCAAAGTTGGCCTCTGTGCTTTTTCAGTGTTGGAAAGACTCTTTCTTGCACTGAGGTCTGCTTATTGTAAATATCTTGTACTTGTTTGAACACCTTTTCATGTCAAAGTTGGCCTCTGTGCTTTTTCATTGTTGGAAAGACTCTTTCTTGCACTGAGGTCTGCTTTTTGTAAATATCTTGTACTTGTTTTTACACCTTTTCATGTCAAAGTTGGCCTCTGTGCTTGTCAGTGTTGGAAAGACTCTTTCTTGCACTGAGGTCTGCTTATTGTAAATATCTTGTACTTGTTTGAACACCTTTTAATGTCAAAGTTGGCCTCTGTGCTTTTTCATTGTTGGAAAGACTCTTTCTTGCACTGAGGTCTGCTTTTTGTAAATATCTTGTACTTGTTTTTACACCTTTTCATGTCGAAGTTGGCCTCTGTGCTTGTCAGTGTTGGAAAGACTCTTTCTTGCACTGAGGTCTGCTTATTGTAAATATCTTGTATTTCTTTTTACACCTTTTAATGTCAAAGTTGGCCTCTGTGCTTTTTCATTGTTGGAAATACTCTTTCTTGCACTGAGGTTTGCTTATTGTAAATATCTTGTACTTGTTTTTACACCTTTTCATGTCAAAGTTGGCCTCTGTGCTTGTCAGTGTTGGAAAGACTCTTTCTTGCACTGAGGTCTGCTTATTGTAAATATCTTGTACTTGTTTTTACACCTTTTCATGTCAAAGTTGGCCTCTGTGCTTGTCAGTGTTGGAAAGACTCTTTCTTGCACTGAGGTCTGCTTATTGTAAATATCTTGTACTTGTTTTTACACCTTTTCATGTCAAAGTTGGCCTCTGTGCTTGTCAGTGTTGGAAAGACTCTTTCTTGCACTGAGGTCTGCTTTTTGTAAATATCTTATACTTGTTTTTACACCTTTTAATGTCAAAGTTGGTCTCTGTGCTTATCAGTGTTGGAAAGACTCTTTCTTGCACTGAGGTCTGCTTATTGTAAATATCTTGTACTTGTTTGAACACCTTTTCATGTCAAAGTTGGCCTATGTGCTTTTTCAGTGTTGGAAAGACTCTTTCTTGCACTGAGGTCTGCTTATTGTAAATATCTTGTACTTGTTTGAACACCTTTTTATGTCAAAGTTGGCCTCTGTGCTTTTTCATTGTTGGAAAGACTCTTTCTTGCACTGAGGTCTGCTTATTGTAAATATCTTGTACTTGTTTGAACACCTTTTAATGTTAAAGTTGGCCTCTTTGCTTTTTCCGTGTTGGAAAGACTCTTTCTTGCACTGAGGTCTGCTTATTGTAAATATCTTGTACTTGTTTTTATACCTTTTAATGTCAAAGTTGGCCTCTGTGCTTATCAGTGTTGGAAAGACTCTTTCTTGCACTGAGGTCTGCTTATTGTAAATATCTTGTACTTGTTTTTACACCTTTTATGTCAAAGTTGGCCTCTGTGCTTATCAGTGTTGGAAAGACTCTTTCTTGCACTGAGGTCTGCTTATTGTAAATATCTTGTACTTGTTTGAACACCTTTTCATGTCAAAGTTGGCCTCTGTGCTTTTTCAGTGTTGAAAAGACTCTTTCTTGCACTGAGGTCTGCTTATTGTAAATATCTTGTACTTGTTTGAACACCTTTTCATGTCAAAGTTGGCCTCTGTGCTTATCAGTGTTGGAAAGACTCTTTCTTGCACTGAGGGCTGCTTATTGTAAATATCTTGTACTTGTTTGAAGACCTTTTAATGTTAAAGTTGGCCTCTGTGCTTTTCAGTGTTAGAAAGACTCTTTCTTGCACTGAGGTCTGCTTATTGTAAATATCTTGTACTTGTTTGAAGACCTTTTAATGTCAAAGTTGGCCTCTTTGCTTTTTCCGTGTTGGAAAGACTCTTTCTTGCACTGAGGTCTGCTTATTGTAAATATCTTGTACTTGTTTTTACACCTTTTCATGTCAAAGTTGGCCTCTGTGCTTTTTCAGTGTTGGAAAGACTCTTTCTTGCACTGAGGTCTGCTTATTGTAAATATCTTGTACTTGATTTTACACCTTTTAATGTCAAAGTTGGCCTCTGTGCTTATCAGTGTTGGAAAGACTCTTTCTTGCACTGAGGTCTGCTTATTGTAAATATCTTGTACTTGTTTTTACACCTTTTCATGTCAAAGTTGGCCTCTGTGCTTATCAGTGTTGGAAAGGCTCTTTCTTGCACTGAGGTCTGCTTATTGTAAATATCTTGTACTTGTTTTTACACCTTTTCATGTCAAAGTTGGCCTCTGTGCTTATCAGTGTTGGAAAGACTCTTTCTTGCACTGAGGTCTGCTTATTGTAAATATCTTGTACTTGTTTTTACAACTTTTAATGTCAAAGTTGGCCTCTGTGCTTATCAGTGTTGGAAAGACTCTTTCTTGCACTGAGGGCTGCTTATTGTAAATATCTTGTACTTGATTTTTACACCTTTTAATGTCAAAGTTGGCCTCTGTGCTTATCAGTGTTGGGAAGACTCTTTCTTGCACTAAGGTCTGCTTATTGTAAATATCTTGTACTTGTTTGAACACCTTTTCATGTCAAAGTTGGCCTCTGTGCTTTTTCAGTGTTGGAAAGACTCTTTCTTGCACTGAGGTCTGCTTATTGTAAATATCTTGTACTTGTTTGAACACCTATTAATGTCAAAGTTGGCCTCTGTGCTTATCAGTGTTGGAAAGACTCTTTCTTGCACTGAGGTCTGCTTATTGTAAATATCTTGTACTTGTTTGAACACCTTTTCATGTCAAAGTTGGCCTCTTTGCTTTTTCCGTGTTGGAAAGACTCTTTCTTGCACTGAGGTCTGCTTATTGTAAATATCTTGTACTTGTTTTTACACCTTTTAATGTCAAAGTTGGCCTGTGTGCTTATCAGTGTTGGAAAGACTCTTTCTTGCACTGAGGTCTGCTTATTGTAAATATCTTGTACTTGTTTTTACACCTTTTAATGTCAAAGTTGGCCTCTGTGCTTATCAGTGTTGGAAAGACTCTTTCTTGCACTGAGGTCTGCTTATTGTAAATATCTTGTACTTGTTTGAACACCTTTTAATGTCAAAGTTGGCCTCTGTGCTTTTTCAGTGTTGGAAAGACTCTTTCTTGCACTGAGGTCTGCTTATTGTGAATATCTTGTACTTGTTTGAACACCTTTTAATGTCAAAGTTGGCCTCTGTGCTTATCAGTGTTAGAAAGACTCTTTCTTGCACTGAGGTCTGCTTATTGTGAATATCTTGTACTTGTTTGAACACCTTTTAATGTCAAAGTTGGCCTCTGTGCTTATCAGTGTTAGAAAGACTCTTTCTTGCACTGAGGTCTGCTTATTGTGAATATCTTGTACTTGTTTGAACACCTTTTAATGTCAAAGTTGGCCTCTGTGCTTATCAGTGTTAGAAAGACTCTTTCTTGCACTGAGGTCTGCTTATTGTCAATATCTTGTACTTGTTTTTACACCTTTTCATGTCAAAGTTGGCCTCTGAGCTTTTTCATTGTTGGAAAGACTCTTTCTTGCACTGAGGTCTGCTTATTGTAAATATCTTGTACTTGTTTGAACACCTTTTCATGTCAAAGTTGGCCTCTGTGCTTTTTCAGTGTTGGAAAGACTCTTTCTTGCACTGAGGTCTGCTTATTGTAAATATCTTGTACTTGTTTGAACACCTTTTAATGTCAAAGTTGGCCTCTGTGCTTATCAGTGTTGGAAAGACTCTTTCTTGCACTGAGGTCTGCTTATTGTAAATATCTTGTACTTGATTTTTACACCTTTTCATGTCAAAGTTGGCCTCTGTGCTTTTTCAGTGTTGGAAAGACTCTTTCTTGCACTGAGGTCTGCTTATTGTAAATATCTTGTACTTGTTTGAACACCTATTAATGTCAAAGTTGGCCTCTGTGCTTATCAGTGTTAGAAAGACTCTTTCTTGCACTGAGGTCTGCTTATTGTGAATATCTTGTACTTGTTTGAACACCTTTTAATGTCAAAGTTGGCCTCTGTGCTTTTTCATTGTTGGAAAGACTCTTTCTTGCACTGAGGTCTGCTTATTGTAAATATCTTGTACTTGTTTGAACACCTTTTCATGTCAAAGTTGGCCTCTGTGCTTTTTCAGTGTTGGAAAGACTCTTTCTTGCACTGAGGTCTGCTTATTGTAAATATCTTGTACTTGTTTGAACACCTTTTCATGTCAAAGTTGGCCTCTGTGCTTTTTCAGTGTTTGAAAGACTCTTTCTTGCACTGAGGTCTGCTTATTGTAAATATCTTGTACTTGTTTTTACACCTTTTAATGTCAAAGTTGGCCTCTGTGCTTGTCAGTGTTTGAAAGACTCTTTCTTGCACTGAGGTCTGCTTATTGTAAATATCTTGTACTTGTTTTTACACCTTTTAATGTCAAAGTTGGCCTCTGTGCTTGTCAGTGTTGGAAAGACTCTTTCTTGCACTGAGGTCTGCTTATTGTAAATATCTTGTACTTGATTTTTACACCTTTTCATGTCAAAGTTGGCCTCTGTGCTTTTTCAGTGTTGGAAAGACTCTTTCTTGCACTGAGGTCTGCTTATTGTAAATATCTTGTACTTGTTTGAACACCTATTAATGTCAAAGTTGGCCTCTGTGCTTATCAGTGTTAGAAAGACTCTTTCTTGCACTGAGGTCTGCTTATTGTGAATATCTTGTACTTTTTTGAACACCTATTAATGTCAAAGTTGGCCTCTGTGCTTATCAGTGTTAGAAAGACTCTTTCTTGCACTGAGGTCTGCTTATTGTGAATATCTTGTACTTGTTTGAACACCTATTAATGTCAAAGTTGGCCTCTGTGCTTATCAGTGTTAGAAAGACTCTTTCTTGCACTGAGGTCTGCTTATTGTGAATATCTTGTACTTGTTTGAACACCTATTAATGTCAAAGTTGCCCTCTGTGCTTATCAGTGTTAGAAAGACTCTTTCTTGCACTGAGGTCTGCTTATTGTGAATATCTTGTACTTGTTTGAACACCTATTAATGTCAAAGTTGGCCTCTGTGCTTATCAGTGTTAGAAAGACTCTTTCTTGCACTGAGGTCTGCTTATTGTAAATATCTTGTACTTGTTTGAACACCTATTAATGTCAAAGTTGGCCTCTGTGCTTATCAGTGTTAGAAAGACTCTTTCTTGCACTGAGGTCTGCTTATTGTAAATATCTTGTACTTGTTTGAACACCTTTTAATGTCAAAGTTGGCCTCTGTGCTTATCAGTGTTGGAAAGGCTCTTTCTTGCACTGAGGTCTGCTTATTGTAAATATCTTGTACTTGTTTTTACACCTTTTCATGTCAAAGTTGGCCTCTGAGCTTTTTCATTGTTGGAAAGGCTCTTTCTTGCACTGAGGTCTGCTTATTGTAAATATCTTGTACTTGTTTTTACACCTTTTCATGTCAAAGTTGGCCTCTGAGCTTTTTCATTGTTGGAAAGACTCTTTCTTGCACTGAGGTCTGCTTATTGTAAATATCTTGTACTTGATTTTTACACCTTTTCATGTCAAAGTTGGCCTCTGAGCTTTTTCATTGTTGGAAAGACTCTTTCTTGCACTGAGGTCTGCTTATTGTAAATATCTTGTACTTGTTTGAACACCTTTTCATGTCAAAGTTGGCCTCTGTGCTTTTTCAGTGTTGGAAAGACTCTTTCTTGCACTGAGGTCTGCTTATTGTAAATATCTTGTACTTGTTTTTACACCTTTTAATGTCAAAGTTGGCCTCTGTGCTTGTCAGTGTTGGAAAGACTCTTTCTTGCACTGAGGTCTGCTTATTGTAAATATCTTGTATTTCTTTTTACACCTTTTCATGTCAAAGTTGGCCTCTGTGCTTTTTCATTGTTGGAAAGACTCTTTCTTGCACTGAGGTCTGCTTATTGTAAATATCTTGTACTTGATTTTTACACCTTTTCATGTCAAAGTTGGCCTCTGTGCTTTTTCAGTGTTGGAAAGACTCTTTCTTGCACTGAGGTCTGCTTATTGTAAATATCTTGTACTTGTTTGAACACCTATTAATGTCAAAGTTGGCCTCTGTGCTTATCAGTGTTAGAAAGACTCTTTCTTGCACTGAGGTCTGCTTATTGTGAATATCTTGTACTTGTTTGAACACCTTTTAATGTCAAAGTTGGCCTCTGTGCTTTTTCATTGTTGGAAAGACTCTTTCTTGCACTGAGGTCTGCTTATTGTAAATATCTTGTACTTGATTTTTACACCTTTTCATGTCAAAGTTGGCCTCTGTGCTTGTCAGTGTTGGAAAGACTCTTTCTTGCACTGAGGTCTGCTTATTGTAAATATCTTGTATTTCTTTTTACACCTTTTCATGTCAAAGTTGGCCTCTGTGCTTTTTCATTGTTGGAAAGACTCTTTCTTGCACTGAGGTCTGCTTATTGTAAATATCTTGTACTTGATTTTTACACCTTTTCATGTCAAAGTTGGCCTCTGTGCTTTTTCAGTGTTGGAAAGACTCTTTCTTGCACTGAGGTCTGCTTATTGTAAATATCTTGTACTTGTTTGAACACCTTTCCATGTCAAAGTTGGCCTCTGTGCTTTTTCAGTGTTGGAAAGACTCTTTCTTGCACGGAGGTCTGCTTATTGTAAATATCTTGTACTTGTTTGAACACCTATTAATGTCAAAGTTGGCCTCTGTGCTTATCAGTGTTAGAAAGACTCTTTCTTGCACTGAGGTCTGCTTATTGTAAATATCTTGTACTTGTTTGAACACCTATTAATGTCAAAGTTGGCCTCTGTGCTTATCAGTGTTAGAAAGACTCTTTCTTGCACTGAGGTCTGCTTATTGTGAATATCTTGTACTTGTTTGAACACCTATTAATGTCAAAGTTGGCCTCTGTGCTTATCAGTGTTAGAAAGACTCTTTCTTGCACTGAGGTCTGCTTATTGTGAATATCTTGTACTTGTTTGAACACCTATTAATGTCAAAGTTGGCCTCTGTGCTTATCAGTGTTAGAAAGACTCTTTCTTGCACTGAGGTCTGCTTATTGTGAATATCTTGTACTTGTTTGAACACCTATTAATGTCAAAGTTGGCCTCTGTGCTTATCAGTGTTAGAAAGACTCTTTCTTGCACTGAGGTCTGCTTATTGTGAATATCTTGTACTTGTTTGAACACCTATTAATGTCAAAGTTGGCCTCTGTGCTTATCAGTGTTAGAAAGACTCTTTCTTGCACTGAGGTCTGCTTATTGTAAATATCTTGTACTTGTTTGAACACCTATTAATGTCAAAGTTGGCCTCTGTGCTTATCAGTGTTAGAAAGACTCTTTCTTGCACTGAGGTCTGCTTATTGTAAATATCTTGTACTTGTTTTTACACCTTTTCATGTCAAAGTTGGCCTCTGAGCTTTTTCATTGTTGGAAAGACTCTTTCTTGCACTGAGGTCTGCTTATTGTGAATATCTTGTACTTGTTTGAACACCTTTTAATGTCAAAGTTGGCCTCTGTGCTTATCAGTGTTGGAAAGGCTCTTTCTTGCACTGAGGTCTGCTTATTGTAAATATCTTGTACTTGTTTTTACACCTTTTCATGTCAAAGTTGGCCTCTGAGCTTTTTCATTGTTGGAAAGACTCTTTCTTGCACTGAGGTCTGCTTATTGTAAATATCTTGTACTTGATTTTTACACCTTTTCATGTCAAAGTTGGCCTCTGAGCTTTTTCATTGTTGGAAAGACTCTTTCTTGCACTGAGGTCTGCTTATTGTAAATATCTTGTACTTGTTTGAACACCTTTTCATGTCAAAGTTGGCCTCTTTGCTTTTTCCGTGTTGGAAAGACTCTTTCTTGCACTGAGGTCTGCTTATTGTAAATATCTTGTACTTGTTTGAACACCTTTTAATGTCAAAGTTGGCCTGTGTGCTTATCAGTGTTGGAAAGACTCTTTCTTGCACTGAGGTCTGCTTATTGTAAATATCTTGTACTTGTTTGAACACCTTTTAATGTCAAAGTTGGCCTGTGTGCTTATCAGTGTTAGAAAGACTCTTTCTTGCACTGAGGTCTGCTTATTGTAAATATCTTGTACTTGTTTGAACACCTATTAATGTCAAAGTTGGCCTCTGTGCTTATCAGTGTTAGAAAGACTCTTTCTTGCACTGAGTTCTGCTTATTGTAAATATCTTGTACTTGTTTGAACACCTATTAATGTCAAAGTTGGCCTGTGTGCTTATCAGTGTTAGAAAGACTCTTTCTTGCACTGAGGTCTGCTTATTGTAAATATCTTGTACTTGTTTGAACACCTTTTAATGTCAAAGTTGGCCTCTGTGCTTATCAGTGTTGGAAAGGCTCTTTCTTGCACTGAGGTCTGCTTATTGTAAATATCTTGTACTTGTTTTTACACCTTTTCATGTCAAAGTTGGCCTCTGAGCTTTTTCATTGTTGGAAAGACTCTTTCTTGCACTGAGGTCTGCTTATTGTAAATATCTTGTACTTGATTTTTACACCTTTTCATGTCAAAGTTGGCCTCTGAGCTTTTTCATTGTTGGAAAGACTCTTTCTTGCACTGAGGTCTGCTTATTGTAAATATCTTGTACTTGTTTGAACACCTTTTCATGTCAAAGTTGGCCTCTTTGCTTTTTCCGTGTTGGAAAGACTCTTTCTTGCACCAAGGTCTGCTTATTGTAAATATCTTGTACTTGTTTGAACACCTTTTAATGTCAAAGTTGGCCTGTGTGCTTATCAGTGTTGGAAAGACTCTTTCTTGCACTGAGGTCTGCTTATTGTAAATATCTTGTACTTGT
The DNA here is from genome assembly GCF_963969265.1 of Rhamphochromis sp. 'chilingali'. Lineage (NCBI taxonomy): Eukaryota > Metazoa > Chordata > Actinopteri > Cichliformes > Cichlidae > Rhamphochromis > Rhamphochromis sp. 'chilingali'. Next base: position 34,022,701 of record NC_137941.1, read on the forward strand.
TTGAACACCTTTTCATGTCAAAGTTGGCCTCTGTGCTTTTTCAGTGTTGGAAAGACTCTTTCTTGCACTGAGGTCTGCTTATTGTAAATATCTTGTACTTGATTTTTACACCTTTTCATGTCAAAGTTGGCCTCTGTGCTTTTTCAGTGTTGGAAAGACTCTTTCTTGCACTGAGGTCTGCTTATTGTAAATATCTTGTACTTGTTTGAACACCTTTTAATGTCAAAGTTGGCCTCTGTGCTTGTCAGTGTTGGAAAGACTTTCTTGCACTGAGGTCTGCTTATTGTAAATATCTTGTACTTGTTTGAACACCTTTTCATGTCAAAGTTGGCCTCTGTGCTTTTTCAGTGTTGGAAAGACTCTTTCTTGCACTGAGGTCTGCTTATTGTAAATATCTTGTACTTGTTTGAACACCTTTTCATGTCAAAGTTGGCCTCTGTGCTTTTTCATTTTTGGAAAGACTCTTTCTTGCACTGAGGTCTGCTTATTGTAAATATCTTGTACTTGTTTGAAGACCTTTTAATGTCAAAGTTGGCCTCTTTGCTTTTTCCGTGTTGGAAAGACTCTTTCTTGCACTGAGGTCTGCTTATTGTAAATATCTTGTACTTGTTTTTATACCTTTTAATGTCAAAGTTGGCCTCTGTGCTTTTTCAGTGTTGGAAAGACTCTTTCTTGCACTGAGGTCTGCTTATTGTAAATATCTTGTACTTGTTTTTACACCTTTTCATGTCAAAGTTGGCCTCTGTGCTTATCAGTGTTGGAAAGACTCTTTCTTGCACTGAGGTCTGCTTATTGTAAATATCTTGTACTTGTTTGAACACCTTTTAATGTCAAAGTTGGCCTCTGTGCTTGTCAGTGTTGGAAAGACTCTTTCTTGCACTGAGGTCTGCTTATTGTAAATATCTTGTACTTGTTTTTATACCTTTTAATGTCAAAGTTGGCCTCTGTGCTTGTCAGTGTTGGAAAGACTCTTTCTTGCACTGAGGTCTGCTTATTGTGAATATATTGTACTTGTTTTTACACCTTTTAATGTCAAAGTTGGCCTCTGTGCTTGTCAGTGTTAGAAAGACTCTTTCTTGCACTGAGGTCTGCTTATTGTAATATCTTGTACTTGATTTTACACCTTTTAATGTCAAAGTTGGCCTCTGTGCTTTTTCAGTGTTGGAAAGACTCTTTCTTGCACTGAGGTCTGCTTATTGTAATATCTTGTACTTGATTTTACACCTTTTAATGTCAAAGTTGGCCTCTGTGCTTCAGCAGTGTTAGAAAGACTCTTTCTTGCACTGAGGTCTGCTTATTGTAATATCTTGTACTTGATTTTACACCTTTTAATGTCAAAGTTGGCCTCTGTGCTTCAGCAGTGTTAGAAAGACTCTTTCTTGCACTGAGGTCTGCTTATTGTAATATCTTGTACTTGATTTTATACCTTTTAATGTCAAAGTTGGCCTCTGTGCTTCAGCAGTGTTAGAAAGACTCTTTCTTGCACTGAGGTCTGCTTATTGTAATATCTTGTACTTGATTTTATACCTTTTAATGTCAAAGTTGGCCTCTGTGCTTCAGCAGTGTTAGAAAGACTCTTTCTTGCACTGAGGTCTGCTTATTGTAATATCTTGTACTTGTTTGAACACCTTTTCATGTCAAAGTTGGCCTCTGTGCTTCAGCAGTGTTAGAAAGACTCTTTCTTGCACTGAGGTCTGCTTATTGTAAATATCTTGTACTTGATTTTTACACCTTTTCATGTCAAAGTTGGCCTCTGTGCTTATCAGTGTTGGAAAGACTCTTTCTTGCACTGAGGTCTGCTTATTGTAAATATCTTGTACTTGTTTTTACACCTTTTAATGTCAAAGTTGGCCTCTGTGCTTTTTCATTGTTGGAAAGACTCTTTCTTGCACTGAGGTCTGCTTATTGTAAATATCTTGTACTTGTTTTTACACCTTTTAATGTCAAAGTTGGCCTCTGTGCTTATCAGTGTTGGAAAGACTCTTTCTTGCACTGAGGTCTGCTTATTGTAAATATCTTGTACTTGTTTGAACACCTTTTCATGTCAAAGTTGGCCTCTGTGCTTATCAGTGTTGGAAAGACTCTTTCTTGCACTGAGGTCTGCTTATTGTAAATATCTTGTACTTGTTTGAACACCTTTTAATGTCAAAGTTGGCCTCTGTGCTTATCAGTGTTGGAAAGACTCTTTCTTGCACTAAGGTCTGCTTATTGTAAATATCTTGTACTTGTTTGAACACCTTTTCATGTCAAAGTTGGCCTCTGTGCTTGTCAGTGTTAGAAAGACTCTTTCTTGCACTGAGGTCTGCTTATTGTAAATATCTTGTACTTGTTTGAACACCTTTTAATGTCAAAGTTGGCCTCTGTGCTTTTTCAGTGTTGGAAAGACTCTTTCTTGCACTGAGGTCTGCTTATTGAAAATATCTTGTACTTGTTTTTATACCTTTTCATGTCAAAGTTGGCCTCTGTGCTTCTGCAGTGTTAGAAAGACTCTTTCTTGCACTGAGGTCTGCTTAATTTAAATATCTTGTACTTGATTTTACACCTTTTAATGTCAAAGTTGGCCTCTGTGCTTTTTCATTGTTGGAAAGACTCTTTCTTGCACTGAGGTCTGCTTATTGTAAATATCTTGTACTTGTTTTTACACCTTTTAATGTCAAAGTTGGCCTCTGTGCTTGTCAGTGTTGGAAAGACTCTTTCTTGCACTGAGGTCTGCTTATTGTAAATATCTTGTACTTGATTTTACACCTTTTAATGTTAAAGTTGGCCTCTGTGCTTTTTCATTGTTGGAAAGACTCTTTCTTGCACTGAGGTCTGCTTATTGTAAATATCTTGTACTTGATTTTACACCTTTTAATGTCAAAGTTGGCCTCTGTGCTTTTTCATTGTTGGAAAGACTCTTTCTTGCACTGAGGTCTGCTTATTGTAAATATCTTGTATTTCTTTTCACACCTTTTAATGTCAAAGTTGGCCTCTGTGCTTTTTCAGTGTTGAAAAGACTCTTTCTTGCACTGAGGTCTGCTTATTGTAAATATCTTGTACTTGATTTTTACACCTTTTCATGTCAAAGTTGGCCTCTGTGCTTTTTCAGTGTTGAAAAGACTCTTTCTTGCACTGAGGTCTGCTTATTGTAAATATCTTGTACTTGTTTTTACACCTTTTAATGTCAAAGTTGGCCTCTGTGCTTGTCAGTGTTGGAAAGACTTTCTTGCACTGAGGTCTGCTTATTGTAAATATCTTGTACTTGTTTGAACACCTTTTCATGTCAAAGTTGGCCTCTGTGCTTTTTCAGTGTTGGAAAGACTCTTTCTTGCACTGAGGTCTGCTTATTGTAAATATCTTGTACTTGATTTTACACCTTTTAATGTCAAAGTTGGCCTCTGTGCTTTTTCAGTGTTGGAAAGACTCTTTCTTGCAATGAGGTCTGCTTATTGTAAATATATTGTACTTGTTTGAACACCTTTTCATGTCAAAGTTGGCCTCTGTGCTTATCAGTGTTGGAAAGACTCTTTCTTGCACTGAGGTCTGCTTATTGTAAATATCTTGTACTTGTTTGAACACCTTTTTATGTCAAAGTTGGCCTCTGTGCTTTTTCATTGTTGGAAAGACTCTTTCTTGCACTGAGGTCTGCTTATTGTAAATATCTTGTACTTGTTTTTATACCTTTTAATGTCAAAGTTGGCCTCTGTGCTTGTCAGTGTTGGAAAGACTCTTTCTTGCACTAAGGTCTGCTTATTGTAAATATCTTGTACTTGTTTGAACACCTTTTAATGTCAAAGTTGGCCTCTGTGCTTGTCAGTGTTGGAAAGACTCTTTCTTGCACTAAGGTCTGCTTATTGTAAATATCTTGTACTTGTTTTTACACCTTTTAATGTCAAAGTTGGCCTCTGTGCTTGTCAGTGTTAGAAAGACTCTTTCTTGCACTGAGGTCTGCTTATTGTAAATATCTTGTACTTGATTTTTACACCTTTTCATGTCAAAGTTGGCCTCTGTGCTTCTGCAGTGTTGGAAAGACTCTTTCTTGCACTGAGGTCTGCTTATTGTAAATATCTTGTACTTGTTTGAACACCTTTTCATGTCAAAGTTGGCCTCTGTGCTTTTTCATTGTTGGAAAGACTCTTTCTTGCACTGAGGTCTGCTTATTGTAAATATCTTGTACCGGTACTTGTTTTTATACCTTTTAATGTCAAAGTTGGCCTCTGTGCTTTTTCAGTGTTGGAAAGACTCTTTCTTGCACTGAGGTCTGCTTATTGTAAATATCTTGTACTTGTTTTTACACCTTTTCATGTCAAAGTTGGCCTCTGTGCTTATCAGTGTTGGAAAGACTCTTTCTTGCACTGAGGTCTGCTTATTGTAAATATCTTGTACTTGATTTTACACCTTTTAATGTCAAAGTTGGCCTCTGTGCTTCAGCAGTGTTAGAAAGACTCTTTCTTGCACTGAGGTCTGCTTATTGTAATATCTTGTACTTGATTTTACACCTTTTAATGTCAAAGTTGGCCTCTGTGCTTCAGCAGTGTTAGAAAGACTCTTTCTTGCACTGAGGTCTGCTTTTTGTAAATATCTTGTACTTGTTTTTACACCTTTTAATGTCAAAGTTGGCCTCTGCGCTTCCTCAGTGTTAGAAAGACTCTTTCTTGCACTGAGGTCTGCTTAATTGTAAATATCTTGTACTTGTTTTTACACCTTTTAATGTCAAAGTTGGCCTCTGCGCTTGTCAGTGTTGGAAAGACTCTTTCTTGCACCGAGGTCTGCTTATTGTAAATATCTTGTACTTGTTTGAACACCTTTTAATGTCAAAGTTGGCCTCTGTGCTTTTTCATTGTTGGAAATACTCTTTCTTGCACTGAGGTCTGCTTTTTGTAAATATCTTGTACTTGTTTTTACACCTTTTAATGTCAAAGTTGGCCTCTGTGCTTTTTCATTGTTGGAAATACTCTTTCTTGCACTGAGGTCTGCTTATTGTAAATATCTTGTACTTGTTTTTACACCTTTTAATGTCAAAGTTGGCCTCTGTGCTTTTTCATTGTTGGAAATACTCTTTCTTGCACTGAGGTCTGCTTATTGTAAATATCTTGTACTTGTTTGAACACCTTTTCATGTCAAAGTTGGCCTCTGCGCTTGTCAGTGTTGGAAAGACTCTTTCTTGCACTGAGGTCTGCTTATTGTAAATATCTTGTACTTGTTTGAAGACCTTTTAATGTTAAAGTTGGCCTCTTTGCTTTTTCAGTGTTGGAAAGACTCTTTCTTGCACCGAGGTCTGCTTATTGTAAATATCTTGTACTTGTTTTTACACCTTTTCATGTCAAAGTTGGCCTCTGTGCTTATCAGTGTTGGAAAGACTCTTTCTTGCACTGAGGTCTGCTTATTGTAAATATCTTGTACTTGTTTTTACACCTTTTCATGTCAAAGTTGGCCTCTGTGCTTATCAGTGTTGGAAAGACTCTTTCTTGCACTGAGGCCTGCTTATTGTAAATATCTTGTACTTGATTTTATACCTTTTAATGTCAAAGTTGGCCTCTGTGCTTCAGCAGTGTTAGAAAGACTCTTTCTTGCACTGAGGTCTGCTTATTGTAATATCTTGTACTTGATTTTATACCTTTTAATGTCAAAGTTGGCCTCTGTGCTTGTCAGTGTTGGAAAGACTCTTTCTTGCACTGAGGTCTGCTTATTGTAAATATCTTGTACTTGTTTTTACACCTTTTAATGTCAAAGTTGGCCTCTGTGCTTGTCAGTGTTGGAAAGACTCTTTCTTGCACTGAGGTCTGCTTATTGTAAATATCTTGTACTTGTTTGAACACCTTTTCATGTCAAAGTTGGCCTCTGTGCTTTTTCATTGTTGGAAAGACTCTTTCTTGCACTGAGGTCTGCTTATTGTAAATATCTTGTACTTGTTTTTACACCTTTTAATGTCAAAGTTGGCCTCTGTGGTTATCAGTGTTAGAAAGACTCTTTCTTGCACTGAGGTCTGCTTATTGTAAATATCTTGTACTTGTTTGAAGACCTTTTAATGTTAAAGTTGGCCTCTGTGCTTATCAGTGTTGGAAAGACTCTTTCTTGCACTGAGGTCTGCTTATTGTAAATATCTTGTACTTGTTTGAAGACCTTTTAATGTTAAAGTTGGCCTCTGTGCTTATCAGTGTTGGAAAGACTCTTTCTTGCACTGAGGTCTGCTTATTGTAAATATCTTGTACTTGTTTGAACACCTTTTCATGTCAAAGTTGGCCTCTGTGCTTGTCAGTGTTAGAAAGACTCTTTCTTGCACTGAGGTCTGCTTATTGTAAATATCTTGTACTTGATTTTTACACCTTTTCATGTCAAAGTTGGCCTCTGTGCTTATCAGTGTTGGAAAGACTCTTTCTTGCACTGAGGTCTGCTTATTGTAAATATCTTGTACTTGTTTGAAGACCTTTTAATGTTAAAGTTGGCCTCTGTGCTTATCAGTGTTGGAAAGACTCTTTCTTGCACTGAGGTCTGCTTATTGTAAATATCTTGTACTTGTTTGAACACCTTTTCATGTCAAAGTTGGCCTCTGTGCTTGTCAGTGTTAGAAAGACTCTTTCTTGCACTGAGGTCTGCTTATTGTAAATATCTTGTACTTGTTTTTACACCTTTTAATGTCAAAGTTGGCCTCTGTGCTTTTTCATTGTTGGAAAGACTCTTTCTTGCACTGAGGTCTGCTTATTGTAAATATCTTGTACTTGTTTTTACACCTTTTAATGTCAAAGTTGGCCTCTGTGCTTATCAGTGTTGGAAAGACTCTTTCTTGCACTGAGGTCTGCTTATTGTAAATATCTTGTACTTGTTTTTACACCTTTTAATGTCAAAGTTGGCCTCTGTGCTTATCAGTGTTGGAAAGACTCTTTCTTGCACTGAGGTCTGCTTATTGTAAATATCTTGTACTTGTTTGAACACCTTTTAATGTCAAAGTTGGCCTCTGTGCTTATCAGTGTTGGAAAGACTCTTTCTTGCACTGAGGTCTGCTTATTGTAAATATCTTGTACTTGTTTTTACACCTTTTCATGTCAAAGTTGGCCTCTGTGCTTATCAGTGTTGGAAAGACTCTTTCTTGCACTGAGGTCTGCTTATTGTAAATATCTTGTACTTGTTTGAACACCTTTTAATGTCAAAGTTGGCCTCTGTGCTTATCAGTGTTGGAAAGACTCTTTCTTGCACTAAGGTCTGCTTATTGTAAATATCTTGTACTTGTTTGAACACCTTTTCATGTCAAAGTTGGCCTCTGTGCTTGTCAGTGTTAGAAAGACTCTTTCTTGCACTGAGGTCTGCTTATTGTGAATATATTGTACTTGTTTTTATACCTTTTCATGTCAAAGTTGGCCTCTGTGCTTCTGCAGTGTTAGAAAGATTCTTTCTTGCACTGAGGTCTGCTTATTGAAAATATCTTGTACTTGTTTTTATACCTTTTCATGTCAAAGTTGGCCTCTGTGCTTCTGCAGTGTTAGAAAGATTCTTTCTTGCACTGAGGTCTGCTTATTGAAAATATCTTGTACTTGTTTTTATACCTTTTAATGTCAAAGTTGGCCTCTGTGCTTTTTCAGTGTTGAAAAGACTCTTTCTTGCACTGAGGTCTGCTTATTGTAAATATCTTGTACTTGATTTTTACACCTTTTAATGTCAAAGTTGGCCTCTGTGCTTTTTCAGTGTTGAAAAGACTCTTTCTTGCACTGAGGTCTGCTTATTGTAAATATCTTGTACTTGTTTTTACACCTTTTAATGTCAAAGTTGGCCTCTGTGCTTTTTCAGTGTTGGAAAGACTCTTTCTTGCACTGAGGTCTGCTTATTGTAAATATCTTGTACTTGTTTGAACACCTTTTAATGTCAAAGTTGGCCTCTGTGCTTTTTCATTGTTGGAAAGACTCTTTCTTGCAATGAGGTCTGCTTATTGTAAATATCTTGTACTTGATTTTACACCTTTTAATGTCAAAGTTGGCCTCTGTGCTTTTTCAGTGTTGGAAAGACTCTTTCTTGCAATGAGGTCTGCTTATTGTAAATATCTTGTACTTGTTTGAACACCTTTTTATGTCAAAGTTGGCCTCTGTGCTTTTTCATTGTTGGAAAGACTCTTTCTTGCACTGAGGTCTGCTTATTGTAAATATCTTGTACTTGTTTGAACACCTTTTCATGTCAAAGTTGGCCTCTGTGCTTTTTCAGTGTTGGAAAGACTCTTTCTTGCACTGAGGTCTGCTTATTGTAAATATCTTGTACTTGTTTTTACACCTTTTAATGTCAAAGTTGGCCTCTGTGCTTGTCAGTGTTGGAAAGACTCTTTCTTGCACTGAGGGCTGCTTATTGTAAATATCTTGTACTTGTTTGAAGACCTTTTAATGTTAAAGTTGGCCTCTTTGCTTTTTCCGTGTTGGAAAGACTCTTTCTTGCACTGAGGTCTGCTTATTGTAAATATCTTGTACCGGTACTTGTTTTTATACCTTTTAATGTCAAAGTTGGCCTCTGTGCTTTTTCAGTGTTGGAAAGACTCTTTCTTGCACTGAGGTCTGCTTATTGTAAATATCTTGTACTTGTTTTTACACCTTTTCATGTCAAAGTTGGCCTCTGTGCTTATCAGTGTTGGAAAGACTCTTTCTTGCACTGAGGTCTGCTTATTGTAATATCTTGTACTTGATTTTACACCTTTTAATGTCAAAGTTGGCCTCTGTGCTTTTTCATTGTTGGAAAGACTCTTTCTTGCACTGAGGTCTGCTTATTGTAAATATCTTGTACTTGTTTGAACACCTTTTCATGTCAAAGTTGGCCTCTGCGCTTGTCAGTGTTGGAAAGACTCTTTCTTGCACTGAGGTCTGCTTATTGTAAATATCTTGTACTTGTTTTTACACCTTTTAATGTCAAAGTTGGCCTCTGCGCTTGTCAGTGTTGGAAAGACTCTTTCTTGCACTGAGGTCTGCTTATTGTAAATATCTTGTACTTGTTTGAACACCTTTTCATGTCAAAGTTGGCCTCTGTGCTTTTTCATTGTTGGAAAGACTCTTTCTTGCACTGAGGTCTGCTTATTGTAAATATCTTGTACTTGTTTGAACACCTTTTCATGTCAAAGTTGGCCTCTGTGCTTTTTCATTGTTGGAAAGACTCTTTCTTGCACTGAGGTCTGCTTATTGTAAATATCTTGTACTTGTTTGAACACCTTTTCATGTCAAAGTTGGCCTCTGTGCTTTTTCATTGTTGGAAAGACTCTTTCTTGCACTGAGGGCTGCTTATTGTAAATATCTTGTACTTGTTTGAAGACCTTTTAATGTTAAAGTTGGCCTCTTTGCTTTTTCAGTGTTGGAAAGACTCTTTCTTGCACCGAGGTCTGCTTATTGTAAATATCTTGTACTTGTTTTTATACCTTTTAATGTCAAAGTTGGCCTCTGTGCTTTTTCAGTGTTGGAAAGACTCTTTCTTGCACTGAGGTCTGCTTATTGTAAATATCTTGTACTTGTTTTTACACCTTTTCATGTCAAAGTTGGCCTCTGTGCTTATCAGTGTTGGAAAGACTCTTTCTTGCACTGAGGTCTGCTTATTGTAAATATCTTGTACTTGTTTTTACACCTTTTCATGTCAAAGTTGGCCTCTGTGCTTATCAGTGTTGGAAAGACTCTTTCTTGCACTGAGGCCTGCTTATTGTAAATATCTTGTACTTGATTTTACACCTTTTAATGTCAAAGTTGGCCTCTGTGCTTCAGCAGTGTTAGAAAGACTCTTTCTTGCACTGAGGTCTGCTTATTGTAAATATCTTGTACTTGATTTTATACCTTTTAATGTCAAAGTTGGCCTCTGTGCTTCAGCAGTGTTAGAAAGACTCTTTCTTGCACTGAGGTCTGCTTATTGTAAATATCTTGTACTTGATTTTATACCTTTTAATGTCAAAGTTGGCCTCTGTGCTTCAGCAGTGTTGGAAAGACTCTTTCTTGCACTGAGGTCTGCTTATTGTAAATATCTTGTACTTGTTTTTACACCTTTTAATGTCAAAGTTGGCCTCTGTGCTTGTCAGTGTTGGAAAGACTCTTTCTTGCACTGAGGTCTGCTTATTGTAAATATCTTGTACTTGTTTGAACACCTTTTAATGTCAAAGTTGGCCTCTGTGCTTTTTCATTGTTGGAAAGACTCTTTCTTGCACTGAGGTCTGCTTATTGTAAATATCTTGTACTTGATTTTATACCTTTTAATGTCAAAGTTGGCCTCTGTGCTTCAGCAGTGTTAGAAAGACTCTTTCTTGCACTGAGGTCTGCTTATTGTAATATCTTGTACTTGATTTTATACCTTTTAATGTCAAAGTTGGCCTCTGTGCTTCAGCAGTGTTGGAAAGACTCTTTCTTGCACTGAGGTCTGCTTATTGTAAATATCTTGTACTTGTTTTTACACCTTTTAATGTCAAAGTTGGCCTCTGTGCTTGTCAGTGTTGGAAAGACTCTTTCTTGCACTGAGGTCTGCTTATTGTAAATATCTTGTACTTGTTTTTACACCTTTTAATGTCAAAGTTGGCCTCTGTGCTTGTCAGTGTTGGAAAGACTCTTTCTTGCACTGAGGGCTGCTTATTGTAAATATCTTGTACTTGTTTGAAGACCTTTTAATGTCAAAGTTGGCCTCTTTGCTTTTTCCGTGTTGGAAAGACTCTTTCTTGCACTGAGGTCTGCTTATTGTAAATATCTTGTACTTGTTTTTATACCTTTTAATGTCAAAGTTGGCCTCTGTGCTTATCAGTGTTGGAAAGACTCTTTCTTGCACTGAGGTCTGCTTATTGTAAATATCTTGTACTTGATTTTTACACCTTTTCATGTCAAAGTTGGCCTCTGTGCTTTTTCAGTGTTGGAAAGACTCTTTCTTGCACTGAGGTCTGCTTATTGTAAATATCTTGTACCGGTACTTGTTTTTATACCTTTTAATGTCAAAGTTGGCCTCTGTGCTTATCAGTGTTGGAAAGACTCTTTCTTGCACTGAGGTCTGCTTATTGTAAATATCTTGTACTTGTTTTTACACCTTTTCATGTCAAAGTTGGCCTCTGTGCTTTTTCATTGTTGGAAATACTCTTTCTTGCACTGAGGTCTGCTTATTGTAAATATCTTGTACTTGTTTTTACACCTTTTAATGTCAAAGTTGGCCTCTGTGCTTTTTCATTGTTGGAAAGACTCTTTCTTGCACTGAGGTCTGCTTATTGTAAATATCTTGTACTTGTTTTTACACCTTTTAATGTCAAAGTTGGCCTCTGTGCTTTTTCAGTGTTGGAAAGACTCTTTCTTGCACTGAGGTCTGCTTATTGTAAATATCTTGTACTTGTTTGAACACCTTTTCATGTCAAAGTTGGCCTCTGTGCTTTTTCATTGTTGGAAAGACTCTTTCTTGCACTGAGGTCTGCTTATTGTAAATATCTTGTACTTGTTTGAAGACCTTTTAATGTTAAAGTTGGCCTCTTTGCTTTTTCAGTGTTGGAAAGACTCTTTCTTGCACCGAGGTCTGCTTATTGTAAATATCTTGTACTTGTTTTTATACCTTTTAATGTCAAAGTTGGCCTCTGTGCTTTTTCAGTGTTGGAAAGACTCTTTCTTGCACTGAGGTCTGCTTATTGTAAATATCTTGTACTTGTTTTTACACCTTTTCATGTCAAAGTTGGCCTCTGTGCTTATCAGTGTTGGAAAGACTCTTTCTTGCACTGAGGTCTGCTTATTGTAAATATCTTGTACTTGTTTTTACACCTTTTCATGTCAAAGTTGGCCTCTGTGCTTATCAGTGTTGGAAAGACTCTTTCTTGCACTGAGGCCTGCTTATTGTAAATATCTTGTACTTGATTTTACACCTTTTAATGTCAAAGTTGGCCTCTGTGCTTCAGCAGTGTTAGAAAGACTCTTTCTTGCACTGAGGTCTGCTTATTGTAAATATCTTGTACTTGATTTTATACCTTTTAATGTCAAAGTTGGCCTCTGTGCTTCAGCAGTGTTGGAAAGACTCTTTCTTGCACTGAGGTCTGCTTATTGTAAATATCTTGTACTTGTTTTTACACCTTTTAATGTCAAAGTTGGCCTCTGTGCTTGTCAGTGTTGGAAAGACTCTTTCTTGCACTGAGGTCTGCTTATTGTAAATATCTTGTACTTGTTTGAACACCTTTTAATGTCAAAGTTGGCCTCTGTGCTTTTTCATTGTTGGAAAGACTCTTTCTTGCACTGAGGTCTGCTTATTGTAAATATCTTGTACTTGTTTTTATACCTTTTAATGTCAAAGTTGGCCTCTGTGCTTCAGCAGTGTTGGAAAGACTCTTTCTTGCACTGAGGTCTGCTTATTGTAAATATCTTGTACTTGTTTGAAGACCTTTTAATGTTAAAGTTGGCCTCTGTGCTTATCAGTGTTGGAAAGACTCTTTCTTGCACTGAGGTCTGCTTATTGTAAATATCTTGTACTTGTTTGAACACCTTTTCATGTCAAAGTTGGCCTCTGTGCTTGTCAGTGTTAGAAAGACTCTTTCTTGCACTGAGGTCTGCTTATTGTGAATATATTGTACTTGTTTTTATACCTTTTAATGTCAAAGTTGGCCTCTGTGCTTCAGCAGTGTTAGAAAGACTCTTTCTTGCACTGAGGTCTGCTTATTGTAAATATCTTGTACTTGATTTTACACCTTTTAATGTCAAAGTTGGCCTCTGTGCTTTTTCAGTGTTGGAAAGACTCTTTCTTGCACTGAGGTCTGCTTATTGTAAATATCTTGTACTTGATTTTACACCTTTTCATGTCAAAGTTGGCCTCTGTGCTTTTTCAGTGTTGGAAAGACTCTTTCTTGCACTGAGGTCTGCTTATTGTAAATATCTTGTACTTGTTTGAAGACCTTTTAATGTCAAAGTTGGCCTCTTTGGTTTTTCAGTGTTGAAAAGACTCTTTCTTGCACTGAGGTCTGCTTATTGTAAATATCTTGTACTTGATTTTACACCTTTTAATGTCAAAGTTGGCCTCTGTGCTTTTTCAGTGTTGGAAAGACTCTTTCTTGCACTGAGGTCTGCTTATTGTAAATATCTTGTACTTGATTTTACACCTTTTAATGTCAAAGTTGGCCTCTGTGCTTTTTCAGTGTTGGAAAGACTCTTTCTTGCACTGAGGTCTGCTTATTGTAAATATCTTGTACTTCCTTTTAACACCTTTTCATGTCAAAGTTGGCCTCCGTGCTTTTCAGTGTTAGAAAGACTCTTTCTTGCACTGAGGTCTGCTTATTGTAAATATCTACAGTACAGATTGAGAGGCACCCTGAACCAAAACGGATACTGCAGCATTCTGCAGTGCCATGCAATACCCTCTGGTATGCACCTAGTTGGTCAGGGGTTCATCCTAAAGCAAGATAACGATCCAAAACATGAGTCCAAGCTATCCCAGAACTACCTCAATAAAAAATAACATGATGGTAAACTTAAAAACATGGAGTGGCCAGCACAGTCTGCAGACTTAAACTCCATAAAGCTGGTTGGGGATGAACTGGACAGAAGAGTGAAAGCAAAGCACCTACAAGTGCCTGTTTGATATAACGATGTGGATCGGATGGCAATATGAAAACGTCTATTGTTTCAAATTATGCTATCGCTTGTTTTGTGGTGTTGCAAAATAAACTGTTAACGGCAATATTTTATCATTTTGATGGTTTCTTAAAGTTCTCTCTTTCACTTATATTTAAATTAACCACACTACGGACGGAGAACCGACTGTTTTTATGCGTTGTAGTTAGCAACAACATGGGTAAAACCGTCACGTGGCTCTGCCGTCTGCTTGTTTGTTTTCCACATAAACCTTTCACAATAAAGCTGAAGATCCTATTGAGATTTTTCAAAATGAATCACATGAAATAGTATGCAGAGTGTTTACAGACGAGAAGCTAAAAAGAGCCGTCAGGTGCTAAAAAAATAAACCTTAGAACAGGCTCTTGCCAGCAGCACGTTGTGTAATAAATACAAAGAAAATTGCGGCCGTTTCAACTTTTGCAACAGTCAGTCCAGCTGAAAACACTTCACCCAAGTCGGGTTGCCCGAGCTTCACAGAATTTACAGAAAATGTTACATTTTTGTGATTTATATCGTTGGATGATAAATGTCTTATACCGGGATATGAGATTTTGGTCATATCGTACAGATACAACAGTTGTATCTGCCAAATGAGGCTACTTCGATGAGTCTAGAGTTTAGAATACATTTTGATTCTGTGATTTCTTTTTTCACTCAATTGCTTATTTGTGCTATGCTTTCATTTAAGACTACAATGAGACATTAAATAGCACAATTTTTAATAAACAACTGGAAAAAATGTGTGTTCTAAAACGTTTGACTGGTAGTATATATATATATATATATATATATATATATATATACACATACTGTACCTGTTCTTCAGAGTTCTTCATCACCACCAGATCTGCCCCTTTGCCTCTACAGTCCTGTCTAGCTTCACCCCAGTTACCAGATCTTACAGAGAGGAAATAACAACTACCACTGAATATGCTCCATCCTGTGGGACACGTTTTTTCTGGAAGAAACATCAAACAAGAAACATCAAACAGTAGTTTTAATAGTTATTAACAGTACCTATTACTTATTATGTTAATATAAATTAGTTTTATATTAACATATTTTGTCAGTTAGATCAACTAAACATCACATGTCCTGCTGGAGAATCAAGATAAAACAAATTGTGTCATAAAATAAAATTGTGAAAGCACTAGAACCAAATTGTTTGTGTGCTCATTTTGATGAAGGATGTGACAGATCTAAGTTACCAGTGTTACACACCACACTTTTCACATATTTTTCAGCCTCACATTTGAAAAAAAGCAGTCCTACATATTTATTTAATATGTGGATTGAAGGACATATCCAGGTCAAAAATCACTCCAAGGTTCCCCACAGTGTTACTGGAGACAAAAATAATGCCATCCAGAGTAAGCATTTGGTTAGCTATCGTATTTCTAATCTTTTTAGGGCCAAGGACAATAACCTCAGTTTTATCTCAATATAGACGGAGAAAAATTAGAGTTTATCCAGGTCTTTATGTCTTTAAGACATCCCTGCAGGTTAACTAATTGATGTGTGTTATCTGGCTTCATGGATAGATAAAGTCAGGTGTCATATGCATAGCCATGAAAATGCATGCTATGCTTTCTAATGATACTGCCTAAGGAAAGCTTGTATAATGTAAACAGAATTGGTCCTAGCACTGAACCCTGTGTATAAAGAGGACTCTCCATTTGCATCTCCTCCTGTGGCCAGTTTATTATCCCAGAAGGGTATCTGACAACCAGCAGGGCATAGGCTTGATTGCTTATATCTTGTTCTTCCTGTTCAGCTGACTCCTCAGGACAAGCCTTACTCTCTGCAGTTATTTGGTTGCGGTTTTCCAAGAGGCCTCTTCGTGTTTCCCATTTTCCTGTGGGATTCTCAGGTACTTGTAGCGGTCCACAATGTCTGCAGCACTGACTTCTGGTAGTGCAATCCCCTCATTTCTAACTACCTTCCCTCTCTTTGTTACCTTCCGACTACACAGGCTTATGCAGAATAGCAGTGGAGTCACAGCATCTCTTTGGTAAATCTCGCACTTGATGATGACTTGTACAGTTTGCTTGAAGTTGGCCTGTAGTGTTGTTCTCCACATCTCCACTGAATTCCTGATGAAGGCTCTTAGGGTCCTGGTGGTTCTGGGCATTATAAGATCCATTTGTGAGGCATTGAGTTTATTGGCTTTCTTGCAGTTAATCCAAGAGATGCAAAGGTTGGTCAGCCTGGTCTTGCCGTATTGAGTTACTGCTTTTTTTCCTAACAGTTAGCTAAGACTGTGAGTCTTTGCTTGGCACGCAGTTTTTAGTCAGGTATGGACACCTAGTTGTACTTCTTAGGAACCCCTCTCTTCATCACTCCTTTCAGCTGTTCTCATAGTGGGCTAACTTCTGTCTGTCTAACTCTCTGTGGTTTCAGTGATGGTTACAGTAGGCATTATGCATAATGCTAAATTCACATCTTCAAATAGACTTTTGGAGAGTACTTCACATACTAATGGTAATCAGCCACTGAGGCACTGAGGGTCCAGGTTTCCACCATAGCCCTGATCTTCTTGTAACACAAAAGGACCTGACGCACATAGCATTGCAAGTTTTCAAATGTTTATTTGCAGTGTTTTTCTTGTTCCTTTCGTCTGCATGGATTTCCAGCTTCAGATCGGCACACACCTCACAGTTCTCTTGTCAGGTCCCGCCGACCTACTCAAGTAGGGAAGGCATGATTAGATGATGGAGACCATCATCATGACCTGCACTGATCTGACACCACGCCATAAACACATTGCTTCACCCCTCCCCTGCAGCTGGGCCACAAACCACACACACACTCTTCTCCTTCAGGTGCTCTCATATTCCACACCTTGAATGCACCAGTTGTTCTTGGGGCTTGGAGTGTCAGTCTCGGAGTGTGGGGATTATGATATCTCCATCCTGACCTGACATCCCGGTTCCCTCTCTCCATAGCGTTTGTGTTTTACCTTGTAAATCTCTAGTTGTGATAGCAGGTGCTTTTTCTAGTTGTTCAAATACTTAGCTAGTAGTTGTTTTGATTTTAAACTAGATGTCTTTTCTTTTTGTGTAGTACTCTTTCCAAAGTCAGTACGATTTTGATAAAAGTAGAAAACTATTTGATATTCGTCTTAAATTAATGTTGAAAAGAAAAAAAAAGTTTTGATTATCTGAGTGTCTTTGTTGTGAATCTGTGTTATGAACAATGCCTTAACTGTTCTGAGGTCTGCATTAACAGTGGCGAGGCAACGAGACTTTCCAGCATGACCCACCGTAAGGAAGAGGCAGTAACAGTTTGACTGAAAACTGTCAGAGATTTACAGTTAACAAACAGTCAGGTGAGTAAACAACACTGAGACACTTGAGATTGATAATGTGCGGCACGGGTGAATCTCAGACAGAGAGACACACCGAACTGCAGTATTCGTTTACTTTTATAGGTTACATCGTCAATATGCAAATATAATCACATTTCCTGTTACGCAGGTCCTGATGCTGTCTGTGTGTAAGCTGTGTGTGTGTGTGTGTGTGTGTCATAAAGTGTGTGTGCTACAAGTCAATTTCTAAGAATAAGATAATGCAAGTCAACTTCTGCGGATGTGTATTTCTGTACTCATCTCTTGCGGTAAATGTCACAGAGTCACAGGGTCAGCTTCCTGTTTCAACAGAAAACTGTGTCTGGTGAAATATGTGAACATAAGTATAACATAACATTTGAAGCATAATCAAATAAAACATTAAAAACTCCCTGACAAAAACGATAGGTTATTTTGGCATTTCATCCTTATTATTGAAATAGTATTTAAACTTCATTCATCAGAATTTCAACTTTATCCTCAAAATTTTAGATTTAAATATAAAAATTCAAAAATTCTATTCATTAAGGCACAAAGAGACAAGGACTTTTCACAATACCTGGAAAGTGAATCCTTGTTTTTCATTATTAACTTTTACAAACACACACAAGTAATTTCAACAGGAAATACACATACTCACTCTGCTTTGACAAACTCTGAAGCCGTTCCAACTCATTTGCCTTTTCAGCAAGGTTGGCCTGCAGAAGGTCTCTCTCCTCAGTCATGGAGGAAAGCTTGTTTCCGGTACTGGACAGATTTGCCTTAAGAAGGTCTCTCTCTTCAGTCATGGAGGAAAGTTTGTTTCCGGTAGTGGACAGACTTGCCTTAAGAAGGTCTCTCTCTTCAGTCATGGAGGAAAGTTTGTTTCCGGTAGTGGACAGACTTGCCTTAAGAAGGTCTCTCTCTTCAGTCATGGAGGAAAGTTTGTTTCCGGTAGTGGACAGACTTGCCTTAAGAAGGTCTCTCTCCTCAGTCATGGAAGAAAGTTTACTACTCACAGCTGAGACATCTGCAGCTGAATCATGAACTAAAATAATTGGAGATGCATGTTTTTGAGACACAGAAAAAAGCTTGTGCATAAATTTTTATAGTTTTTAGACCAAAACTAAAGTATTTCAAATTTGCCTGTAGGCAATGAAAAATGTTCTTAAACTGATATTTATGATAGTGTACTCTATGGGAGAGTATGAGTGTGTGTGTGTCACAGTTCATTCAGCATGGTCTGAAACCATCCAAAATACAAAGTTCGAGACATTTTATTCTGTTCATATGTGGGCTCATGAGTGTTAGAATCAGACTCACAGTAAACACCAAGGGTGATGAGTCCGATTAGCAGGAAAAAACTCAGCAGGCCCAAACAGGGAATCACACCTGAGTGGAAACTCCTCTTATAGTTCCTTGGACCTGAAAAGAGAAACAAACACTAATGAAGTGGAAAATAGTTATGACTGATGATAAAAATATGTCTACTCTGTTTCTTACCTGTGCAGTTTTTTGCATTGTCAAATTTGTCATACTCAGTATTCATATAAATTTCCTCCATCATTTGTTAGAATGCCAGATATTCCTGAGATGGTCAGCTCTGCAGAACAGGCCAGCAATACTGTGAATGCGTCATTAGTTTCAATTTCTTCTCTTAATAACTTTAGGGGAACTAAACTTATCACAGTAATAGCTGGGCGATGTGAAAAGAAACAAAAGTTTTTTTTTTTCTGAGGAACTTTCAGTTCCCTAATACAAACCAAAAGTGATGGGAAACAAGCTAACACTGTGGGAATTAGAAGATTCTTCATGTGAATCGTTATACAAGTTGCACATTTTGCAAAACACAAGTGGAAACTTAGTCACATAGTTTTGATGACACCATTTTTGCTGCTGCAAACCGCACCAAGGTTTTTCTAGTGCACTAAAATTCAAGCACGAAGGGAGAATTGAGAAGAATACAGAAGTACAAATACTTGATTTTGCACAACAGAGCAGATGAATAAACACAGGGTAACACACATATAAAACAGTGGAGGAAGGTGCACACAATTAAAAAAAAAATCTGAAAGAGATAGGAGACTGCAAGGTGACTTTGGAAATCAATTAGAGGAAGCGAGTGAAGACAGAGGCCAGATTTAAATGATGGAAGCTGAATATTGCGAAGAATTCAGGGAGGAGCTGAGACAGGTTCTGGGTAATAATGAAGGGTTACCAAATGACTCAGGGATTAGAGTATAAATGGTGGTTGTGGTGTAGAGAGAGGAAACAAAACAAGAAAACCTGGTGATGGAATTAAAATGCCCTTTGAGGAATTTGCCCAGACAGACTTTTTCCAAAGGCATCTGGATGCTACCAGGAAGAGGTCAGAGGAAAGGATGGAGGAAAAGAGGAAAAGGCCAGAAACCCAACTAACAGGCCGCCTCTGCAGGTTCTGCCACATGAACCTGAAACAGGGCCCAAATAGCCCACATGTTCGCACGGGCTTCCCTGGAGAGGCAGGGAAATATATCTACTGCCCTTCAAAAGTGCAATCTCTGCACAGGCACAAGGGCATGGCCAAGGAGATTACCTGGAAGGAGTTTCAGGAGTCTCCTTTCTACGAGGCAGAGAGACAAAGATGGGTGGAAGAAAAAAGGAAATAGGGGAGAAACTGTTGATATTGTACATAAGATAGTTTTGTTCTAGTTTTGTAGTGTTTATTTTGTTTAAATAAATAAAAACTGATTGTAAATATAAAAATGTAAATAAATTGTGTTCTGTAAAAATAGCAGCACAACTCTCTTCTTTATAACCTCTTAGAGTTCACCTGTATGTTTACATATCTGTGTAAGCTTACCATCAGGTAATCAGTTTTAAGAAGCTGTGAGTGCTGCCCTGAAAGCTTACATATTATTTCTAAATCACTTCATGTAATGATAACAAGCCATCCTTTCTCTAGTGAGGCCTCACAGCTTTTATCTTTAAAATCTTTCTGGTTGATTTATATCATTAGAAACATGACTGCTGTCTTTTATCTGTGTGACTGTACAGCCTGTTTCAGACATGACAACCAGACAGTGTATGAAGTTATCTTTAATACACGCAGCACAGCTGGAGATTGTCCAGACACTTTCTCACTAATATTTTTGGTTTAGGTATAGTTCATTTCTGGCTTGAAGCTTATCTACAAAAGCAGTTCAATAAGGAGAGATCATGTGGTAAAACCGAACATGATTTATTGAGATACAGAAATAAATGTAACTGTTAGGCAGTTAGACTTCAATGACCCATCATAGCAGAAGAAATCTCAGCAGGGACAGGATTTTACACAAGCCACCTTTTGCAGTCAAGCGTGGGTGAGAGTCTCCTACATTTTTATCTTGTACTTGTTTGAACACCTTTTAATGTCAAAGTTGGTCTCTGTGATTTTTCAGTGTTGGAAAGACTCTTTCTTGCACTGAGGTCTGCTTGTTAAATAAAAAAGTGTAAAATTAAATTTCAATAAACTAACCATAATGCCAGCTCATATGCTCTTAACGCTGCATCTTTAACTCTTTTACAGGATTTGCAGTCTTCTGATTCCTGATGAGTTCCGTAAGTGACAAGCTTACTGACTGTGTTTACTCTTCTGTGTATTAGGTATTAGGAGTAGGTACGGGTGCAGAGGAAGGCTGTGTCCTGGCTGACTCTATTCATGAAAAATATAATCTGTGTTACAACAAGATTGAAATTGAGACTCAGCATTGTTTCCCAATTTTCCAAACCCATATGAACTGTAGCCTCAGCTTTCTGTGCTTAGCTGACAGGAGGGATAGCAGAACAGATGTGTTATAAAATTTTGAGCAATGTCCTTGTACAATATTTAAGCTGCTTGTAAAGTGAAGAAAGTAGACACTTTAATCAGCCCACTCCTACAACCTGAAATGTGTGAAAGTCTAAATATTTATCAGAGGGGCTCACTAAAGATGATTTCAACAGGACAAAACTGCTTAAACTACTTCAATCTCCCACTGTGACCACTGGTGCAGGGCAGGATGAGGGTTTGAAGGTCAGTTCCTGCTATTGCAGCATCACTGAGTGTCTATCTTAAGATAAACATCATTTATTTTTGAGGTCGGTTTTGATCAAGAACATAAGTATAGCCTGCATGAAACAACCAGAGCAGGAGGTTCAATCAAGAACACATATGACATATGACACATATCTGCTTGACACGAAAGCAGTGCACACTGAACTCAGGTAACATTTGTTATTAGAGGAGGTCAAAAAGTGTGTCAGTGAGAAATATCCATCAAAAGCATGATTTACACTAGCTGCAGCTCACAGTCAGCAACTCATCAGTTTTGTTGTTCAAACCAAACAAGAATTTTTCACATCATGTTGTCCTGCAGGAACTCACCGGATCACCTCTCCAGCACTTTGATCCCAAGACAGGAATACAATATGCAGAGTTAGTTTAATTGATTGGAATTCAGCTGTCATCTTCAGAGTGTTTCATTTGATAAAGTTAAGAACGAGAAATCAAGTGGTCAGAGCTATCATGGTGATATTCAGGGTCAGATTCTGTGCTAGTGCAAAACCTTCTTTTGGACTGAAAAAGCTGCTGTGGGGTTTACAACAGAGGAGCAATTGAAAGCCTGCAGGTCAAATTAGCGTCAGGATGCATTTGCAAAAATGTTTCGTGTGAGTAGAAAGTTCTCTGGGTGATCCAACCGTGCGTTAGTTGATATACAAACATGCAATGAGAACATTTCAGTAATTAGCTGTTAAGTGTCACCCAAACATGAGGAGGCCAGTGAAGGAGCCAGTGACGGTTTACCAAAAAGAATACAGTGTGAGTGCAGGTTTACATGTTTCTCTCTGAGAAAAAGAGACGTCGATGTGTTTCTATTAGTGTGAAATCCTTTTTAGAAATTAGGCACTGTGTGAGGTCATTTAGTAAGAGTCAGTGAATCTTTCACAGTTGTAAAACACATAAAAAGAAACAACATAAGTAACGTATGTTTTTTCCCGAGGGTGGTGGGGTAGGACTTCATGTGTGGGTGACTGAGAATGTCCATTTTATTAGATATGTTGTTGTAACTGTTTCAAAGTGAGTAATGCATGAATCTGCAATGATTTTTCTTCCTTAAAAGAGGACTGTGTACAGTGTCCATTTGTGTCTGTCTCCACGTTGGGTGATTGTGGAGTATTTGAATATGTGTGCATGAGGGTGGGAATGCCCGTTGGTGGCTGCGTGCGCCTGTTCGACTGTGTCTGTATGTCAGGTCGGTTACACTCCATGTCTCTGGGAACATCTCAGGCCCTCCAAGGTATGGAGGCCTATCTCGATTCACCACACTCCTTGCCGTTAGCTGATGCCCTCAGGCGTCGGTGTGTTGGTGGTTCTGGTGTCCGGGGCTGGGCGCTCAGGTATGTACCGGCTCACTCCCAGTGACTGCTTGGCGAGGTCTGGCACCCGTGGCTCCGTCAGGCCACTTCCGGGGGGTGGGGGGCTCTCAGTCCTCTGGCCTCTGGGCCTGTGGCTCAGGTCACTCTGGCACAGCTGTCTGCCGGCAGAGCCCACGGCCACATCACGGGCCCCCTGCGGCTTCTGCTCCGTGGCTGCTGGGTGACCTCTAATCTGGGGCTCTCCTCAGCGCTTCCCAGGAGGGTGGCATGGCTGTAACTCCGATAGTCCTCCTTGGGCTCTCACATTCTGGGGGCCTCTGGGTGTCTGGGGCCTGGATCTCCTCCATGCCTGCTACATGCACTGGGGGATAGACTATGGCTCCCTGTTAAATCCAGAATTGAATTCAAAATCCTGCTCCTCACATACAAGGTCTTAAATAATCAGGCCCCATCTTATCTTAATGACCTTGTAGTACCATATCACCCTATTAGAGCACTTCGCTCTCACACTGCAGGCTTACTTGTTGTTCCTAGAGTATTTAAAAGTAGAATGGGAGGCAGAGCCTTCAGTTTTATCTTTTGTCCTGTCTTCCTCTGCTCATCCCAACAGGTTGTGGCAGATGGCTGTCCCTTCCTCAGCCTGGTGCTACTGGAGGATTCTTTCTTTTAAAATGGAGTTTTTCCTTCCCACTGTTGCCAAAGCGCATGCTCATCAGAAATCATATGATTATTGGGTTTTTTCTGTATTTTTCTCTCATCCACATCAAAAGGAGCAGGTTAAAGTGGTTCTGGCATCTGACAAGGATTCCTCCTGAGCGTCTCCCAGGTGAGGTGTACTGGACGAGCTCCCACCAGGAGGAGGCCCTGAATCAGACCCAAGACATGATGGAGTTCCCCTAGATAAGCTGGAGGAGGTGGGTGTGGAAAAGGAGGTCTGGAGTTCTCTGCTTAGGCTGCTGCCCCCACAACCCGGCCACAGATAAGTGAAATAAGTAGATCAAATATAACTTGGTGTTCTAAAGAATATTGTTGTTTCCTTGCAGGACACCAGGAGAGATGAGCCCTCCATCACAGATGGTGTGGTCACCTGCAGGTTCAAGGTCATTGCATCTCCAGCCCACATCTACTGCCACTGTACTTAAGGGAAGTTGGGACAATGTTAAAGACTTTCTTCAGACAATTGCATTTGGATGAGCTAAATTCATGACAGGCACTCAAGCAGTAATGCCTCGACTGACAAATGAACATACCAAGCTTCTGTGTTGTTTGAGCCAGAGACTGCACTTGTGGATGAACAATAAAAACATTTTATATTTATTATATTAGTAATGTAACTTGCAATAAAAAGTTATGGGAAGCTTAAACTTAGTTTCAGAATAATTAAATCTGAGACTTTGTTTTATTGAAAAGTTATTAAAGTTTTAAAGTGTGTGACAAATAAAATAATAAATTATTAAGTAACACCAGCTACAATATTGGAAATATGTGTGTTGTTCAGCAGAACAGTGTCCAGTATGTTGGCTGAAATGCTTTAAATTTGAAAATAAAAGTTGGGCTGATTTTAACGCATTACAAGGAGTGTTTTAATTATTATTTTCTAAATAAGCAGTGTTTATATTACGTGTAATGAAATAAGTTCAAGGATAATAAAAGGTAATGAGATTTAATTGCATTCAACTTATGTGCAGCAAAACTAAAAATAAGTTACGGAAGTGTTCAAATAATATGTGTGCTTTTAAAAATGCTCGTCTATTTAAAGACTACACAATCTGTGTTAATTCTAATTATACCACAATCCCTTGCCTGTTGTGTTAAATATACATAAACAGTATGTGTTATCAGATGAAAGTACAAAAAATTTCAGGTGGCATTTTAAAAACATGCCATGACATAACACACAGCTGCTATAATCATACAGTGAGGTCAAATGTCAATTATCGTTATAGGTTCTTGCTATATGTTATAACATAAACACAGCACAGTTGTAAGAATAATAGTTTCTAGGTTCTAAGGCTTTTTGTCAGTTTAATAGTGAGCTTTACGAGACTCATTTTCGTGCCAAAGGCTTGCACAGGCCTAAGTTCCCTTATGACAACTAGAGCTGGAAACAAGACCTCAAGCGATCCTAAGGCTAATTAGCACGGCTAGCATTTAAAAAACATCTGTTAAATGTTGTCATTGCTAGCATATACCTGTATTACAGCATGGTAAGTAGCGAGAACGCAAAGTTTTTGTTACCTTTGAAAAGAAAAATGTGAAGCTATAATATTAGCATGAGCTATGCTAATGTTATTCACTGAAACAAACATCTCAGGTACTGACTTACTGCTTTCTAATATCTGTGTTTATTTCTGGATATACCTACATGGTTATTAGACATCCCACATAAAGGGTGACAAAGGCAGTAACTATAAATGACCATAACTTTACTGTAAATTACACTGATGGGCTCAGTTCATATAGTTATATCACGTGCACACGCATGTTAGCAACCGTAACCATGCAGGCTGTTGGTATATGAATGCTGCGCAAGGTTCCAGCTGTTCCTTTACACTTGCTCTTGGATTTGTCTTGACCTGCTCCAAGCTCAGCTTGTGGAAAGATAACTTTTGGAGAATATTTCTACAGAAAGCGGATTTTACTACAAAGCGACAACAACTACTGCATCTTTGGATCTTTTGTACTTGTGTTTCATCATAACAGCAAAGCTTGAAGATCGTGGACCCCGACTCGTCGACAGCCACCAGGTACATTTCAAAATTTCTTCAATTATTTCAAGAATCACTAGATGACTATAGTAATTTTACATGTTCCAGTGTGAATATCACGTTTTAATGTGATCAAAATAAGTGTGTTCTAAGACTTTTCCTGGCAAATCGCTTTTATGCTTTAAATTTTCCAGGAGAGGTGTAGAATTTATTACCGACTGGTGTATGAATGTGAAAAAAGGTTTTACTTTGATTTGAAGCCTTCAAATTTGACACTTTTTTCCAATGAAATGGTTAAAATTAGCTTAAAATTCGTAAAATGCCCCCCTCCCCAAATATACATATGTATATGTGTATATCGGTTTCTATGGTAACAGCATCTCCTCACAATGTTAGGACATATAGGAGTAAACACACCAGGTCCCCTGTAGGTCCTGACATCATTTTCTTCTCAAAGGCTTCATTTGAATAAACTATAACTTTTTCCCAGCTACATATGCGATGATAAATAAAATAAAATGAAATAATATAAAAAAGAATATTAAAACATCAATCATAGTCAAAAATAATCATAAAGTCAAACTGTTACAAAAATGTGTTTTATTTTTAAAATTGTGTGTGGAGTTCTACTGCCTTTTTTGCATTAGCAATATTTAGGACATGGAATTGGTACATGGGGAGATTAAATGTTTCGTTATATTTTACATCGTTAATGAAAGAATTAAAAAAAATATGAGAATGAGCTGCTAAATTATTTATGGATTTTCTGCAGTATGCTATTCATGTCCAGTTCTTTACAAATCAGTACCTATTATCCATGACCTAGTCCAACGTAGTGTTTGCATAAAGGTTTAAAAAGAACAAATAAACAAAATGAATGTATACAAAATACAATACTGTTACCTTAAAAGTGTAGTGTGCACAGAGTGAGCTGCCTTGGCAGAGATTTGGATGCTTCACTTAATGATTGTGGACATAGTTGAAATCTTGTTTTCTTCTCACATGAACAAGTAAAGTGTCATTCAGTCTGATATGAATGTAGCCTGTAGCTTTAGCACTGGGTGCTTACTACATTCCTACTGTTATTTTAAACTTTGTTTCCTTACAGGCTGTCTTGACTACATTGTTGAACGTCCCAAGAACGAGACCTTTCTGAAGTCATCAGGATCCTTGATGACAGTCTCCTGAGCGCCGTCTCTTCTGATGACGCGTGGGACACTGATACCGTGCGTGTCAGTAAAGGTGAGTACATCGCCCTCTCATCCTCCCCCTCTTCTCATGAAGAACTGGATGCTGATGCGTGTCAGTGAAGTGGAAGGTGAGTACCCCCTCCCCACCTTGCTTTCTTGCACTGAGGTCTGCTTATTGTAAATATCTTGTACTTGTTTGAACACCTTTTAATGTCAAAGTTGGCCTCTGTGCTTTTTCAGTGTTGAAAAGACTCTTTCTTGCACTGAGGTCTGCTTATTGTAAATATCTTGTACTTGTTTGAACACCTTTTCATGTCAAAGTTGGCCTCTGTGCTTTTTCCGTGTTGGAAAGACTCTTTCTTGCACCGAGGTCTGCTTATTGTAAATATCTTGTACTTGTTTTTACACCTTTTAATGTCAAAGTTGGCCTCTGTGCTTTTTCCGTGTTGGAAAGACTCTTTCTTGCACCGAGGTCTGCTTATTGTAAATATCTTGTACTTGTTTTTACACCTTTTAATGTCAAAGTTGGCCTCTGTGCTTTTTCAGTGTTGGAAAGACTCTTTCTTGCACTGAGGTCTGCTTATTGTAAATATCTTGTACTTGTTTGAACACCTTTTATGTCAAAGTTGGCCTCTGTGCTTTTCAGTGTTGGAAAGACTCTTTCTTGCACTGAGGTCTGCTTATTGTAAATATCTTGTACTTGTTTGAACACCTTTTAATGTCAAAGTTGGCCTCTGTGCTTTTTCAGTGTTGGAAAGACTCTTTCTTGCACTGAGGTCTGCTTATTGTAAATATCTTGTACTTGTTTGAACACCTTTTCATGTCAAAGTTGGCCTCTGTGCTTGTCAGTGTTAGAAAGACTCTTTCTTGCACTGAGGTCTGCTTATTGTAAATATCTTGTACTTGATTTTACACCTTTTAATGTCAAAGTTGGCCTCTGCGCTTCTGCAGTGTTAGAAAGACTCTTTCTTGCACTGAGGTCTGCTTATTGTAAATATCTTGTACTTGTTTGAACACCTTTTAATGTCAAAGTTGGCCTCTGTGCTTTTCAGTGTTGGAAAGACTCTTTCTTGCACTGAGGTCTGCTTATTGTAAATATCTTGTACTTGTTTGAACACCTTTTAATGTCAAAGTTGGCCTCTGCGCTTTTCAGTGTTGGAAAGACTCTTTCTTGCACTGAGGTCTGCTTATTGTAAATATCTTGTACTTGTTTGAACACCTTTTCATGTCAAAGTTGGCCTCTGAGCTTATCAGTGATAGAAAGACTCTTTCTTGCACTGAGGTCTGCTTATTGTAAATATCTTGTACTTGTTTGAACACCTTTTCATGTCAAAGTTGGCCTCTGTGCTTTTTCAGTGTTGGAAAGACTCTTTCTTGCACTGAGGTCTGCTTATTGTAAATATCTTGTACTTGTTTGAACACCTTTTCATGTCAAAGTTGGCCTCTGAGCTTATCAGTAATAGAAAGACTCTTTCTTGCACTGAGGTCTGCTTATTGTAAATATCTTGTACTTGTTTGAACACCTTTTCATGTCAAAGTTGGCCTCTGTGCTTTTTCAGTGTTGGAAAGACTCTTTCTTGCACTGAGGTCTGCTTATTGTAAATATCTTGTACTTGATTTTACACCTTTTCATGTCAAAGTTGGCCTCTGCGCTTCTGCAGTGTTAGAAAGACTCTTTCTTGCACTGAGGTCTGCTTATTGTAAATATCTTGTACTTGTTTGAACACCTTTTAATGTCAAAGTTGGCCTCTGTGCTTTTTCAGTGTTGGAAAGACTCTTTCTTGCACTGAGGTCTGCTTATTGTAAATATCTTGTACTTGTTTGAACACCTTTTCATGTCAAAGTTGGCCTCTGTGCTTGTCAGTGTTGGAAAGACACGTTTTTGCACTGAGGTCTGCTTATTGTAAATATCTTGTACTTGTTTTTACACCTTTTAATGTCAAAGTTGGCCTCTGTGCTTTTTCCGTGTTGGAAAGACTCTTTCTTGCACCGAGGTCTGCTTATTGTAAATATCTTGTACTTGTTTTTACACCTTTTAATGTCAAAGTTGGCCTCTGCGCTTCCTCAGTGTTAGAAAGACTCTTTCTTGCACTGAGGTCTGCTTATTGTAAATATCTTGTACTTGTTTGAACACCTTTTATGTCAAAGTTGGCCTCTGTGCTTTTCAGTGTTGGAAAGACTCTTTCTTGCACTGAGGTCTGCTTATTGTAAATATCTTGTACTTGTTTGAACACCTTTTAATGTCAAAGTTGGCCTCTGTGCTTTTTCAGTGTTGGAAAGACTCTTTCTTGCACTGAGGTCTGCTTATTGTAAATATCTTGTACTTGTTTGAACACCTTTTAATGTCAAAGTTGGCCTCTGTGCTTTTCAGTGTTGGAAAGACTCTTTCTTGCACTGAGGTCTGCTTATTGTAAATATCTTGTACTTGTTTGAACACCTTTTATGTCAAAGTTGGCCTCTGTGCTTTTTCAGTGTTGGAAAGACTCTTTCTTGCACTGAGGTCTGCTTATTGTAAATATCTTGTACTTGATTTTACACCTTTTAATGTCAAAGTTGGCCTCTGCGCTTCTTCAGTGTTAGAAAGACTCTTTCTTGCACCGAGGTCTGCTTATTGTAAATATCTTGTACTTGTTTGAACACCTTTTAATGTCAAAGTTGGCCTCTGTGCTTTTCAGTGTTGGAAAGACTCTTTCTTGCACTGAGGTCTGCTTATTGTAAATATCTTGTACTTGTTTTTACACCTTTTATGTCAAAGTTGGCCTCTGTGCTTTTCAGTGTTGGAAAGACTCTTTCTTGCACTGAGGTCTGCTTATTGTAAATATCTTGTACTTGTTTGAACACCTTTTAATGTCAAAGTTGGCCTCTGCGCTTTTCAGTGTTGGAAAGACTCTTTCTTGCACTGAGGTCTGCTTATTGTAAATATCTTGTACTTGTTTTTACACCTTTTAATGTCAAAGTTGGCCTCTGTGCTTTTTCAGTGTTTGAAAGACTCTTTCTTGCACTGAGGTCTGCTTATTGCAAATATCTTGTACTTGTTTTTACACCTTTTAATGTCAAAGTTGGCCTCTGTGCTTATCAGTGTTGGAAAGACACTTTCTTGCCCTGAGGTCTGCTTATTGTAAATATCTTGTACTTGTTTTTACACCTTTTAATGTCAAAGTTGGCCTCTGTGATTTTTCAGTGTTGGAAAGACTCTTTCTTGCACTGAGGTCTGCTTATTGTAAATATCTTGTACTTGTTTGAACACCTTTTAATGTCAAAGTTGGCCTTTGTGCTTTTTCAGTGTTGGAAAGACTCTTTCTTGCACTGAGGTCTGCTTATTGTAAATATCTTGTACTTGTTTGAACACCTTTTAATGTCAAAGTTGGCCTCTGTGCTTATCAGTGTTGGAAAGACACTTTCTTGCACTGAGGTCTGCTTATTGTAAATATCTTGTACTTGTTTTTACACCTTTTAATGTCAAAGTTGGCCTCTGTGCTTATCAGTGTTGGAAAGACACTTTCTTGCACTGAGGTCTGCTTATTGTAAATATCTTGTACTTGTTTGAACACCTTTTAATGTCAAAGTTGGCCTTTGTGCTTTTTCAGTGTTGGAAAGACTCTTTCTTGCACTGAGGTCTGCTTATTGTAAATATCTTGTACTTGTTTGAACACCTTTTAATGTCAAAGTTGGCCTCTGTGCTTTTTCAGTGTTGGAAAGACTCTTTCTTGCACTGAGGTCTGCTTATTGTAAATATCTTGTACTTGTTTGAACACCTTTTAATGTCAAAGTTGGCCTCTGTGCTTATCAGTGTTGGAAAGACTCTTTCTTGCACTGAGGTCTGCTTATTGTAAATATCTTGTACTTGATTTTACACCTTTTAATGTCAAAGTTGGCCTCTGCGCTTCCTCAGTGTTAGAAAGACTCTTTCTTGCACTGAGGTCTGCTTATTGTAAATATCTTGTACTTGTTTGAACACCTTTTAATGTCAAAGTTGGCCTCTGTGCTTTTTCAGTGTTGAAAAGACTCTTTCTTGCACTGAGGTCTGCTTATTGTAAATATCTTGTACTTGTTTGAACACCTTTTCATGTCAAAGTTGGCCTCTGTGCTTGTCAGTGTTGGAAAGACACGTTTTTGCACTGAGGTCTGCTTATTGTAAATATCTTGTACTTGTTTTTACACCTTTTAATGTCAAAGTTGGCCTCTGTGCTTTTTCCGTGTTGGAAAGACTCTTTCTTGCACCGAGGTCTGCTTATTGTAAATATCTTGTACTTGTTTGAACACCTTTTAATGTCAAAGTTGGCCTCTGTGCTTTTTCAGTGTTGGAAAGACTCTTTCTTGCACTGAGGTCTGCTTATTGTAAATATCTTGTACTTGTTTGAACACCTTTTAATGTCAAAGTTGGCCTCTGTGCTTTTTCAGTGTTGGAAAGACTCTTTCTTGCACTGAGGTCTGCTTATTGTAAATATCTTGTACTTGTTTGAACACCTTTTCATGTCAAAGTTGGCCTCTGTGCTTGTCAGTGTTGGAAAGACACGTTTTTGCACTGAGGTCTGCTTATTGTAAATATCTTGTACTTGTTTTTACACCTTTTAATGTCAAAGTTGGCCTCTGTGCTTTTTCCGTGTTGGAAAGACTCTTTCTTGCACCGAGGTCTGCTTATTGTAAATATCTTGTACTTGTTTGAACACCTTTTCATGTCAAAGTTGGCCTCTGTGCTTGTCAGTGTTGGAAAGACACGTTTTTGCACTGAGGTCTGCTTATTGTAAATACCTTGTACTTGTTTTTACACCTTTTCATGTCAAAGTTGGCCTCTGAGCTTATCAGTGATGGAAAGACTCTTTCTTGCACTGAGGTCTGCTTATTGTAAATATCTTGTACTTGTTTTTACACCTTTTAATGTCAAAGTTGGCCTCTGCGCTTCCTCAGTGTTAGAAAGACTCTTTCTTGCACTGAGGTCTGCTTATTGTAAATATCTTGTACTTGTTTGAACACCTTTTAATGTCAAAGTTGGCCTCTGTGCTTTTCAGTGTTGGAAAGACTCTTTCTTGCACTGAGGTCTGCTTATTGTAAATATCTTGTACTTGTTTGAACACCTTTTAATGTCAAAGTTGGCCTCTGTGCTTTTTCAGTGTTGAAAAGACTCTTTCTTGCACTGAGGTCTGCTTATTGTAAATATCTTGTACTTGTTTGAACACCTTTTCATGTCAAAGTTGGCCTCTGTGCTTTTTCCGTGTTGGAAAGACTCTTTCTTGCACTGAGGTCTGCTTATTGTAAATATCTTGTACTTGTTTGAACACCTTTTCATGTCAAAGTTGGCCTCTGTGCTTGTCAGTGTTGGAAAGACACGTTTTTGCACTGAGGTCTGCTTATTGTAAATATCTTGTACTTGTTTTTACACCTTTTAATGTCAAAGTTGGCCTCTGTGCTTTTTCCGTGTTGGAAAGACTCTTTCTTGTACTGAGGTCTGCTTATTGTAAATATCTTGTACTTGTTTTTACACCTTTTAATGTCAAAGTTGGCCTCTGTGCTTTTCAGTGTTGGAAAGACTCTTTCTTGCACTGAGGTCTGCTTATTGTAAATATCTTGTACTTGTTTGAACACCTTTTATGTCAAAGTTGGCCTCTGTGCTTTTCAGTGTTGGAAAGACTCTTTCTTGCACTGAGGTCTGCTTATTGTAAATATCTTGTACTTGTTTGAACACCTTTTATGTCAAAGTTGGCCTTTGTGCTTTTTCACTGTTGGAAAGACTCTTTCTTGCACTGAGGTCTGCTTATTGTAAATATCTTGTACTTGATTTTACACCTTTTAATGTCAAAGTTGGCCTCTGCGCTTCTGCAGTGTTAGAAAGACTCTTTCTTGCACCGAGGTCTGCTTATTGTAAATATCTTGTACTTGTTTGAACACCTTTTAATGTCAAAGTTGGCCTCTGTGCTTTTCAGTGTTGGAAAGACTCTTTCTTGCACTGAGGTCTGCTTATTGTAAATATCTTGTACTTGTTTGAACACCTTTTAATGTCAAAGTTGGCCTCTGTGCTTATCAGTGTTGGAAAGACTCTTTCTTGCACTGAGGTCTGCTTATTGTAAATATCTTGTACTTGTTTGAACACCTTTTCATGTCAAAGTTGGCCTCTGTGCTTTTTCAGTGTTGGAAAGACTCTTTCTTGCACTGAGGTCTGCTTATTGTAAATATCTTGTACTTGTTTGAACACCTTTTCATGTCAAAGTTGGCCTCTGAGCTTATCAGTAATAGAAAGACTCTTTCTTGCACTGAGGTCTGCTTATTGTAAATATCTTGTACTTGTTTGAACACCTTTTCATGTCAAAGTTGGCCTCTGTGCTTTTTCAGTGTTGGAAAGACTCTTTCTTGCACTGAGGTCTGCTTATTGTAAATATCTTGTACTTGTTTGAACACCTTTTCATGTCAAAGTTGGCCTCTGTGCTTTTTCAGTGTTGGAAAGACTCTTTCTTGCACTGAGGTCTGCTTATTGTAAATATCTTGTACTTGTTTGAACACCTTTTAATGTCAAAGTTGGCCTCTGTGCTTTTTCAGTGTTGGAAAGACTCTTTCTTGCACTGAGGTCTGCTTATTGTAAATATCTTGTACTTGTTTGAACACCTTTTCATGTCAAAGTTGGCCTCTGTGCTTGTCAGTGTTGGAAAGACACGTTTTTGCACTGAGGTCTGCTTATTGTAAATATCTTGTACTTGTTTTTACACCTTTTAATGTCAAAATTGGCCTCTGCGCTTTTTCCGTGTTGGAAAGACTCTTTCTTGCACTGAGGTCTGCTTATTGTAAATATCTTGTACTTGTTTTTACACCTTTTAATGTCAAAGTTGGCCTCTGCGCTTCCTCAGTGTTAGAAAGACTCTTTCTTGCACTGAGGTCTGCTTATTGTAAATATCTTGTACTTGTTTGAACACCTTTTCATGTCAAAGTTGGCCTCTGTGCTTGTCAGTGTTGGAAAGACACGTTTTTGCACTGAGGTCTGCTTATTGTAAATATCTTGTACTTGTTTGAACACCTTTTATGTCAAAGTTGGCCTCTGTGCTTTTCAGTGTTGGAAAGACTCTTTCTTGCACTGAGGTCTGCTTATTGTAAATATCTTGTACTTGTTTGAACACCTTTTAATGTCAAAGTTGGCCTCTGTGCTTTTTCAGTGTTGGAAAGACTCTTTCTTGCACTGAGGTCTGCTTATTGTAAATATCTTGTACTTGTTTGAACACCTTTTAATGTCAAAGTTGGCCTCTGTGCTTTTCAGTGTTGGAAAGACTCTTTCTTGCACTGAGGTCTGCTTATTGTAAATATCTTGTACTTGTTTGAACACCTTTTATGTCAAAGTTGGCCTCTGTGCTTTTTCAGTGTTGGAAAGACTCTTTCTTGCACTGAGGTCTGCTTATTGTAAATATCTTGTACTTGATTTTACACCTTTTAATGTCAAAGTTGGCCTCTGCGCTTCTGCAGTGTTAGAAAGACTCTTTCTTGCACCGAGGTCTGCTTATTGTAAATATCTTGTACTTGTTTGAACACCTTTTCATGTCAAAGTTGGCCTCTGTGCTTGTCAGTGTTGGAAAGACACGTTTTTGCACTGAGGTCTGCTTATTGTAAATATCTTGTACTTGTTTGAACACCTTTTAATGTCAAAGTTGGCCTCTGAGCTTATCAGTGATGGAAAGACTCTTTCTTGCACTGAGGTCTGCTTATTGTAAATATCTTGTACTTGTTTGAACACCTTTTCATGTCAAAGTTGGCCTCTGAGCTTATCAGTGATGGAAAGACTCTTTCTTGCACTGAGGTCTGCTTATTGTAAATATCTTGTACTTGTTTTTACACCTTTTAATGTCAAAGTTGGCCTCTGTGCTTTTTCCGTGTTGGAAAGACTCTTTCTTGCACTGAGGTCTGCTTATTGTAAATATCTTGTACTTATTTGAACACCTTTTAATGTCAAAGTTGGCCTCTGTGCTTTTTCAGTGTTGGAAAGACTCTTTCTTGCACTGAGGTCTGCTTATTGTAAATATCTTGTACTTGTTTGAACACCTTTTAATGTCAAAGTTGGCCTCTGTGCTTATCAGTGTTGGAAAGACTCTTTTCTTGCACTGAGGTCTGCTTATTGTAAATATCTTGTACTTGTTTGAACACCTTTTAATGTCAAAGTTGGCCTCTGTGCTTATCAGTGTTGGAAAGACTCTTTCTTGCACTGAGGTCTGCTTATTGTAAATATCTTGTACTTGTTTGAACACCTTTTCATGTCAAAGTTGGCCTCTGTGCTTCTGCAGTGTTAGAAAGACTCTTTCTTGCACTGAGGTCTGCTTATTGTAAATATCTTGTACTTGATTTTTACACCTTTTAATGTTAAATTTGGCCTCTTTGCTTTTTCCATTTTGGAAAGTCTCTTTCTTGCACTGAGGTCTGCTTATTGTAAATATCTTGTACTTGTTTGAACACCTTTTCATGTCAAAGTTGGCCTCTGTGCTTCTGTAGTGTTAGAAAGACTCTTTCTTGCACTGAGGTCTGCTTATTGTAAATATCTTGTACTTGATTTTTACACCTTTTAATGTCAAAGTTGGCCTCTGTGCTTTTTCAGTGTTGGAAAGACTCTTTCTTGCACTGAGGTCTGCTTATTGTAAATATCTTGTACTTGTTTTTACACCTTTTCATGTCAAAGTTGGCCTCTGAGCTTATCAGTGATGGAAAGACTCTTTCTTGCACTGAGGTCTGCTTATTGTAAATATCTTGTACTTGTTTGAACACTTTTTATGTCAAAGTTGGCCTCTGTGCTTATCAGTGATGGAAAGACTCTTTCTTGCACTGAGGTCTGCTTATTGTAAATATCTTGTACTTTTTTTTACACCTTTTAATGTCAAAGTTGGCCTCTGTGCTCATCAGTGTTGGAAAGACTCTTTCTTGCACTAAGGTCTGCTTATTGTAAATATCTTGTACTTTTTTTTACACCTTTTAATGTCAAAGTTGGCCTCTGCGCTTCCTCAGTGTTAGAAAGACTCTTTCTTGCACTGAGGTCTGCTTATTGTAAATATCTTGTACTTTTTTTTACACCTTTTAATGTCAAAGTTGGCCTCTGCGCTTCCTCAGTGTTAGAAAGACTCTTTCTTGCACTGAGGTCTGCTTATTGTAAATATCTTGTACTTGTTTGAACACCTTTTAATGTCAAAGTTGGCCTCTGTGCTTTTTCAGTGTTGGAAAGACTCTTTCTTGCACTGAGGTCTGCTTATTGTAAATATCTTGTACTTGTTTGAACACCTTTTAATGTCAAAGTTGGCCTCTGTGCTTTTCAGTGTTGGAAAGACTCTTTCTTGCACTGAGGTCTGCTTATTGTAAATATCTTGTACTTGTTTGAACACCTTTTAATGTCAAAGTTGGCCTCTGTGCTTTTTCAGTGTTGGAAAGACTCTTTCTTGCACTGAGGTCTGCTTATTGTAAATATCTTGTACTTGTTTGAACACCTTTTAATGTCAAAGTTGGCCTCTGTGCTTTTTCAGTGTTGGAAAGACTCTTTCTTGCACTGAGGTCTGCTTATTGTAAATATCTTGTACTTGTTTGAACACCTTTTAATGTCAAAGTTGGCCTCTGTGCTTTTTCAGTGTTGAAAAGACTCTTTCTTGCACTGAGGTCTGCTTATTGTAAATATCTTGTACTTGTTTTTACACCTTTTCATGTCAAAGTTGGCCTCTGAGCTTATCAGTGATGGAAAGACTCTTTCTTGCACTGAGGTCTGCTTATTGTAAATATCTTGTACTTGTTTGAACACCTTTTAATGTCAAAGTTGGCCTCTGTGCTTTTTCAGTGTTGGAAAGACTCTTTCTTGCACTGAGGTCTGCTTATTGTAAATATCTTGTACTTGTTTGAACACCTTTTAATGTCAAAGTTGGCCTCTGTGCTTTTCAGTGTTGGAAAGACTCTTTCTTGCACTGAGGTCTGCTTATTGTAAATATCTTGTACTTGTTTGAACACCTTTTAATGTCAAAGTTGGCCTCTGTGCTTTTTCAGTGTTGGAAAGACTCTTTCTTGCACTGAGGTCTGCTTATTGTAAATATCTTGTACTTGTTTTTACACTTTTTATGTCAAAGTTGGCCTCTGACCTTATCAGTGTTGGAAAGACTCTTTCTTGCACTGAGGTCTGCTTATTGTAAATATCTTGTACTTGTTTGAACACCTTTTAATGTCAAAGTTGGCCTCTGTGCTTATCAGTGTTGAAAAGACTCTTTCTTGCACTGAGGTCTGCTTATTGTAAATATCTTGTACTTGTTTTTACACCT
The DNA here is from genome assembly GCF_963969265.1 of Rhamphochromis sp. 'chilingali'. Classification (NCBI taxonomy): domain Eukaryota; kingdom Metazoa; phylum Chordata; class Actinopteri; order Cichliformes; family Cichlidae; genus Rhamphochromis; species Rhamphochromis sp. 'chilingali'. Next base: position 34,059,091 of record NC_137941.1, read on the forward strand.
TTTCATGTCAAAGTTGGCCTCTGTGCTTTTTCAGTGTTGGAAAGACTCTTTCTTGCACTGAGGTCTGCTTATTGTAAATATCTTGTACTTGTTTTTACACCTTTTCATGTCAAAGTTGGCCTCTGTGCTTTTTCAGTGTTGGAAAGACTCTTTCTTGCACTGAGGTCTGCTTATTGTAAATATCTTGTACTTTTTTGAACACCTTTTAATGTCAAAGTTGGCCTCTGCGCTTCCTCAGTGTTAGAAAGACTCTTTCTTGCACTGAGGTCTGCTTATTGTAAATATCTTGTACTTGTTTGAACACCTTTTCATGTCAAAGTTGGCCTCTGTGCTTGTCAGTGTTGGAAAGACTCTTTCTTGTACTGAGGTCTGCTTATTATAAATATCTTGTACTTGTTTTTACACCTTTTAATGTCAAAGTTGGCCTCTGTGCTTTTTCAGTGTTGGAAAGACTCTTTCTTGCACTGAGGTCTGCTTATTGTAAATATCTTGTACTTGTTTGAACACCTTTTAATGTCAAAGTTGGCCTCTGTGCTTATCAGTGTTGGAAAGACTCTTTCTTGCACTGAGGTCTGCTTATTGTAAATATCTTGTACTTGTTTGAACACCTTTTAATGTCAAAGTTGGCCTCTGTGCTTTTTCTGTGTTGGAAAGACTCTTTCTTGCACTGAGGTCTGCTTATTGTAAATATCTTGTACTTGTTTGAAGACCTTTTAATGTTAAAGTTGGCCTCTTTGCTTTTTCCGTGTTCGAAAGACTCTTTCTTGCACTGAGGTCTGCTTATTGTGAATATATTGTACTTGTTTTTATACCTTTTAATGTCAAAGTTGGCCTCTGTGCTTATCAGTGTTGGAAAGGCTCTTTCTTGCACTGAGGTCTGCTTATTGTAAATATCTTGTACTTGTTTGAACACCTTTTCATGTCAAAGTTGGCCTCTGCGCTTATCAGTGTTGGAAAGACTCTTTCTTGCACTGAGGTCTGCTTATTGTAAATATCTTGTACTTGTTTTTACACCTTTTCATGTCAAAGTTGGCCTCTGTGCTTTTTCTGTGTTGGAAAGACTCTTTCTTGCACTGAGGTCTGCTTATTGTAAATATCTTGTACTTGTTTGAACACCTTTTCATGTCAAAGTTGGCCTCTGAGCTTATCAGTGATGGAAAGACTCTTTCTTGCACTGAGGTCTGCTTATTGTAAATATCTTGTACTTGTTTGAAGACCTTTTAATGTTAAAGTTGGCCTCTTTGCTTTTTCCGTGTTCGAAAGACTCTTTCTTGCACTGAGGTCTGCTTATTGTGAATATATTGTACTTGTTTTTATACCTTTTAATGTCAAAGTTGGCCTCTGTGCTTATCAGTGTTGGAAAGGCTCTTTCTTGCACTGAGGTCTGCTTATTGTAAATATCTTGTACTTGTTTGAACACCTTTTCTTGTCAAAGTTGGCCTCTGCGCTTATCAGTGTTGGAAAGACTCTTTCTTGCACTGAGGTCTGCTTATTGTAAATATCTTGTACTTGTTTTTACACCTTTTCATGTCAAAGTTGGCCTCTGTGCTTATCAGTGTTGGAAAGACTCTTTCTTGCACTGAGGTCTGCTTATTGTAAATATCTTGTACTTGTTTTTACACCTTTTCATGTCAAAGTTGGCCTCTGTGCTTATCAGTGTTGGAAAGACTCTTTCTTGCACTGAGGTCTGCTTATTGTAAATATCTTGTACTTGTTTTTACACCTTTTCATGTCAAAGTTGGCCTCTGCGCTTCCTCAGTGTTGAAAAGACTCTTTCTTGCACTGAGGTCTGCTTATTGTAAATATCTTGTACTTGTTTGAACACCTTTTCATGTCAAAGTTGGCCTCTGTGCTTATCAGTGTTGGAAAGACTCTTTCTTGCACTGAGGTCTGCTTATTGTAAATATCTTGTACTTGTTTGAACACCTTTTCATGTCAAAGTTGGCCTCTGTGCTTGTCAGTGTTGGAAAGACACGTTTTTGCACTGAGGTCTGCTTATTGTAAATATCTTGTACTTGTTTGAACACCTTTTAATGTCAAAGTTGGCCTCTGTGCTTTTTCTGTGTTGGAAAGACTCTTTCTTGCACTGAGGTCTGCTTATTGTAAATATCTTGTACTTGTTTTTACACTTTTTATGTCAAAGTTGGCCTCTGACCTTATCAGTGTTGGAAAGACTCTTTCTTGCACTGAGGTCTGCTTATTGTAAATATCTTGTACTTGTTTGAAGACCTTTTAATGTTAAAGTTGGCCTCTTTGCTTTTTCCATGTTCGAAAGACTCTTTCTTGCACTGAGGTCTGCTTATTGTAAATATCTTGTACTTGATTTTACACCTTTTAATGTCAAAGTTGGCCTCTGTGCTTTTTCAGTGTTGGAAAGACTCTTTCTTGCACTGAGGTCTGCTTATTGTGAATATCTTGTACTTGTTTGAACACCTTTTAATGTCAAAGTTGGCCTCTGTGCTTATCAGTGTTGGAAAGGCTCTTTCTTTCACTGAGGTCTGCTTATTGTAAATATCTTGTACTTGTTTGAACACCTTTTAATGTCAAAGTTGGCCTCTGTGCTTTTTCTGTGTTGGAAAGACTCTTTCTTGCACTGAGGTCTGCTTATTGTAAATATCTTGTACTTGTTTTTACACTTTTTATGTCAAAGTTGGCCTCTGACCTTATCAGTGTTGGAAAGACTCTTTCTTGCACTGAGGTCTGCTTATTGTAAATATCTTGTACTTGTTTGAAGACCTTTTAATGTTAAAGTTGGCCTCTTTGCTTTTTCCATGTTCGAAAGACTCTTTCTTGCACTGAGGTCTGCTTATTGTAAATATCTTGTACTTGATTTTACACCTTTTAATGTCAAAGTTGGCCTCTGTGCTTTTTCAGTGTTGGAAAGACTCTTTCTTGCACTGAGGTCTGCTTATTGTGAATATCTTGTACTTGTTTGAACACCTTTTAATGTCAAAGTTGGCCTCTGTGCTTATCAGTGTTGGAAAGACTCTTTCTTGCACTGAGGTCTGCTTATTGTAAATATCTTGTACTTGTTTGAACACCTTTTCATGTCAAAGTTGGCCTCTGTGCTTGTCAGTGTTGGAAAGACACGTTTTTGCACTGAGGTCTGCTTATTGTAAATATCTTGTACTTGTTTGAACACCTTTTAATGTCAAAGTTGGCCTCTGTGCTTTTTCTGTGTTGGAAAGACTCTTTCTTGCACTGAGGTCTGCTTATTGTAAATATCTTGTACTTGTTTTTACACTTTTTATGTCAAAGTTGGCCTCTGACCTTATCAGTGTTGGAAAGACTCTTTCTTGCACTGAGGTCTGCTTATTGTAAATATCTTGTACTTGTTTGAAGACCTTTTAATGTTAAAGTTGGCCTCTTTGCTTTTTCCATGTTCGAAAGACTCTTTCTTGCACTGAGGTCTGCTTATTGTAAATATCTTGTACTTGATTTTACACCTTTTAATGTCAAAGTTGGCCTCTGTGCTTTTTCAGTGTTGGAAAGACTCTTTCTTGCACTGAGGTCTGCTTATTGTGAATATCTTGTACTTGTTTGAACACCTTTTAATGTCAAAGTTGGCCTCTGTGCTTATCAGTGTTGGAAAGGCTCTTTCTTTCACTGAGGTCTGCTTATTGTAAATATCTTGTACTTGTTTTTACACCTTTTCATGTCAAAGTTGGCCTCTGTGCTTATCAGTGTTGGAAAGACTCTTTCTTGCACTGAGGTCTGCTTATTGTAAATATCTTGTACTTGTTTGAACACCTTTTCATGTCAAAGTTGGCCTCTGAGCTTATCAGTGATGGAAAGACTCTTTCTTGCACTGAGGTCTGCTTATTGTAAATATCTTGTACTTGTTTGAAGACCTTTTAATGTTAAAGTTGGCCTCTTTGCTTTTTCCGTGTTCGAAAGACTCTTTCTTGCACTGAGGTCTGCTTATTGTGAATATATTGTACTTGTTTTTATACCTTTTAATGTCAAAGTTGGCCTCTGTGCTTATCAGTGTTGGAAAGGCTCTTTCTTGCACTGAGGTCTGCTTATTGTAAATATCTTGTACTTGTTTGAACACCTTTTCATGTCAAAGTTGGCCTCTGCGCTTATCAGTGTTGGAAAGACTCTTTCTTGCACTGAGGTCTGCTTATTGTAAATATCTTGTACTTGTTTTTACACCTTTTCATGTCAAAGTTGGCCTCTGTGCTTATCAGTGTTGGAAAGACTCTTTCTTGCACTGAGGTCTGCTTATTGTAAATATCTTGTACTTGTTTTTACACCTTTTCATGTCAAAGTTGGCCTCTGTGCTTATCAGTGTTGGAAAGACTCTTTCTTGCACTGAGGTCTGCTTATTGTAAATATCTTGTACTTGTTTTTACACCTTTTCATGTCAAAGTTGGCCTCTGCGCTTCCTCAGTGTTGAAAAGACTCTTTCTTGCACTGAGGTCTGCTTATTGTAAATATCTTGTACTTGTTTGAACACCTTTTCATGTCAAAGTTGGCCTCTGTGCTTATCAGTGTTGGAAAGACTCTTTCTTGCACTGAGGTCTGCTTATTGTAAATATCTTGTACTTGTTTGAACACCTTTTCATGTCAAAGTTGGCCTCTGTGCTTGTCAGTGTTGGAAAGACACGTTTTTGCACTGAGGTCTGCTTATTGTAAATATCTTGTACTTGTTTGAACACCTTTTAATGTCAAAGTTGGCCTCTGTGCTTTTTCTGTGTTGGAAAGACTCTTTCTTGCACTGAGGTCTGCTTATTGTAAATATCTTGTACTTGTTTTTACACTTTTTATGTCAAAGTTGGCCTCTGACCTTATCAGTGTTGGAAAGACTCTTTCTTGCACTGAGGTCTGCTTATTGTAAATATCTTGTACTTGTTTGAAGACCTTTTAATGTTAAAGTTGGCCTCTTTGCTTTTTCCATGTTCGAAAGACTCTTTCTTGCACTGAGGTCTGCTTATTGTGAATATCTTGTACTTGTTTGAACACCTTTTAATGTCAAAGTTGGCCTCTGTGCTTATCAGTGTTGGAAAGGCTCTTTCTTTCACTGAGGTCTGCTTATTGTAAATATCTTGTACTTGTTTTTACACCTTTTCATGTCAAAGTTGGCCTCTGTGCTTATCAGTGTTGGAAAGACTCTTTCTTGCACTGAGGTCTGCTTATTGTAAATATCTTGTACTTGTTTGAACACCTTTTCATGTCAAAGTTGGCCTCTGAGCTTATCAGTGATGGAAAGACTCTTTCTTGCACTGAGGTCTGCTTATTGTAAATATCTTGTACTTGTTTGAAGACCTTTTAATGTTAAAGTTGGCCTCTTTGCTTTTTCCGTGTTCGAAAGACTCTTTCTTGCACTGAGGTCTGCTTATTGTGAATATATTGTACTTGTTTTTATACCTTTTAATGTCAAAGTTGGCCTCTGTGCTTATCAGTGTTGGAAAGGCTCTTTCTTGCACTGAGGTCTGCTTATTGTAAATATCTTGTACTTGTTTGAACACCTTTTCATGTCAAAGTTGGCCTCTGCGCTTATCAGTGTTGGAAAGACTCTTTCTTGCACTGAGGTCTGCTTATTGTAAATATCTTGTACTTGTTTTTACACCTTTTCATGTCAAAGTTGGCCTCTGTGCTTATCAGTGTTGGAAAGACTCTTTCTTGCACTGAGGTCTGCTTATTGTAAATATCTTGTACTTGTTTTTACACCTTTTCATGTCAAAGTTGGCCTCTGTGCTTATCAGTGTTGGAAAGACTCTTTCTTGCACTGAGGTCTGCTTATTGTAAATATCTTGTACTTGTTTTTACACCTTTTCATGTCAAAGTTGGCCTCTGCGCTTCCTCAGTGTTGAAAAGACTCTTTCTTGCACTGAGGTCTGCTTATTGTAAATATCTTGTACTTGTTTGAACACCTTTTCATGTCAAAGTTGGCCTCTGTGCTTATCAGTGTTGGAAAGACTCTTTCTTGCACTGAGGTCTGCTTATTGTAAATATCTTGTACTTGTTTGAACACCTTTTCATGTCAAAGTTGGCCTCTGTGCTTGTCAGTGTTGGAAAGACACGTTTTTGCACTGAGGTCTGCTTATTGTAAATATCTTGTACTTGTTTGAACACCTTTTAATGTCAAAGTTGGCCTCTGTGCTTTTTCTGTGTTGGAAAGACTCTTTCTTGCACTGAGGTCTGCTTATTGTAAATATCTTGTACTTGTTTTTACACTTTTTATGTCAAAGTTGGCCTCTGACCTTATCAGTGTTGGAAAGACTCTTTCTTGCACTGAGGTCTGCTTATTGTAAATATCTTGTACTTGTTTGAAGACCTTTTAATGTTAAAGTTGGCCTCTTTGCTTTTTCCATGTTCGAAAGACTCTTTCTTGCACTGAGGTCTGCTTATTGTGAATATCTTGTACTTGTTTGAACACCTTTTAATGTCAAAGTTGGCCTCTGTGCTTATCAGTGTTGGAAAGGCTCTTTCTTTCACTGAGGTCTGCTTATTGTAAATATCTTGTACTTGTTTTTACACCTTTTCATGTCAAAGTTGGCCTCTGTGCTTATCAGTGTTGGAAAGACTCTTTCTTGCACTGAGGTCTGCTTATTGTAAATATCTTGTACTTGTTTTTACACCTTTTCATGTCAAAGTTGGCCTCTGTGCTTATCAGTGTTGGAAAGGCTCTTTCTTGCACTGAGGTCTGCTTATTGTAAATATCTTGTACTTGTTTGAACACCTTTTCATGTCAAAGTTGGCCTCTGCGCTTATCAGTGTTGGAAAGACTCTTTCTTGCACTGAGGTCTGCTTATTGTAAATATCTTGTACTTGTTTTTACACCTTTTCATGTCAAAGTTGGCCTCTGTGCTTTTTCTGTGTTGGAAAGACTCTTTCTTGCACTGAGGTCTGCTTATTGTAAATATCTTGTACTTGTTTGAACACCTTTTCATGTCAAAGTTGGCCTCTGAGCTTATCAGTGATGGAAAGACTCTTTCTTGCACTGAGGTCTGCTTATTGTAAATATCTTGTACTTGTTTGAAGACCTTTTAATGTTAAAGTTGGCCTCTTTGCTTTTTCCGTGTTCGAAAGACTCTTTCTTGCACTGAGGTCTGCTTATTGTGAATATATTGTACTTGTTTTTATACCTTTTAATGTCAAAGTTGGCCTCTGTGCTTATCAGTGTTGGAAAGGCTCTTTCTTGCACTGAGGTCTGCTTATTGTAAATATCTTGTACTTGTTTGAACACCTTTTCATGTCAAAGTTGGCCTCTGCGCTTATCAGTGTTGGAAAGACTCTTTCTTGCACTGAGGTCTGCTTATTGTAAATATCTTGTACTTGTTTTTACACCTTTTCATGTCAAAGTTGGCCTCTGTGCTTATCAGTGTTGGAAAGACTCTTTCTTGCACTGAGGTCTGCTTATTGTAAATATCTTGTACTTGTTTTTACACCTTTTCATGTCAAAGTTGGCCTCTGTGCTTATCAGTGTTGGAAAGACTCTTTCTTGCACTGAGGTCTGCTTATTGTAAATATCTTGTACTTGTTTTTACACCTTTTCATGTCAAAGTTGGCCTCTGCGCTTCCTCAGTGTTGAAAAGACTCTTTCTTGCACTGAGGTCTGCTTATTGTAAATATCTTGTACTTGTTTGAACACCTTTTCATGTCAAAGTTGGCCTCTGTGCTTATCAGTGTTGGAAAGACTCTTTCTTGCACTGAGGTCTGCTTATTGTAAATATCTTGTACTTGTTTGAACACCTTTTCATGTCAAAGTTGGCCTCTGTGCTTGTCAGTGTTGGAAAGACACGTTTTTGCACTGAGGTCTGCTTATTGTAAATATCTTGTACTTGTTTGAACACCTTTTAATGTCAAAGTTGGCCTCTGTGCTTTTTCTGTGTTGGAAAGACTCTTTCTTGCACTGAGGTCTGCTTATTGTAAATATCTTGTACTTGTTTTTACACTTTTTATGTCAAAGTTGGCCTCTGACCTTATCAGTGTTGGAAAGACTCTTTCTTGCACTGAGGTCTGCTTATTGTAAATATCTTGTACTTGTTTGAAGACCTTTTAATGTTAAAGTTGGCCTCTTTGCTTTTTCCATGTTCGAAAGACTCTTTCTTGCACTGAGGTCTGCTTATTGTAAATATCTTGTACTTGATTTTACACCTTTTAATGTCAAAGTTGGCCTCTGTGCTTTTTCAGTGTTGGAAAGACTCTTTCTTGCACTGAGGTCTGCTTATTGTGAATATCTTGTACTTGTTTGAACACCTTTTAATGTCAAAGTTGGCCTCTGTGCTTATCAGTGTTGGAAAGGCTCTTTCTTTCACTGAGGTCTGCTTATTGTAAATATCTTGTACTTGTTTGAACACCTTTTAATGTCAAAGTTGGCCTCTGTGCTTTTTCTGTGTTGGAAAGACTCTTTCTTGCACTGAGGTCTGCTTATTGTAAATATCTTGTACTTGTTTTTACACTTTTTATGTCAAAGTTGGCCTCTGACCTTATCAGTGTTGGAAAGACTCTTTCTTGCACTGAGGTCTGCTTATTGTAAATATCTTGTACTTGTTTGAAGACCTTTTAATGTTAAAGTTGGCCTCTTTGCTTTTTCCATGTTCGAAAGACTCTTTCTTGCACTGAGGTCTGCTTATTGTAAATATCTTGTACTTGATTTTACACCTTTTAATGTCAAAGTTGGCCTCTGTGCTTTTTCAGTGTTGGAAAGACTCTTTCTTGCACTGAGGTCTGCTTATTGTGAATATCTTGTACTTGTTTGAACACCTTTTAATGTCAAAGTTGGCCTCTGTGCTTATCAGTGTTGGAAAGACTCTTTCTTGCACTGAGGTCTGCTTATTGTAAATATCTTGTACTTGTTTGAACACCTTTTCATGTCAAAGTTGGCCTCTGTGCTTGTCAGTGTTGGAAAGACACGTTTTTGCACTGAGGTCTGCTTATTGTAAATATCTTGTACTTGTTTGAACACCTTTTAATGTCAAAGTTGGCCTCTGTGCTTTTTCTGTGTTGGAAAGACTCTTTCTTGCACTGAGGTCTGCTTATTGTAAATATCTTGTACTTGTTTTTACACTTTTTATGTCAAAGTTGGCCTCTGACCTTATCAGTGTTGGAAAGACTCTTTCTTGCACTGAGGTCTGCTTATTGTAAATATCTTGTACTTGTTTGAAGACCTTTTAATGTTAAAGTTGGCCTCTTTGCTTTTTCCATGTTCGAAAGACTCTTTCTTGCACTGAGGTCTGCTTATTGTAAATATCTTGTACTTGATTTTACACCTTTTAATGTCAAAGTTGGCCTCTGTGCTTTTTCAGTGTTGGAAAGACTCTTTCTTGCACTGAGGTCTGCTTATTGTGAATATCTTGTACTTGTTTGAACACCTTTTAATGTCAAAGTTGGCCTCTGTGCTTATCAGTGTTGGAAAGGCTCTTTCTTTCACTGAGGTCTGCTTATTGTAAATATCTTGTACTTGTTTTTACACCTTTTCATGTCAAAGTTGGCCTCTGTGCTTATCAGTGTTGGAAAGACTCTTTCTTGCACTGAGGTCTGCTTATTGTAAATATCTTGTACTTGTTTGAACACCTTTTCATGTCAAAGTTGGCCTCTGAGCTTATCAGTGATGGAAAGACTCTTTCTTGCACTGAGGTCTGCTTATTGTAAATATCTTGTACTTGTTTGAAGACCTTTTAATGTTAAAGTTGGCCTCTTTGCTTTTTCCGTGTTCGAAAGACTCTTTCTTGCACTGAGGTCTGCTTATTGTGAATATATTGTACTTGTTTTTATACCTTTTAATGTCAAAGTTGGCCTCTGTGCTTATCAGTGTTGGAAAGGCTCTTTCTTGCACTGAGGTCTGCTTATTGTAAATATCTTGTACTTGTTTGAACACCTTTTCATGTCAAAGTTGGCCTCTGCGCTTATCAGTGTTGGAAAGACTCTTTCTTGCACTGAGGTCTGCTTATTGTAAATATCTTGTACTTGTTTTTACACCTTTTCATGTCAAAGTTGGCCTCTGTGCTTATCAGTGTTGGAAAGACTCTTTCTTGCACTGAGGTCTGCTTATTGTAAATATCTTGTACTTGTTTTTACACCTTTTCATGTCAAAGTTGGCCTCTGTGCTTATCAGTGTTGGAAAGACTCTTTCTTGCACTGAGGTCTGCTTATTGTAAATATCTTGTACTTGTTTTTACACCTTTTCATGTCAAAGTTGGCCTCTGCGCTTCCTCAGTGTTGAAAAGACTCTTTCTTGCACTGAGGTCTGCTTATTGTAAATATCTTGTACTTGTTTGAACACCTTTTCATGTCAAAGTTGGCCTCTGTGCTTATCAGTGTTGGAAAGACTCTTTCTTGCACTGAGGTCTGCTTATTGTAAATATCTTGTACTTGTTTGAACACCTTTTCATGTCAAAGTTGGCCTCTGTGCTTGTCAGTGTTGGAAAGACACGTTTTTGCACTGAGGTCTGCTTATTGTAAATATCTTGTACTTGTTTGAACACCTTTTAATGTCAAAGTTGGCCTCTGTGCTTTTTCTGTGTTGGAAAGACTCTTTCTTGCACTGAGGTCTGCTTATTGTAAATATCTTGTACTTGTTTTTACACTTTTTATGTCAAAGTTGGCCTCTGACCTTATCAGTGTTGGAAAGACTCTTTCTTGCACTGAGGTCTGCTTATTGTAAATATCTTGTACTTGTTTGAAGACCTTTTAATGTTAAAGTTGGCCTCTTTGCTTTTTCCATGTTCGAAAGACTCTTTCTTGCACTGAGGTCTGCTTATTGTGAATATCTTGTACTTGTTTGAACACCTTTTAATGTCAAAGTTGGCCTCTGTGCTTATCAGTGTTGGAAAGGCTCTTTCTTTCACTGAGGTCTGCTTATTGTAAATATCTTGTACTTGTTTTTACACCTTTTCATGTCAAAGTTGGCCTCTGTGCTTATCAGTGTTGGAAAGACTCTTTCTTGCACTGAGGTCTGCTTATTGTAAATATCTTGTACTTGTTTTTACACCTTTTCATGTCAAAGTTGGCCTCTGTGCTTATCAGTGTTGGAAAGACTCTTTCTTGCACTAAGGTCTGCTTATTGTAAATATCTTGTACTTTTTTTTACACCTTTTAATGTCAAAGTTGGCCTCTGTGCTCATCAGTGTTGGAAAGACTCTTTCTTGCACTAAGGTCTGCTTATTGTAAATATCTTGTACTTGTTTTTACACCTTTTCATGTCAAAGTTGGCCTCTGTGCTTATCAGTGTTGGAAAGACTCTTTCTTGCACTAAGGTCTGCTTATTGTAAATATCTTGTACTTTTTTTTACACCTTTTCATGTCAAAGTTGGCCTCTGTGCTCATCAGTGTTGGAAAGACTCTTTCTTGCACTAAGGTCTGCTTATTGTAAATATCTTGTACTTGTTTTTACACCTTTTAATGTCAAAGTTGGCCTCTGTGCTTATCAGTGTTGGAAAGACTCTTTCTTGCACTAAGGTCTGCTTATTGTAAATATCTTGTACTTTTTTTTACACCTTTTAATGTCAAAGTTGGTCTCTGCGCTTCCTCAGTGTTAGAAAGACTCTTTCTTGCACTGAGGTCTGCTTATTGTAAATATCTTGTACTTGTTTGAACACCTTTTAATGTCAAAGTTGGCCTCTGTGCTTTTTCAGTGTTAGAAAGACTCTTTCTTGCACTGAGGTCTGCTTATTGTAAATATCTTGTACTTGTTTGAACACCTTTTAATGTCAAAGTTGGCCTCTGTGCTTTTTCAGTGTTGGAAAGACTCTTTCTTGCACTGAGGTCTGCTTATTGTAAATATCTTGTACTTGTTTGAACACCTTTTAATGTCAAAGTTGGCCTCTGTGGTTTTCAGTGTTGGAAAGACTCTTTCTTGCACTGAGGTCTGCTTATTGTAAATATCTTGTACTTGTTTTTACACTTTTTATGTCAAAGTTGGCCTCTGTGCTTTTCAGTGTTGGAAAGACTCTTTCTTGCACTGAGGTCTGCTTATTGTAAATATCTTGTACTTGTTTGAACACCTTTTAATGTCAAAGTTGGCCTCTGTGCTTTTCAGTGTTGGAAAGACTCTTTCTTGCACTGAGGTCTGCTTATTGTAAATATCTTGTACTTGTTTGAACACCTTTTCATGTCAAAGTTGGCCTCTGTGCTTCTGCAGTGTTAGAAAGACTCTTTCTTGCACTGAGGGCTGCTTATTGTAAATATCTTTTACTTGTTTGAAGACCTTTTAATGTTAAAGTTGGCCTCTTTGCTTTTTCCGTGTTGGAAAGACTCTTTCTTGCACTGAGGTCTGCTTATTGTAAATATCTTGTACTTGATTTTTACACCTTTTCATGTCAAAGTTGGCCTCTGTGCTTTTTCAGTGTTGAAAAGACTCTTTCTTGCACTGAGATCTGCTTATTGTAAATATCTTGTACTTGTTTTTATAACTTTTAATGTCAAAGTTGGCCTCTGTGCTTATCAGTGTTGGAAAGGCTCTTTCTTGCACTGAGGTCTGCTTATTGTAAATATCTTGTACTTGTTTTTACACCTTTTCATGTCAAAGTTGGCCTCTGTGCTTATCAGTGTTGGAAAGACTCTTTCTTGCACTAAGGTCTGCTTATTGTAAATATCTTGTACTTTTTTTTACACCTTTTAATGTCAAAGTTGGCCTCTGTGCTCATCAGTGTTGGAAAGACTCTTTCTTGCACTAAGGTCTGCTTATTGTAAATATCTTGTACTTTTTTTTACACCTTTTAATGTCAAAGTTGGCCTCTGCGCTTCCTCAGTGTTAGAAAGACTCTTTCTTGCACTGAGGTCTGCTTATTGTAAATATCTTGTACTTGTTTTTACACCTTTTAATGTCAAAGTTGGCCTCTGCGCTTATCAGTGTTGGAAAGACTCTTTCTTGCACTGAGGTCTGCTTATTGTAAATATCTTGTACTTGTTTGAACACCTTTTAATGTCAAAGTTGGCCTCTGTGCTTTTTCTGTGTTGGAAAGACTCTTTCTTGCACTGAGGTCTGCTTATTGTAAATATCTTGTACTTGTTTTTACACCTTTTAATGTCAAAGTTGGCCTCTGTGCTTATCAGTGTTGGAAAGACTCTTTCTTGCACTGAGGTCTGCTTATTGTAAATATCTTGTACTTGTTTGAAGACCTTTTAATGTTAAAGTTGGCCTCTTTGCTTTTTCCATGTTCGAAAGACTCTTTCTTGCACTGAGGTCTGCTTATTGTAAATATCTTGTACTTTTTTTTACACCTTTTAATGTCAAAGTTGGCCTCTGTGCTTTTTCAGTGTTGGAAAGACTCTTTCTTGCACTGAGGTCTGCTTATTGTAAATATCTTGTACTTGTTTGAAGACCTTTTAATGTTAAAGTTGGCCTCTTTGCTTTTTCCATGTTCGAAAGACTCTTTCTTGCACTGAGGTCTGCTTATTGTAAATATCTTGTACTTTTTTTTTACACCTTTTAATGTCAAAGTTGGCCTCTGTGCTTATCAGTGTTAGAAAGACTCTTTCTTGCACTGAGGTCTGCTTATTGTAAATATCTTGTACTTGTTTGAACACCTTTTAATGTCAAAGTTGGCCTCTGTGCTTTTTCAGTGTTAGAAAGACTCTTTCTTGCACTAAGGTCTGCTTATTGTAAATATCTTGTACTTGTTTTTACACCTTTTCATGTCAAAGTTGGCCTCTGTGCTTTTTCAGTGTTGGAAAGACTCTTTCTTGCACTGAGGTCTGCTTATTGTAAATATCTTGTACTTGTTTGAACACCTTTTCATGTCAAAGTTGGCCTCTGTGCTTTTCAGTGTTGGAAAGACTCTTTCTTGCACTGAGGTCTGCTTATTGTAAATATCTTGTACTTGTTTTTACACTTTTTATGTCAAAGTTGGCCTCTGTGCTTTTCAGTGTTGGAAAGACTCTTTCTTGCACTGAGGTCTGCTTATTGTAAATATCTTGTACTTGTTTTTACACCTTTTCATGTCAAAGTTGGCCTCTGAGCTTATCAGTGATGGAAAGACTCTTTCTTGCACTGAGGTCTGCTTATTGTAAATATCTTGTACTTGTTTTTACACTTTTTATGTCAAAGTTGGCCTCTGTGCTTTTCAGTGTTGGAAAGACTCTTTCTTGCACTGAGGTCTGCTTATTGTAAATATCTTGTACTTGTTTTTACACCTTTTAATGTCAAAGTTGGCCTCTGTGCTTATCAGTGTTGGAAAGACTCTTTCTTGCACTAAGGTCTGCTTATTGTAAATATCTTGTACTTGTTTTTACACCTTTTCATGTCAAAGTTGGCCTCTGTGCTTTTTCAGTGTTGGAAAGACTCTTTCTTGCACTGAGGTCTGCTTATTGTAAATATCTTGTACTTGTTTGAACACCTTTTAATGTCAAAGTTGGCCTCTGTGCTTTTCAGTGTTGGAAAGACTCTTTCTTGCACTGAGGTCTGCTTATTGTAAATATCTTGTACTTGTTTGAACACCTTTTCATGTCAAAGTTGGCCTCTGTGCTTCTGCAGTGTTAGAAAGACTCTTTCTTGCACTGAGGGCTGCTTATTGTAAATATCTTTTAGTTGTTTGAAGACCTTTTAATGTTAAAGTTGGCCTCTTTGCTTTTTCCGTGTTGGAAAGACTCTTTCTTGCACTGAGGTCTGCTTATTGTAAATATCTTGTACTTGATTTTTACACCTTTTCATGTCAAAGTTGGCCTCTGTGCTTTTTCAGTGTTGAAAAGACTCTTTCTTGCACTGAGGTCTGCTTATTGTAAATATCTTGTACTTGATTTTTACACCTTTTCATGTCAAAGTTGGCCTCTGTGCTTATCAGTGTTGGAAAGACTCTTTCTTGCACTGAGGTCTGCTTATTGTAAATATCTTGTACTTGTTTTTACACCTTTTCATGTCAAAGTTGGCCTCTGTGCTTATCAGTGTTGGAAAGACTCTTTCTTGCACTAAGGTCTGCTTATTGTAAATATCTTGTACTTTTTTTTACACCTTTTAATGTCAAAGTTGGCCTCTGTGCTTTTTCAGTGTTGAAAAGACTCTTTCTTGCACTGAGGTCTGCTTATTGTAAATATCTTGTACTTGTTTTTACACCTTTTCATGTCAAAGTTGGCCTCTGTGCTTATCAGTGTTGGAAAGACTCTTTCTTGCACTAAGGTCTGCTTATTGTAAATATCTTGTACTTTTTTTTACACCTTTTAATGTCAAAGTTGGCCTCTGCGCTTCCTCAGTGTTAGAAAGACTCTTTCTTGCACTGAGGTCTGCTTATTGTAAATATCTTGTACTTTTTTTTACACCTTTTAATGTCAAAGTTGGCCTCTGCGCTTCCTCAGTGTTAGAAAGACTCTTTCTTGCACTGAGGTCTGCTTATTGTAAATATCTTGTACTTGTTTGAACACCTTTTCATGTCAAAGTTGGCCTCTGTGCTTTTTCAGTGTTGGAAAGACTCTTTCTTGCACTGAGGTCTGCTTATTGTAAATATCTTGTACTTGTTTGAACACCTTTTAATGTCAAAGTTGGCCTCTGTGCTTTTTCAGTGTTGGAAAGACTCTTTCTTGCACTGAGGTCTGCTTATTGTAAATATCTTGTACTTGTTTGAACACCTTTTAATGTCAAAGTTGGCCTCTGTGCTTATCAGTGTTGAAAAGACTCTTTCTTGCACTGAGGTCTGCTTATTGTAAATATCTTGTACTTGTTTTTACACTTTTTATGTCAAAGTTGGCCTCTGACCTTATCAGTGTTGGAAAGACTCTTTCTTGCACTGAGGTCTGCTTATTGTAAATATCTTGTACTTGTTTTTACACCTTTTAATGTCAAAGTTGGCCTTTGTGCTTATCAGTGTTGGAAAGACTCTTTCTTGCACTAAGGTCTGCTTATTGTAAATATCTTGTACTTGTTTTTACACCTTTTCATGTCAAAGTTGGCCTCTGTGCTTTTTCAGTGTTGGAAAGACTCTTTCTTGCACTGAGGTCTGCTTATTGTAAATATCTTGTACTTGTTTGAACACCTTTTAATGTCAAAGTTGGCCTCTGTGCTTTTCAGTGTTGGAAAGACTCTTTCTTGCACTGAGGTCTGCTTATTGTAAATATCTTGTACTTGTTTGAACACCTTTTAATGTCAAAGTTGGCCTCTGCGCTTCCTCAGTGTTAGAAAGACTCTTTCTTGCACTGAGGTCTGCTTATTGTAAATATCTTGTACTTGTTTGAACACCTTTTCATGTCAAAGTTGGCCTCTGTGCTTGTCAGTGTTGGAAAGACACGTTTTTGCACTGAGGTCTGCTTATTGTAAATATCTTGTACTTGTTTGAACACCTTTTAATGTCAAAGTTGGCCTCTGTGCTTTTTCAGTGTTGGAAAGACTCTTTCTTGCACTGAGGTCTGCTTATTGTAAATATCTTGTACTTGTTTGAACACCTTTTAATGTCAAAGTTGGCCTCTGTGCTTATCAGTGTTGGAAAGACTCTTTCTTGCACTGAGGTCTGCTTATTGTAAATATCTTGTACTTGTTTGAAGACCTTTTCATGTCAAAGTTGGCCTCTGTGCTTCTGCAGTGTTAGAAAGACTCTTTCTTGCACTGAGGGCTGCTTATTGTAAATATCTTGTACTTGTTTGAAGACCTTTTAATGTTAGAGTTGGCCTCTGTGCTTTTTCAGTGTTGGAAAGACTCTTTCTTGCACTGAGGTCTGCTTATTGTAAATATCTTATACTTGTTTGAACACCTTTTAATGTCAAAGTTGGCCTCTGCGCTTCCTCAGTGTTAGAAAGACTCTTTCTTGCACTGAGGTCTGCTTATTGTAAATATCTTATACTTGTTTGAACACCTTTTCATGTCAAAGTTGGCCTCTGTGCTTTTTCAGTGTTGGAAAGACACGTTTTTGCACTGAGGTCTGCTTATTGTAAATATCTTGTACTTGTTTGAACACCTTTTAACGTCAAAGTTGGCGTCTGTGCTTTTTCAGTGTTGGAAAGACTCTTTCTTGCACTGAGGTCTGCTTATTGTAAATATCTTGTACTTGTTTGAACACCTTTTAATGTCAAAGTTGGCCTCTGTGCTTTTCAGTGTTGGAAAGACTCTTTCTTGCACTGAGGTCTGCTTATTGTAAATATCTTGTACTTGTTTGAACACCTTTTAATGTCAAAGTTGGCCTCTGTGCTTTTTCAGTGTTGGAAAGACTCTTTCTTGCACTGAGGTCTGCTTATTGTAAATATCTTATACTTGTTTGAACACCTTTTAATGTCAAAGTTGGCCTCTGCGCTTCCTCAGTGTTAGAAAGACTCTTTCTTGCACTGAGGTCTGCTTATTGTAAATATCTTATACTTGTTTGAACACCTTTTCATGTCAAAGTTGGCCTCTGTGCTTTTTCAGTGTTGGAAAGACACGTTTTTGCACTGAGGTCTGCTTATTGTAAATATCTTGTACTTGTTTGAACACCTTTTAACGTCAAAGTTGGCCTCTGTGCTTTTTCAGTGTTGGAAAGACTCTTTCTTGCACTGAGGTCTGCTTATTGTAAATATCTTGTACTTGTTTGAACACCTTTTAATGTCAAAGTTGGCCTCTGTGCTTTTCAGTGTTGGAAAGACTCTTTCTTGCACTGAGGTCTGCTTATTGTAAATATCTTGTACTTGTTTGAACACCTTTTAATGTCAAAGTTGGCCTCTGCGCTTCCTCAGTGTTAGAAAGACTCTTTCTTGCACTGAGGTCTGCTTATTGTAAATATCTTGTACTTGTTTGAACACCTTTTCATGTCAAAGTTGGCCTCTGTGCTTGTCAGTGTTGGAAAGACACGTTTTTGCACTGAGGTCTGCTTATTGTAAATATCTTGTACTTGTTTGAACACCTTTTAATGTCAAAGTTGGCCTCTGTGCTTTTTCAGTGTTGGAAAGACTCTTTCTTGCACTGAGGTCTGCTTATTGTAAATATCTTGTACTTGTTTGAACACCTTTTAATGTCAAAGTTGGCCTCTGTGCTTATCAGTGTTGGAAAGACTCTTTCTTGCACTGAGGTCTGCTTATTGTAAATATCTTGTACTTGTTTGAAGACCTTTTCATGTCAAAGTTGGCCTCTGTGCTTCTGCAGTGTTAGAAAGACTCTTTCTTGCACTGAGGGCTGCTTATTGTAAATATCTTGTACTTGTTTGAAGACCTTTTAATGTTAGAGTTGGCCTCTGTGCTTTTTCAGTGTTGGAAAGACTCTTTCTTGCACTGAGGTCTGCTTATTGTAAATATCTTATACTTGTTTGAACACCTTTTAATGTCAAAGTTGGCCTCTGCGCTTCCTCAGTGTTAGAAAGACTCTTTCTTGCACTGAGGTCTGCTTATTGTAAATATCTTATACTTGTTTGAACACCTTTTCATGTCAAAGTTGGCCTCTGTGCTTTTTCAGTGTTGGAAAGACACGTTTTTGCACTGAGGTCTGCTTATTGTAAATATCTTGTACTTGTTTGAACACCTTTTAACGTCAAAGTTGGCGTCTGTGCTTTTTCAGTGTTGGAAAGACTCTTTCTTGCACTGAGGTCTGCTTATTGTAAATATCTTGTACTTGTTTGAACACCTTTTAATGTCAAAGTTGGCCTCTGTGCTTTTCAGTGTTGGAAAGACTCTTTCTTGCACTGAGGTCTGCTTATTGTAAATATCTTGTACTTGTTTGAACACCTTTTAATGTCAAAGTTGGCCTCTGTGCTTTTTCAGTGTTGGAAAGACTCTTTCTTGCACTGAGGTCTGCTTATTGTAAATATCTTATACTTGTTTGAACACCTTTTAATGTCAAAGTTGGCCTCTGCGCTTCCTCAGTGTTAGAAAGACTCTTTCTTGCACTGAGGTCTGCTTATTGTAAATATCTTATACTTGTTTGAACACCTTTTCATGTCAAAGTTGGCCTCTGTGCTTTTTCAGTGTTGGAAAGACACGTTTTTGCACTGAGGTCTGCTTATTGTAAATATCTTGTACTTGTTTGAACACCTTTTAACGTCAAAGTTGGCCTCTGTGCTTTTTCAGTGTTGGAAAGACTCTTTCTTGCACTGAGGTCTGCTTATTGTAAATATCTTGTACTTGTTTGAACACCTTTTAATGTCAAAGTTGGCCTCTGTGCTTTTCAGTGTTGGAAAGACTCTTTCTTGCACTGAGGTCTGCTTATTGTAAATATCTTGTACTTGTTTGAACACCTTTTAATGTCAAAGTTGGCCTCTGCGCTTCTGCAGTGTTAGAAAGACTCTTTCTTGCACTGAGGTCTGCTTATTGTAAATATCTTGTACTTGTTTGAACACCTTTTAATGTCAAAGTTGGCCTCTGTGCTTTTTCAGTGTTGAAAAGACTCTTTCTTGCACTGAGGTCTGCTTATTGTAAATATCTTGTACTTGTTTGAACACCTTTTAATGTCAAAGTTGGCCTCTGCGCTTCTGCAGTTTTAGAAAGACTCTTTCTTGCACTGAGGTCTGCTTATTGTAAATATCTTGTACTTGTTTGAACACCTTTTAATGTCAAAGTTGGCCTCTGTGCTTTTTCCGTGTTGGAAAGACTCTTTCTTGCACTGAGGTCTGCTTATTGTAAATATCTTGTACTTGTTTTTACACCTTTTCATGTCAAAGTTGGCCTCTGAGCTTATCAGTGATGGAAAGACTCTTTCTTGCACTGAGGTCTGCTTATTGTAAATATCTTGTACTTGTTTTTACACCTTTTCATGTCAAAGTTGGCCTCTGTGCTTTTCAGTGTTGGAAAGACTCTTTCTTGCACTGAGGTCTGCTTATTGTAAATATCTTGTACTTATTTGAACACCTTTTAATGTCAAAGTTGGCCTCTGTGCTTTTTCAGTGTTGGAAAGACTCTTTCTTGCACTGAGGTCTGCTTATTGTAAATATCTTGTACTTGTTTGAACACCTTTTAATGTCAAAGTTGGCCTCTGTGCTTATCAGTGTTGGAAAGACTCTTTCTTGCACTGAGGTCTGCTTATTGTAAATATCTTGTACTTGTTTGAACACCTTTTAACGTCAAAGTTGGCCTCTGTGCTTTTTCAGTGTTGGAAAGACTCTTTCTTGCACTGAGGTCTGCTTATTATAAATATCTTGTACTTGTTTGAACACCTTTTCATGTCAAAGTTGGCCTCTGTGCTTTTTCAGTGTTGGAAAGACTCTTTCTTGCACTGAGGTCTGCTTATTGTAAATATCTTGTACTTGTTTGAACACCTTTTCATGTCAAAGTTGGCCTCTGTGCTTTTTCAGTGTTGGAAAGACTCTTTCTTGCACTGAGGTCTGCTTATTGTAAATATCTTGTACTTGTTTTTACACCTTTTCATGTCAAAGTTGGCCTCTGTGCTTTTTCCGTGTTGGAAAGACTCTTTCTTGCACCGAAGTCTGCTTATTGTAAATATCTTGTACTTGTTTTTACACCTTTTCATGTCAAAGTTGGCCTCTGTGCTTATCAGTGTTGGAAAGACTCTTTCTTGCACTGAGGTCTGCTTATTGTGAATATCTTTTACTTGTTTGAACACCTTTTAATGTCAAAGTTGGCCTCTGTGCTTATCAGTGTTAGAAAGACTCTTTCTTGCACTGAGGTCTGCTTATTGTGAATATATTGTACTTGTTTTTATACCTTTTAATGTCAAAGTTGGCCTCTGTGCTTATCAGTGTTGGAAAGGCTCTTTCTTGCACTGAGGTCTGCTTATTGTAAATATCTTGTACTTGTTTTTACACCTTTTCATGTCAAAGTTGGCCTCTGTGCTTATCAGTGTTGGAAAGGCTCTTTCTTGCACTGAGGTCTGCTTATTGTAAATATCTTGTACTTGTTTTTACACCTTTTCATGTCAAAGTTGGCCTCTGTGCTTATCAGTGTTGGAAAGGCTCTTTCTTGCACTGAGGTCTGCTTTTTGTAAATATCTTGTACTTGTTTTTACACCTTTTCATGTCAAAGTTGGCCTCTGTGCTTATCAGTGTTGGAAAGGCTCTTTCTTGCACTGAGGTCTGCTTATTGTAAATATCTTGTACTTTTTTTTACACCTTTTAATGTCAAAGTTGGCCTCTGCGCTTCCTCAGTGTTAGAAAGACTCTTTCTTGCACTGAGGTCTGCTTATTGTAAATATCTTGTACTTGTTTGAACACCTTTTCATGTCAAAGTTGGCCTCTGTGCTTGTCAGTGTTGGAAAGACACGTTTTTGCACTGAGGTCTGCTTATTGTAAATATCTTGTACTTGTTTTTACACTTTTTATGTCAAAGTTGGCCTCTGACCTTATCAGTGTTGGAAAGACTCTTTCTTGCACTGAGGTCTGCTTATTGTAAATATCTTGTACTTGTTTTTACACCTTTTCATGTCAAAGTTGGCCTCTGTTCTTTTTCAGTGTTGGAAAGACTCTTTCTTGCACTGAGGTCTGCTTATTGTAAATATCTTGTACTTGTTTGAACACCTTTTAATGTCAAAGTTGGCCTCTGTGCTTATCAGTGTTGGAAAGACTCTTTCTTGCACTGAGGTCTGCTTATTGTAAATATCTTGTACTTGTTTGAACACCTTTTCATGTCAAAGTTGGCCTCTGTGCTTCTGCAGTGTTGGAAAGACTCTTTCTTGCACTGAGGTCTGCTTATTGTAAATATCTTGTACTTGTTTGAAGACCTTTTAATGTTAAAGTTGGCCTCTTTGCTTTTTCCGTGTTGGAAAGACTCTTTCTTGCACTGAGGTCTGCTTATTGTAAATATCTTGTACTTGATTTTTACACCTTTTCATGTCAAAGTTGGCCTCTGTGCTTTTTCAGTGTTGAAAAGACTCTTTCTTGCACTGAGGTCTGCTTATTGTAAATATCTTGTACTTGATTTTTACACCTTTTAATGTCAAAGTTGGCCTCTGTGCTTTTTCAGTGTTGAAAAGACTCTTTCTTGCACTGAGGTCTGCTTATTGTAAATATCTTGTACTTGTTTGAACACCTTTTAATGTCAAAGTTGGCCTCTGTGCTTATCAGTGTTGGAAAGACTCTTCCTTGCACTAAGGTCTGCTTATTGTAAATATCTTGTACTTGTTTTTACACCTTTTAATGTCAAAGTTGGCCTCTCTGCTCATCAGTGTTGGAAAGACTCTTTCTTGCACTAAGGTCTGCTTATTGTAAATATCTTGTACTTGTTTTTACACCTTTTAATGTCAAAGTTGGCCTCTGCGCTTCTGCAGTTTTAGAAAGACTCTTTCTTGCACTGAGGTCTGCTTATTGTAAATATCTTGTACTTGTTTGAACACCTTTTCATGTCAAAGTTGGCCTCTGTGCTTTTCCGTGTTGGAAAGACTCTTTCTTGCACTGAGGTCTGCTTATTGTAAATATCTTGTACTTGTTTGAACACCTTTTAATGTCAAAGTTGGCCTCTGTGCTTTTTCCGTGTTGGAAAGACTCTTTCTTGCACTGAGGTCTGCTTATTGTAAATATCTTGTACTTGTTTTTACACCTTTTCATGTCAAAGTTGGCCTCTGTGCTTTTTCAGTGTTGGAAAGACACGTTTTTGCACTGAGGTCTGCTTATTGTAAATATCTTGTACTTGTTTGAACACCTTTTAATGTCAAAGTTGGCCTCTGAGCTTATCAGTGATGGAAAGACTCTTTCTTGCACTGAGGTCTGCTTATTGTAAATATCTTGTACTTGTTTGAACACCTTTTCATGTCAAAGTTGGCCTCTGTGCTTTTTCCGTGTTGGAAAGACTCTTTCTTGCACTGAGGTCTGCTTATTGTAAATATCTTGTACTTGTTTTTACACCTTTTAATGTCAAAGTTGGCCTCTGTGCTTTTTCAGTGTTGGAAAGACTCTTTCTTGCACTGAGGTCTGCTTATTGTAAATATCTTGTACTTATTTGAACACCTTTTAATGTCAAAGTTGGCCTCTGTGCTTTTTCAGTGTTGGAAAGACTCTTTCTTGCACTGAGGTCTGCTTATTGTAAATATCTTGTACTTGTTTGAACACCTTTTAATGTCAAAGTTGGCCTCTGTGCTTATCAGTGTTGGAAAAGACTCTTTTCTTGCACTGAGGTCTGCTTATTGTAAATATCTTGTATTTGTTTGAACACCTTTTAATGTCAAAGTTGGCCTCTGTGCTTATCAGTGTTGGAAAGACTCTTTCTTGCACCGAGGTCTGCTTATTGTAAATATCTTGTACTTGTTTGAACACCTTTTCATGTCAAAGTTGGCCTCTGTGCTTCTGCAGTGTTAGAAAGACTCTTTCTTGCACTGAGGTCTGCTTATTGTAAATATCTTGTACTTGATTTTTACACCTTTTAATGTTAAATTTGGCCTCTTTGCTTTTTCCATTTTGGAAAGTCTCTTTCTTGCACTGAGGTCTGCTTATTGTAAATATCTTGTACTTGTTTGAACACCTTTTCATGTCAAAGTTGGCCTCTGTGCTTCTGCAGTGTTAGAAAGACTCTTTCTTGCACTGAGGTCTGCTTATTGTAAATATCTTGTACTTGTTTTTACACCTTTTCATGTCAAAGTTGGCCTCTGAGCTTATCAGTGATGGAAAGACTCTTTCTTGCACTGAGGTCTGCTTATTGTAAATATCTTGTACTTGTTTGAACACTTTTTATGTCAAAGTTGGCCTCTGTGCTTATCAGTGTTGGAAAGACTCTTTCTTGCACTAAGGTCTGCTTATTGTAAATATCTTGTACTTTTTTTTACACCTTTTAATGTCAAAGTTGGCCTCTGTGCTCATCAGTGTTGGAAAGACTCTTTCTTGCACTAAGGTCTGCTTATTGTAAATATCTTGTACTTTTTTTTACACCTTTTAATGTCAAAGTTGGCCTCTGCGCTTCCTCAGTGTTAGAAAGACTCTTTCTTGCACTGAGGTCTGCTTATTGTAAATATCTTGTACTTGTTTGAACACCTTTTAATGTCAAAGTTGGCCTCTGTGCTTTTTCAGTGTTGGAAAGACTCTTTCTTGCACTGAGGTCTGCTTATTGTAAATATCTTGTACTTGTTTGAACACCTTTTAATGTCAAAGTTGGCCTCTGTGCTTTTCAGTGTTGGAAAGACTCTTTCTTGCACTGAGGTCTGCTTATTGTAAATATCTTGTACTTGTTTGAACACCTTTTAATGTCAAAGTTGGCCTCTGTGCTTTTTCAGTGTTGGAAAGACTCTTTCTTGCACTGAGGTCTGCTTATTGTAAATATCTTGTACTTGTTTGAACACCTTTTAATGTCAAAGTTGGCCTCTGTGCTTTTTCAGTGTTGGAAAGACTCTTTCTTGCACTGAGGTCTGCTTATTGTAAATATCTTGTACTTGTTTGAACACCTTTTAATGTCAAAGTTGGCCTCTGTGCTTTTTCAGTGTTGAAAAGACTCTTTCTTGCACTGAGGTCTGCTTATTGTAAATATCTTGTACTTGTTTTTACACCTTTTCATGTCAAAGTTGGCCTCTGAGCTTATCAGTGATGGAAAGACTCTTTCTTGCACTGAGGTCTGCTTATTGTAAATATCTTGTACTTGTTTGAACACCTTTTAATGTCAAAGTTGGCCTCTGTGCTTTTTCAGTGTTGGAAAGACTCTTTCTTGCACTGAGGTCTGCTTATTGTAAATATCTTGTACTTGTTTGAACACCTTTTAATGTCAAAGTTGGCCTCTGTGCTTTTCAGTGTTGGAAAGACTCTTTCTTGCACTGAGGTCTGCTTATTGTAAATATCTTGTACTTGTTTGAACACCTTTTAATGTCAAAGTTGGCCTCTGTGCTTTTTCAGTGTTGAAAAGACTCTTTCTTGCACTGAGGTCTGCTTATTGTAAATATCTTGTACTTGTTTTTACACTTTTTATGTCAAAGTTGGCCTCTGACCTTATCAGTGTTGGAAAGACTCTTTCTTGCACTGAGGTCTGCTTATTGTAAATATCTTGTACTTGTTTTTACACTTTTTATGTCAAAGTTGGCCTCTGACCTTATCAGTGTTGGAAAGACTCTTTCTTGCACTGAGGTCTGCTTATTGTAAATATCTTGTACTTGTTTGAACACCTTTTAATGTCAAAGTTGGCCTCTGTGCTTATCAGTGTTGGAAAGACTCTTTCTTGCACTGAGGTCTGCTTATTGTAAATATCTTGTACTTGTTTTTACACCTTTTCATGTCAAAGTTGGCCTCTGTGCTTTTTCAGTGTTGGAAAGACTCTTTCTTGCACTGAGGTCTGCTTATTGTAAATATCTTGTACTTGTTTGAACACCTTTTAATGTCAAAGTTGGCCTCTGCGCTTCCTCAGTGTTAGAAAGACTCTTTCTTGCACTGAGGTCTGCTTATTGTAAATATCTTGTACTTGTTTGAACACCTTTTCATGTCAAAGTTGGCCTCTGTGCTTGTCAGTGTTGGAAAGACACGTTTTTGCACTGAGGTCTGCTTATTATAAATATATTGTACTTGTTTTTACACCTTTTAATGTCAAAGTTGGCCTCTGTGCTTTTTCAGTGTTGGAAAGACTCTTTCTTGCACTGAGGTCTGCTTATTGTAAATATCTTGTACTTGTTTGAACACCTTTTAATGTCAAAGTTGGCCTCTGTGCTTATCAGTGTTGGAAAGACTCTTTCTTGCACTGAGGTCTGCTTATTGTAAATATCTTGTACTTGTTTGAACACCTTTTCATGTCAAAGTTGGCCTCTGTGCTTGTCAGTGTTGGAAAGACACGTTTTTGCACTGAGGTCTGCTTATTGTAAATATCTTGTACTTGTTTGAACACCTTTTAATGTCAAAGTTGGCCTCTGTGCTTTTTCTGTGTTGGAAAGACTCTTTCTTGCACTGAGGTCTGCTTATTGTAAATATATTGTACTTGTTTTTATACCTTTTAATGTCAAAGTTGGCCTCTGTGCTTATCAGTGTTGGAAAGACTCTTTCTTGCACTGAGGTCTGCTTATTGTAAATATCTTGTACTTGTTTTTACACCTTTTCATGTCAAAGTTGGCCTCTGTGCTTATCAGTGTTGGAAAGACTCTTTCTTGCACTGAGGTCTGCTTATTGTAAATATCTTGTACTTGTTTTTACACCTTTTCATGTCAAAGTTGGCCTCTGCGCTTCCTCAGTGTTGAAAAGACTCTTTCTTGCACTGAGGTCTGCTTATTGTAAATATCTTGTACTTGTTTGAACACCTTTTCATGTCAAAGTTGGCATCTGTGCTTATCAGTGTTGGAAAGACTCTTTCTTGCACTGAGGTCTGCTTATTGTAAATATCTTGTACTTGTTTTTACACCTTTTCATGTCAAAGTTGGCCTCTGAGCTTATCAGTGATGGAAAGACTCTTTCTTGCACTGAGGTCTGCTTATTGTAAATATCTTGTACTTGTTTGAACACCTTTTCATGTCAAAGTTGGCCTCTGTGCTTGTCAGTGTTGGAAAGACACGTTTTTGCACTGAGGTCTGCTTATTGTAAATATCTTGTACTTGTTTGAACACCTTTTAATGTCAAAGTTGGCCTCTGTGCTTTTTCTGTGTTGGAAAGACTCTTTCTTGCACTGAGGTCTGCTTATTGTAAATATCTTGTACTTGTTTTTACACCTTTTCATGTCAAAGTTGGCCTCTGAGCTTATCAGTGATGGAAAGACTCTTTCTTGCACTGAGGTCTGCTTATTGTAAATATCTTGTACTTGTTTTTACACTTTTTATGTCAAAGTTGGCCTCTGACCTTATCAGTGTTGGAAAGACTCTTTCTTGCACTGAGGTCTGCTTATTGTAAATATCTTGTACTTGTTTTTACACTTTTTATGTCAAAGTTGGCCTCTGACCTTATCAGTGTTGGAAAGACTCTTTCTTGCACTGAGGTCTGCTTATTGTAAATATCTTGTACTTGATTTTACACCTTTTAATGTCAAAGTTGGCCTCTGTGCTTTTTCAGTGTTGGAAAGACTCTTTCTTGCACTGAGGTCTGCTTATTGTGAATATCTTGTACTTGTTTGAACACCTTTTAATGTCAAAGTTGGCCTCTGTGCTTATCAGTGTTAGAAAGACTCTTTCTTGCACTGAGGTCTGCTTATTGTGAATATATTGTACTTGTTTTTATACCTTTTAATGTCAAAGTTGGCCTCTGTGCTTATCAGTGTTGGAAAGGCTCTTTCTTGCACTAAGGTCTGCTTATTGTAAATATCTTGTACTTGTTTTTACACCTTTTCATGTCAAAGTTGGCCTCTGTGCTTATCAGTGTTGGAAAGACTCTTTCTTGCACTAAGGTCTGCTTATTGTAAATATCTTGTACTTGTTTTTACACCTTTTCATGTCAAAGTTGGCCTCTGTGCTTATCAGTGTTGGAAAGACTCTTTCTTGCACTGAGGTCTGCTTATTGTAAATATCTTGTACTTGTTTTTACACCTTTTCATGTCAAAGTTGGCCTCTGTGCTTATCAGTGTTGGAAAGACTCTTTCTTGCACTAAGGTCTGCTTATTGTAAATATCTTGTACTTGTTTTTACACCTTTTCATGTCAAAGTTGGCCTCTGTGCTTATCAGTGTTGGAAAGACTCTTTCTTGCACTAAGGTCTGCTTATTGTAAATATCTTGTACTTTTTTTTACACCTTTTAATGTCAAAGTTGGCCTCTGTGCTCATCAGTGTTGGAAAGACTCTTTCTTGCACTAAGGTCTGCTTATTGTAAATATCTTGTACTTTTTTTTACACCTTTTAATGTCAAAGTTGGCCTCTGCGCTTCCTCAGTGTTAGAAAGACTCTTTCTTGCACTGAGGTCTGCTTATTGTAAATATCTTGTACTTGTTTGAACACCTTTTAATGTCAAAGTTGGCCTCTGTGCTTTTTCAGTGTTAGAAAGACTCTTTCTTGCACTGAGGTCTGCTTATTGTAAATATCTTGTACTTGTTTGAACACCTTTTAATGTCAAAGTTGGCCTCTGTGCTTTTTCAGTGTTGGAAAGACTCTTTCTTGCACTGAGGTCTGCTTATTGTAAATATCTTGTACTTGTTTGAACACCTTTTAATGTCAAAGTTGGCCTCTGTGCTTTTCAGTGTTGGAAAGACTCTTTCTTGCACTGAGGTCTGCTTATTGTAAATATCTTGTACTTGTTTTTACACCTTTTCATGTCAAAGTTGGCCTCTGAGCTTATCAGTGATGGAAAGACTCTTTCTTGCACTGAGGTCTGCTTATTGTAAATATCTTGTACTTGTTTTTACACTTTTTATGTCAAAGTTGGCCTCTGTGCTTTTCAGTGTTGGAAAGACTCTTTCTTGCACTGAGGTCTGCTTATTGTAAATATCTTGTACTTGTTTGAACACCTTTTAATGTCAAAGTTGGCCTCTGTGCTTTTCAGTGTTGGAAAGACTCTTTCTTGCACTGAGGTCTGCTTATTGTAAATATCTTGTACTTGTTTGAACACCTTTTCATGTCAAAGTTGGCCTCTGTGCTTCTGCAGTGTTAGAAAGACTCTTTCTTGCACTGAGGGCTGCTTATTGTAAATATCTTTTACTTGTATGAAGACCTTTTAATGTTAAAGTTGGCCTCTTTGCTTTTTCCGTGTTGGAAAGACTCTTTCTTGCACTGAGGTCTGCTTATTGTAAATATCTTGTACTTGATTTTTACACCTTTTCATGTCAAAGTTGGCCTCTGTGCTTTTTCAGTGTTGAAAAGACTCTTTCTTGCACTGAGGTCTGCTTATTGTAAATATCTTGTACTTGTTTGAACACCTTTTAATGTCAAAGTTGGCCTCTGTGCTTATCAGTGTTAGAAAGACTCTTTCTTGCACTGAGGTCTGCTTATTGTGAATATATTGTACTTGTTTTTATACCTTTTAATGTCAAAGTTGGCCTCTGTGCTTATCAGTGTTGGAAAGGCTCTTTCTTGCACTGAGGTCTGCTTATTGTAAATATCTTGTACTTGTTTTTACACCTTTTCATGTCAAAGTTGGCCTCTGTGCTTATCAGTGTTGGAAAGACTCTTTCTTGCACTAAGGTCTGCTTATTGTAAATATCTTGTACTTTTTTTTACACCTTTTAATGTCAAAGTTGGCCTCTGTGCTCATCAGTGTTGGAAAGACTCTTTCTTGCACTGAGGTCTGCTTATTGTAAATATCTTGTACTTGTTTTTACACCTTTTAATGTCAAAGTTGGCCTCTGCGCTTATCAGTGTTGGAAAGACTCTTTCTTGCACTGAGGTCTGCTTATTGTAAATATCTTGTACTTGTTTGAACACCTTTTCATGTCAAAGTTGGCCTCTGTGCTTGTCAGTGTTGGAAAGACACGTTTTTGCACTGAGGTCTGCTTATTGTAAATATCTTGTACTTGTTTGAACACCTTTTAATGTCAAAGTTGGCCTCTGTGCTTTTTCAGTGTTAGAAAGGCTCTTTCTTGCACTGAGGTCTGCTTATTGTAAATATCTTGTACTTGTTTGAACACCTTTTAATGTCAAAGTTGGCCTCTGTGCTTTTCAGTGTTGGAAAGACTCTTTCTTGCACTGAGGTCTGCTTATTGTAAATATCTTGTACTTGTTTTTACACCTTTTCATGTCAAAGTTGGCCTCTGAGCTTATCAGTGATGGAAAGACTCTTTCTTGCACTGAGGTCTGCTTATTGTAAATATCTTGTACTTGTTTTTACACTTTTTATGTCAAAGTTGGCCTCTGTGCTTATCAGTGTTGGAAAGACTCTTTCTTGCACTGAGGTCTGCTTATTGTAAATATCTTGTACTTGTTTTTACACCTTTTAATGTCAAAGTTGGCCTCTGTGCTTATCAGTGTTGGAAAGACTCTTTCTTGCACTGAGGTCTGCTTATTGTAAATATCTTGTACTTGTTTGAAGACCTTTTAATGTTAAAGTTGGCCTCTTTGCTTTTTCCATGTTCGAAAGACTCTTTCTTGCACTGAGGTCTGCTTATTGTAAATATCTTGTACTTGATTTTACACCTTTTAATGTCAAAGTTGGCCTCTGTGCTTTTTCAGTGTTGGAAAGACTCTTTCTTGCACTGAGGTCTGCTTATTGTAAATATCTTGTACTTGTTTGAAGACCTTTTAATGTTAAAGTTGGCCTCTTTGCTTTTTCCATGTTCGAAAGACTCTTTCTTGCACTGAGGTCTGCTTATTGTAAATATCTTGTACTTTTTTTTACACCTTTTCATGTCAAAGTTGGCCTCTGCGCTTCCTCAGTGTTAGAAAGACTCTTTCTTGCACTGAGGTCTGCTTATTGTAAATATCTTGTACTTGTTTGAACACCTTTTAATGTCAAAGTTGGCCTCTGTGCTTTTCAGTGTTGGAAAGACTCTTTCTTGCACTGAGGTCTGCTTATTGTAAATATCTTGTACTTGTTTTTACACCTTTTCATGTCAAAGTTGGCCTCTGAGCTTATCAGTGATGGAAAGACTCTTTCTTGCACTGAGGTCTGCTTATTGTAAATATCTTGTACTTGTTTTTACACTTTTTATATCAAAGTTGGCCTCTGTGCTTTTCAGTGTTGGAAAGACTCTTTCTTGCACTGAGGTCTGCTTATTGTAAATATCTTGTACTTGTTTTTACACCTTTTAATGTCAAAGTTGGCCTCTGTGCTTATCAGTGTTGGAAAGACTCTTTCTTGCACTGAGGTCTGCTTATTGTAAATATCTTGTACTTGTTTGAACACCTTTTCATGTCAAAGTTGGCCTCTGTGCTTCTGCAGTGTTAGAAAGACTCTTTCTTGCACTGAGGGCTGCTTATTGTAAATATCTTTTAGTTGTTTGAAGACCTTTTAATGTTAAAGTTGGCCTCTTTGCTTTTTCCGTGTTGGAAAGACTCTTTCTTGCACTGAGGTCTGCTTATTGTAAATATCTTGTACTTGATTTTACACCTTTTCATGTCAAAGTTGGCCTCTGTGCTTTTTCAGTGTTGAAAAGACTCTTTCTTGCACTGAGGTCTGCTTATTGTAAATATCTTGTACTTGATTTTTACACCTTTTCATGTCAAAGTTGGCCTCTGTGCTTTTTCAGTGTTGAAAAGACTCTTTCTTGCACTGAGGTCTGCTTATTGTAAATATCTTGTACTTGATTTTACACCTTTTCATGTCAAAGTTGGCCTCTGTGCTTTTTCAGTGTTGAAAAGACTCTTTCTTGCACTGAGGTCTGCTTATTGTAAATATCTTGTACTTGATTTTTACACCTTTTCATGTCAAAGTTGGCCTCTGTGCTTATCAGTGTTGGAAAGACTCTTTCTTGCACTAAG
The DNA here is from genome assembly GCF_963969265.1 of Rhamphochromis sp. 'chilingali'. Lineage (NCBI taxonomy): Eukaryota > Metazoa > Chordata > Actinopteri > Cichliformes > Cichlidae > Rhamphochromis > Rhamphochromis sp. 'chilingali'. Next base: position 34,090,088 of record NC_137941.1, read on the forward strand.
GTCTGCTTATTGTAAATATCTTGTACTTTTTTTTTACACCTTTTAATGTCAAAGTTGGCCTCTGCGCTTCCTCAGTGTTAGAAAGACTCTTTCTTGCACTGAGGTCTGCTTATTGTAAATATCTTGTACTTTTTTTTACACCTTTTAATGTCAAAGTTGGCCTCTGCGCTTCCTCAGTGTTAGAAAGACTCTTTCTTGCACTGAGGTCTGCTTATTGTAAATATCTTGTACTTGTTTGAACACCTTTTAATGTCAAAGTTGGCCTCTGTGCTTATCAGTGTTGGAAAGACTCTTTCTTGCACTGAGGTCTGCTTATTGTAAATATCTTGTACTTGTTTGAACACCTTTTCATGTCAAAGTTGGCCTCTGTGCTTCTGCAGTGTTAGAAAGACTCTTTCTTGCACTGAGGGCTGCTTATTGTAAATATCTTTTAGTTGTTTGAAGACCTTTTAATGTTAAAGTTGGCCTCTTTGCTTTTTCCGTGTTGGAAAGACTCTTTCTTGCACTGAGGTCTGCTTATTGTAAATATCTTGTACTTGATTTTTACACCTTTTCATGTCAAAGTTGGCCTCTGTGCTTTTTCAGTGTTGAAAAGACTCTTTCTTGCACTGAGGTCTGCTTATTGTAAATATCTTGTACTTGATTTTACACCTTTTCATGTCAAAGTTGGCCTCTGTGCTTTTTCAGTGTTGAAAAGACTCTTTCTTGCACTGAGGTCTGCTTATTGTAAATATCTTGTACTTGATTTTTACACCTTTTCATGTCAAAGTTGGCCTCTGTGCTTATCAGTGTTGGAAAGACTCTTTCTTGCACTAAGGTCTGCTTATTGTAAATATCTTGTACTTTTTTTTACACCTTTTAATGTCAAAGTTGGCCTCTGTGCTTATCAGTGTTGGAAAGACTCTTTCTTGCACTGAGGTCTGCTTATTGTAAATATCTTGTACTTTTTTTTACACCTTTTAATGTCAAAGTTGGCCTCTGCGCTTCCTCAGTGTTAGAAAGACTCTTTCTTGCACTGAGGTCTGCTTATTGTAAATATCTTGTACTTGTTTGAACACCTTTTCATGTCAAAGTTGGCCTCTGTGCTTTTTCAGTGTTGGAAAGACTCTTTCTTGCACTGAGGTCTGCTTATTGTAAATATCTTGTACTTGTTTGAACACCTTTTAATGTCAAAGTTGGCCTCTGTGCTTTTTCAGTGTTGGAAAGACTCTTTCTTGCACTGAGGTCTGCTTATTGTAAATATCTTGTACTTGTTTGAACACCTTTTAATGTCAAAGTTGGCCTCTGTGCTTTTTCAGTGTTGGAAAGACTCTTTCTTGCACTGAGGTCTGCTTATTGTAAATATCTTGTACTTGTTTGAACACCTTTTAATGTCAAAGTTGGCCTCTGTGCTTATCAGTGTTGAAAAGACTCTTTCTTGCACTGAGGTCTGCTTATTGTAAATATCTTGTACTTGTTTTTACACTTTTTATGTCAAAGTTGGCCTCTGTGCTTATCAGTGTTGGAAAGACTCTTTCTTGCACTGAGGTCTGCTTATTGTAAATATCTTGTACTTGTTTTTACACCTTTTAATGTCAAAGTTGGCCTCTGTGCTTATCAGTGTTGGAAAGACTCTTTCTTGCACTAAGGTCTGCTTATTGTAAATATCTTGTACTTGTTTTTACACCTTTTCATGTCAAAGTTGGCCTCTGTGCTTTTTCAGTGTTGGAAAGACTCTTTCTTGTACTGAGGTCTGCTTATTGTAAATATCTTGTACTTGTTTGAACACCTTTTAATGTCAAAGTTGGCCTCTGTGCTTTTCAGTGTTGGAAAGACTCTTTCTTGCACTGAGGTCTGCTTATTGTAAATATCTTGTACTTGTTTGAACACCTTTTAATGTCAAAGTTGGCCTCTGCGCTTCCTCAGTGTTAGAAAGACTCTTTCTTGCACTGAGGTCTGCTTATTGTAAATATCTTGTACTTGTTTGAACACCTTTTCATGTCAAAGTTGGCCTCTGTGCTTGTCAGTGTTGGAAAGACACGTTTTTGCACTGAGGTCTGCTTATTGTAAATATCTTGTACTTGTTTGAACACCTTTTAATGTCAAAGTTGGCCTCTGTGCTTTTTCAGTGTTGGAAAGACTCTTTCTTGCACTGAGGTCTGCTTATTGTAAATATCTTGTACTTGTTTGAACACCTTTTAATGTCAAAGTTGGCCTCTGTGCTTATCAGTGTTGGAAAGACTCTTTCTTGCACTGAGGTCTGCTTATTGTAAATATCTTGTACTTGTTTGAACACCTTTTCATGTCAAAGTTGGCCTCTGTGCTTCTGCAGTGTTAGAAAGACTCTTTCTTGCACTGAGGGCTGCTTATTGTAAATATCTTGTACTTGTTTGAAGACCTTTTAATGTTAGAGTTGGCCTCTTTGCTTTTTCCGTGTTGGAAAGACTCTTTCTTGCACTGAGGTCTGCTTATTGTAAATATCTTGTACTTGATTTTTACACCTTTTCATGTCAAAGTTGGCCTCTGTGCTTTTTCCGTGTTGGAAAGACTCTTTCTTGCACTGAGGTCTGCTTATTGTAAATACCTTGTACTTGTTTTTACACCTTTTAATGTCAAAGTTGGCCTCTGTGCTTTTTCAGTGTTGGAAAGACTCTTTCTTGCACTGAGGTCTGCTTATTGTAAATATCTTGTACTTGTTTGAACACCTTTTAATGTCAAAGTTGGCCTCTGCGCTTCCTCAGTGTTAGAAAGACTCTTTCTTGCACTGAGGTCTGCTTATTGTAAATATCTTGTACTTGTTTGAACACCTTTTCATGTCAAAGTTGGCCTCTGTGCTTTTTCAGTGTTGGAAAGACTCTTTCTTGCACTGAGGTCTGCTTATTGTAAATATCTTGTACTTGTTTGAACACCTTTTAATGTCAAAGTTGGCCTCTGTGCTTTTCAGTGTTGGAAAGACTCTTTCTTGCACTGAGGTCTGCTTATTGTAAATATCTTGTACTTGTTTGAACACCTTTTAATGTCAAAGTTGGCCTCTGCGCTTCTGCAGTGTTAGAAAGACTCTTTCTTGCACTGAGGTCTGCTTATTGTAAATATCTTGTACTTGTTTGAACACCTTTTAATGTCAAAGTTGGCCTCTGTGCTTTTTCAGTGTTGAAAAGACTCTTTTTTGCACTGAGGTCTGCTTATTGTAAATATCTTGTACTTGATTTTACACCTTTTAATGTCAAAGTTGGCCTCTGCGCTTCTGCAGTTTTAGAAAGACTCTTTCTTGCACTGAGGTCTGCTTATTGTAAATATCTTGTACTTGTTTGAACACCTTTTAATGTCAAAGTTGGCCTCTGTGCTTTTTCCGTGTTGGAAAGACTCTTTCTTGCACTGAGGTCTGCTTATTGTAAATATCTTGTACTTGTTTTTATACCTTTTCATGTCAAAGTTGGCCTCTGAGCTTATCAGTGATGGAAAGACTCTTTCTTGCACTGAGGTCTGCTTATTGTAAATATCTTGTACTTGTTTTTACACCTTTTCATGTCAAAGTTGGCCTCTGTGCTTATCAGTGTTGGAAAGACTCTTTCTTGCACTGAGGTCTGCTTATTGTAAATATCTTGTACTTATTTGAACACCTTTTAACGTCAAAGTTGGCCTCTGTGCTTTTTCAGTGTTGGAAAGACTCTTTCTTGCACTGAGGTCTGCTTATTGTAAATATCTTGTACTTGTTTGAACACCTTTTAATGTCAAAGTTGGCCTCTGTGCTTTTCAGTGTTGGAAAGACTCTTTCTTGCACCGAAGTCTGCTTATTGTAAATATCTTGTACTTGTTTTTACACCTTTTAATGTCAAAGTTGGCCTCTGCGCTTCTGCAGTGTTAGAAAGACCCTTTCTTGCACTGAGGTCTGCTTATTGTAAATATCTTGTACTTGATTTTACACCTTTTAATGTCAAAGTTGGCCTCTGCGCTTCTGCAGTTTTAGAAAGACTCTTTCTTGCACTGAGGTCTGCTTATTGTAAATATCTTGTACTTGTTTGAACACCTTTTCATGTCAAAGTTGGCCTCTGTGCTTTTTCCGTGTTGGAAAGACTCTTTCTTGCACTGAGGTCTGCTTATTGTAAATATCTTGTACTTGTTTTTACACCTTTTAATGTCAAAGTTGGCCTCTGTGCTTATCAGTGTTGGAAAGACTCTTTCTTGCACTGAGGTCTGCTTATTGTAAATATCTTGTACTTGTTTTTACACCTTTTAATGTCAAAGTTGGCCTCTGTGCTTATCAGTGTTGGAAAGACTCTTTCTTGCACTGAGGTCTGCTTATTGTAAATATATTGTACTTGTTTTTATACCTTTTAATGTCAAAGTTGGCCTCTGTGCTTATCAGTGTTGGAAAGACTCTTTCTTGCACTGAGGTCTGCTTATTGTAAATATCTTGTACTTGTTTTTACACCTTTTCATGTCAAAGTTGGCCTCTGTGCTTATCAGTGTTGGAAAGGCTCTTTCTTGCACTGAGGTCTGCTTATTGTAAATATCTTGTACTTGTTTTTACACCTTTTCATGTCAAAGTTGGCCTCTGTGCTTATCAGTGTTGGAAAGACTCTTTCTTGCACTGAGGTCTGCTTATTGTAAATATCTTGTACTTGTTTGAACACCTTTTCATGTCAAAGTTGGCCTCTGTGCTTATCAGTGTTGGAAAGACTCTTTCTTGCACTGAGGTCTGCTTATTGTAAATATCTTGTACTTGTTTGAACACCTTTTAATGTCAAAGTTGGCCTCTGTGCTTATCAGTGTTGGAAAGACTCTTTCTTGCACTAAGGTCTGCTTATTGTAAATATCTTGTACTTGTTTTTACACCTTTTCATGTCAAAGTTGGCCTCTGTGCTTATCAGTGTTGGAAAGACTCTTTCTTGCACTAAGGTCTGCTTATTGTAAATATCTTGTACTTGTTTGAACACCTTTTAATGTCAAAGTTGGCCTCTGTGCTTATCAGTGTTGGAAAGACTCTTTCTTGCACTAAGGTCTGCTTATTGTAAATATCTTGTACTTTTTTTTACACCTTTTAATGTCAAAGTTGGCCTCTGTGCTCATCAGTGTTGGAAAGACTCTTTCTTGCACTAAGGTCTGCTTATTGTAAATATCTTGTACTTTTTTTTTACACCTTTTAATGTCAAAGTTGGCCTCTGCGCTTCCTCAGTGTTAGAAAGACTCTTTCTTGCACTGAGGTCTGCTTATTGTAAATATCTTGTACTTGTTTGAACACCTTTTCATGTCAAAGTTGGCCTCTGTGCTTTTTCAGTGTTGGAAAGACTCTTTCTTGCACTGAGGCCTGCTTATTGTAAATATCTTGTACTTGTTTGAACACCTTTTAATGTCAAAGTTGGCCTCTGTGCTTTTTCAGTGTTGGAAAGACTCTTTCTTGCACTGAGGTCTGCTTATTGTAAATATCTTGTACTTGTTTGAACACCTTTTAATGTCAAAGTTGGCCTCTGTGCTTTTCAGTGTTGGAAAGACTCTTTCTTGCACTGAGGTCTGCTTATTGTAAATATCTTGTACTTGTTTGAACACCTTTTAATGTCAAAGTTGGCCTCTGTGCTTTTTCAGTGTTGAAAAGACTCTTTCTTGCACTGAGGTCTGCTTATTGTAAATATCTTGTACTTGTTTTTACACTTTTTATGTCAAAGTTGGCCTCTGACCTTATCAGTGTTGGAAAGACTCTTTCTTGCACTGAGGTCTGCTTATTGTAAATATCTTGTACTTGTTTTTACACATTTTCATGTCAAAGTTGGCCTCTGACCTTATCAGTGTTGAAAAGACTCTTTCTTGCACTGAGGTCTGCTTATTGTAAATATCTTGTACTTGTTTTTACACCTTTTCATGTCAAAGTTGGCCTCTGTGCTTTTTCCGTGTTGGAAAGACTCTTTCTTGCACCGAAGTCTGCTTATTGTAAATATCTTGTACTTGTTTTTACACCTTTTTATGTCAAAGTTGGCCTCTGTGCTTATCAGTGTTGGAAAGACTCTTTCTTGCACTGAGGTCTGCTTATTGTGAATATCTTGTACTTGTTTGAACACCTTTTAATGTCAAAGTTGGCCTCTGTGCTTATCAGTGTTAGAAAGACTCTTTCTTGCACTGAGGTCTGCTTATTGTGAATATATTGTACTTGTTTTTATACCTTTTAATGTCAAAGTTGGCCTCTGTGCTTATCAGTGTTGGAAAGGCTCTTTCTTGCACTGAGGTCTGCTTATTGTAAATATCTTGTACTTGTTTTTACACCTTTTCATGTCAAAGTTGGCCTCTGTGCTTATCAGTGTTGGAAAGGCTCTTTCTTGCACTGAGGTCTGCTTTTTGTAAATATCTTGTACTTGTTTTTACACCTTTTCATGTCAAAGTTGGCCTCTGCGCTTCCTCAGTGTTAGAAAGACACGTTTTTGCACTGAGGTCTGCTTATTGTAAATATCTTGTACTTGTTTGAACACCTTTTAATGTCAAAGTTGGCCTCTGTGCTTTTTCAGTGTTGGAAAGACTCTTTCTTGCACTGAGGTCTGCTTATTGTAAATATCTTGTACTTGTTTGAACACCTTTTAATGTCAAAGTTGGCCTCTGTGCTTTTTCAGTGTTGGAAAGACTCTTTCTTGCACTGAGGTCTGCTTATTGTAAATATCTTGTACTTGTTTGAACACCTTTTAATGTCAAAGTTGGCCTCTGCGCTTCTGCAGTGTTAGAAAGACTCTTTCTTGCACTGAGGTCTGCTTATTGTAAATATCTTGTACTTGTTTGAACACCTTTTAATGTCAAAGTTGGCCTCTGTGCTTTTTCAGTGTTGAAAAGACTCTTTCTTGCACTGAGGTCTGCTTATTGTAAATATCTTGTACTTGATTTTACACCTTTTAATGTCAAAGTTGGCCTCTGCGCTTCTGCAGTGTTAGAAAGACTCTTTCTTGCACTGAGGTCTGCTTATTGTAAATATCTTGTACTTGTTTGAACACCTTTTCATGTCAAAGTTGGCCTCTGTGCTTTTTCCGTGTTGGAAAGACTCTTTCTTGCACCGAGGTCTGCTTATTGTAAATACCTTGTACTTGTTTTTACACCTTTTCATGTCAAAGTTGGCCTCTGAGCTTATCAGTGATGGAAAGACTCTTTCTTGCACTGAGGTCTGCTTATTGTAAATATCTTGTACTTGTTTTTACACCTTTTCATGTCAAAGTTGGCCTCTGTGCTTATCAGTGTTGGAAAGACTCTTTCTTGCACTGAGGCCTGCTTATTGTAAATATCTTGTACTTTTTTGAACACCTTTTAATGTCAAAGTTGGCCTCTGTGCTTATCAGTGTTGGAAAGACTCTTTCTTGCACTAAGGTCTGCTTATTGTAAATATCTTGTACTTGTTTTTACACCTTTTCATGTCAAAGTTGGCCTCTGTGCTTATCAGTGTTGGAAAGACTCTTTCTTGCACTGAGGTCTGCTTATTGTAAATATCTTGTACTTGTTTGAACACCTTTTCATGTCAAAGTTGGCCTCTGTGCTTGTCAGTGTTGGAAAGACACGTTTTTGCACTGAGGTCTGCTTATTGTAAATATCTTGTACTTGTTTGAACACCTTTTAATGTCAAAGTTGGCCTCTGTGCTTTTTCAGTGTTGGAAAGACTCTTTCTTGCACTGAGGTCTGCTTATTGTAAATATCTTGTACTTGTTTGAACACCTTTTAATGTCAAAGTTGGCCTCTGCGCTTCTGCAGTGTTAGAAAGACTCTTTCTTGCACTGAGGTCTGCTTATTGTAAATATCTTGTACTTGATTTTTAAACCTTTTAATGTCAAAGTTGGCCTCTGTGCTTTTTCAGTGTTGGAAAGACTCTTTCTTGCACCGAGGTCTGCTTATTGTAAATACCTTGTACTTGTTTTTACACCTTTTCATGTCAAAGTTGGCCTCTGTGCTTTTTCAGTGTTGGAAAGACTCTTTCTTGCACTGAGGCCTGCTTATTGTAAATATCTTGTACTTGTTTGAACACCTTTTAATGTCAAAGTTGGCCTCTGTGCTTATCAGTGTTGGAAAGACTCTTTCTTGCACTAAGGTCTGCTTATTGTAAATATCTTGTACTTGTTTTTACACCTTTTAATGTCAAAGTTGGCCTCTGTGCTTATCAGTGTTGGAAAGACTCTTTCTTGCACTGAGGTCTGCTTATTGTAAATATCTTGTACTTGTTTTTACACCTTTTAATGTCAAAGTTGGCCTCTGTGCTTATCAGTGTTGGAAAGACTCTTTCTTGCACTAAGGTCTGCTTATTGTAAATATCTTGTACTTGTTTTTACACCTTTTCATGTCAAAGTTGGCCTCTGTGCTTTTTCAGTGTTGGAAAGACTCTTTCTTGCACTGAGGTCTGCTTATTGTAAATACCTTGTACTTGTTTTTACACCTTTTAATGTCAAAGTTGGCCTCTGTGCTTTTTCAGTGTTGGAAAGACACGTTTTTGCACTGAGGTCTGCTTATTGTAAATACCTTGTACTTGTTTTTACACCTTTTCATGTCAAAGTTGGCCTCTGTGCTTTTTCAGTGTTGGAAAGACTCTTTCTTGCACTGAGGCCTGCTTATTGTAAATATCTTGTACTTGTTTGAACACCTTTTAATGTCAAAGTTGGCCTCTGTGCTTATCAGTGTTGGAAAGACTCTTTCTTGCACTGAGGTCTGCTTATTGTAAATATCTTGTACTTGTTTTTACACCTTTTCATGTCAAAGTTGGCCTCTGTGCTTTTTCAGTGTTGGAAAGACTCTTTCTTGCACTGAGGTCTGCTTATTGTAAATATCTTGTACTTGTTTGAACACCTTTTAATGTCAAAGTTGGCCTCTGTGCTTATCAGTGTTGGAAAGACTCTTTCTTGCACTAAGGTCTGCTTATTGTAAATATCTTGTACTTGTTTTTACACCTTTTCATGTCAAAGTTGGCCTCTGTGCTTATCAGTGTTGGAAAGACTCTTTCTTGCACTGAGGTCTGCTTATTGTAAATATCTTGTACTTGTTTGAACACCTTTTAATGTCAAAGTTGGCCTCTGCGCTTCCTCAGTGTTAGAAAGACTCTTTCTTGCACTGAGGTCTGCTTATTGTAAATATCTTGTACTTGTTTGAACACCTTTTAATGTCAAAGTTGGCCTCTGTGCTTTTTCAGTGTTGGAAAGACTCTTTCTTGCACTGAGGTCTGCTTATTGTAAATATCTTGTACTTGTTTGAACACCTTTTAATGTCAAAGTTGGCCTCTGTGCTTTTCAGTGTTGGAAAGACTCTTTCTTGCACTGAGGTCTGCTTATTGTAAATATCTTGTACTTGTTTTTACACCTTTTAATGTCAAAGTTGGCCTCTGTGCTTTTTCAGTGTTGAAAAGACTCTTTCTTGCACTGAGGTCTGCTTATTGTAAATATCTTGTACTTGTTTGAACACCTTTTAATGTCAAAGTTGGCCTCTGTGCTTATCAGTGTTGGAAAGACTCTTTCTTGCACTAAGGTCTGCTTATTGTAAATATCTTGTACTTGTTTTTACACCTTTTCATGTCAAAGTTGGCCTCTGTGCTTATCAGTGTTGGAAAGACTCTTTCTTGCACTGAGGTCTGCTTATTGTAAATATCTTGTACTTGTTTGAACACCTTTTAATGTCAAAGTTGGCCTCTGTGCTTTTTCAGTGTTGGAAAGACTCTTTCTTGCACTGAGGTCTGCTTATTGTAAATATCTTGTACTTGTTTGAACACCTTTTAATGTCAAAGTTGGCCTCTGTGCTTTTCAGTGTTGGAAAGACTCTTTCTTGCACTGAGGTCTGCTTATTGTAAATATCTTGTACTTGTTTGAACACCTTTTAATGTCAAAGTTGGCCTCTGCGCTTCTGCAGTGTTAGAAAGACTCTTTCTTGCACTGAGGTCTGCTTATTGTAAATATCTTGTACTTGTTTGAACACCTTTTAATGTCAAAGTTGGCCTCTGTGCTTTTTCAGTGTTGAAAAGACTCTTTCTTGCACTGAGGTCTGCTTATTGTAAATATCTTGTAATTGTTTGAACACCTTTTAATGTCAAAGTTGGCCTCTGTGCTTATCAGTGTTGGAAAGACTCTTTCTTGCACTAAGGTCTGCTTATTGTAAATATCTTGTACTTGTTTTTACACCTTTTCATGTCAAAGTTGGCCTCTGTGCTTATCAGTGTTGGAAAGACTCTTTCTTGCACTGAGGTCTGCTTATTGTAAATATCTTGTACTTGTTTGAACACCTTTTAATGTCAAAGTTGGCCTCTGCGCTTCCTCAGTGTTAGAAAGACTCTTTCTTGCACTGAGGTCTGCTTATTGTAAATATCTTGTACTTGTTTGAACACCTTTTCATGTCAAAGTTGGCCTCTGTGCTTGTCAGTGTTGGAAAGACACGTTTTTGCACTGAGGTCTGCTTATTGTAAATATCTTGTACTTGTTTGAACACCTTTTAATGTCAAAGTTGGCCTCTGTGCTTTTTCAGTGTTGGAAAGACTCTTTCTTGCACTGAGGTCTGCTTATTGTAAATATCTTGTACTTGTTTGAACACCTTTTAATGTCAAAGTTGGCCTCTGCGCTTCTGCAGTGTTAGAAAGACTCTTTCTTGCACTGAGGTCTGCTTATTGTAAATATCTTGTACTTGTTTGAACACCTTTTAATGTCAAAGTTGGCCTCTGTGCTTTTTCAGTGTTGAAAAGACTCTTTCTTGCACTGAGGTCTGCTTATTGTAAATATCTTGTAATTGTTTGAACACCTTTTAATGTCAAAGTTGGCCTCTGCGCTTCTGCAGTGTTAGAAAGACTCTTTCTTGCACTGAGGTCTGCTTATTGTAAATATCTTGTACTTGATTTTTAAACCTTTTCATGTCAAAGTTGGCCTCTGTGCTTTTTCAGTGTTGGAAAGACTCTTTCTTGCACTGAGGCCTGCTTATTGTAAATATCTTGTACTTGTTTGAACACCTTTTAATGTCAAAGTTGGCCTCTGTGCTTATCAGTGTTGGAAAGACTCTTTCTTGCACTAAGGTCTGCTTATTGTAAATATCTTGTACTTGTTTTTACACCTTTTAATGTCAAAGTTGGCCTCTGTGCTTATCAGTGTTGGAAAGACTCTTTCTTGCACTAAGGTCTGCTTATTGTAAATATCTTGTACTTGTTTTTACACCTTTTAATGTCAAAGTTGGCCTCTGTGCTTATCAGTGTTGGAAAGACTCTTTCTTGCACTAAGGTCTGCTTATTGTAAATATCTTGTACTTGTTTTTACACCTTTTCATGTCAAAGTTGGCCTCTGTGCTTTTTCAGTGTTGGAAAGACTCTTTCTTGCACTGAGGTCTGCTTATTGTAAATACCTTGTACTTGTTTTTACACCTTTTAATGTCAAAGTTGGCCTCTGTGCTTTTTCAGTGTTGGAAAGACACGTTTTTGCACTGAGGTCTGCTTATTGTAAATATCTTGTACTTGTTTGAACACCTTTTCATGTCAAAGTTGGCCTCTGTGCTTGTCAGTGTTGGAAAGACACGTTTTTGCACTGAGGTCTGCTTATTGTAAATATCTTGTACTTGTTTGAACACCTTTTAATGTCAAAGTTGGCCTCTGTGCTTTTTCAGTGTTGGAAAGACTCTTTCTTGCACTGAGGTCTGCTTATTGTAAATATCTTGTACTTGTTTGAACACCTTTTAATGTCAAAGTTGGCCTCTGTGCTTTTTCAGTGTTGGAAAGACTCTTTCTTGCACTGAGGTCTGCTTATTGTAAATATCTTGTACTTGTTTGAACACCTTTTAATGTCAAAGTTGGCCTCTGCGCTTCTGCAGTGTTAGAAAGACTCTTTCTTGCACTGAGGTCTGCTTATTGTAAATATCTTGTACTTGTTTGAACACCTTTTAATGTCAAAGTTGGCCTCTGTGCTTTTTCAGTGTTGGAAAGACTCTTTCTTGCACTGAGGTCTGCTTATTGTAAATATCTTGTAATTGTTTGAACACCTTTTAATGTCAAAGTTGGCCTCTGCGCTTCTGCAGTGTTAGAAAGACTCTTTCTTGCACTGAGGTCTGCTTATTGTAAATATCTTGTACTTGATTTTTAAACCTTTTAATGTCAAAGTTGGCCTCTGTGCTTTTTCAGTGTTGGAAAGACTCTTTCTTGCACCGAGGTCTGCTTATTGTAAATACCTTGTACTTGTTTTTACACCTTTTCATGTCAAAGTTGGCCTCTGTGCTTTTTCAGTGTTGGAAAGACTCTTTCTTGCACTGAGGCCTGCTTATTGTAAATATCTTGTACTTGTTTGAACACCTTTTAATGTCAAAGTTGGCCTCTGTGCTTATCAGTGTTGGAAAGACTCTTTCTTGCACTAAGGTCTGCTTATTGTAAATATCTTGTACTTGTTTTTACACCTTTTAATGTCAAAGTTGGCCTCTGTGCTTATCAGTGTTGGAAAGACTCTTTCTTGCACTGAGGTCTGCTTATTGTAAATATCTTGTACTTGTTTTTACACCTTTTAATGTCAAAGTTGGCCTCTGTGCTTATCAGTGTTGGAAAGACTCTTTCTTGCACTGAGGTCTGCTTATTGTAAATATCTTGTACTTGTTTTTACACCTTTTCATGTCAAAGTTGGCCTCTGTGCTTTTTCAGTGTTGGAAAGACTCTTTCTTGCACTGAGGCCTGCTTATTGTAAATATCTTGTACTTGTTTGAACACCTTTTAATGTCAAAGTTGGCCTCTGTGCTTATCAGTGTTGGAAAGACTCTTTCTTGCACTAAGGTCTGCTTATTGTAAATATCTTGTACTTGTTTTTACACCTTTTCATGTCAAAGTTGGCCTCTGTGCTTTTTCAGTGTTGGAAAGACTCTTTCTTGCACTGAGGTCTGCTTATTGTAAATATCTTGTACTTGTTTTTACACCTTTTAATGTCAAAGTTGGCCTCTGTGCTTATCAGTGTTGGAAAGACTCTTTCTTGCACTAAGGTCTGCTTATTGTAAATATCTTGTACTTGTTTTTACACCTTTTCATGTCAAAGTTGGCCTCTGTGCTTTTTCAGTGTTGGAAAGACTCTTTCTTGCACTGAGGTCTGCTTATTGTAAATATCTTGTACTTGTTTGAACACCTTTTAATGTCAAAGTTGGCCTCTGTGCTTTTCAGTGTTGGAAAGACTCTTTATTGCACTGAGGTCTGCTTATTGTAAATATCTTGTACTTGTTTGAACACCTTTTAATGTCAAAGTTGGCCTCTGCGCTTCCTCAGTGTTAGAAAGACTCTTTCTTGCACTGAGGTCTGCTTATTGTAAATATCTTGTACTTGTTTGAACACCTTTTCATGTCAAAGTTGGCCTCTGTGCTTTTCAGTGTTGGAAAGACACGTTTTTGCACTGAGGTCTGCTTATTGTAAATATCTTGTACTTGTTTGAACACCTTTTAATGTCAAAGTTGGCCTCTGTGCTTCTGCAGTGTTAGAAAGACTCTTTCTTGCACTGAGGTCTGCTTATTGTAAATATCTTGTACTTGATTTTTAAACCTTTTAATGTCAAAGTTGGCCTCTGTGCTTTTTCAGTGTTGGAAAGACTCTTTCTTGCACTGAGGCCTGCTTATTGTAAATATCTTGTACTTGTTTGAACACCTTTTAATGTCAAAGTTGGCCTCTGTGCTTATCAGTGTTGGAAAGACTCTTTCTTGCACTAAGGTCTGCTTATTGTAAATATCTTGTACTTGTTTTTACACCTTTTAATGTCAAAGTTGGCCTCTGTGCTTATCAGTGTTGGAAAGACTCTTTCTTGCACTAAGGTCTGCTTATTGTAAATATCTTGTACTTGTTTTTACACCTTTTCATGTCAAAGTTGGCCTCTGTGCTTTTTCAGTGTTGGAAAGACTCTTTCTTGCACTGAGGCCTGCTTATTGTAAATATCTTGTACTTGTTTGAACACCTTTTAATGTCAAAGTTGGCCTCTGTGCTTATCAGTGTTGGAAAGACTCTTTCTTGCACTAAGGTCTGCTTATTGTAAATATCTTGTACTTGTTTTTACACCTTTTAATGTCAAAGTTGGCCTCTGTGCTTATCAGTGTTGGAAAGACTCTTTCTTGCACTAAGGTCTGCTTATTGTAAATATCTTGTACTTGTTTTTACACCTTTTAATGTCAAAGTTGGCCTCTGTGCTTATCAGTGTTGGAAAGACTCTTTCTTGCACTAAGGTCTGCTTATTGTAAATATCTTGTACTTGTTTTTACACCTTTTCATGTCAAAGTTGGCCTCTGTGCTTTTTCAGTGTTGGAAAGACTCTTTCTTGCACTGAGGTCTGCTTATTGTAAATACCTTGTACTTGTTTGAACACCTTTTAATGTCAAAGTTGGCCTCTGTGCTTATCAGTGTTGGAAAGACTCTTTCTTGCACTAAGGTCTGCTTATTGTAAATATCTTGTACTTGTTTTTACACCTTTTCATGTCAAAGTTGGCCTCTGTGCTTTTTCAGTGTTGGAAAGACTCTTTCTTGCACTGAGGTCTGCTTATTGTAAATATCTTGTACTTGTTTTTACACCTTTTAATGTCAAAGTTGGCCTCTGTGCTTATCAGTGTTGGAAAGACTCTTTCTTGCACTAAGGTCTGCTTATTGTAAATATCTTGTACTTGTTTTTACACCTTTTCATGTCAAAGTTGGCCTCTGTGCTTTTCAGTGTTGGAAAGACACGTTTTTGCACTGAGGTCTGCTTATTGTAAATATCTTGTACTTGTTTGAACACCTTTTAATGTCAAAGTTGGCCTCTGTGCTTTTTCAGTGTTGAAAAGACTCTTTCTTGCACTGAGGTCTGCTTATTGTAAATATCTTGTACTTGATTTTTAAACCTTTTAATGTCAAAGTTGGCCTCTGTGCTTTTTCAGTGTTGGAAAGACTCTTTCTTGCACTGAGGCCTGCTTATTGTAAATATCTTGTACTTGTTTGAACACCTTTTAATGTCAAAGTTGGCCTCTGTGCTTATCAGTGTTGGAAAGACTCTTTCTTGCACTAAGGTCTGCTTATTGTAAATATCTTGTACTTGTTTTTACACCTTTTAATGTCAAAGTTGGCCTCTGTGCTTATCAGTGTTGGAAAGACTCTTTCTTGCACTAAGGTCTGCTTATTGTAAATATCTTGTACTTGTTTTTACACCTTTTCATGTCAAAGTTGGCCTCTGTGCTTTTTCAGTGTTGGAAAGACTCTTTCTTGCACTGAGGCCTGCTTATTGTAAATATCTTGTACTTGTTTGAACACCTTTTAATGTCAAAGTTGGCCTCTGTGCTTATCAGTGTTGGAAAGACTCTTTCTTGCACTAAGGTCTGCTTATTGTAAATATCTTGTACTTGTTTTTACACCTTTTAATGTCAAAGTTGGCCTCTGTGCTTATCAGTGTTGGAAAGACTCTTTCTTGCACTAAGGTCTGCTTATTGTAAATATCTTGTACTTGTTTTTACACCTTTTCATGTCAAAGTTGGCCTCTGTGCTTTTTCAGTGTTGGAAAGACTCTTTCTTGCACTGAGGTCTGCTTATTGTAAATACCTTGTACTTGTTTTTACACCTTTTAATGTCAAAGTTGGCCTCTGTGCTTTTTCAGTGTTGGAAAGACACGTTTTAGCACTGAGGTCTGCTTATTGTAAATATCTTGTACTTGTTTTTACACCTTTTAATGTCAAAGTTGGCCTCTGTGCTTTTTCAGTGTTGGAAAGACTCTTTCTTGCACTGAGGTCTGCTTATTGTAAATACCTTGTACTTGTTTTTACACCTTTTAATGTCAAAGTTGGCCTCTGTGCTTTTTCAGTGTTGGAAAGACTCTTTCTTGCACTGAGGTCTGCTTATTGTAAATACCTTGTACTTGTTTTTACACCTTTTCATGTCAAAGTTGGCCTCTGTGCTTTTTCAGTGTTGGAAAGACTCTTTCTTGCACTGAGGCCTGCTTATTGTAAATATCTTGTACTTGTTTGAACACCTTTTAATGTCAAAGTTGGCCTCTGTGCTTATCAGTGTTGGAAAGACTCTTTCTTGCACTAAGGTCTGCTTATTGTAAATATCTTGTACTTGTTTTTACACCTTTTAATGTCAAAGTTGGCCTCTGTGCTTATCGGTGTTGGAAAGACTCTTTCTTGCACTAGGGTCTGCTTATTGTAAATATCTTGTACTTGTTTTTACACCTTTTAATGTCAAAGTTGGCCTCTGTGCTTATCAGTGTTGGAAAGACTCTTTCTTGCACTAAGGTCTGCTTATTGTAAATATCTTGTACTTGTTTTTACACCTTTTCATGTCAAAGTTGGCCTCTGTGCTTTTTCAGTGTTGGAAAGACTCTTTCTTGCACTGAGGTCTGCTTATTGTAAATATCTTGTACTTGTTTGAACACCTTTTAATGTCAAAGTTGGCCTCTGTGCTTTTCAGTGTTGGAAAGACTCTTTCTTGCACTGAGGTCTGCTTATTGTAAATATCTTGTACTTGTTTGAACACCTTTTAATGTCAAAGTTGGCCTCTGTGCTTATCAGTGTTGGAAAGACTCTTTCTTGCACTAAGGTCTGCTTATTGTAAATATCTTGTACTTGTTTTTACACCTTTTAATGTCAAAGTTGGCCTCTGTGCTTATCAGTGTTGGAAAGACTCTTTCTTGCACTAAGGTCTGCTTATTGTAAATATCTTGTACTTGTTTTTACACCTTTTCATGTCAAAGTTGGCCTCTGTGCTTTTTCAGTGTTGGAAAGACTCTTTCTTTTACTGAGGTCTGCTTATTGTAAATATCTTGTACTTGTTTGAACACCTTTTAATGTCAAAGTTGGCCTCTGTGCTTTTCAGTGTTGGAAAGACTCTTTCTTGCACTGAGGTCTGCTTATTGTAAATATCTTGTACTTGTTTTTACACCTTTTAATGTCAAAGTTGGCCTCTGCGCTTCTGCAGTGTTAGAAAGACTCTTTCTTGCACTGAGGTCTGCTTATTGTAAATATCTTGTACTTGTTTTTACACCTTTTCATGTCAAAGTTGGCCTCTGAGCTTATCAGTGATGGAAAGACTCTTTCTTGCACTGAGGTCTGCTTATTGTAAATATCTTGTACTTGTTTTTACACCTTTTCATGTCAAAGTTGGCCTCTGTGCTTTTTCAGTGTTGGAAAGACTCTTTCTTGCACTGAGGTCTGCTTATTGTAAATATCTTGTACTTGTTTTTACACTTTTTATGTCAAAGTTGGCCTCTGACCTTATCAGTGTTGGAAAGACTCTTTCTTGCACTGAGATCTGCTTATTGTAAATATCTTGTACTTGTTTTTACACCTTTTCATGTCAAAGTTGGCCTCTGTGCTTTTCAGTGTTGGAAAGACTCTTTCTTGCACTGAGGTCTGCTTATTGTAAATATCTTGTACTTGTTTGAACACCTTTTCATGTCAAAGTTGGCCTCTGTGCTTTTTCAGTGTTGGAAAGACTCTTTCTTGCACTGAGGTCTGCTTATTGTAAATATCTTGTACTTGTTTGAACACCTTTTAATGTCAAAGTTGGCCTCTGCGCTTCCTCAGTGTTAGAAAGACTCTTTCTTGCACTGAGGTCTGCTTATTGTAAATATCTTGTAATTGTTTGAACACCTTTTCATGTCAAAGTTGGCCTCTGCGCTTCCTCAGTGTTAGAAAGACTCTTTCTTGCACTGAGGTCTGCTTATTGTAAATATCTTGTACTTGTTTGAACACCTTTTAATGTCAAAGTTGGCCTCTGTGCTTTTTCAGTGTTGGAAAGACTCTTTCTTGCACTGAGGTCTGCTTATTGTAAATATCTTGTACTTGTTTGAACACCTTTTAATGTCAAAGTTGGCCTTTGTGCTTTTTCAGTGTTGGAAAGACTCTTTCTTGCACTGAGGTCTGCTTATTGTAAATATCTTGTACTTGTTTGAACACCTTTTCATGTCAAAGTTGGCCTCTGTGCTTTTCAGTGTTGGAAAGACTCTTTCTTGCACTGAGGTCTGCTTATTGTAAATATCTTGTACTTGTTTGAACACCTTTTAATGTCAAAGTTGGCCTCTGTGCTTTTTCAGTGTTGAAAAGACTCTTTCTTGCACTGAGGTCTGCTTATTGTAAATATCTTGTACTTGATTTTACACCTTTTAATGTCAAAGTTGGCCTCTGTGCTTATCAGTGTTGGAAAGACTCTTTCTTGCACTGAGATCTGCTTATTGTAAATATCTTGTACTTGTTTTTACACTTTTTATGTCAAAGTTGGCCTCTGTGCTTTTTCAGTGTTGAAAAGACTCTTTCTTGCACTGAGGTCTGCTTATTGTAAATATCTTGTACTTGATTTTACACCTTTTAATGTCAAAGTTGGCCTCTGTGCTTATCAGTGTTGAAAAGACTCTTTCTTGCACTGAGGTCTGCTTATTGTAAATATCTTGTACTTGATTTTACACCTTTTAATGTCAAAGTTGGCCTCTGTGCTTATCAGTGTTGAAAAGACTCTTTCTTGCACTGAGGTCTGCTTATTGTAAATATCTTGTACTTGATTTTACACCTTTTAATGTCAAAGTTGGCCTCTGTGCTTATCAGTGTTGAAAAGACTCCTTCTTGCACTGAGGTCTGCTTATTGTAAATATCTTGTACTTGATTTTACACCTTTTAATGTCAAAGTTGGCCTCTGTGCTTATCAGTGTTGAAAAGACTCTTTCTTGCACTGAGGTCTGCTTATTGTAAATATCTTGTACTTGATTTTACACCTTTTAATGTCAAAGTTGGCCTCTGTGCTTATCAGTGTTGAAAAGACTCTTTCTTGCACTGAGGTCTGCTTATTGTAAATATCTTGTACTTGTTTTTAAAACCTTTTCATGTCAAAGTTGGCCTCTGTGCTTTTCAGTGTTGGAAAGACTCTTTCTTGCACTGAGGTCTGCTTATTGTAAATATCTTGTACTTGTTTGAACACCTTTTCATGTCAAAGTTGGCCTCTGTGCTTTTTCAGTGTTGGAAAGACTCTTTCTTGCACTGAGGTCTGCTTATTGTAAATATCTTGTACTTGTTTGAACACCTTTTAATGTCAAAGTTGGCCTCTGTGCTTTTCAGTGTTGGAAAGACTCTTTCTTGCACTGAGGTCTGCTTATTGTAAATATCTTGTACTTGTTTGAACACCTTTTAATGTCAAAGTTGGCCTCTGCGCTTCCTCAGTGTTAGAAAGACTCTTTCTTGCACTGAGGTCTGCTTATTGTAAATATCTTGTAATTGTTTGAACACCTTTTCATGTCAAAGTTGGCCTCTGTGCTTATCAGTGTTAGAAAGACTCTTTCTTGCACTGAGGTCTGCTTATTGTAAATATCTTGTACTTGTTTGAACACCTTTTAATGTCAAAGTTGGCCTTTGTGCTTTTTCAGTGTTGGAAAGACTCTTTCTTGCACTGAGGTCTGCTTATTGTAAATATCTTGTACTTGTTTGAACACCTTTTCATGTCAAAGTTGGCCTCTGTGCTTTTCAGTGTTGGAAAGACTCTTTCTTGCACTGAGGTCTGCTTATTGTAAATATCTTGTACTTGTTTGAACACCTTTTCATGTCAAAGTTGGCCTCTGTGCTTGTCAGTGTTGGAAAGACACGTTTTTGCACCGAAGTCTGCTTATTGTAAATATCTTGTACTTGTTTGAACACCTTTTCATGTCAAAGTTGGCCTCTGTGCTTTTTCATTGTTGGAAAGACTCTTTCTTGCACTGAGGTCTGCTTATTGTAAATATCTTGTACTTGTTTGAACACCTTTTAATGTCAAAGTTGGCCTCTGTGCTTATCAGTGTTGGAAAGACTCTTTCTTGCACTGAGGTCTGCTTATTGTAAATATCTTGTACTTGATTTTTACACCTTTTCATGTCAAAGTTGGCCTCTGTGCTTTTTCAGTGTTGGAAAGACTCTTTCTTGCACTGAGGTCTGCTTATTGTAAATATCTTGTACTTGTTTGAACACCTTTTCATGTCAAAGTTGGCCTCTGTGCTTCTGCAGTGTTAGAAAGACTCTTTCTTGCACTGAGGTCTGCTTATTGTAAATATCTTGTACTTGTTTGAACACCTTTTCATGTCAAAGTTGGCCTCTGTGCTTCTGCAGTGTTAGAAAGACTCTTTCTTGCACTGAGGTCTGCTTATTGTAAATATCTTGTACTTGTATTTACACCTTTTCATGTCAAAGTTGGCCTCTGTGCTTCTGCAGTGTTAGAAAGACTCTTTCTTGCACTGAGGGCTGCTTATTGTAAATATCTTGTACTTGTTTGAAGACCTTTTAATGTTAAAGTTGGCCTCTTTGCTTTTTCCGTGTTGGAAAGACTCTTTCTTGCACTGAGGTCTGCTTATTGTAAATATCTTGTACTTGATTTTACACCTTTTAATGTCAAAGTTGGCCTCTGTGCTTTTTCAGTGTTGGAAAGACTCTTTCTTGCACTGAGGTCTGCTTATTGTGAATATCTTGTACTTACTTGAACACCTATTAATGTCAAAGTTGGCCTCTGTGCTTATCAGTGTTAGAAAGACTCTTTCTTGCACTGAGGTCTGCTTATTGTGAATATATTGTACTTGTTTTTATACCTTTTAATGTCAAAGTTGGCCTCTGTGCTTATCAGTGTTGGAAAGGCTCTTTCTTGCACTGAGGTCTGCTTATTGTAAATATCTTGTACTTGTTTTTACACCTTTTCATGTCAAAGTTGGCCTCTGTGCTTATCAGTGTTGGAAAGACTCTTTCTTGCACTGAGGTCTGCTTATTGTAAATATCTTGTACTTGTTTGAACACCTTTTCATGTCAAAGTTGGCCTCTGTGCTTTTTCAGTGTTGGAAAGACTCTTTCTTGCACTGAGGTCTGCTTATTGTAAATATCTTGTACTTGTTTGAACACCCTTTCATGTCAAAGTTGGCCTTTGTGCTTATCAGTGTTGGAAAGACTCTTTCTTGCACTGAGGTCTGCTTATTGTAAATATCTTGTACTTGTTTGAACACCTTTTCATGTCAAAGTTGGCCTCTGTGCTTCTGCAGTGTTAGAAAGACTCTTTCTTGCACTGAGGGCTGCTTATTGTAAATATCTTGTACTTGTTTGAAGACCTTTTAATGTTAAAGTTGGCCTCTTTGCTTTTTCCGTGTTGGAAAGACTCTTTCTTGCACTGAGGTCTGCTTATTGTAAATATCTTGTACTTGATTTTTACACCTTTTCATGTTAAAGTTGGCCTCTTTGCTTTTTCCGTGTTGGAAAGACTCTTTCTTGCACTGAGCTCTGCTTATTGTAAATATCTTGTACTTGATTTTACACCTTTTAATGTCAAAGTTGGCCTCTGTGCTTTTTCAGTGTTGGAAAGACTCTTTCTTGCACTGAGGTCTGCTTATTGTAAATATCTTGTACTTGATTTTACACCTTTTAATGTCAAAGTTGGCCTCTGTGCTTATCAGTGTTGGAAAGACTCTTTCTTGCACTGAGGTCTGCTTATTGTAAATATCTTGTACTTGTTTGAACACCTTTTCATGTCAAAGTTGGCCTCTGTGCTTTTTCAGTGTTGGAAAGACTCTTTCTTGCACTGAGGTCTGCTTATTGTAAATATCTTGTACTTGTTTGAACACCTTTTAATGTCAAAGTTGGCCTCTGTGCTTTTCAGTGTTGGAAAGACTCTTTCTTGCACTGAGGTCTGCTTATTGTAAATATCTTGTACTTGTTTGAACACCTTTTAATGTCAAAGTTGGCCTCTGCGCTTCCTCAGTGTTAGAAAGACTCTTTCTTGCACTGAGGTCTGCTTATTGTAAATATCTTGTACTTGTTTGAACACCTTTTAATGTCAAAGTTGGCCTCTGTGCTTTTTCAGTGTTGGAAAGACTCTTTCTTGCACTGAGGTCTGCTTATTGTAAATATCTTGTACTTGTTTGAACACCTTTTAATGTCAAAGTTGGCCTCTGTGCTTATCAGTGTTAGAAAGACTCTTTCTTGCACTGAGGTCTGCTTATTGTAAATATCTTGTACTTGTTTGAACACCTTTTAATGTCAAAGTTGGCCTCTGTGCTTTTTCAGTGTTGGAAAGACTCTTTCTTGCACTGAGGTCTGCTTATTGTAAATATCTTGTACTTGTTTGAACACCTTTTAATGTCAAAGTTGGCCTCTGCGCTTCCTCAGTGTTAGAAAGACTCTTTCTTGCACTGAGGTCTGCTTATTGTAAATATCTTGTAATTGTTTGAACACCTTTTCATGTCAAAGTTGGCCTCTGTGCTTATCAGTGTTAGAAAGACTCTTTCTTGCACTGAGGTCTGCTTATTGTAAATATCTTGTACTTGTTTGAACACCTTTTAATGTCAAAGTTGGCCTCTGTGCTTTTTCAGTGTTGGAAAGACTCTTTCTTGCACTGAGGTCTGCTTATTGTAAATATCTTGTACTTGTTTGAACACCTTTTAATGTCAAAGTTGGCCTTTGTGCTTTTTCAGTGTTGGAAAGACTCTTTCTTGCACTGAGGTCTGCTTATTGTAAATATCTTGTACTTGTTTGAACACCTTTTCATGTCAAAGTTGGCCTCTGTGCTTTTCAGTGTTGGAAAGACTCTTTCTTGCACTGAGGTCTGCTTATTGTAAATATCTTGTACTTGTTTGAACACCTTTTCATGTCAAAGTTGGCCTCTGTGCTTGTCAGTGTTGGAAAGACACGTTTTTGCACTGAGGTCTGCTTATTGTAAATATCTTGTACTTGTTTGAACACCTTTTCATGTCAAAGTTGGCCTCTGAGCTTATCAGTGATGGAAAGACTCTTTCTTGCACTGAGGTCTGCTTATTGTAAATATCTTGTACTTGTTTTTACACCTTTTCATGTCAAAGTTGGCCTCTGTGCTTTTTCCGTGTTGGAAAGACTCTTTCTTGCACCGAAGTCTGCTTATTGTAAATATCTTGTACTTGTTTGAACACCTTTTCATGTCAAAGTTGGCCTCTGTGCTTTTTCATTGTTGGAAAGACTCTTTCTTGCACTGAGGTCTGCTTATTGTAAATATCTTGTACTTGTTTGAACACCTTTTAATGTCAAAGTTGGCCTCTGTGCTTTTTCCGTGTTGGAAAGACTCTTTCTTGCACCGAAGTCTGCTTATTGTAAATATCTTGTACTTGTTTGAACACCTTTTCATGTCAAAGTTGGCCTCTGTGCTTTTTCATTGTTGGAAAGACTCTTTCTTGCACTGAGGTCTGCTTATTGTAAATATCTTGTACTTGATTTTTACACCTTTTCATGTCAAAGTTGGCCTCTGTGCTTTTTCAGTGTTGGAAAGACTCTTTCTTGCACTGAGGTCTGCTTATTGTAAATATCTTGTACTTGTTTGAACACCTTTTCATGTCAAAGTTGGCCTCTGTGCTTCTGCAGTGTTAGAAAGACTCTTTCTTGCACTGAGGGCTGCTTATTGTAAATATCTTGTACTTGTTTGAACACCTTTTCATGTCAAAGTTGGCCTCTGTGCTTCTGCAGTGTTAGAAAGACTCTTTCTTGCACTGAGGTCTGCTTATTGTAAATATCTTGTACTTGTATTTACACCTTTTCATGTCAAAGTTGGCCTCTGTGCTTCTGCAGTGTTAGAAAGACTCTTTCTTGCACTGAGGGCTGCTTATTGTAAATATCTTGTACTTGTTTGAAGACCTTTTAATGTTAAAGTTGGCCTCTTTGCTTTTTCCGTGTTGGAAAGACTCTTTCTTGCACTGAGGTCTGCTTATTGTAAATATCTTGTACTTGATTTTACACCTTTTAATGTTAAAGTTGGCCTCTTTGCTTTTTCAGTGTTGGAAAGACTCTTTCTTGCACTGAGGTCTGCTTATTGTGAATATCTTGTACTTATTTGAACACCTATTAATGTCAAAGTTGGCCTCTGTGCTTATCAGTGTTAGAAAGACTCTTTCTTGCACTGAGGTCTGCTTATTGTGAATATATTGTACTTGTTTTTATACCTTTTAATGTCAAAGTTGGCCTCTGTGCTTATCAGTGTTGGAAAGGCTCTTTCTTGCACTGAGGTCTGCTTATTGTAAATATCTTGTACTTGTTTTTACACCTTTTCATGTCAAAGTTGGCCTCTGTGCTTATCAGTGTTGGAAAGACTCTTTCTTGCACTGAGGTCTGCTTATTGTAAATATCTTGTACTTGTTTGAACACCTTTTCATGTCAAAGTTGGCCTCTGTGCTTATCAGTGTTGAAAAGACTCTTTCTTGCACTGAGGTCTGCTTATTGTAAATATCTTGTATTTGTTTGAACACCTTTTCATGTCAAAGTTGGCCTTTGTGCTTATCATTGTTGGAAAGACTCTTTCTTGCACTGAGGTCTGCTTATTGTAAATATCTTGTACTTGTTTGAACACCTTTTCATGTCAAAGTTGGCCTTTGTGCTTATCATTGTTGGAAAGACTCTTTCTTGCACTGAGGTCTGCTTATTGTAAATATCTTGTACTTGTTTGAACACCTTTTCATGTCAAAGTTGGCCTCTGTGCTTTTTCATTGTTGGAAAGACTCTTTCTTGCACTGAGGTCTGCTTATTGTAAATATCTTGTACTTGTTTGAACACCTTTTCATGTCAAAGTTGGCCTCTGTGCTTCTGCAGTGTTAGAAAGACTCTTTCTTGCACTGAGGGCTGCTTATTGTAAATATCTTGTACTTGTTTGAAGACCTTTTAATGTTAAAGTTGGCCTCTTTGCTTTTTCCGTGTTGGAAAGACTCTTTCTTGCACTGAGGTCTGCTTATTGTAAATATCTTGTACTTGATTTTACACCTTTTAATGTCAAAGTTGGCCTCTGTGCTTTTTCAGTGTTGGAAAGACTCTTTCTTGCACTGAGGTCTGCTTATTGTAAATATCTTGTACTTGTTTGAACACCTTTTAATGTCAAAGTTGGCCTCTGTGCTTATCAGTGTTAGAAAGACTCTTTCTTGCACTGAGGTCTGCTTATTGTGAATATATTGTACTTGTTTTTATACCTTTTAATGTCAAAGTTGGCCTCTGTGCTTATCAGTGTTGGAAAGACTCTTTCTTGCACTGAGGTCTGCTTATTGTAAATATCTTGTACTTGTTTGAACACCTTTTCATGTCAAAGTTGGCCTCTGTGCTTTTTCCGTGTTGGAAAGACTCTTTCTTGCACCGAGGTCTGCTTATTGTAAATATCTTGTACTTGTTTTTACAACTTTTCATGTCAAAGTTGGCCTCTGAGCTTATCAGTGATGGAAAGACTCTTTCTTGCACTGAGGTCTGCTTATTGTAAATATCTTGTACTTGTTTTTACACCTTTTAATGTCAAAGTTGGCCTCTGTGCTTATCAGTGTTGGAAAGACTCTTTCTTGCACTAAGGTCTTCTTATTGTAAATATCTTGTACTTGTTTTTACACCTTTTCATGTCAAAGTTGGCCTCTGTGCTTTTTCATTGTTGGAAATACTCTTTCTTGCACTGAGGTCTGCTTATTGTAAATATCTTGTACTTGTTTTTACACCTTTTAATGTCAAAGTTGGCCTCTGAGCTTATCAGTGTTGGAAAGACTCTTTCTTGCACTGAGGTCTGCTTATTGTAAATATCTTGTACTTCTTTTTACACCTTTTCATGTCAAAGTTGGCCTCTGTGCTTTTTCATTGTTGGAAATACTCTTTCTTGCACTGAGGTCTGCTTATTGTAAATATCTTGTACTTGTTTTTACACCTTTTAATGTCAAAGTTGGCCTCTGAGCTTATCAGTGATGGAAAGACTCTTTCCTGCACTGAGGTCTGCTTATTGTAAATATCTTGTACTTGTTTTTACACCTTTTCATGTCAAAGTTGGCCTCTGTGCTTTTTTTCCGTGTTGGAAAGACTCTTTCTTGCACTGAGGTCTGCTTATTGTGAATATCTTGTACTTGTTTTTACACCTTTTAATGTCAAAGTTGGCCTCTGTGCTTATCAGTGTTGGAAAGACTCTTTCTTGCACTGAGGTCTGCTTATTGTAAATATCTTGTACTTGTTTTTACACCTTTTCATGTCAAAGTTGGCCTCTGTGCTTTTTCAGTGTTGGAAAGACTCTTTCTTGCACTGAGGTCTGCTTATTGTAAATATCTTGTACTTGTTTTAACACCTTTTAATGTCAAAGTTGGCCTCTGTGCTTATCAGTGTTGGAAAGACTCTTTCTTGCACTGAGGTCTGCTTATTGTAAATATCTTGTACTTGTTTTTACACCTTTTCATGTCAAAGTTGGCCTCTGTGCTTATCAGTGTTGGAAAGACTCTTTCTTGCACTGAGGTCTGCTTATTGTAAATATCTTGTACTTGTTTTTACACCTTTTCATGTCAAAGTTGGCCTCTGTGCTTTTTCAGTGTTGAAAAGACTCTTTCTTGCACTGAGGTCTGCTTATTGTAAATATCTTGTACTTGTTTGAACACCTTTTCATGTCAAAGTTGGCCTCTGTGCTTGTCAGTGTTGGAAAGACTCTTTCTTGCACTGAGGTCTGCTTATTGTAAATATCTTGTACTTGTTTGAACACCTTTTAATGTCAAAGTTGGCCTCTGTGCTTATCAGTGTTGGAAAGACTCTTTCTTGCACTGAGGTCTGCTTATTGTAAATATCTTGTACTTGTTTTTACACCTTTTAATGTCAAAGTTGGCCTCTGCGCTTCGGCAGTGTTAGAAAGACTCTTTCTTGCACTGAGGTCTGCTTATTGTAAATATCTTGTACTTGTTTGAACACCTTTTCATGTCAAAGTTGGCCTCTGTGCTTATCAGTGTTGGAAAGACTCTTTCTTGCACTGAGGTCTGCTTATTGTAAATATCTTGTACTTGTTTTAACACCTTTTAATGTCAAAGTTGGCCTCTGTGCTTATCAGTGTTGGAAAGACTCTTTCTTGTACTGAGGTCTGCTTATTGTAAATATCTTGTACTTGTTTGAACACCTTTTCATGTCAAAGTTGGCCTCTGTTCTTTTTCAGTGTTGGAAAGAATCTTTCTTGCACTGAGGCCTGCTTATTGTAAATATCTTGTACTTGTTTTTACACCTTTTAATGTCAAAGTTGGCCTCTGTGCTTTTTCAGTGTTGGAAAGACTCTTTCTTGTACTGAGGTCTGCTTATTGTAAATATCTTGTACTTGTTTGAACACCTTTTAATGTCAAAGTTGGCCTCTGTGCTTCTGCAGTGTTAGAAAGATTCTTTCTTGCACTGAGGTCTGCTTATTGAAAATATCTTGTACTTGTTTGAACACCTTTTAATGTCAAAGTTGGCCTCTGTGCTTCTGCAGTGTTAGAAAGATTCTTTCTTGCACTGAGGTCTGCTTTTTGTAAATATCTTGTACTTGTTTTTACACCTTTTCATGTCAAAGTTGGCCTCTGTGCTTTTTCAGTGTTGGAAAGACTCTTTCTTGCACTGAGGTCTGCTTTTTGTAAATATCTTGTACTCTTACTTATTGGTTTTCATTATGTGAATAACTTGAAAATCTTAGCTCAAACAGCTGCAAAACGTTTTTGCCCAGCACGGGGATATTGAATTCTATAGTATAAACGCCATAAATATGTATTTCTGAGTCTTCTATCAGAAGTTACACCCATTTATATGAAGTTGTGCAAAAATGCTTTATTTCGCCATGACAGTGCGTTTCTGACGATTACATGCATTTGAATGGGGAACTCGCACGAAACAAAGTATAGGTTTTCATTATGTGAATAACTTGAATATATTAGCTCAAACAGCTGCAAAACCTTTTTGCCCAGCACGGGGATATTGAATTCTATAGTATAAACGCCATAAATATGTATTTCTGAGCCTTCTATCAAAAGTTACAGCTGTCTTTATGAAGACCATGAAAAACGCTTTATTACACCACGTTAGTGCGTTTCTGACGATTACATGCATTTGAATGGGGAACTCGCACGAAACAAAGTATAGGTTTTCATTATGTGAATAATTTGAAAATATTAGCTCAAACAGCTGCAAAACCTTTTTGCCCAGCACGGGGATATTGAATTCTATAGTATAAACGCCATAAATATGTATTTCTGAGTCTTCTATCAGAAGTTACACCCATTTATATGAAGTTGTGCAAAAACGCTTTATTTCGCCAAGACAGTGCGTTTCTGACGATTACATGCATTTGAATGGGGAACTCGCACGAAACAAAGTATAGGTTTTCATTATGTGAATAACTTGAAAATCTTAGCTCAAACAGCTGCAAAACCCGTTTGCCCAGCACGGGGATATTGAAGTCTATAAGCTAAAGCCATAAAAATGTGTGTCTGAGTCTTCTATCAAAAGTTACAGCTATTTATATGAAGTTGATGAAAAACGCTTTATTTCGCCAAGACAGTGCGTTTCTCACTGTTTACATGCATTTGAATGGGGAACTTGCACGAAACAAAGTATAGATTTTCATTATGTGAATAACTTGAAAATCTTAGCTCAAACAGCTGCAAAACCTGTTTGCCCAGCACGGGGATATTGAATTCTATAAGATAAAGCCATGAATACGTATATCTGAATCTTCTATCAAAAGTTACACCGATTTATATGAAGTTGTGCAAAAACGCTTTATTTCGCCAAGACAGTGCGTTTCTGACGATTACATGCATTTGAATGGGGAACTCGCACGAAACAAAGTATAGGTTTTCATTATGTGAATAACTTGAAAATCTTAGCTCAAACAGCTGCAAAACCTTTTTGCCCAGCACGGGGATATTGAATTCTATAAGATAAAGCCATGAATACGTATATCCGAATCTTCTATCAAAAGTTACACCGATTTATATGAAGTTGTGCAAAAACGCTTTATTTCGCCAAGACAGTGCGTTTCTGACGATTACATGCATTTGAATGGGGAACTCGCACGAAACAAAGTATAGGTTTTCATTATGTGAATAACTTGAAAATCTTAGCTCAAACAGCTGCAAAACCCGTTTGCCCAGCACGGGGATATTGAATTCTATAAGATAAAGCCATAAATATGTATTTCTGAGTCTTCTATCAAAAGTTACAGCTGTCTTTATGAAGACCATGAAAAAGGCTTTATTTCACCACGTTAGTGCGTTTCTGACGATTACATGCATTTGAATGGCGTTCTCGCACGAAACAAAGTATAGGTTTTCATTATGTGAATAACTTGAAAATCTTAGCTCAAACAGCTGCAAAACCTGTTTGCCCAGCACGGGGATATTGAATTCTATAAGCTAAAGCCATAAATATGTGTGTCTGAGTCTTCTATCAAAAGTTACAGCTATTTATATGAAGTTGATGAAAAACGCTTTATTTCGCCAAGACAGTGCGTTTCTGACGATTACATGCATTTGAATGGGGAACTCGCACGAAACAAATTATAGGTTTTCATTATGTGAATAACTTGAAAATCTTAGCTCAAACAGCTGCAAAACCTGTTTGCCCAGCACGGGGATATTGAATTCTATAAGATAAAGCCATAAATATGTGAGTCTGAATCTTCTATCAGAAGTTACACCCATTTATATGAAGTTGTGCAAAAACGCTTTATTTCGCCAAGACAGTGCGTTTCTGACGATTACATGCATTTGAATGGGGAACTCGCACGAAACAAAGTATAGGTTTTCATTATGTGAATAACTTGAAAATCTTAGCTCAAACAGCTGCAAAACCTTTTTACTCAGCACGGGGATATTGAATTCTATAAGATAAAGCCATGAATACGTATATCCGAATCTTCTATCAAAAGTTACAGCTATTTATATGAAGTTGATGAAAAACGCTTTATTTCGCCAAGACAGTGCGTTTCTGACGATTACATGAATTTGAATGGGGAAATCGCACGAAACAAAGTATAGGTTTTCATTATGTGAATAACTTGAAAATCTTAGCTCAAACAGCTGCAAAACCTGTTTGCCCAGCACGGGGATATTGAATTCTATAGTATAAAAGCCATAAATATGTATTTCTGAGCCTTCTATCAAAAGTTACAGCTGTCTTTATGAAGACCATGAAAAAGGCTTTATTTCACCACGTTAGTGCGTTTCTGACGATTACATGCATTTGAATGGCGTTCTCGCACGAAACAAAGTATAGGTTTTCATTATGTGAATAACTTGGAAATCTTAGCTCAAACAGCTGCAAAACCTGTTTTCCCAGCACGGAGACCTTGAGTTCTATAAGATAAAGCCATAAACATGTGTATCCGAGTCTTCTATCAAAAGTTACAGCTATTTATATGAAGTTGTACAAAAACGCTTTCTTTCGCCAAGACAGTGCGTTTCTCACTGTTACATGCATTTGAATGGGGAACTCGACCGAAACAAAGTATAGGTTTTCATTATGTGAATAACTTGGAAATCTTAGCTCAAACAGCTGCAAAACCTGTTTTCCCAGCACGGAGACCTTGAGTTCTATAAGATAAAGCCATAAACATGTTTGTCTGAGTCTTCTATCAAAAGTTACAGCTATTTATATGAAGTTGTACAAAATAGCTTTCTTTCGCCAAGACAGTGCGTTTCTCACTGTTACATGCATTTGAATGGGGAACTCGACCGAAACAAAGTATAGGTTTTCATTATGTGAATAACTTGGAAATCTTAGCTCAAACAGCTGCAAAACCTGTTTTCCCAGCACGGAGACCTTGAGTTCTATAATATAAGGCCATAAACATGTTTGTCTGAGTCTTCTATCAAAAGTTACAGCTGTCTTTATGAAGACCATGAAAAAGGCTTTATTTCACCACGTTAGTGCGTTTCTGACGATTACATGCATTTGAATGGGGAACTTGCACGAAACAAAGTATAGGTTTTCATTATGTGAATAACTTGAAAATCTTAGCTCAAACAGCTGCAAAACCTGTTTGCCCAGCACGGGGATATTGAATTCTATAAGATAAAGCCATGAATACGTATATCTGAATCTTCTATCAAAAGTTACACCGATTTATATGAAGTTGTGCAAAAACGCTTTCTTTCGCCAAGACAGTGCGTTTCTGACGATTACATGCATTTGAATGGGGAACTCGCACGAAACAAAGTATAGGTTTTCATTATGTGAATAACTTGAAAATCTTAGCTCAAACAGCTGCAAAACCGTTTTACTCAGCACGGGGATATTGAATTCTATAAGATAAAGCCATGAATACGTATATCCGAATCTTCTATCAAAAGTTACACCGATTTATATGAAGTTGTGCAAAAACGCTTTATTTCGCCAAGACAGTGCGTTTCTGACGATTACATGCATTTGAATGGGGAACTCGCACGAAACAAAGTATAGGTTTTCATTATGTGAATAACTTGAAAATCTTAGCTCAAACAGCTGCAAAACCCGTTTGCCCAGCATGGGGATATTGAATTCTATAAGATAAAGCCATAAATATGTATTTCTGAGTCTTCTATCAAAAGTTACAGCTGTCTTTATGAAGACCATGAAAAAGGCTTTATTTCACCACGTTAGTGCGTTTCTGACGATTACATGCATTTGAATGGCGTTCTCGCACGAAACAAAGTATAGGTTTTCATTATGTGAATAACTTGAAAATCTTAGCTCAAACAGCTGCAAAACCTGTTTGCCCAGCACGGGGATATTGAATTCTATAAGATAAAGCCATGAATACGTATATCTGAATCTTCTATCAAAAGTTACACCGATTTATATGAAGTTGTGCAAAAACGCTTTATTTCGCCAAGACAGTGCGTTTCTGACGATTACATGCATTTGAATGGGGAACTCGCACGAAACAAAGTATAGGTTTTCATTATGTGAATAACTTGAAAATCTTAGCTCAAACAGCTGCAAAACCTTTTTGCCCAGCACGGGGATATTGAATTCTATAAGATAAAGCCATGAATATGTGAGTCTGAATCTTCTATCAGAAGTTACACCCATTTATATGAAGTTGTGCAAAAAAGCTTTATTTCGCCAAGACAGTGCGTTTCTGACGATTACATGCATTTGAATGGGGAACTCGCACGAAACAAAGTATAGGTTTTCATTATGTGAATAACTTGAAAATCTTAGCTCAAACAGCTGCAAAACCCGTTTGCCCAGCACGGGGATATTGAATTCTATAAGATAAAGCCATAAATATGTATTTCTGAGTCTTCTATCAAAAGTTACAGCTGTCTTTATGAAGACCATGAAAAAGGCTTTATTTCACCACGTTAGTGCGTTTCTGACGATTACATGCATTTGAATGGCGTTCTCGCACGAAACAAAGTATAGGTTTTCATTATGTGAATAACTTGAAAATCTTAGCTCAAACAGCTGCAAAACCTGTTTGCCCAGCACGGGGATATTGAATTCTATAAGCTAAAGCCATAAATATGTGTGTCTGAGTCTTCTATCAAAAGTTACAGCTATTTATATGAAGTTGATGAAAAACGCTTTATTTCGCCAAGACAGTGCGTTTCTGACGATTACATGCATTTGAATGGGGAACTCGCACGAAACAAAGTATAGGTTTTCATTATGTGAATAACTTGAAAATCTTAGCTCAAACAGCTGCAAAACCTGTTTGCCCAGCACGGGGATATTGAATTCTATAAGATAAAGCCATAAATATGTGAGTCTGAATCTTCTATCAGAAGTTACACCCATTTATATGAAGTTGTGCAAAAACGCTTTATTTCGCCAAGACAGTGCGTTTCTGACGATTACATGCATTTGAATGGGGAACTCGCACGAAACAAAGTATAGGTTTTCATTATGTGAATAACTTGAAAATCTTAGCTCAAACAGCTGCAAAACCTTTTTACTCAGCACGGGGATATTGAATTCTATAAGATAAAGCCATGAATACGTATATCCGAATCTTCTATCAAAAGTTACAGCTATTTATATGAAGTTGATGAAAAACGCTTTATTTCGCCAAGACAGTGCGTTTCTGACGATTACATGAATTTGAATGGGGAAATCGCACGAAACAAAGTATAGGTTTTCATTATGTGAATAACTTGAAAATCTTAGCTCAAACAGCTGCAAAACCTGTTTGCCCAGCACGGGGATATTGAATTCTATAGTATAAAAGCCATAAATATGTATTTCTGAGCCTTCTATCAAAAGTTACAGCTGTCTTTATGAAGACCATGAAAAAGGCTTTATTTCACCACGTTAGTGCGTTTCTGACGATTACATGCATTTGAATGGCGTTCTCGCACGAAACAAAGTATAGGTTTTCATTATGTGAATAACTTGGAAATCTTAGCTCAAACAGCTGCAAAACCTGTTTTCCCAGCACGGAGACCTTGAGTTCTATAAGATAAAGCCATAAACATGTGTATCCGAGTCTTCTATCAAAAGTTACAGCTATTTATATGAAGTTGTACAAAAACGCTTTCTTTCGCCAAGACAGTGCGTTTCTCACTGTTACATGCATTTGAATGGGGAACTCGACCGAAACAAAGTATAGGTTTTCATTATGTGAATAACTTGGAAATCTTAGCTCAAACAGCTGCAAAACCTGTTTTCCCAGCACGGAGACCTTGAGTTCTATAAGATAAAGCCATAAACATGTTTGTCTGAGTCTTCTATCAAAAGTTACAGCTGTCTTTATGAAGACCATGAAAAAGGCTTTATTTCACCACGTTAGTGCGTTTCTGACGATTACATGCATTTGAATGGGGAACTTGCACGAAACAAAGTATAGGTTTTCATTATGTGAATAACTTGAAAATCTTAGCTCAAACAGCTGCAAAACCTGTTTGCCCAGCACGGGGATATTGAATTCTATAAGATAAAGCCATGAATACGTATATCTGAATCTTCTATCAAAAGTTACACCGATTTATATGAAGTTGTGCAAAAACGCTTTATTTCGCCAAGACAGTGCGTTTCTGACGATTACATGCATTTGAATGGGGAACTCGCACGAAACAAAGTATAGGTTTTCATTATGTGAATAACTTGAAAATCTTAGCTCAAACAGC
The DNA here is from genome assembly GCF_963969265.1 of Rhamphochromis sp. 'chilingali'. Lineage (NCBI taxonomy): Eukaryota > Metazoa > Chordata > Actinopteri > Cichliformes > Cichlidae > Rhamphochromis > Rhamphochromis sp. 'chilingali'. The sequence goes on from NC_137941.1 coordinate 34,123,798, forward strand.
TGCAAAACCTTTTTACTCAGCACGGGGACCTTGAATTCTATAAGATAAAGCCATGAATACGTATATCCGAATCTTCTATCAAAAGTTACACCGATTTATATGAAGTTGTGCAAAAACGCTTTATTTCGCCAAGACAGTGCGTTTCTGACGATTACATGCATTTGAATGGGGAACTCGCACGAAACAAAGTATAGGTTTTCATTATGTGAATAACTTGAAAATCTTAGCTCAAACAGCTGCAAAACCCGTTTGCCCAGCACGGGGATATTGAATTCTATAAGATAAAGCCATAAATATGTATTTCTGAGTCTTCTATCAAAAGTTACAGCTGTCTTTATGAAGACCATGAAAAAGGCTTTATTTCACCACGTTAGTGCGTTTCTGACGATTACATGCATTTGAATGGCGTTCTCGCACGAAACAAAGTATAGGTTTTCATTATGTGAATAACTTGAAAATCTTAGCTCAAACAGCTGCAAAACCTGTTTGCCCAGCACGGGGATATTGAATTCTATAAGCTAAAGCCATAAATATGTGTGTCTGAGTCTTCTATCAAAAGTTACAGCTATTTATATGAAGTTGATGAAAAACGCTTTATTTCGCCAAGACAGTGCGTTTCTGACGATTACATGCATTTGAATGGGGAACTCGCACGAAACAAATTATAGGTTTTCATTATGTGAATAACTTGAAAATCTTAGCTCAAACAGCTGCAAAACCTGTTTGCCCAGCACGGGGATATTGAATTCTATAAGATAAAGCCATAAATATGTGAGTCTGAATCTTCTATCAGAAGTTACACCCATTTATATGAAGTTGTGCAAAAACGCTTTATTTCGCCAAGACAGTGCGTTTCTGACGATTACATGCATTTGAATGGGGAACTCGCACGAAACAAAGTATAGGTTTTCATTATGTGAATAACTTGAAAATCTTAGCTCAAACAGCTGCAAAACCTTTTTACTCAGCACGGGGATATTGAATTCTATAAGATAAAGCCATGAATACGTATATCCGAATCTTCTATCAAAAGTTACAGCTATTTATATGAAGTTGATGAAAAACGCTTTATTTCGCCAAGACAGTGCGTTTCTGACGATTACATGAATTTGAATGGGGAAATCGCACGAAACAAAGTATAGGTTTTCATTATGTGAATAACTTGAAAATCTTAGCTCAAACAGCTGCAAAACCTGTTTGCCCAGCACGGGGATATTGAATTCTATAGTATAAAAGCCATAAATATGTATTTCTGAGCCTTCTATCAAAAGTTACAGCTGTCTTTATGAAGACCATGAAAAAGGCTTTATTTCACCACGTTAGTGCGTTTCTGACGATTACATGCATTTGAATGGCGTTCTCGCACGAAACAAAGTATAGGTTTTCATTATGTGAATAACTTGGAAATCTTAGCTCAAACAGCTGCAAAACCTGTTTTCCCAGCACGGAGACCTTGAGTTCTATAAGATAAAGCCATAAACATGTGTATCCGAGTCTTCTATCAAAAGTTACAGCTATTTATATGAAGTTGTACAAAAACGCTTTCTTTCGCCAAGACAGTGCGTTTCTCACTGTTACATGCATTTGAATGGGGAACTCGACCGAAACAAAGTATAGGTTTTCATTATGTGAATAACTTGGAAATCTTAGCTCAAACAGCTGCAAAACCTGTTTTCCCAGCACGGAGACCTTGAGTTCTATAAGATAAAGCCATAAACATGTTTGTCTGAGTCTTCTATCAAAAGTTACAGCTATTTATATGAAGTTGTACAAAATAGCTTTCTTTCGCCAAGACAGTGCGTTTCTCACTGTTACATGCATTTGAATGGGGAACTCGACCGAAACAAAGTATAGGTTTTCATTATGTGAATAACTTGGAAATCTTAGCTCAAACAGCTGCAAAACCTGTTTTCCCAGCACGGAGACCTTGAGTTCTATAATATAAGGCCATAAACATGTTTGTCTGAGTCTTCTATCAAAAGTTACAGCTGTCTTTATGAAGACCATGAAAAAGGCTTTATTTCACCACGTTAGTGCGTTTCTGACGATTACATGCATTTGAATGGGGAACTTGCACGAAACAAAGTATAGGTTTTCATTATGTGAATAACTTGAAAATCTTAGCTCAAACAGCTGCAAAACCTGTTTGCCCAGCACGGGGATATTGAATTCTATAAGATAAAGCCATGAATACGTATATCTGAATCTTCTATCAAAAGTTACACCGATTTATATGAAGTTGTGCAAAAACGCTTTATTTCGCCAAGACAGTGCGTTTCTGACGATTACATGCATTTGAATGGGGAACTCGCACGAAACAAAGTATAGGTTTTCATTATGTGAATAACTTGAAAATCTTAGCTCAAACAGCTGCAAAACCGTTTTACTCAGCACGGGGATATTGAATTCTATAAGATAAAGCCATGAATACGTATATCCGAATCTTCTATCAAAAGTTACACCGATTTATATGAAGTTGTGCAAAAACGCTTTATTTCGCCAAGACAGTGCGTTTCTGACGATTACATGCATTTGAATGGGGAACTCGCACGAAACAAAGTATAGGTTTTCATTATGTGAATAACTTGAAAATCTTAGCTCAAACAGCTGCAAAACCCGTTTGCCCAGCATGGGGATATTGAATTCTATAAGATAAAGCCATAAATATGTATTTCTGAGTCTTCTATCAAAAGTTACAGCTGTCTTTATGAAGACCATGAAAAAGGCTTTATTTCACCACGTTAGTGCGTTTCTGACGATTACATGCATTTGAATGGCGTTCTCGCACGAAACAAAGTATAGGTTTTCATTATGTGAATAACTTGAAAATCTTAGCTCAAACAGCTGCAAAACCTGTTTGCCCAGCACGGGGATATTGAATTCTATAAGATAAAGCCATGAATACGTATATCTGAATCTTCTATCAAAAGTTACACCGATTTATATGAAGTTGTGCAAAAACGCTTTATTTCGCCAAGACAGTGCGTTTCTGACGATTACATGCATTTGAATGGGGAACTCGCACGAAACAAAGTATAGGTTTTCATTATGTGAATAACTTGAAAATCTTAGCTCAAACAGCTGCAAAACCTTTTTGCCCAGCACGGGGATATTGAATTCTATAAGATAAAGCCATGAATATGTGAGTCTGAATCTTCTATCAGAAGTTACACCCATTTATATGAAGTTGTGCAAAAAAGCTTTATTTCGCCAAGACAGTGCGTTTCTGACGATTACATGCATTTGAATGGGGAACTCGCACGAAACAAAGTATAGGTTTTCATTATGTGAATAACTTGAAAATCTTAGCTCAAACAGCTGCAAAACCCGTTTGCCCAGCACGGGGATATTGAATTCTATAAGATAAAGCCATAAATATGTATTTCTGAGTCTTCTATCAAAAGTTACAGCTGTCTTTATGAAGACCATGAAAAAGGCTTTATTTCACCACGTTAGTGCGTTTCTGACGATTACATGCATTTGAATGGCGTTCTCGCACGAAACAAAGTATAGGTTTTCATTATGTGAATAACTTGAAAATCTTAGCTCAAACAGCTGCAAAACCTGTTTGCCCAGCACGGGGATATTGAATTCTATAAGCTAAAGCCATAAATATGTGTGTCTGAGTCTTCTATCAAAAGTTACAGCTATTTATATGAAGTTGATGAAAAACGCTTTATTTCGCCAAGACAGTGCGTTTCTGACGATTACATGCATTTGAATGGGGAACTCGCACGAAACAAAGTATAGGTTTTCATTATGTGAATAACTTGAAAATCTTAGCTCAAACAGCTGCAAAACCTGTTTGCCCAGCACGGGGATATTGAATTCTATAAGATAAAGCCATAAATATGTGAGTCTGAATCTTCTATCAGAAGTTACACCCATTTATATGAAGTTGTGCAAAAACGCTTTATTTCGCCAAGACAGTGCGTTTCTGACGATTACATGCATTTGAATGGGGAACTCGCACGAAACAAAGTATAGGTTTTCATTATGTGAATAACTTGAAAATCTTAGCTCAAACAGCTGCAAAACCTTTTTACTCAGCACGGGGATATTGAATTCTATAAGATAAAGCCATGAATACGTATATCCGAATCTTCTATCAAAAGTTACAGCTATTTATATGAAGTTGATGAAAAACGCTTTATTTCGCCAAGACAGTGCGTTTCTGACGATTACATGAATTTGAATGGGGAAATCGCACGAAACAAAGTATAGGTTTTCATTATGTGAATAACTTGAAAATCTTAGCTCAAACAGCTGCAAAACCTGTTTGCCCAGCACGGGGATATTGAATTCTATAGTATAAAAGCCATAAATATGTATTTCTGAGCCTTCTATCAAAAGTTACAGCTGTCTTTATGAAGACCATGAAAAAGGCTTTATTTCACCACGTTAGTGCGTTTCTGACGATTACATGCATTTGAATGGCGTTCTCGCACGAAACAAAGTATAGGTTTTCATTATGTGAATAACTTGGAAATCTTAGCTCAAACAGCTGCAAAACCTGTTTTCCCAGCACGGAGACCTTGAGTTCTATAAGATAAAGCCATAAACATGTGTATCCGAGTCTTCTATCAAAAGTTACAGCTATTTATATGAAGTTGTACAAAAACGCTTTCTTTCGCCAAGACAGTGCGTTTCTCACTGTTACATGCATTTGAATGGGGAACTCGACCGAAACAAAGTATAGGTTTTCATTATGTGAATAACTTGGAAATCTTAGCTCAAACAGCTGCAAAACCTGTTTTCCCAGCACGGAGACCTTGAGTTCTATAAGATAAAGCCATAAACATGTTTGTCTGAGTCTTCTATCAAAAGTTACAGCTGTCTTTATGAAGACCATGAAAAAGGCTTTATTTCACCACGTTAGTGCGTTTCTGACGATTACATGCATTTGAATGGGGAACTTGCACGAAACAAAGTATAGGTTTTCATTATGTGAATAACTTGAAAATCTTAGCTCAAACAGCTGCAAAACCTGTTTGCCCAGCACGGGGATATTGAATTCTATAAGATAAAGCCATGAATACGTATATCTGAATCTTCTATCAAAAGTTACACCGATTTATATGAAGTTGTGCAAAAACGCTTTATTTCGCCAAGACAGTGCGTTTCTGACGATTACATGCATTTGAATGGGGAACTCGCACGAAACAAAGTATAGGTTTTCATTATGTGAATAACTTGAAAATCTTAGCTCAAACAGCTGCAAAACCTTTTTACTCAGCACGGGGACCTTGAATTCTATAAGATAAAGCCATGAATACGTATATCCGAATCTTCTATCAAAAGTTACACCGATTTATATGAAGTTGTGCAAAAACGCTTTATTTCGCCAAGACAGTGCGTTTCTGACGATTACATGCATTTGAATGGGGAACTCGCACGAAACAAAGTATAGGTTTTCATTATGTGAATAACTTGAAAATCTTAGCTCAAACAGCTGCAAAACCCGTTTGCCCAGCATGGGGATATTGAATTCTATAAGATAAAGCCATAAATATGTATTTCTGAGTCTTCTATCAAAAGTTACAGCTGTCTTTATGAAGACCATGAAAAAGGCTTTATTTCACCACGTTAGTGCGTTTCTGACGATTACATGCATTTGAATGGCGTTCTCGCACGAAACAAAGTATAGGTTTTCATTATGTGAATAACTTGAAAATCTTAGCTCAAACAGCTGCAAAACCTGTTTGCCCAGCACGGGGATATTGAATTCTATAAGATAAAGCCATGAATACGTATATCTGAATCTTCTATCAAAAGTTACACCGATTTATATGAAGTTGTGCAAAAACGCTTTATTTCGCCAAGACAGTGCGTTTCTGACGATTACATGCATTTGAATGGGGAACTCGCACGAAACAAAGTATAGGTTTTCATTATGTGAATAACTTGAAAATCTTAGCTCAAACAGCTGCAAAACCTTTTTGCCCAGCACGGGGATATTGAATTCTATAAGATAAAGCCATGAATATGTGAGTCTGAATCTTCTATCAGAAGTTACACCCATTTATATGAAGTTGTGCAAAAACGCTTTATTTCGCCAAGACAGTGCGTTTCTGACGATTACATGCATTTGAATGGGGAACTCGCACGAAACAAAGTATAGGTTTTCATTATGTGAATAACTTGAAAATCTTAGCTCAAACAGCTGCAAAACCTTTTTACTCAGCACGGGGATATTGAATTCTATAAGATAAAGCCATGAATACGTATATCCGAATCTTCTATCAAAAGTTACACCGATTTATATGAAGTTGTGCAAAAACGCTTTATTTCGCCAAGA